>NC_059203.1:44844813-45444813 GCF_020615455.1 Coregonus clupeaformis
CTGATCAAACTAAACGAAATGCAGCTAGCTTGCAGTCTTTCCAGTTTGAAGTGATTGTTAGATGTGTAGTTGGCTAGCTCCTACACAGCTAGTGTCCTAGTGAGAGAGCAAATGTTCTATGCCAAGCGAAATCGCGCATCATTAGCTCATTGCTATGGATGAATCCAAATAAATGTCACTAGAAAACAGCTTAAACAAACGCAAATGCAGCTACTTTGCTGTTATTCTGGCAGCACTGTTTGACGTGACTGTGTTAGCCGTTGTTGGCTAGCTAGCAAGCAAGGGATAAGAACATTGCCAGCCATCATGGCAACGTAACATTTAGAACGAACGACTGGGTCGCGTCCATAGATATAGAACAAAAAGACTAAGACTGGGTCGCGTCTCTGGCAAACTAACCGATAGAATGAACGACCAGCCGGCTTGGGTAGCAACCCTAGATTTGAGTCGGGACTAGATCTCGTGGAAGGATGAAATAGTATGAATAAATTCATCAAAATAACATTTTTAATGAAAGCATGTCAATCATTATTTGAATGTCGGTAACCGGTTGTTAAAAGTGATTATGCCCTCGAAGGCAGTGTTCGGAGGATATATTGGCACGGTTTGCGAACAACACTCATACCAATACATCCTCCAAAACACAGGCTTCTCTGGTATTATCACTTAAACATCTACTTCCAACAGACAAGACAAGGTTAGTGACAGTAAGACAACATAAAACTCTCAAGATCCCTATAGGATCTTGGTGTAAGCCCATGGAGGATAGAGATTTGTCATTCAAGGCTAACTGCAATGTGACTATCTCTTGTCGGTCGCTGACTCACGTTGTGCTCTCCCGCTGTAGTGCGCACTTCGTAGCAGTATGCCAGGATGATGTCCACCAGGCTGAGCCACACCTGGAAACGAGACTTCTTGTCCAGGAAGTAGGAATGGTTGGTAAATTTCCTCAGCTGCTCCTTCTCATCATCAGTGAAGGACACTGCTGCAAAACAACAGTCCATACACATAGGCCTAATCATGCCTGCAAATGCATTCATTTCCAACAGTTCATGCACATATTCTACTATGAAGCAAAAGAGGGATCCATAATTTCTATTATGTTGCAGAGATAGCCCATGGCTTGAATTGTGCAAGGAAAGCACTAGGTTATCAGTTCATTTGGAAATAATAAATTCCCTGAGTTTCTTCCTCAGTTACTGATCAAGATACCCTTCGACCCAAATTAAATTTGTAAAGTTTTATTTGCAACTTTCAGTGCTGAAAACCAAGCTGAATGTCTGAAAGAACAGATTCAAAGTCAGCACTTTCTCTGCAGTTTATGGAACAGCTGAAAGCAATCCTTCCCTTTGCCTATTGAGGGGGGTGCAAGTGGGGACAGCCCCTATACTGAGCCCCTGAGTGTGTGGGCTTGACTGTGCGTGCACACACTACAGCAGCAGTTTCAAATGATCCTCTTGGCTGCACTGGGCTCTTGGCTCTGGTGGGAATTGGATTCCTGCTCCATTACGTCAGGGCTTAGATCCCTGCAGACGGTACCCCGATTCCCTTGCCAGTGCAGCTGCAGCAGCCCAGCCTGGCCAAGCAGAGCACACACCTCCCCCTCACCGCACCTCCCCGGGAGATCAACCAGGACGCTGGGGAGAAACTCAGCGCCCCACTGGCCCACATCCAGCTGCCCGAGTGTAGGAAACACACACATATCGGGATATTATTTTGACGATATATCATCTCGTTTTGACAATGTCGCAATATTATTTTTGCGCTAGTTGGCTGTACTTGCACAAAAACTCCAGTATTTTTCCATCATAGCTTGTTCTCCATTTTCTTTTTAAATAGGGAGCCAATTTGTTTCCAGCACATTTACTTCCATGACTGATCAAAACTTGTTTTCTCATGGCTCCCCCTTGTCTCTCTGCAGCAGACATACACTATTTATACAAAAGTATGTGGACACCCCTTCAAATTAGTGGATTCAGCAATTTCAGCAACACCTGTTGCTGACAGGTGTATAAAATCGAGCACACAGCCATGCAATCTCCAGAGACAAACATTGGCAGTAGAATGCCCTTACGTGGCACCGTCATAGGATGCCACCTTTCCAACAAGTCAGTTCGTCAAATTTCTGCCCTGCTAGAGCTGCCCCGGACAACTGTAACCTATTTTATTGTGAAGTGGAAACGTCTAGGAGCAAAAACGGCTCAGCCACAAAGTGGTAGGCAACACAAGTGCACAGAACGGGACTGCCAAGTGCTGAAGTGCGTAAAAATCATCTGTCCTCGGTTGCAACACTAACTACCGAGTTCCAAACTGCCTCTGGAAGAAACGTCAGCACAAGAACTGTTCGTCGGGAACTTCATGAAATGGGTTTCAATGGTCAAGCAGCTGCATACAAGCCTAACATCACCATGCGCAATGCTAAGCGTCGGCTGGAGTGGTGTAAAGCTCGCCGCCATTGGAATCTGGAGCAGTGATGAATCATGCTTCACCATCTGGCAGTCCGACGGACAAATCTAGGTTTGGCGGATGCCAGGAGAACGCTACCTGCCCTAATGCATACAGTAGTGCCAACTGTAAAGTTTGGTGGAGGAGGAATAATGGTCTGGGGCTGATTCATGGTTCGGGCTAGGCCCCTTAGTGCCAGTGAAGGGAAATCTTAACGCTACAGCATACAATGACATTCTAGATGATTCTGTGCTTTGTGGCAACAGTTTGGGGAAGGCCCTTTCCTGTTTCAGCATGAAAATGCCCCATGCACAAAGCAAGGTCCATACAGAAATGGTTTGTCGAGATCGGTGTGGAAGAACTTGACTGGCCTGCACAGAGCCCTATCCTCAACCCCATCGAACACCTTTGGGATGAATTGGAACACTGACTGCGAGCCAGGCCTAATCGCCCAACATCAGTGCCCGACCTCACTAATGCTCTTGTGGCTGAATGGAAGCAAGTCCCCGCAGCAATGTTCCAAGATCTGGTGGAAAGCCTTCCCAGAAGAGTGGAGGCTGTTATAGCAGCAAAGGGGGGACGAACTCCATATTAATGTCCATGATTTTGGAATGAGATGCTCGACGAGCGGGTGTCCACACACTTTTGGTCATGTAATGTATGGTGAGCATTATGTTTGGACCATTGAATCGCAATAAAATCACAGTAACGAATTGCAATACATATAGAATCGTGAGAATCGTAATACATGGCCTCCCGAGTGGCGCAGTGGTCTAAGGCACTGCATCTTAGTGCTAGCTGTGCCACTAGAGATCCTGGTTCGAGTCCAGGCTCTGTCGCAGCCGTCTGCGACCAGGAGAAAGGGATCAGGAAAAGGGATAGGCCTGCTGGCAAACAGGTTCCTTTGTCTCTTTATTAGAACAGCAGTCCAGCATTTATCAAGATGTTCTAAAAACTGTCATCATTCAGTGACATCTAGCCTACATTTTAGAGGGCATCAGTTACTATTAATCCTGTTTTTTTCCCCCACACGTAACTGATCTAAAGAGAGACATTTTAAACAGGATGAATGTGGGATTACTGCTGACCATTAAACTGTCAATCACAAGCTAACTAGGCCTACATAATGCAGCCGCAGAGCTCCATTCATCCAAGAGACAGCTATCTGTCCCATTAGATCTTTTAATCTTATCCAATCTAAATGGCACTCACTGATCTCAGCTTTGATCCTAGCCAATCGAGTGAAAGGGGGGGAGGAAGGGTGGGGTCAGATGAATGGAGATTAATTTGTGACCTAGTTCCTCCAGTCTTCTGAGCAGTCTGCCCCCGTAGCATGGCCCGATCTCCAGATGGTACCAGTGACATGGAGTAAATATACCTCCGCTAATCGTGCATCACTGAGAGGCTTCTGACGTATGACCTTGGTAGTTCAGAACAATGTGTGTGGGGCACATAGGGTCCGCAGAAACTTTAATACAGTTTACATCGATTGCCAAACATCAACGCTCAATATTAAACTGAAAGCGCAATTGTTTGAGATGTACATTTTCTGCAGTGAAAGAACCTGCGGGTCAATGCAATGAATCACAGACTGCCACTGGCATGTCAAACCAGCCATAAGAAGTGCTGCAGGTAGAGACAGGGCTGTCGTGTTGGATTAACACCACCCACTCAGTTCATGTGGACAGCTGTGGCCGGTCAGTGCTCTGGCCTCGACACGGGGGAGAGAGAGGGGGCACACAGGCCCAGGGTGGGGTTTCTACTTCATTAGCACTAGTGTCTACACCAATCTGTCAGCTGACATATACTGTATATCTCTGTCTTAGGGGAGGCGAGGGAGGGAAAAGAACTGAAGGAGGCCAAAATGTGAAAGCATAAGAATTGAGCTTCCCCACATTATAATATATATATATATATATATTTTTTTTTAAATCATAAGCATGCTATCAAGATTTTACTACGAACGGCTACATTTCCTGACCAATACATTTCTCGACAGGCAGGGGAAGGCTAACGCGCATCCAGCTGTCAGATAAGTCATTAAGTTTAATTTGGCCCATTTAACTGTGCCGGGGCTCCGGCAGAGTGCTCAAAATGCAGAATGAGAAGAGGGAGTCCACAGAGCTGCAGGAAAACTTAATGCTGGATTCCTCCTGCCTGCTGCTAATGGGTTGTGTATCAGTGCTGCGTAGCATTGACTGATGGCTGTTTGGCTGTGCGATCTCTCCTGTGCTAGGCAGAGACAGGAATCCTGGCACTCTCAACCCAGCACATCCTCCTGTGATAATGTTTAATCTAAATCCTTTCCTGAGCGTATAGTATGACATCCTGTACAGTCGTGGTCAAAAGTTTTGAGAATGACACAAATAATAATTTTCACAAAGTCTGCTGCCTCAGTTTTGATGATGGAAATTTGCATATACTCCAGAATGTCATGAAGAGTGATCAGATGAATTACAATCCAATGCAAAGTCCCTCTTTGCCATGAAAATGAACTTAATCCCCCAAAAACATTTCCACTGCATTTCAGCCCTGCCACAAAAGGACCAGCTGCCATCATGTCAGTGATTCTCTCGTTAACACAGGTGAGTGTTGACGAAGACAAGGCTGGAGATCACTCTGTCATGCTGATTGAGTTAGAATAACAGACTGGAAGCTTTAAAATGAGGGTGGTGCTTGACATCATTGTTCTTCCTCTGTTAACCATGGTTACCTGCAAGGAAACACATGCCGTCATCATTGCTTTGCACAAAAAGGGATTCACAGGCAAGGATATTGCTGCTAGTAAGATTGCACCTAAATCAACCATTTATTGGATCATCAAGAACTTCAAGGAGAGAGGTTGAATTGTTGTGAAGACGGCGTCAGGGCGCCCAAGAAAGTCAAGCAAGCGCCAGGACAATCTCCTAAAGTTGATTCAGCTGCGGGATCGGGGCACCACCAGTGCAGAGCTTGCTCAGGAATGGCAGCAGGCAGGTGTGAGTGCATCTGCACGCACAGTGAGGCAGACTTTTGGAGGATGGCCTGGTGTCAAGAAGGGCAGCAAAGAAGCCACTTCTCTCCAGGAAAAACATCAGGGACAGACTGATATTCTGCAAAAGGTACAGGGATTGGACTGCTGAGGACTGGGGAAAGTCATTCTCTCTGATGAATCCCCTTTCCGATTGTTTGGAGAAGACAAGGTGAGTGCTACCATCAGTCCTGTGTCATGCCAACAGTAAAGCATCCTGAGACCATTCATGTATGGGGTTGCTTCTCAGCCAAGGGAGTGGGCTCACTCACAATTTTGCCTAAGAACACAGCCATGAAAAAAGAATGGTACCAACACATCCTCCGAGAGCAACTTCTCCCAACCATCCAACAGTTTGGTGCCGACCAATGCCTTTTCCAGCATGATGGAGCACCTTGCCATAAGGCAAAAGTGATAACTAAGTGGCTCGGTGAACAAAACATCTGAATTTTGGGTCCATGAGCAGGAAACTCCCCAGACCTTAATCCCATTGAGAACTTGTGGTCGATCTTCAAGAGGTAGGTGGACAAACAAAAACACACAAATTCTGACAAACTCCAAGCATTGATTATGCAAGAATGGGCTGCCATCAGTCAGGATGTGGCCTAGAAGTTAATTGACAGCATGCCAGGGCGGATTGCAGAGGTCTTGAAAAAGAAGGGTCAACACTGCAAATATTGACTCTTTGCATAAACTTAATGTGATTGTCAATAAAAGCCTTTGACACTTATGGAATGCTTGTAATTGTAATTCAGTATACCATAGTAACATCTGACAAAAATATCTCATAATACTGAAGCAGCAAACTTTGTGAAGACCAATACTTGTGTCATTCTCAAAACTTTTGACCACGACTGTACTAACATAAACTGTGGCTACGAGCCATGTGTTCGTTGAGGCTGTGGGAGCAGAGGAATTAGCAGGCTGTTAGGAGATCTGGATGGCACAATAAGCCCTTATCACTCTCATCTGAGTGAGAAGAGAAAACAAACCTGTGGGGCCCAGCCTGCCAGCCGTGGATCACACCTTTTAAATGACTCATTGATTTCTTATGTCATGGACTGCCAGAGATAAATAAGAGAAATAGGATTTGTGGGAGAGTGAGGTAATGACGATACAAGTCTGGATATGGGGGATGGCTAGGGACATTTTGTTAAATTCTGCATTTTAAGGAAAGCCCTAAGAGCTGATAACTGAAATGATGATCTAGAATATGGTCTATAAACAAAGGCAACCAAATGAACCAATACCACAGGGATGCATTTCCAAATGACCATTAGAGAACTAACACTGTAGTCTTAATGTCAAACTCATCAATTCATCAATCCAGTGAATGTTAAACTAACTTCACGCCACAACCTCACAACTGACAGTACCCAACAAAACAGTTGAACAATACTGGATATAAAATGTTTAAAACAGTAATTATTTATACATTAACACAAATGTATACTTCTGTCTTTCTGGGATCACTAGTTTGACACCAAAGTTAAGTTCCTTTTTCATTGTCTGCATTTATATACCACCTGCTGGTGGAAATATCTTACTGCTCTTTGTGTGAACTGAGCTAAAACTATAGGTTATATTCTACTCTGTAATACAATGCTACTAAATGAATTACAGCATCATTTAACAGATATAAGAGCAACTTAATGTCAAGCTTTAGCACATGAAATGAGGATGAACTATCCTTTCATGTGTGGTAGTGGTGGGATAGATAGGGAGGACTCCAGCTCACCTGCCTCTCCCTGCCGGATGGAGTCTGGGCTCAGATCAGACCACCAAGGGCAGAACTTCAGCAGACCCTGGATCTCCTGGTCTTCAAACAGGTCAGCACTACAGACACAAACAGGTCAGTGTCATAACAATGAAAGTGATAGAATACAATGTAATTAATCAGTGATATCATCTGTGCATTTGTTAATGATGTACAATGATTCAATTAGGGGGTACTATTCTTTGGATGACTCACAGGTAATGGTCAGGGCAGAATATGGACGTCTCAGCGTCTAGCCGTTCCCGTCTCCTTTCTGACACTGTGGTTCCATCTGGGTTTCGGACGTCGATGACATCACTCAGCTCCTCCTGATTGGACAATCCTCCATTAAACCGACACATGCTGTACATGATGCTATGTTTTCCTGATCAGGTCATAAGGTCAGGTAGAACTCCTGGCCGTACTTATGTGAACTATACCAATCGCATTATAAACCTAGCAATGCTTTCAAAGGATACCATTCCACTACTAGTCATTGTCTTCAAGAAGCACAGAGTACTGCCAAGCCAATGAATGACCTTACCTGCAGTCTAGTGAACACTCCGGACCTCTGATTCCCAAAGCCATACTTCTGCAGTTCCTTCAGCTGCTCCTCTGAGGTTTCCATGTACACCTCCTGCTCAACCTGCCAGTCAAACTCCTCTTCATCATCCTCTTCCTCACCGTCCATAATACCACCGCACGCCTCTGTAATGTAAAGCATCAATGTCTTAATGAGAAACAAAACCATTAAGCCAAATCGTATTACAACATCACCAATGACAAAATCCAGTGGGTTTTTCTGTTCTAAGTCCTTACTCCAGCAGTTTCATTGGGAGATATTGATTTTAGCTTAACATAAACATCAATATGGATTCCAGCAACATACTGGACTCTGGAGAAGTGGAAACGCCTTCGCTGGAGTGATGAATCACGCTTCAGCATCTGGCAGTCCGACGGACGAATCTGGGTTTGGCGGATGCCAGGAGAACGCTACCTGCCCCAATGCATAGTGCCAACTGTAAAGTTTGGTGGAGGAGGAATAATGGTCTGGGGCTGTTTTTCATGGTTCAGGCTAGGCCCCTTAGTTCCCAGTGAAGGGCAATCTTAACGCTACAGCAGACATTCTAGATGATTCTTTGCTTCCGACTTTGTGGCAACAGTTTGGGGAAGGCCCTTCCCTGTTTCAGCATGACAATGTCCCTGTGCACAAGGTCCATACAGAAATGGTTTGTCGAAATCGGTCTGAAAGAACTTGACTGGCCTGCGTAGAGCCCTGACCTCAAACCTGTCGAACACCTTTGGGATGATTTGGAATGCCAACTGCGAGCCAGGCCTAATCGCCCAACAACAGTGCCTGACCTCACTAATGCTCTTCTGGTTGAATGGAAGCAAGTCCCTGCAGCAATGTTCCAACATCTAGTGGAAAGCCTTCCCAGAAGAGTGGAGGCTGTTATAGCAGAAAAGGGGGTGACCAACTCCATATTAATGCCCATGATTTAGGAATTAATTGTTTGACGAGCAGGTGTCCACATACTTTTGGTCACACGTGTACCACGTGTGTTATTTCATAGTTTTGATGTCTTCACTATTATTCTACAATGTAGAAAATAGTAAAAATAAAGAAAAACCCTTGAATGAGTATGTGTGTCCAAACTTTTGACTGGTACTCATACTCATTCAAGGGTTTTTCTTTATTTTTACTATTTTCTACATTGTAGAATAATAGTGAAGACATCAAAACTATGAAATAACACATTTGGGATCATGTAGTAACTAAAAAAAGTGTTAAACAAATCAAAATATATTTTATATTTGAGATTCTTCAAATAGCCACCCTTTGCCTTGATGACAGCTTTGCACACTCTTGGCATTCTCTCAACCAGCTTCACCTGGAATGCTTTTCCAACAGTCTTGAAGGAGTTCCCACATATGCTGAGCACTTGTGGGCTGCTTTTCCTTCACTCTGCCATCCATCTCAATTTGGTTGAGGTCGGGGGATTGTGGAGGCCAGGTCATCTGATGCAGCACTCCATCACTCTCCTTCTTGATAAAATAGCCCTTAAACAGCCTGGAGGTGTGTTATTTTCTATTGAAAAACAAATGATAGTCCCACTAACCCCAAACCAGATGGGATGGCGTATCACTGTAGAATGCTGTGGTAGCCATGCTGGCTAAGTGTGCCTTGAATTCTAAATAAATCACAGTGTCACAGCAAAGCACCCCCACACCATAACACCTCCTCCTCCATGCTTTACGGTGGGAAATACACATGCGGATATCATCCGTTCACCCACACCACATCTCACAAAGACACGGCAGTTGGAACCAAAAATCTCCAATTTGGACTCCAGACCAAAGGACAAATTCTGCACACCAGGTGACTACCTCATGAAGCTGGTTGAGAGAATGGAGAAAATAGTAAAAATAAAGAAAAACCCTTGAATGAGTAAGTCTGTCCTAACTTTTGACTGGTACGGTATATATATATATTTTTTTCCCCCTACTAGCATTGACTTTGTTGATATCTCCTTTGAGGGAAAATGTACTTGCTACGACTGTGATATGTGGCTGTCTCACCTAGCTATCTTAAGATGAATGCACTAATTGCAAGTCGCTTTGGATAAGAGCGTCTGCTAAATGACTAAAATGTAAATGTTATGACACTTCAACATACCCATGTCTTCCACCAGAGGCTTGGCTGAGCGGGAGCCTTTGGGAGCCAGGAGACTAGTCAGCATCTGGAGCCCTTCAAAGTGCTCCCCTGCTGTCTCCTTGGGGACGCGCAGGGAAAAAAGACCTGGGACACACAGAGAACATCAGGGAGCAGGTGAAACAATTGGCAGCACTGCAGCAGAGATCTTCGGTTTGAGAAATGCAACAACTGAATGTGTAGCTGTACAAGGTGTAGAGACGTAGACAATGTGGAAGCAAATCGGATAGCATTGTCTGCCTGTAAACAGTCCTGAAGCATTTTTCATCAATTAGATTTGGCTCTTTACATGTAGTACAATAAATGTTCATGATAAATCCATGACTGAATCTCTGCAGACGCGTATTCAGTCAAAAGCAGAGGTTTACTTCTCTCAAAACAGCAATTACAAGAGAAGGACTACACAGTCTATAAAATATATGACCATTCCACCTCTAGCCAAGGAGATAATTTCCTAGTCTTAATCCCTTTTAAAAACCTCATAAATCTTTCAACACTTTGTTGGAGTATTTACCTTAAAAATGCTTTATGCTAGTCGGCTAATTGCCTTGGCTATGGGCCTCTTTAGAGGAGGCTGCCTTGAAGAGTCCAAAGGCAGTGGGGCTGGGTGATATATTGTGAATACCAGTATATGGAGTTTTACAATACTGTCTATAACGATATGTTGACACAGTGCTGGATAAATATAAAAAGTTTTCCAAATTTGACTACTTGAATGGGTATCAAATAAATCAGAATGGAGAAAGCCCATACAATTAATTTGTTGCCATTCAAGGGTCATGCACTACTAATAAAGCATATTTATAATTTGTATTATTCAGAACCATCAAATAACGTCAAATACATACATTTGACTATTTCGCCCAGCCCTAAAAAGATGTATCGTAATGATTTCTAATTGCGAGTATAAACCGGGACTCCCATTAGAGAAGCTATATTAGCAGCAGTTAGTGGCTTATTTAGACACAGTGTGTCAAACAGGGCATCGCTGATTGAGGGCCAATGTTGTGTCAGCGAGCATAAGGCTAACGCTTCACCAACCCAACATAATCAAAAGAGATAATTGGAAATGAAATTGATTTAAAAATTGATCTGAGTATTCCACTCCTAACTGAAAAAATGGATTCTAAGCAAAGTAGCCTCATGAGAATGAGTTGGTAAATAGAATAAATACATGAATAAAACAAAAAGGCCAAGTGTCACTAGAAATGCGCAGAAATAAGCTGCAGGAGGCATTTGTTACATCACAGACAGGTCAAATGGCCCTTCATATCTAATAGCATAACCAGTAATGAAGTCTGTGTGGCTGTCTCTGTAGTGAGTGGTAAAGAGACACCAGGGATCAATCCCACTGACTCTGCTATCAGCCCCATCACTCAGGGTCCTGCTAGAGTGGCTCTGACTAGCTGTAGTGCTAACTACACACTGTGGAGTCTAGTGAGAACATCCTTCTAACCACCAGTAATGCTGATTTGATTACTGGGAGCTCAAGAGGACACACGCACTGACAACGATAGGGTGACATTGTGTTTCAATGAAAGGGTCAATAATGCACTATCAACGATGCATTAGGTGGTCTGTTTTCATCAGAATATGAAAGCCTGCATTTTCTTTCAACCACACGCATCCATTCCAAAATGCAAAGAGCCAACAGCAAAACTACTAATGAATGATTCCTTATCAATAAAAACATGAACAAAGTGTAAAAACCAAACATTACCTTTATCAATGTCGAAGGAGGCCTTTTCCCTCCCATCCTCCACTAGTTTTCCAGGTAAATTCAGTCTTGATAAGAGATTCAAAATGTGTTAGAACTAAACATGAAGGTGGCCTATCAGCATTTTGACACAATTACAGCATATCATGGTGCAACTGTGTGCATTTAATTACTACAAATGTATATACCTTTCAAAATGTATATAAAAACAAGATTTTCAAAGAAAACATGAATATAGTGACTTCAATAATGGCAGCATAGAAATGTGACTGATGGTCAGTCACTCACCTGAGGAAGTAAGGCTTGGCATAGAATTTGAAATCATCTCCATCGATGTAGAGATCAAACTCTGATGTTCTAGTGTAGGGCACACGGATGGTCAGGATTAGGAAAACTGGGTCCTGGCTCAACTCAAACGCTGGAGTTATCATGATGAACAGAACACCGCAGGTATGGATCTACAGGGGTCTGTGAGAGCTGTGGAATTAGTGGGGGAGTTTGATTTGCACACAAGATATTATACACATTTTATAATGCTTAGCAGTATCTTAGCATTAATGCTTAGCAGTATCTTAGCAGTAGCACTGCTTGACATCAAACTAATCTTCTCCTGAGCCCACTTATTTCTTCTTCAATCGTGGAATTGGGAACTCACAGTGTTGATACTTTTGTACCAGCCGCCACTAACACATCTGATCATCCAACTAATCAACTATCATGAACCTAGATTGATTAAATCAGGGTTGTGTTCAGTACGACAGAACAGTATGCAACCATGAATTAAACGGAAACTGTACTGTACTGAACGACCAGTTGAAAAACGTTGATTATGGTGGCCCAGAGTGTCATTATTACCGTATGGTGTGCTGCACGAGTTTGGTCACACCCATATTGATCAGGCCACACCTCGACACACCCACCAAATGGGAGCAAACGTACCTCAAAGGCTGTTGAAGAACAGTGTTGAGGAAACGTGTCATTCAGTGCAAACCGTCACACAATGTAGCAAACGTTGAGGCGAACTGAACGCACCCCATGTGTCTGTGTGATGTGCCTGTCAGTTATCTTCAAGTAACTGACTCGGACATTTCCCTATATTTCTCCCCCACATTAACTCGGTTTCTACTAAATGTGTTGCTTACCTAACTATGCTATCGCTAGTCCCATCCAACATTGTGCATCGCTACATGTAAAAGAAAACACGCCAGTCTGGTTACCATTATCATTTATTTATTTTGTTTGTTTTAATGCTGCGTTCATTACATCTCGTAAATACCAGAATAAGACTGGGAAAAATCCACTTGAACGCCCCTCCAACTGGTAATTACTAGTGGGAAGCTCGTCTATTATCTCTGAGCTATGAGTTCTCCCACATGCTGAACTCTGACGTCACATACTAAGGAAATTACCTCAATAACAGCATTTTTTTTTTTTTTTACCTATTAATATGGTTTATGAACACTAGAATTTGTTTACCAGCATGATAGCCCTACTTTTTTTGGCATTAGCCAATCAGCGTTCTCAACGTATTCAAAGCATGTGAATGCACACAACTAATTGAACCCAGTTTACAAAAAGGATTTTCAGAGTTTCCCACATGTTATGAACGCATCATAATGCCAATCTGTACTCACCACCGCACCATAAAGTTCACGGCTTTAGCCACAGCTTGCGCGCCTAACAGTGTTAGATTTCTGCATCTTAGGCGGTGTTTTCATTGTTTATTGTAAACATTCACATTTATGTAAATTATGTCTTACATGTGAAATGTTAATTAGTGTTATTTCTAATTAATAATTTACTGAGTGGTTTATGCCAGGTTAGGCCGGGCAGGTCCTCATTCTAGGTCCAGGGGAAATAGCTGCTTGTCAAAGTAACGTGAGTTAATAGCTCTGCCAGTTTATTCTATTGGCACTCTGGTTACACAGGCAGCCCAATTCACATTTCTTCCCCCACTAATTGGTCTTGACCAATCAGATCAGCTCTTTTGCCAATAATTGGGCAAAAGATCAGAATGGGGCTGCTGCCTGTGTAAACGCAGCTTCTGTAATGTAACTTGCATTATTATGCCTTTTGTACTCAAGTCCAGTTATTGCCATTTTGGCCAAATAAATGATTTTGCAATCAAGTTTGTCAACTATTATCATCATCATCATCTGTATATTTAGGAAATAACCTCTGAATCCAATCTTCTTCATCACCTACACTAGTATACCTATTTGGACCTGATCTACTGACTTGTCTCAACTGCTGCTGCAGAACCTCCTAAATAGGCTGCCGGGTCTTCTTTAACAGAGTACTGGGCTGGAACAAAAACATGCGCTCCATGCCGGAGTCCACGTTTGAAAGGTGGCCCACAAAATTGTCAAAGACTCCAGCCACCCTAGTCATAGGCTGTTCTCTCTGCTACTGCACGGCAAGCGGTACCGGAGTGCCAAGTCTAGGTCCAAAAGACTTCTCAACAGCTTCTACCCCCAAGCCATAAGACTCCTGAACAGCTAATCATGGCTACCCAGACTATTTGCACCCCATCTTTTTACGCTGCTGCTACTCCGTTAATTATTTATGCATAGTCACTTTAACTCTACCCACATGTACATATTACTTCAACTACCTCAACTAGCCGGTGCCCCTCACATTGACTCTGCACCTGTACCCCCCTGTATATATAGCCTCCCTACTGTTATTTTACTTCTGCTCTTTTTTTTCAACACTTTGTTGTTGTTTTATTTTACTTTTTTTATTAAAAATAAATGCACTGTTGGTTAAGGGCTGTAAGTAAGCATTTCACTGTAATGTCTGTACCTGTTGTATTCGGCGCATGTGGCCAATACAATTTGATTGGATTTGATTTTAAACTCCACCTTGTGGTTGGTTTTGTAGCTAAGTGTGCAGTGTTGTTTACCCTCCACGTGCCACTGACACACTGTCAGAAGCATAGCGTTACAGAGATCACGTTGAACTGTTACAGTAACACCCAGTTAAACGTTTAAAATACATTTCAAATGAATGGTCAAAGACTGCTTTGAATAGTGTAGCGGTAAGATTGTAAGTGTGTTTGAAACTGAGTAGCTTAGCTAGCTAGCTAGCTACGTTTATTCAATATGCTGTTATAAATTAGCTAGCTAGCTAACGGCAGACCAATTTAATGTCTGGCCAGATAAGATGTTAGCCTGTAGCTTTCTACAGTACTGAAACGATAGCGATGTAGGCTGTTTACATGCATTAACAATTTACAGTCAATGAAATCAAATATTTAAAATAACACGAAATTACCTTATGAACTAGTCTCATTAGAAATCATCATGGCAAACTTGGGTGAAGTGAACAGCTCCACGCACTTAAGCTTGGCGTCATCAGCGTCTCATCAGCAACACTAAAAAAGTACTTCCGGGTCACGGAATTTCGAAAACGTTCTAAATAAAAGTCCCCACGTAATAGTAGAAAAATGTCAAAACGTATTTATTCATGATATATGAAAAATAATTGTCTAAACAGTAACAATTATTAACATTTGTTCATATTCCATTGGCGACCACAATATGAATCACTGTATATGAATACATATTGGCTTATAGAGCAAAAACTATTCTGGGTGCTGCAGTAAAAGTATTGTATATGGTGTCAATTCATATGATACTGAAGTCTAAATGCCCAGCAGCACTTTCTACTCCATCCACTCCATTGGTCCCAATGCAATACATTAAATTCCTATAAATTACATATTGTCTTATAGAGAGAAAACTATTCTAGGTGCCGAAGTAAACTGTATGTATGCCAATGTATGTGCTGCCCTTCATTCCTGATTCTCTGCCTGGTGCGCAATATCAAGTGGGCCTATATTTCGTGTGGTCTCAATCAAATGATCCGTAGCTTATACTAAACTATAGGCTATACGAAGTGCATGCTCAGAGAAGCACAGGGCAAAGTTATATTTCTAAGAAAATGTACTTCCTTCCCGGGTTTCTGGGCTGCTAGCTCTGACTTTTCTACTTTATTGAGGAAAAGTGTATTTACTATGCCTGTGATATGTGGTTGTCCCACCTACAGTGGGGAGAACAAGTATTTGATACACTGCCAATTTTGCAGGTTTTCCTACTTACAAAGCATGTAGAGGTCTGTAATTTTTATCATAGGTACACTTCAACTGTGAGAGACGGAATCTAAAACAAAAATCCAGAAAATCACATTGTATGATTTTTAAGTAATTAATTTGCATTTTATTGCATGACATAAGTATTTGATACATCAGAAAAGCAGAACTTAATATTTGGTACAGAAACCTTTGTTTGCAATTACAGAGATCATACGTTTCCTGTAGGTCTTGACCAGGTTTGCACACACTGCAGCAGGGATTTTGGCCCACTCCTCCATACAGACCTTCTCCAGATCCTTCAGGTTTCGGGACTGTCGCTGGGCAATACGGACTTTCAGCTCCCTCCAAAGATTTTCTATTGGGTTCAGGTCTGGAGACTGGCTAGGCCACTCCAGGACCTTGAGATGCTTCTTACGGAGCCACTCCTTAGTGGCCCTGGCTGTGTGTTTTGGGTCGTTGTCATGCTGGAAGATCCAGCCACGACCCATCTTCAATGCTCTTACTGAGGGAAGGAGGTTGTTGGCCAAGATCTCGCGATACGTGGCCCCATCCATCCTCCCCTCAATACGGCGCAGTCGTCCTGTCCCCTTTGCAGAAAAGCATCCCCAAAGAATGATGTTTCCACCTCCATGCTTCACGGTTGGGATGGTGTTCTTGAGGTTGTACTCATCCTTCTTCTTCCTCCAAACACGGCGAGTGGAGTTTAGACCAAAAAGCTCTATTTTTGTCTCATCAGACCACATGACCTTCTCCCATTCCTCCTCTGGATCATCCAGATGGTCATTGGCAAACTTCAGACGGGCCTGGACATGCGCTGGCTTGAGCAGGGGGACCTTGCGTGCGCTGCAGGATTTTAATCCATGACGGCGTAGTGTGTTACTAATGGTTTTCTTTGAGACTGTGGTTCCAGCTCTCTTCAGGTCATTGACCAGGTCCTGCCGTGTAGTTCTGGGCTGATCCCTCACCTTCCTCATGATCATTGATGCCCCACGAGGTGAGATCTTGCATGGAGCCCCAGACCGAGGGTGATTGACCGTCATCTTGAACTTCTTCCATTTTCTAATAATTGCGCCAACAGTTGTTGCCTTCTCACCAAGCTGCTTGCCTATTGTCCTGTAGCCCATCCCAGCCTTGTGCAGGTCTACAATTTTATCCCTGATGTCCTTACACAGCTCTCTGGTCTTGGCCATTGTGGAGAGGTTGGAGTCTGTTTGATTGAGTGTGTGGACAGGTGTCTTTTATACAGGTAACGAGTTCAAACAGGTGCAGTTAATACAGGTAATGAGTGGAGAACAGGAGGACTTCTTAATGAAAAACTAACAGGTCTGTGAGAGCCGGAATTCTTACTGGTTGGTAGGTGATCAAATACTTATGTCATGCAATAAAATGCAAATTAATTACTTAAAAATCATACAATGTGATTTTCTGGATATTTTCTTTAGATTCCGTCCATCACAGTTGAAGTGTACCTATGATAAAAATTACAGACCTCTACATGCTTTGTAAGTAGGAAAACCTGCAAAATTGGCAGTGTATAAAATACTTGTTCTCCCCACTGTAGCTATCTTAAGCTGAATGCACTAACTGTAAGTCGCTCTGCATAAGAGCATCTGCTAAATGACTAAAATATAAAAATGTAAATGTTAGCTTTTTTGTGCTGCCTAACCAATGGCTGTGCTGTGTACGGTGACACTTCAGGAGGCGAGTCAAAGGCTTCCCGAAAATCATTGTTGATTTGTCCAAAATATTAGATATATACAGTACCAGTTAAAAGTTTGGACACACCTACTCATTCAAGGGTTTTTCTTTATTTTTACTATTTTCTACATTGTAGAATAATAGTGAAGACATCAAAACTATGAAATAACACATTTGGAATCATCTAGTAACCAAAAAAGTGTTAAACAAATCAAAATATATTTTATATTTGAGATTCTTCAAATAGCCACCCTTTGCCTTGATGACAGCTTTGCACACTCTTGGCATTCTCTCAACCAGCTTCACCTGGAATGCTTTTCCAACAGTCTTGAAGAAGTTCCCACATATGCTGAGCACTTGTGGGCTGCTTTTCCTTCACTCTGCCGTCCATCTCAATTTGGTTGAGGTCGGGGGATTGTGGAGGCCAGGTCATCTGATGCAGCACTCCATCACTCTCCTTCTTGGTCAAATAGCCCTTACACAGCCTGGATGTGTGTTGGGTCATTGTCCTGTTGAAAAACAAATGATAGTCCCACTAAGCCCAAACCAGATGGGATGGCGTATCGCTGCAGAATGCTATGGTAGCCATGCTGGTTAAGTGTGCCTTGAATTCTAAATAAATCACAGACAGTGTCACCCGTAAATCACCCCCACACCATAACACCTTCTCCTCCATGCTTTAAGGTGGGAACTACACATGCGGAGATCATCCGTTCACCCACAACGTGTCTCACAAAGACACGGCGGTTGGAACCAAAAATCTCCAATTTGGACTCCAGACCAAAGGACAAATTTCCACCAGTCTAATGTCCATTGCTTGTGTTTCTTGGCCCAAGCAAGTCTCTTCTTCTTATTGGTGTCCTTTAGTAGTGGTTTCTTTGCAGCAATTCGACCATGAAGGCCTGATTCACACAGTCCCCTCTGAACAGTTGATGTTGAGATGTGTCTGTGACTTGAACTCTGTGAAGCATTTATTTGGGCTGCAATTTCTGAGGCTCGTAACTCTAATGAACTTATCCTCTGCAGCAAAGGTAACTCTGGGTCTTCCATTCCTGTGGCGGTCCTCATGAGAGCCAGTTTCATCATAGCGCTTGATGGTTTTTGCGACTGCACTTGAAGAAACTTTCAAAGTTCTTGAAATGTTCTGTATTGACTGACCTTCATGTCTTAAAGTAATGATGGACTGTCGTTTCGCTTTGCTTATTTGATCTGTTCTTGCCATAATATGGACTTGGTCTTTTACCAAATAGGGCTATCTTCTGTATACTGGTAAAGGGTGGACCTAGTGCTATAGTAGGATTTGACTGTACTGATAGTGATGCTGTTGTCTGTGGTGATAGTTAACTGTGGAGTTGTCCGTACTGATAAATGCATAGATCAGAATAATTTGACACAACAGATGATAAATGAAAATAATGCTGTTGAACCACCAAATCTGAAACATACATTGTATGGGGGTGGCATGGATGTTTGGGAAGATCAAAATCGATTTAAAAAAATAAATGTTTGGATTAGCATGCTATTTCAATGGCAATACATTCCGTTATGCAGCATAATTAAACATTTTATTTCCTATTTTGGGAGGAAGTTGCCAAAACTTTGCAATGGCCAATTGGAAAACCCATTGTCACTAAACATAGTGTCAAAATTCCTAGGAATATGTGGGACAAGAATAGAGGTAACATTTATACATTCTATTGCTAGTGACAACCAGTTGAAATTAAGGAAAATGGTACAAACAGAGAATGTAATTGAGGCTCAGGTACAAAACCTATTGCCTGTGGAGAGTTTAAATGAGGGAATGTCAACTGCTCAGAGAAGACAATCCGACTGCCAACTTAATATGCAAAATGTACACACTTTTGAGGATAAATAACCTGCTTCTGATCTTTATCCTGATGTAGCCATGAGCTCATATGATGGAGTGTCAGTGGTGCAGCCCAATCAAATCTCAGACACCCAAGATATTGGGAATGAATACTACCACTTACAGACAGAAAGTTGTGGTAGAGGTCTATCAGATGAGGAAATCGTAAACTCTATGACAACTGAATCAGATGAGCAGCATGTAACTGGAAAGGTTGGCATCGAAATAAGCAAGGATACACTGAAGTGTGTTTTGTCAGATTAGGCACATTTTGGAGGGTTTAGGCTTACCAATCCAAATAATAGTGTGGGGTTCCATTCAGGGTCCATTCAGAGAGTAATTGTAGATATTCTCATGGGTAGGCCTATTTGCACCGCTGAGAAGTGGGCTCCAGAAAAGTCCGATCTGCAGCCTTGGCCTTTTAAAAAACAGTAGCAGTTGTGGTATTTATGTGTGCTTGTTCTTTAAAGCAGTCTTATGAGAGGGCAATGTG
Source organism: Coregonus clupeaformis (assembly GCF_020615455.1). NCBI lineage: Eukaryota > Metazoa > Chordata > Actinopteri > Salmoniformes > Salmonidae > Coregonus > Coregonus clupeaformis. The sequence goes on from NC_059203.1 coordinate 44,864,609, forward strand.
AATACACTTTTTCACAATGGCATGCAAGACTATGTTTTACATGAGTTATCAGTAAGGAAAATGTATGCACTCACTAACTGTAAGTCGCTCTGGATAAGAGTGTCTGCTAAATGACTAAAATGACTAAAATGTAAAATGAAATTACTTGAAGGAAGTTAAGACTTGAAGCTTAAATGATACAGCAGACTGATGAAACGAAGCTATATTGTTAACATATAGACTAATATGTTATAAATTGTGTTCTTACACTGGTACAGTTATGCCCTATGAGAGATGTACAACTGCGCATGTGTGAAAATAAAGAAAGGGCATTCCCGGGTTCTGGTTAAAACACCAATGATGAACATGTTTGTTTATTCCTCCGTTAAGTAAGCCGTTATTCCTGTCCTGAAGATGACAGCACCAACAGGTTATGGGCCCAGGAGGGAACATGGAAGCCGATGGAATAGATTATGTTTCGACGGAGATGAAAAAAAAAAACTACGAGTTATGGGAGACGAAGTTTTTGGGGCACTTGCGTTTGCTAGGGCTAAAGGCCACCATATTGAGCGTGGATGAAGATGAAGAAGACGGAGAGAAAAATGAAGAAGCCTACGCCGAATTGATACAGGTTTTGGATGATAAAAGATTCCTGTCCTGAAGATGACAGCACCAACATATATGCTTAATAATTAAATTATATTTAAATATAAATGTGTTATTTATTTCACATAGTGGTGGGCACCAATATCGATAATTTGATATGACACCAATACCGTTTGATATCGATATGAGCAAGACATATCGTGATATTGGTTTATTCTTCCTGTTAACCTACACTATTCTGTAAAAAAACATACATGACTATCCCTGCATGCAAAAACCCTCTCACAGACCTTCTAACAGGTAAAAAACTAACACTAAAACAAAAACAGGCTACTTAGCAAACTTAAGTGCCTGCTCATGGGCCATAAATTGTGGGGTGATACCTAGTCAGTTGCACAACCGAACGCATTCAACAGAAATGTGTCTTTCGCATTTAACCCAACTCCTCTGAATCAGAGAGGTGCCAGGGGCTGCCTTTTCGACATCACGTCATCAGGGGAGCAGTTGTTGTTGGGGGTTAACTGCCTTGCTCAAGAGCAGAACGACAGAGTTGTACCTGTCGTCCTTGTCGACTCCAGGATTCGATGCAGCAACCTTCCGGTTATTGGCCCAACGCTCCTACCATGCTATCTGCCACGCTCTGGATTTATTAGATGAGGGATTGCAACGAATGAATGTATCATAAAGTGTGTTAGACCATGAATTTTAACTGACACATCTTTTAAAATTGGTGACTGTAGTGACTGTGCCTGGTTGATATTATTTACTTTTAAATTGTAAATAAATAAGATTTTTGTTTTGACTAAAAAGTTTGACTTATGTGTTTGTTTTTTGAGGGTTGATAGTTTAGTGTGTATATAGGCATTGTCTTCAGTTCAGTACCATGGATAGCACCTGCTCATTTGAAGGTAGCCAATATGTAATTTATAGGCCTACAGTGTATTGCATTGCGGCCAATGGAGTGGGTGGAGTAGAAAGTGTTGCTGGGCATATAGACCTCAGCCCCCATGAAATAACACCAAATATACATTCTACAGACCCTACTAAAATACTCCCAACTCCACTTTTACATCGCCACAAGTAATCATTTTTCCTGTACAGTGCTACATTTGTTCTGTATAGTGTCCAGGCACACCATTTTAAGCTGTTTGACCACAGTAAAATGCCAGCAACACTCAGTATTAGTCAGAGCCCCATGAAATGACACCATATACATTCTACAGACCCTACTGAGTATTTCCTACAATACTTTTAGTGTGACACCCAGAATAGTTTTTGCTCTATAAGCAATATGTATTCCATATACAGTACCAGTCAACATTTTGGACACACCTACTCATTCCAGGGTTTTTCTTAATTTGTACTATTTTCTACATTGTAGAATAATAGTGAAGACATCACAACTATGAAATAACACATTTGGAATCATGTAGTAACCAAAAAAGTGTTAAACAAATCAAAATATATTTTATATTTAAAATTCTTCAAAGTAGCCACCCTTTGCCTTGATGACAGCTTGGCACACTCTTGGCATTTTCTCAACCAGCTTCATGAGGTAGTCACCTGGAATGCATTTCAATGAACAGGTGTGCCTTCTTAAAAGTTAATTTATGGACTTTATTTCCTTCTTAATGCGTTTGAGCCAATCAGTTGGGTTGTGACAAGGTAGGGGTGGTATACAGAAGATAGCCCTATTTGGTAAAAGTCCAAGTCCATATTATGGCAAGAACAGCTCAAATAAGCAAAGAGAAATGACAGTCCATCATTACTTTAAGACATGAAGATAAGTCAATACGGAACATTTCAAGAACTTTGAAATGAAGGAGGACAGCCACAGGAAAGGAAGATGCAGAGTTACCTCTGCTGCAGAGGATAAGTTCATTACCAGCCTCAGAAATTGCAGCCCAAATAAATGCTTCACAGAGCTCAAGTAACAGACATCTCAACATCAACTGTTCAGAGGAGACTGCGTGAATCAGGCCTTCGTGGTCAAATTGCTGCAAAGAAACCACTACTAAAGGACACCAATAAAAAGAAGAGACTTGCTTGGGCCAAGAAACACGAGCAATGGACATTAGACCGGTGGAAATCTGTCCTTTGGTCTGATGAGTCCAAATTTGAGATGTTTGGTTCCAATCACTGTGTCTTTGTGAGACGCAGAATAGGTGAACGGATAATCTCCGCATTTATAGTTCCCACCGTGAAGAACGGAGGAGAAGGTGTGATGGTGTGGGGGTGTTTTGCTTGTGACACTGTCTGTGATTTATTTAGAATTCAAGGCACACTTAACCAGCATGGCTACCACAGCATTCTGCAGCGATACGCCATCCCATCTGGTTTTCGCTTAGTGGGACTTAAATTTGTTTTTCAACAGGACAATGACCCAACACACCTCCAGGCTGTGTAAGGGCTATTTGACCAAGAAGGAGAGTGATGGAGTGCTGCATCAGATGACCTGGCCTCCACAATCACCCGAACTCAACCCAATTGAGATGGTTTGGGATGAGTTGGACCGCAGAGTGAAGGAAAAGCAGCTAACAAGTGCTCAGCATATGTGGGAACTCCTTCAAGACTGTTGGAAAAGCATTCCAGGTGAAGCTGGTTGAGAGAATGCCAAGAGTGTGCAAAGCTGTCATCAAGGCAAAGGGTGGCTACTTTGAAGAATATAAAATATAAAATATATTTAGATTTGTTTAACACTTTTTTGGTTACTACATGATTCCATATGAGATATTTCATAGTTGTGATGTCTTCACTATTATTCTACCATGTAGAAAATAGTAAAAATAAAGAAAAACCCTTGAATGAGTAGGTGTGTCCAAACTTTTGACTGGTACTGTATATAGAGTCGCATTGTGGCCAATGGATTGGGTGGAGTAAAAGGCCAGCAACACTCAGTATTATTCAGAGCCCTATGAAATGACACCATAAATACATTCTTCAGACCCTACTGAGTACTCCCCACCCCATTTTTACATCGGCACAAATAATAAAAATGTTCTCTAGAAGCCAATATGTATCCATATACAGTGGTTTGCATTGTGACCAACGTAATGGGAGGATTAAAAGGCCAGCAACACTCAGTATTATTCAGAGCCCTATGAAATGACACCACATATATATTCTACAGACCCTACTTAGTACTCCTTACTCTACTTTTACATCGGCACATAGAATCGTTTTTTCCTGTACAGTGCTATATTTGTACCTTATAGTGTCCAGGCACCCCTGTAAAAAAGGCTGTCCTGCTCCTCTCCTCTCTGCCTAACTTCTCCTCACAGTCCCTTTAGTTTCCCTTAAGTCCCGTTAGTTTGGCTGCTCAGCCTACCTAAGTTATCCCTCACCCATCATAGCCCTGCCATTCACAACCAATCAGAGAGCTTGGAAATTTGGATCTGGACACTGCACCCGCCCACTCAGGTCAGAGCGTTATCGTCGTCTGAAGGGAGAAGATGCATGTTTCTGAGGAATTTTTATTGTCGACAGTAACACAAATGTCTGAATGTTGTGCATGCATCGAAATGTAAGTTACGGGTTTTTTGGGGGGGATTTTACATGCTGTGAAATAATAGGTCATTACCACTAATTACTTCATGTTACTTTGATAAGTTTCAGCCATATGTCCTACTGTATTGCTGTTAGTATTCTTTAATGTTAGAGTTGCCAATACTGCTTTGCATATTGTTTATCATATGTAGTATTATTTCGTACTGCCATAAGTGTTATTATTGCATTGGTTGCACAAGTACTTTTTGCAGAAGTGGTTTAATTGTTGTATTGATAAGCATGGTATTTTGAATGCACAGGCTACCACAGTGTTTCCCATAGTGGCCTTTATTAAGGTGTTTTATTGCTGCCATAGGCAAGCTTCTAGAGTCATCCCAGACAGTTCTTGGAGCATGCTCATGCGCAGAGTAATTTACGACCCTGTGGCGCCATGGCAGATCTGATAAGGTCTCAGCCTGGCAGATTCTCACACAAGGCTGGAGAGAGAGGGTGCCATCAATCTTGACCCTTTGTCAATCCAAGTAATTAGTTTCTCTCTCTCTCTCTCTCTCCATGAGGTGAATGTTTAAGTTTATGTTTACATTGATGCTGTGTTTATAGCCCTTTATAGACAAATTATAAGTGTACTGCCATTTGCCATTTATTCATGTACATATACTGTATGTATATTGCATAGTTATAACTCTTAACTAATACTGTTTACATGTGTGCATATCTTTGTCTTATAGAACCACAACAAAATCATATAAACATCCTCAAATGGAAACAGCTGTGTCTGTGTGTGTGTGGTGGTGACTATCAAGAGTACAGTGATGGGCCTCAACATCATGTTCTAACCAGACAGCACTATAGAGAACCAAACCCATCAGTTAGAAGTATATAGCGGGTGAGGGCATTCACAGCCGACCGCTCAGACAGGTGAGGGCATACCAGCCAACCATTTTTACGTGGTAGTTCTAGACGGATTTAGTGACCAACAGTTTGTTTTACATGGTCTGTCATTTCTCCGGATTTAGCGTCCAATAGTTTTTACAACCCTATTTTAAGCTATTTGACAACAGTAAAAGGCCAGCAACACTCAGTATTATTCAGAGCCCCATTAAATAAAACCATATATCAATTCTACAGACCCTACTGAGTATTCCCAACCCCACTTTTACATCGGCACATAGAATAGTTTTTTCTCTATAAGCCAATATGTAATGTATAAGCCTACAGTGTACGGCTGCTGGGTATTTAGACCACAGTCATCCAATAAATAACACCATATATAGACTCTAGTGCTACATCAATATGGTCTGTAGAATATTATGTTCTTTACATTCATTTACTTAAGCTCCAACCATTTATCCTCCACCTTATAATATGATTTATCTTATATAAAGTAGTAATTGTCCTTAGTTTAGATTTTTTGTAACATTATTTTAACATTATGCAATATCTGCTAAAATGATTTATTTCGTATCACACATACAGCGTTTTACTGCAGACTTTTATTTTGAAGGCAAAATCAAAAAACCGGAAGTCTTAATGTTGCTACCTGGAAACTAATGCTGCTGCCGTAACACTAATTTTAGCGTCCATGTTTTACCGTAATATGTGAAATATAATAGCACTAGGAAAAACTATTCAGTATATTTCTTCTCACCAGTGACACCTGCTGAATCGGATGGCATTTTAAAGAAGCTGGGAACAATAGTGTACAACTGCAGCCCGCAATTCGGGGCCAATGTACCAATAGAAATACTGTATAATAGTACCAATGAAGAGCTGCAGGAATGCCCACCTGCAGGAACGCCCCAAATTCAAGGCCACAATTGCACCCTTCTTGCTGGGAATCCAGTTGTGATCCCGTTAATTATATAGCCTACTCAGTTGTGATAATGTCCCACTGTTAGTTGTTATAGTGGAGTGATCTTCCATCCTCAATGATGGAGATTGCACAACCTGGCTGGGCTGGCTAGCTACAGGCATAGATAGCTCGACTTCTTCATACTTGGATATAAACTGCTACTCGCACTCAATGGAGATGTGGAAGACGCACAATAACAGGTTTAACTGTATGAATTCACTGTTAATTATCTCACTTGGGTAGATAGGCACACTCTAGCTCATAACACAACGGGAGGAGCTCGACCGTCATGTTAAAGCCATACGAGTGTTAGACCATTTTCCACTGAATATCACTGGATATAAGACAGATATTTATAGAGCATCTTCACAGTTAACAAGAAGTAGTAACACCAGTGGCGATTTTAGCATGTAAATCATGGTGGGGCAATTTTTGTTTTGTTTTATGCATTTCATCAAAGCCACAACACAACACTAAACAATACATTAATTACACTATAATGGTGACAAACGGTGCCCACAAACTGTTAGGGCCTACATAAAGCTGTCCCAACACCTTACCACTGCTACACCTGGCTATCAGCGGGGCCTTGTCTGGCAGCGAAACAGTTCACTCAGCCTCATTTACTGCCTTTAAAAAAAACATAGCTGATATCGCTGACTTGCTTAAACAAATGTGGTTTCTACTGACAATTGAGATGTACAAACTATGGCATAAGGGGACGACGAGCGGATAAGAGGCAATCCGTAATTTCGAATAAGACATTAATGAGCGAGCTAGGACGGACGTAGTCAATTTAACTATTTGTTCAGAACTTTTAAAATGTACAGCGACAGAATTCAGAATTCTTACAGTATTCTCCCTGTACACCAAGTCAGAACCGTAGGATAAATAAAGGGAGCATATAAGCAGACAATGAAAGCTCTTACAATATTTAATGATGATATTTCTTTAAAACAGGCTATAGGCTACATGTGTACCACCAAGTCAGAACAGTACGCTAAATTATGAGGAGAAAAGGGACCAAATTATTAGGGTGAGGCACATGGGCTACTAACAGCTTACTACACAACATACACTTAGTATTACTTTCTTACCTACAGTATATATCTCCCTGGCATATTACATCATTTATGCAGCAGCATACAATACATTTTTTGACTCACCTTGTTGTGCTGTGCTCACTTCAACATGAATGTGGCGCGGCGGTCCTTCGTGGGAATATTCTGTCATCAAACTTTTTCATCAAAGTCTGTCATTCTCTGGATTTATGGTGCTTTCAAGACAACTGGGAACTCTGAAAAATAACAAGGTTGAATCATGACGTCAGTGATCTTCAGGTCGAAGCTCTAGAAAGAGGCCCGAGTTCCCGACCTGGAATTCCGAGTTGGATGACCGTTCAAAATGTATATTTTCCCAGTCTGATAAAGTTTTTTCCAAGTTCCCAGTTGTCTTGAACTCACTGAACTCTGAGATTTCCCAGTTCCGAGTTTCCAGTTGTTTTGAACGCGGCAGAAGTCATGCTGGATTGACAGCATGGCTAATGTTGAATGTTTATCATTTTAAGCTTGGAAAAGAGACCCTTACACCCAGACTTGGACCACACACCCACTCAACTGAATAGCAGGCTAGTGATTGCTTTGCAATGCTTGCAGTTAGCCACTGATTCCTTCCAAACCACTCATTGTTGAATTTGCGATTTCCAACTTGTTGTGTAATGTTTATGTCCAATAACCGATGAGCACCGATACGTTTGATCTATCATTTATCTTCATAATTTATCTTCATATGACAAGGATTGAAAAGGATTTACCATTAGATTGTCGACTTGATTCATGATGATGACTGCTAGCTTGTTAGCTAAGATTTTGAAATTATGATGCTGACATGATCAGTCCGATCAAAGCTACGGTAGATATAAGGTGATTTGACGTCATTTGTAACTCTATGGCAGCACCCAAGGGGTTTGAATTGTCAAGCTTTCCCCCGTAGATTTTGCGGTGACGTAGTATCCCCATGAGTGACAGAACACTGAGCCAATCACGACGTAGTGTCCCCATGAGTGACAGAACACTGAGACAACCCCTACGCTCCATATTTTCAGCGGGCTGCCCCACCTCCACAGAAAGCACTGAGCTAGGGAAAAAAGAGACCATGTTTGTATGCGGCTTTATTAACTCTATTATTATTATTTTTTACATTGTTTGTAAACTGATATGTGACACATATTAATGCCAAAATAACATGCAAAAAAGGCTTCTTTTATTTTTTTTGCTCGTGGGGCTCAAAACAGGTGGGGTTCTGCCCCACCTGCCCTGAATGACGGGTTGCCACTGAGTAGCACAGTAATTACAGTAACCAAACTCTCTACAGTGCCTTCAGAAATTATTCATACCCCTTGACTTTGTGATGGACATTTTTATGTTGGTGCTTTTCTATCTACCTATTTCTATGTTCTATGTTTGTGCTTTTCTATAAACCAATTTCTGTGTTCATGCTCGGTGTTCATGCAAGTGACTGACTGAACAAATCCTCACTATCAGTAGCTGCAATTTGGCAGTACGCCCAGACCTTGTTTTGAGAACGAAAGATCTCAGTTTCAAGGTCTCAACTTAGAAAGAAGAAGCCTCGGGAGGTATTGGTCTGTCACATGTTATGAACCGGTACTGGTCGTCTCCGTAATCTAGCATGGGTAGGATGGTCATCTGAATCAGGGTTAGTTTGGCATCTGGGGTGAAAGAGGAGCGATTACGATAGAGGAAAGTCTAGATTTAACCTTAGCCTTCAGCTTTGACATGTGCTGAGAGAAGGACAGTGTACCGTCTAGCCATACTCCCAAGTACTTGTATGAGGTGACTACCTCAAGCTCTAAACCCTCAGAGGTAGTAATCACACCGGTGGGGAGAGGGGCATTCTTCTTACCAAACCACATTACCTTTGTTTTGGAGGTGTCAGAACAAGGTTAAGGGCAGAGAAAGCTTGTTGGACACTAAGAAAGCTTTGTTGTAGAGCGTTTAACACAAAATCCGGGGAGGGGCCAGCTGAGTATAAGACTGTATCATCTGCATATAAATGGATGACTGAGCTTTCTACTGCCTGAGCTGTGTTGTTGATGTAAATTGAGAAGAGCGTGGGGCCTAGGATCGAGCCTTGGGGTACTCCCTTGGAGACAGGCAGTGGCTGAGACAGCAGATGTTCTGACTTTATACACTGCACTCTTTGAGAGAGGTAGTTAGCAAACCAGGCCAAAGACCCCTCAAAGACACCAATACTCCTTAGCAGGCCCACAAGAATGGAATGGTCTACCATTTGTCAATAAAGATAGCAGCACAACATTGCTTAGAATTGAGGGCAATGGTTACATAATTTAGGACCTTTAAGGTTGCAGTGACACATCCATAACCTGAGCGGAAACCAGATTGCATACCAGAGAGAATACTATAGACATCAAGATAGCCAGTCAGTTGATTATTGACAAGTTTTCCCAACACTTTTGATAAACAGGGCAAAATAGAAATTGGCCTATAACAGTTGGGATCAGCTTGATCTCCCCCTTTAAATAAAGGACGCACCGTGGCTGCCTTCCAAGCAATGGGAACCTCCACAGAGAGGAGAGTCATTTAAAAAAGGTCAGAGACAGGCTCGGCGATGATAGGGGCTGCAACCTTAAAGAAGAAAGGATCTAAACCATCTGACCCAAATTGTTTTTTTGGGGTCAAGTTTAAGGAGCTCCTTTAGTACCTCGGACTCAGTGACCGCATGCTGGGAGAAACCTTGTAGCGGGGGAAAAAGAGGGATGAGCATCGGGGCTAGTCGCATTAGAAGGGGTGGGAGATGAGGAAATGTTGGACGGGCAAGGAGGCATGGCTGAGTCAAACAGGAATCCTGACTTAATGAAGTGGTGATTAAAGAGCTCAGCCATGTGCTCCTTGTCAGTAACTACCACATCATCAACATTAAGGGACATGGGCAGCTGTGAGGAGGAGGGTTTATTCTCCAGGTCTTTAACCGTTTTCCAGAACTGTTTGGGGTTAGACCCACAGAGAGAGAACTGCTCCTTAAAGTAACTAACTTTGGCCTTCCGGATAGCCTGAGTGCACTTGTTTCTCATTTGCCTGAACGAGAGCCAGTCAGCCTGAGTATGCGTGTGCCGAGCCTTTCACCAAATTGAATTCTTGAGGTGGAGTAACTCTGCCAGATCACGGTCCAACCAGGGGCTGAACCTGTTTTTAATTCTCATTTTCTTTATGGGGCCATGTTTGTTAACAATACCACTGAAAATATCAAAAAAGAAGGTCCAAGCGTCTTCGACAGAGGGGATCAAGCTGATTCTATACCAATTTACAGAGGCCAGGTCATGAAGGAAGGCTTGCTCATTTAAGTTTTCTAGCAAGCGTCTATGACAAATCAGGACAGGTCGTTTCACTGAGCAGCCATTACGAACACAGGCTGTAAAACAGTGATCACTATGGTCATTACAGAAAACACCAGACTGATACCTATCAGGATTATTTGTGAGGATAACATCAAGGAGAGTAGCCTTTTCTGGGTGTTTGGAGTCATACTTTGTGGGATTGGTAATAATCTGAGAAAGATTTAGGGAGTTCCATTGCTTTAGGACTTGGTCAGGTATTTTAAGCATGTTCCAGTTTAGGTCACCTAGCAGGACAAATTCAGACTTAGTGTCACGAATACAGCCGAGGCTGCCCCTCCTCCTTGCTCGGGCAGGCTTCGGTGTTCGTCGTCACCGGAGTACTAGCTGCCACCGATCGATGTTTCTGTGTTACACTAGTCTTGTCTTTATTAATCACACCTTTTACCCATTATGCTTATTTGTGTCCCTATAATTACCTCTGTTTTCCCTCCTGAGTTTGTGCGTGATTGTCCGTTGTTTTACGTTGTTTGGTGAGCTGTTGTTCTGCTCTTCCCTGCGTGGAGGGTTTGTTATGGTTTACTTTTGTTTAGTAAATCCATTCATTTTCTCAGTTCTGTGTCCTGCGCCTGATTCCGTTTCACCACTTCACCCAGACGTTGACACTTAGTATAAGGGGCCAGGAGAGAGCCTAGGGCATTTAGGGAACAGGCCAGTGCTGATGGTGGACGATAACACCCAGCAACAGTCAAAGAGCTATTTGAAAGTTTAATGCTTAAAACCAGCAAATCAAATTGTTTGGGGACAGACTTGGTGGAGACAACTGAGCACTGAAGGTGTTCTTTGGTAAAGATTGCCACTCCACCACCTTTGGAAGATCTGTCTTGCCGAAAAAGGTTATAACCAGATAGGTTAACATCAGTGTTCAAAACACTCTTTCTTAACCACGTCTCAGTAATGACCAACACCTCTGGATTGGAGCTGTGAACCCACACTTTCAATTTATCAATTTGAGGTAATAAGCTTCAAGTGTTAACGTGCAGAAAACCCAGGCTTTTACGAGAGCAGAAATAAGTGAAGCAGATATCAGAGCACAAGTCAGAATTGGGGCTAGAAACAGTAGATGGGCCAGGGTGTACATGCACATTTCCAGATATCATCAGCAGTAATACAGTCAGGGGACGGCAGAGGACAGGGAGAGCTCTGCAGTGTTGATTTATGACATTTGAATGTTCATTAGTCAGTATGACAATGTAAAGTTATTGATCTGTCAGTTTACCTAGCTAATTCCCTACTTTTCACACTGACACAGTAATAAACAGCTCTAACATTACAGGCTTCACTGTCATGGCTCACAGTAGAAGTCTGCACCTGACAGATTTCTTCATCCCGCTCCTGCCTGCATCCACAGCTTTCTGTCCGACTTTTTAAAATGTATTTTTAATTTAACCTTTATTTAACTACACTTCCACCCGCTACCGCAAGAACTGGTCCCAAACCCAACCACAGTCCTGCAATATTATTGTACATCCCGCTCCTGCATGCAGCTTTTCATACCGCTCGCACCAGCTGGCTTCCTGTCCGACTCCCACCCAGTACCACAAGAACTGGTCCCAAACCCACCAACAGTCCCGCAATGTTATTTTAGTCATATGTGACGCAGCTCATTTGCCAGCCATGATCCCAGCAATTTTGCGCCCTGTAAGCAGCATCAAATGCTCAAAAATAACTTCAGAAATAGGTTAAATTACCAGAGATTCTCACATGGCCCTTATATTAGGCTATCTGTATTACTGGGCTAGATCAGCCAATATAATAGATGTAGTTTGAAGAGAGCAGAGTTGGAGAGACTTGCACTTTCTCAAGCTATTTTTATAGCCTACCTTTTAGGAGTGGGAAGATTTTCAGAGCGAGAAATATGGGTGATCAATATTTAGGCCTTTCTAGGCAATGTAGTAAACTATAGCCTAATCATAGGCCTATTTAGGAAGTACATTACCTTGGAAAGATAACTGCCCCGTTCTTCTCTGCCCATTCATAGGCTATTGCCTATTTAATTGAGGCCACATGCGCACCTGATCACGCAGGTATGGCTACTGAACTTGAAGCAGCAAAAATGATGACAGCGACACTTGCTACGTTTTGCTAGCTTGCTGTTGCTAGATAATTTGTCCTGGGATATAAACATTGGGTTGTTATTTTACCTGAAATACACAAGGTCCTCTACTCCGTCATTTAATCCACAGATAAAAGGGTAAACCGAGTTCGTTTCTAGTAATCTCTCCTCCTTCAGGCTTCTTCTTCTTCTTTGGACTTTATATGGCGGTTGGCAACAAACTTTAAGGTGCATTACCACCACTGACTGGAGTGTGGACCCCAGTTCATCTTTCAATCACCCACGTGGGTATATGTTCCTAAAAACCAATGAGGAGATGGAAGAGGCGGGACTTGCAGCGCGTCAAGCGTCACAAATAGAACCAAGATCTATTTTAGTTCATGGCTATGCAGATGCGCGCGAGCAGTGTGGGTGCAGTGATTGAATCACATGTACACTACCGTTCAAAAGCAATTTTTTTGTCCATTAAAATAACATCAAATTGATCTGAAATACAGTGTAGACATTGTTAATGTTGTAAATGGCTATTGTAGCTGGAAACGGCAGATTTCTTATGGAATATCTACATAGGCGTACAGAAGCCCATTATCAGCAACCAATGGCACATTGTGTTTGCTAATCCAAGTTTATCATTTTAAAAGGCTAATTGATCATTAGAAAACCCTTTTGCAATTATGTTAGCAGAGCTGAAAACTGTTGTGCTGATTAAAGAAGCAATAAAACTGGCCTTCTTGAGACTAGTTGAGTATCTGGAGCATCAGCAATTGTGGGTTCGATTACAGGCTCAAAATGGCCAGAAACAAATAACTTTCTTCTGAAACTCGTCAGTCTATTCTTGTTCTGAGAAATGAAGGCTATTCCATGCGAGAAATTGCCAAGAAACTGAAGATCTCGTACAACGCTGTGTACTACAACTTCACAGAGCAGTGCAAACTGGCTCTAACCAGAATAGAAAGAGGAGTGTGAGGCCCTGGTGCACAACTGAGCAAGAGGACAAATACATTAGAGTGTCTAGTTTGAGAAACAGATGCCTCACAGGTCCTCAACTGGCAGCTTCATTAAATAGTACCCGCAAAACACCAGTCTCAATGTCAACAGTGAAGGCGACTCTGGGATGCTGACCTTCTAGGCAGAGTTGCAAAGAAAAAGCCATATCTCAGAATGCCCATCTTAATCTTTTATTTTTATTGGCCAGTCTGAGATATGGCTTTTTCTTTGCAACTCTGTCTAGAAGGTCAGCATCCCAGAGTCGCCTCTTCACATTGAGAATGTGTACATTTATTTTGCAACGCTCGCGCACGTGACGCGGGCGGTGTGGTCAGCATGTAACCTATGTGCGCATTGTGCCTTTTCCTTTTCAATGATGATTACATTTTTTGATTGCACTTCGACTTACGTTGGTTGAGCACCCTCCACTTACATTTACATTTTAGTCATTTAGCAGACGCTCTTATCCAGAGCGACTTACAGTTAGTGAGTGCATACATTTTCATACTGGCCCCCCGTGGGAAACGAACCCACAACCCTGGCGTTGCAAGCGCCGTGCTCTACCATCTGAGCTACACAGGGCTTCTTTCCTGTTACATTTCCTGTCTGTATGTAGGCCAACCCAACCCTTTCCTGTTACATATCCTATCTGTGTGTAGCTAGGTCAAATTAAAAGTCTGAAATACTAACCTTTTTGTATTACTGTGTATAATGATATTTCCTCCCACGCTGCTGTATTCAAGTTCATATTTACAGTGGGGAGAACAAGTATTTGATACACTGCCGATTTTGCAGGTTTTCCTACTTACAAAGCATGTAGAGGTCTGTAATTTTTATCATAGGTACACTTCAACTGTGAGAGACGGAATCTAAAACAAAAATCCAGAAAATCACATTGAATGATTTTTAAGTAATTCATTTGCATTTTATTGCATGACATAAGTATTTGATACATCAGAAAAGCAGAACTTAATATTTGGTACAGAAACCTTTGTTTGCAATTACAGAGATCATACGTTTCCTGTAGGTCTTGACCAGGTTTGCACACACTGCAGTAGGAATTTTGGCCCACTCCTCCATACAAACCTTCTCCAGATCCTTCAGGTTTCGGGGCTGTCGCTGGGCAATACGGACTTTCAGCTCCCTCCAAAGATTTTCTATTGGGTTCAGGTCTGGAGACTGGCTAGGCCACTCCAGGACCTTGAGATGCTTCTTACGGACCACTCCTTAGTTGCCCTGGCTGTGTGTTTCGGGTCGTTGTCATGCTGGAAGACCCAGCCACGACCCATCTTCAATGCTCTTACTGAGGGAAGGAGGTTGTTGGCCAAGATCTCGTGATACATGGCCCCATCCATCCTCCCCTCAATACGGTGCAGTCGTCCTGTCCCCTTTGCAGAAAAGCATCCCCAAAGAATGATGTTTCCACCTTCATGCTTCACGGTTGGGATGGTGTTCTTGGGGTTGTACTCATCCTTCTTCTTCCTCCAAACACGGCGAGTGGAGTTTAGACCAAAAAGCTCTATTTTTGTCTCATCAGACCACATGACCTTCTCTCATTCCTCCTCTGGATCATCCAGATGGTCATTGGCAAACTTCAGACGGGCCTGGACATGCGCTGGCTTGAGCAGGGGGACCTTGCGTGCGCTGCAGGATTTTAATCCATGACGGCGTAGTGTGTTACTAATGGTTTTCTTTGAGACTGTGGTCCCAGCTCTCTTCAGGTCATTGACCAGGTCCTGCCGTGTAGTTCTGGGCTGATCCCTCACCTTCCTCATGATCATTGATGACCCACGAGGTGAGATCTTGCATGGAGCCCCAGACCGAGGGTGATTGACCGTCATCTTGAACTTCTTCCATTTTCTAATAATTGCGCCAACAGTTGTTGCATTCTCACCAAGCTGCTTGCCTATTGTCCTGTAGCCCATCCCAGCCTTGTGCAGGTCTACAATTTTATCCCTGATGTCCTTACACAGCTCTCTGGTCTTGGCCATTGTGGAGAGGTTGGAGTCTGTTTGATTGAGTGTGTGGACAGGTGTCTTTTATACAGGTAACGAGTTCAAACAGGTGCAGTTAATACAGGTATTGAGTGGAGAACAGGAGGGATTCTTAAAGAAAAACTAACAGGTCTGTGAGAGACGGAATTCTTACTGGTTGGTAGGTGATCAAATACTTATGTCATGCAATAAAATGCAAATTAATTACTTAAAAATCATAGAATATGATTTTCTGGATTTTTGTTTTAGATTCCGTCTCTCACAGTTGAAGTGTACCTATGATAAAAATTACAGACCTCTACATGCTTTGTAAGTAGGAAAACCTGCAAAATCGGCAGTGTATCAAATACTTGTTCTCCCCACTGTACATGTTAATGTATCACCTTGGTTTACCTACAGGCATGAAGGGAGGCTGCAGTCATAGGGTTGTATCCCAAACGGTGCCGATACCCAATACAATTCACTACTTTTGACAAGAGTCCTTGCTCAAAAGTAGTGCACTACATAGGGAAAAGGGGGCCATTTGGGATGTAGCCACAACTTCCACCATGTTTGAACAAGGCCACTGACTCCAGATCAGATTCCACATTCATTCCTCCTTTGTAGTGGGGAGAAAACAATCCCCCATCCTGTCCGTTCAGATACACAAACACAAGGCAGTGCCCTGGCCTGTATTCATGGGTCTGAAATTAGGAGTGCTGATCTAGGATCAGGTCACCCCCTGACCATATAATCATATTAATTAGGTCTAAAAGGCTAAACTGATCCTAGATCAACACTCCTAATCTGAGTGGCTTTATGAATATGGGGCCTGGTCTTATGGCCAGAGGCAGAACAGCCTCTCATCCTCCCCTAGTCCTCTTCTCATTCCATATCGGCCATCTCCACATCCCCCTGGGACACACACCCTTTCTTGTGTCTGGCTGGTACTGGGACTGCTGCTGGTACTGGGGCTGCTGCTGGTACTGGGACTGCTGCTGGTACTGGGACTGCTGCTGGTACTGGGACTGCTGCTGCTACTGGGACTGCTGCTGGTACTGGGACTGCTGCTGGTACTGGGGCTGCTGCTGGTACTGGGGCTGCTGCTGGTACTGGGACTGCTGCTGGTACTGGGACTGCTGCTGCTACTGGGGCTGCTGCTGGTACTGGGACTGCTGCTGGTACTGGGGCTGCTGCTGGTACTGGGACTGCTGCTGGTACTGGGACTGCTGCTGGTACTGGGATTGCTGCTGCCGCCTTCGTCTTGTTTGGTGCTGCCTCAACTTCCATAGCGGCCTTCTCTGCTTCCATGTGTTGCAGCTGTTTGAGCAGCTTGCGTTTCTTCTTCCCAGATAGAGTGATGTTGGCTCTGGGGCTGGAGTTTCTCTTCCTGAGATGGTGGATGGTGGTGAGTCCTTTGTCCACCACAGCTTCCACCTTGATGTGTCTCTTCCTCTTCTCACGGGTCAGATTCCTCCGCCGCTTGAAGAGCTTCTTCCCCAGCTCTGTTTTGGGTCTGTTGATCTTTCCACCTGGTGTTCCAGTCTTTCCCATTATCAATATTTATTTACAGACACTGTAGTAAACTACAGTTCAATCATATTTAAGTTAATTTCATATTTCAATTAACTGCCACGTGATTCAATGAGACCACACATACTAGGCGCACTTGAACTCTCACGCCCAACTAGGAGAGGTAGGCTACTGAAGTTGAAGCAGCAAATTCTGAGTGTGTGAATAATGTGAAAAATATGTGCCTTTAATACAATAGGTAGGCTAACGCATACAAAGCAGAAAGAGCACCGTTTCCAAATAATCTGTGGGACAACAAAAATACACTGAACAAAAATGTGAAGGCAACATATAAAGTGTTGGGCCCATGTTTCATGAGCTGAAATATAAAATCTGCACAATAAGCACAAAAAGCTTATTTGTTGCATGTTGAGTTTATATTTTTGTTCAGTATATTTTCATCCCAAAAACGTCTGTGTGACCGCCGGCTTCTGCCCGCAGACCGTGCTGCAATTATCTCTGTCGAACACATAGGTCCTGCAGCATCCCGCAGGAATACAGCCCTCTAGTGCAGTCAGTACACAACACTATGCTCATCATGTCTTAGCACGATCAGATGGTGACGGGGTCCCAGCAGGGTCAGACAGCCAGGGAAGACCAGTCTATGGTCTATAGCGTTTTAAGGCAGTCTGACAAACCTCCAAAGGTGATTTCCATACTATATCTAGGGTTGTTGGAGGCTTTTCCCGATGACACAAAACATTTCAAACAAAAATGTGAGGAAGACCTGGTAGAAGCTATTGATGATGATGAATGGATACAGATATGTTTGAATGCCCAGTCATGTTCATATCATCAGATATACATTTCTGCAGTTTAAGACTATCCATAGAATGTACTATATGCCAGTGAAACTGAATTACATGCACTCAGAAATATAATTCCTCTGCTGGAGGTGTAAAACACAAAAGGGGACATATTCGCATATGTTTTGGTCTTGTGAAGGCTGGCTGAATTGTGGCAAAGAGTATGTTATTTTATCTCAGCATTTCTACAGATTCTCCCTTCTCCCTGTTTTTGCTTGGAAATGTTGATACTGGAGACTTATCTGGATAAATGCATTGCCATTAATTGGAAGGTTGGTTATCCTCCCATAACGTCAAGTTATGTATCATTAGCTTTGATTTATTACCAGATTAAGGGTATACTGGGTGTAGTGTATTAGCGACACCTAGTGGTGCAATACCAGCGGGGCACTATGAGGCATGTGAGGAACGGATGGGATGCTTGGGGTATGCAGTTGGATGGGTTTTTGGGAGCAGGAATAAAGTACAGGTCAATGATTCTGGTGAGTGAGTCAAGTCGATACATTACAACTGGCGACGAGGATATGGAAATAAAAATCAACCTTATCCACTCAAGAAGCTGGGTGAGTGCAGGAAAAGTGAATTTGTAAAGGGACTTTTTACAAAAACCTAGCCTAGCCGTTCAGTTAACATACACTACCAGTCTAAAGACACGCCAACTCATTTAAGGGTTTTTCTTTATTTATACTATTTTCTACATTGTAGAATAATAGTGAAGACATCAAAACTATGAAATAACACATTCATGTAGTAACCAAAAAAGTGTTAAACAAATCAAAATATATTTTATTACATTTACATTTACATTTACGTCATTTAGCAGACGCTCTTATCCAGAGCGACTTACAAATTGGTGCATTCACCCTATAGCCAGTGGGTTAACCACTTTACAATTGTTTTTTTTTTATTGTTTTTTTTTTTTTTTTTTTTGGGGGGGGGGGGGTGTGGGGGGATTACTTTATCCTATCCCAGGTATTCCTTAAAGAGGTGGGGTTTCAAATGTCTCCGGAAGGTGGTGAGTGACTCCGCTGTCCTGGCGTCGTGAGGGAGCTTGTTCCACCATTGGGGTGCCAGAGCAGCGAACAGTTTTGACTGGGCTGAGCGGGAACTATGCTTCCGCAGAGGAAGGGGAGCCAGCAGGCCAGAGGTGGATGAACGCAATGCCCTCGTTTGGGTGTAGGGACTGATCAGAGCCTGAAGGTACGGAGGTGCCGTTCCCCTCACTGCTCCATAGGCAAGCACCATGGTCTTGTAACGGATGCGAGCTTCAACTGGAAGCCAGTGGAGTGTGCGGAGGAGGGGGTGACGTGAGAGAACTTGGGAAGGTTGAACACCAGACGGGCTGCGGCATTCTGGATGAGTTGTAGGGGTTTAATGGCACAGGCAGGAGCCCAGCCAACAGCGAGTTGCAGTAATCCAGACGGGAGATGACAAGTGCCTGGATTAGGACCTGTGCCGCTTCCTGTGTAAGGCAGGGTCGTACTCTCCGAATGTTGTAGAGCATGAACCTGCAGGATCGGGTCACCGCCTTGATGTTAGCGGAGAACGACAGGGTGTTGTCCAGGGTCACGCCAAGGCTCTTCGCACTCTGGGAGGAGGACACAACTGAGTTGTCAACCGTGATGGCGAGATCATGGAACGGGCAGTCCTTCCCGGGAGGAAGAGCAGCTCCGTCTTGCCAGGGTTCAGCTTGAGGTGGTGATCCGTCATCCATACTGATATGTCTGCCAGACATGCAGAGATGCGATTCGCCACCTGGTTATCAGAAGGGGGGAAAGGAGAAGATTAGTTGTGTATCGTCAGCGTAGCAATGATAGGAGAGGCCATGTGAGGATATGACAGAGCCAAGTGACTTGGTGTATAGGGAGAAAAGGAGAGGGCCTGAGAACTGAGCCCTGGGGGACACCAGTGGTGAGAGCACGTGGTGCGGAGACAGCTTCTCGCCACGCCACTTGGTAGGAGCGACCGGTCAGGTAGGACGCAATCCAGGAGTGAGCCGCGCCGGAGATGCCCAGCTCGGAGAGGGTGGAGAGGAGGATCTGATGGTTCACAGTATCAAAGGCAGCAGACAGGTCTAGAAGGACAAGAGCAGAGGAGAGAGAGTTAGCTTTAGCAGTGCGGAGAGCCTCCGTGACACAGAGAAGAGCAGTCTCAGTTGAATGACCAGTCCTGAAACCTGACTGGTTTGGATCAAGAAGGTCATTCTGAGAGAGATAGCAAGAGAGTTGGCTAAAGACAGCACGCTCAATAGTTTTGGAAAGAAAAGAAAGAAGGGATACTGGTCTGTAGTTGTTGACATCAGTGGGATCGAGTGTTGGTTTTTTGAGAAGGGGTGCAACTCTCGCTCTCTTGAAGACGGAAGGGACATAGCCAGCGGTCAAGGATGAGTTGATCAGCGAGGTGAGGTAGGGGAGAAGGTCACCGGAGATGGTCTGGAGAAGAGAGGAGGGGATGGGGTCAAGCGGGCAGGTTGTTGGGCGGCCTGCAGTCACTAGTCGCAAGATTTGGGACTAGTGACTAGTGATTTTATATTTGAGATTCTTCAAATAGCCAACCTTTGCCTTGATGACAGCTTTGTACACTCTTGGTATGA
Source organism: Coregonus clupeaformis (assembly GCF_020615455.1). NCBI lineage: Eukaryota > Metazoa > Chordata > Actinopteri > Salmoniformes > Salmonidae > Coregonus > Coregonus clupeaformis. The sequence continues at coordinate 44,884,972 of NC_059203.1, forward strand.
TTCCATATGTGTTTTTTCATAGTTTTGATGTCTTCACTATTATTCTACAATGTAGGAAATAGTATAAATAAAGAAAAACCCGTAAGTGTTACGAGAATTATTTAACAAACTATTTCGGTGTCTCTGTGCGTCTCCCAAAAGGATCAAGAAACGGACAGAGTCCCGGTCTGCATAGTCAGAGATGTTTATTCATTGAGAATTCTGCCACAAAATGGTCGTACAATATTTTTATACGCACAAGTCATACGAAAATCCCACCCCTCTGTAGACGGGCTGTAGTTTTCCACTTTAAAACTGCTCTCCTGACCATCAGTTCACACACACACACATACACACACACACACATACATGCACACACACATACATTTTCTTATCATAGTCTCTCTCCTCCCTAAATTCCTCAGTTATCGCCGTTCTCACAATATTCTGCACCATATTTCATACTCCTTAAAAAGCCTAACGGTTTCTCTCCTCCCTAAATTGGGAGGCCTCTTTATCTTGGTTTCTCAGTTGTCTGTAGACAGTTCTCCTAGTCCTTTGTTGTCTGGTCTAACTCTTACTCACATTGCTAAATAGTAACACAATGTCATAATCTTTACTGGTCCTACACTCACACATTACCAGGTAGTAGATTCTAACACAGTTTCGGAGTATAATAATTAGTCACTACTAAGAAAGTACTAATCATACTTAAAACAAGAACATTTCACAACTATATTTAAGGGTGGAACATTTAGTCATTACTTTTAACCTGTATATATTTTAATTTCTATATCAGTAAGAAATAGTAAAAATAAAGAAAAACCCTTGACTTTTGACTGGTACTGTAGCTAACCAGCAAACAATTGCGCTAGCTAGCAAAATAAGCTAAAAACAATGGCACTGAGCTCGCCTTCTCTCCGTTTGATGTGCATTCCAACCCAGCCAGTGTTGGTTTGCGATGGGCAAAATGGATTAATAGTTTCAAACTGTTCATCACTGCTTCAGGAGTCAAAGATGCAGTACACAAACAAGCTCTTTTATGGCACTTGGGAGGTTTGGATGTGCAGAATATATTCACCACGTGAGATGACACGGGGGAAGACAAGGAATATGAGATCGCGTTGACAAAGCTAAACGAGTACTTCACTCCACAAAAAAACATCCCCTACAAGAGACACTTGTTTAGGTAAGCTGAACAAGCGCAGGGGGAATCAGTGGACATGTTTGTGAGCAGACTGAAACAGTTGGCTGCTACATGTGATTATGGAGATTTCAAAGATGATTTCATAAGGGACCAAGTGATTGACAAGTGCCACTCAAATGTGTTGCGCAAGCGGATTCTGCGCGAGAGGGACCTCACGCTCACCACTCTAATGAATATAGCAAGAGCAATGGAGGTTGTTGACCAGCAGCCGGCCAGAATGGAAAGACTGAATGTCAATGCAATTCAACAGGGAAAAAGTGAACAAAAACAACCCAGATAGGAATGGAACAAAATGGAAAAAAGGACAAGCCATCTAATGATGACCAAGCTGTCAAATGCTTCAGATGTGGTCAGGAGGGCCATACTGGACGGGCATGTTCCATCACACAAGGTAAACAATGCAACAAATGTGGCAAAGATGGACATTTCTCCAAAATGTGCAGGACAATGACAAAACTGAATATAAATCAAGTCACAAACACACCTGCTATACAAAATGATAAAACAGACAATGACAATGATGAACATGTGTTCACACTTACTAGCAGTACTGATGACGCTGAAATACAGTTAGTAGTCAATGGCCAGCCAGTTAACATGTTAATTGACTCTGGGGCTAGCTGTAATATTGTGGGCACAGCAACATTCAGTCATTTGCAGACCAAATGCAATGTGCAATTGAAATTAACATCCAAGAGACTCCAAGAGACTGCCCATAAGGTTCAAGACAACCATTAGCAGTTGAGGGCCTGTTCACTGCCAACATTACAGGAGTTCATAGTTCTGAGTCAGTCACTGCAGACATTTTAGTTGTGAAAGATGCACAGACATCTGTACTGGGAAAGAAATCAGCAGTTGCTCTTGGCATTTTGCACATAGGGCCAATAGTACACATAAACTCAGTCCAAGATGATGACACAAAGACATTCAAAGCTGCACTTCAGGAGGAATACAAAGACTGTTTCACAGGGCTGGGAAAAATGAAAGACTTCCAGTTAGGAATTCATGTAGATGAGACTGTCACACCTGTTGCACAGTCAGTACGCAGAATACCATTCAGTGTCTGGAAGCTAGTTGAAGAGAAGATGAACGAGCTAGAGGATATGGATGTTATTGAGAAAGTGAATGGACCTACACCATTGGGGGTCACCACTAGTTGTAGTACACAAGAAAACCGGTGACATCAGTGTATGTGTTGACATGCGTAGAGAAAATGAAGCTGTTGTGCAGGAGCGACACCCCATCCTCACCATTAACGAGATCCAGGAGGACATGTCAGGAGGTCTTCTCAAAACTGGACCTAAAGTGGGGATATCATCAGATCGAACTGAAACCTGAGTCTCGTTCCCTGACCACATTTGTGACTCACACAGGTTTGTGGCGCTACAAGAGACTAATGTTCGGTGTCTCCTCTGCTCCAGAGACATATCAGCACATCATCCGCCAAGTCCTACAAGGTATCGAGGGGGTACACAACATCTCAGATATCATTGTGTTTGGGAAGAACACACAAGAACACAACAAACAACTACATTAAGTCCTGAGATGACTGCAGGAGAGGGGGCTCATCCTCAACAGTGACAAATGTGAATTCCGACAGACAGAGTTCATGGGCAACGTTCTCTCGAAGAATGGCATCGGAGCAGCACAGTCAAAAGTGGAAGTGGTGCAGAACACACGCAGACCGACAAATGCTGCCGAAGTAAGGAGTTTCTTAGGACTAGTGAACTAATGTGGCAGATTTATCCCTAATCTGGCAACCACATCCGAACCGATGAGAAGACTTGGGGAGATGAACAAGAATCATAATTCAACACGCTGAAGAACGCACTGGCCAGTTTACACAACATGGCCTACTTAAATCAAGATGCAGAGACACATGTGATTGTGGATGCTAGTCCAGTGGGGCTAGGGGCTATCTTGAGTCAGAAGCAAAAAGATGGTTCACACAGGCCAATGTACTACGCTAGCTGTGCTCTCAAAGATGTAGAGCGACGCTATTCTCCAAAATCAAAACCACCAGCGAGGATCGAGAGATTCAGCCTTACCGATTCAAGGTTGTATACCTGGCATCTTTTCACTCCCTCCTCTCTACATTTTCTTCATCTGTTTCTGCTGCTAAGGCCACTTTCTACCACTCTAAATTCCAAGCATATGCCTCTAACCCTAGGAAGCTCTTTGCCACATTCTCCTCACTGCTGAATCCTCCCCCCCCCCCCCTCCTCCCTCTCTGTGGATGACTTCGTCAACCACATTGAAAAGAAGGTTGACGACATCCGATCCTCGTTTGTTAAGTCTAATGACCCTGCTGGTCCTGCTCACACTGCCCTACCCTATGCTTTGACTTCTTTCTCCCTCTCTCTCCAGATAAAATCTTGCGACTTGTGACTGCAGGCCGCCCAACAACCTGCCCGCTTGACCCCATCCCCTCCTCTCTTCTCCAGACCATCTCCGGTGACCTTCTCCCCTACCTCACCTCGCTGATCAACTCATCCTTGACCGCTGGCTATGTCCCTTCCGTCTTCAAGAGAGCGAGAGTTGCACCCCTTCTCAAAAAACCAACACTCGATCCCACTGATGTCAACAACTACAGACCAGTATCCCTTCTTTCTTTTCTTTCCAAAACTATTGAGCGTGCCGTCTTTAGCCAACTCTCTTGCTATCTCTCTCAGAATGACCTTCTTGATCCAAACCAGTCAGGTTTCAAGACTGGTCATTCAACTGAGACTGCTCTTCTCTGTGTCACGGAGGCTCTCCGCACTGCTAAAGCTAACTCTCTCTCCTCTGCTCTTGTCCTTCTAGACCTGTCTGCTGCCTTTGATACTGTGAACCATCAGATCCTCCTCTCCACCCTCTCCGAGCTGGGCATCTCCGGCGCGGCTCACTCCTGGATTGCGTCCTACCTGACCGGTCGCTCCTACCAAGTGGCGTGGCGAGAAGCTGTCTCCGCACCACGTGCTCTCACCACTGGTGTCCCCCAGGGCTCAGTTCTAGGCCCTCTCCTTTTCTCCCTATACACCAAGTCACTTGGCTCTGTCATATCCTCACATGGCCTCTCCTATCATTGCTACGCTGACGATACACAACTAATCTTCTCCTTTCCCCCTTCTGATAACCAGGTGGCGAATCGCATCTCTGCATGTCTGGCAGACATATCAGTATGGATGACGGATCACCACCTCAAGCTGAACCCTGGCAAGACGGAGCTGCTCTTCCTCCCGGGGAAGGACTGCCCGTTCCATGATCTCGCCATCACGGTTGACAACTCCGTTGTGTCCTCCTCCCAGAGTGCGAAGAGCCTTGGCGTGACCCTGGACAACACCCTGTCGTTCTCCGCTAACATCAAGGCGGTGACCCGATCCTGCAGGTTCATGCTCTACAACATTCGGAGAGTACGACCCTGCCTTACACAGGAAGCTGCACAGGTCCTAATCCAGGCACTGGTCATCTCCCGTCTGGATTACTGCAACTCGCTGTTGGCTGGGCTCCCTGCCTGTGCCATTAAACCCCTACAACTCATCCAGAATGCCGCAGCCCGTCTGGTGTTCAACCTTCCCAAGTTCTCTCACGTCACCCCCCTCCTCCGCACACTCCACTGGCTTCCAGTTGAAGCTCGCATCCGTTACAAGACCATGGTGCTTGCCTATGGAGCTGTGAGGGGAACGGCACCTCCGTACCTTCAGGCTCTGATCAGTCCCTACACCCAAACGAGGGCATTGCGTTCATCCACCTCTGGCCTGCTGGCTCCCCTTCCTCTGCGGAAGCATAGTTCCCGCTCAGCCCAGTCAAAACTGTTCGCTGCTCTGGCACCCCAATGGTGGAACAAGCTCCCTCACGACGCCAGGACAGCGGAGTCACTCACCACCTTCCGGAGACATTTGAAACCCCACCTCTTTAAGGAATAAAGTAATCCTAAAAACAATTGTAAAGTGGTTATCCCACTGGCTATAGGGTGAATGCACCAATTTGTAAGTCGCTCTGGATAAGAGCGTCTGCTAAATGACGTAAATGTAAATGTAAATGTATACAAGCCTGGGCCTCAGAATGCAGCCGACTCATTGTCACAGTTGACTCTGAACCCTCCGGCATCTCTACACTACGGGGACGACCACATCTACTACATAGCCAAACACGCAGTGCCATGTGCATTCACCCCACTAGAGCTGGAAGAAATGTCAGCAAAGGACCCAGTTCTAGCTACTCTATGAACAAGCATCAGACAGGGTGATTGGAACACCTGCGACACTGCATACCGACGTGTTCAAGAATAACGTTCTGTTGTTGGACAGATAGTTCTACGAGGCAACCACATTATCATGCCATGAGTAGCTCAGAAACAGACTTTGATGTTAGCACACAAAGGGCATCAGGGGATAGTAAAAACAAAACAGAGACAGCGCACAAGAGTGTGGTGGCCAAACATTGATAAAGAGGTTGAACTGCTCGTGAAGTCCTGTCCAGCATGTCAAGTCAATGGCAAACCACCAAAGCAGGTCCCCACAGTCAGAACAGAGCTACCAGCTAAACCATGGCAGATCGTAGCCATTGACATGTGTGGCCCGTTTCCAACAGGAGAACACCTCCTTGTAACAACAGACTACTACTCAAGATGGGTTGATGTGAGTATCCTAAACCGCATCACCACCGCCGATATAATCAAAAGCCTGAGGGTGACGTTCACAGTCCATGGGTATCCTGAGTCTATTGTGATTGATAATGGCGCTCCTCTCACTGTGAGTGATTTCCGAGCATACGTGGAGGAAAACAGGACCCGACACCGCCGCATCACTCCATGCTGGCCTCAGGCCAATGGCAAAGTTGAAAGACAGAACAGGATGCTTGTCAAAGCAATCCGCACTGCTCAATCAGAAGGGAAGGATTGGCGCACAAAACTACAGACGTTTCTCATGGCCTACAGGAGTACGCCACACTCAGTCACAGGCCACAGTTCAGCTGAACTGTTGTTCAACCGCCAAATTAGAACTAAACTGCCAGAGCTGTCAGCCGACATGCAGCCAGGAGCTGAACCACATGACAACGCCATTCGGCTTGCTGATGCTGAAAGGAAGGAAAAGGGCAGACAGAACGCCGACAGATCTAGGAGAGCAACTGAAAGCACAATCCAGCAAGGTGACATGGTTCTGCTACAGCAACCAACCAACTACCTTTGAACCAGAGCCATACACCGTCATGGACAGGAAAGGGAACTCGGTTGTCCTGGAAAGGAATAGCAAGAGGGCCATGCGACATGTTTATTTTGTGAAACTGTGGATACAACCACAATCAGGACAATGGATTACAAGTGACAGAGACACTGACTGGGCAGAGCCTGACACACTGCTTAGACAAGTGCCTGCACCTGACGAGGCCATTCAACTACAGCCTCGACCCCGAAGACTCAGACAACAAGCTGTGCATCTGAAGGACTATGTTAGATAGACATGCTGCCATAATGGAGCAGAATAATCTCCGGCACAGTCTCAATGGCAGGGCAGTCTACCCATAGTCATCACAGAAAGGTTCATGCAAGAATTTTGTCAAATAAACATTGTCAACAAAAGAGTTCCAGCAATATAACCAGTGTTATGGTTGGTAGTTTAAAGAAAGTAAAGTAGACATTACATTATGTTGTTGTTGGAAAATATTTAAATACTGTATACGAGAGATACTTTATTTTGAGTACTAGATAATGTTTTGTTACATTATAATGCATAGATCTGCAGTTGGAGATGTATTATCATAATGGTTAGTCAAACATCTAAGAAGAGGAGGGATGTAGTGTATTAGCGACACCTAGTGGTGTAATACCAGCAGGGCACTATGAGGCATGTGAGGAACGGATTGGAGGCAATGCTTGGGGTATGCGTTTGGATGGGTTTTTGGGACCAGGAATAAAGTACAGGTCAATGATTCCCGTGAGTCTGAGTCAAGTCGATACATTACACTGGGTAACTTTCATAAGGCCCTCAAAATAGTCAAAGACTAATAAAAAAGTGGTCAGATGACGCACATGCTAAGCTACAGGACTGTTTTGCTAGCACAGACTGGAACATGTTCCGGGATACTTCAGATAGCATTGAGGAGTACACCACATCAGTCACTGGCTTCATCAATAAGTGCATCGATGACGTCATCCCCACAGTGACCGTACGTACATACCCCAACCAGAAGCCATGGATTACAGGCAACATCCGCACTGAGCTAAAGGGTAGAGCTGCCGCTTTCAAGGAGCGGGACCCATCAAACAGGCAAAGAGTCAATACAGGACTAAGATTGAATCGTACTACACCGGCTCTGACGCTCGTCGGATGGGGCAGGGCTTGAAAACTATTACAGACTACAAAGGGAAGCACAGCTGCGAGCTGCCCAGTGACACAAGCCTACCAGACGAGCTAAACCACTTCTATGCTCGCTTCGAGGTAAGCAACACTGAAGCATGCATGAGAGCACCAGCTGTTCCGGATGACTATGTGATCACGCTCTCCGTAGCCGATGTGAGTAAGACTTTTAAGCAGGTCAACAATCACAAGGCCGCAGGGCCAGACGGATTACCAGGATGTGTACTCCGAGCATGTGCTGACCAACTGGCAAGTGTCTTCACCGACATTTTCAACATGTCCCTGACTGAGTCTGTAATACCAACATGATTCAAGCAGACCACCATAGTCCCCGTGCCCAAGGACACTAAGATAACCTGCCTAAATGACTACCGACCCGTAGCACTGATGTCTGTAGTCATGAAGTGCTTTGAAAGGCTTGTCATGGCTCACATCAACACCATTATCCCAGAAACCCTAGACCCACTCAAATTTGCATACTGCCCCAACAGATCCACAGATGATGCAATCTCTATTGCACTCCACACTGCCCTTTCCCACCTGGACAAGAGGAACACCTACGTGAGAATGCTATTCATTGACTACAGCTCAGCGTTCAACACCATAGTGCCCTCAAAGCTCATCACTAAGCTAAGGACCCTGGGACTAAACACCTCCCTCTGCAACTGGATCCTGAACTTCCTGAAGGGCCGCCCCCAGGTGGTAAGGGTAGGTAACAACACATCTGCCACGCTGATCCTCAACACAGGGGCCCCTCAGGGGTGCGTGCTCAGTCCCCTCCTGTACTCCCTGTTCACCCATGACTGCATGGCCAGGCACGACTCCAACACCATCATTAAGTTTGCCGATGACACAACAGTGGTAGGCCTGATCACCGACAACAATGAGACAGCCTATAGGGAGGAGGTCAGAGAACTGGCAGTGTGGTGCCAGGATAACAATATCTCCCTCAACGTGACCAAGACAAAGCAGATGATTGTGGACTACAGGAAAAAAAAGAGGACTGAGCACGCGCCCATTCTCATCGACGGGGCTGTAGTGGAACAGGTTGAGAGCTTCAAGTTCCTTGGCATCCACATCACCAACAAACTATCATGGTCCAAACACACCAAGACAGTCGTGAAGAGGGCACGACAAAGCCTATTCTCCCTCAGGAGACTGAAAAGGTTTGGCATGGGTCCTCAGATCCTCAAAAATCCTCTACAGCTGCACCATCGAGCGCATCCTGACTGGTTGCATCACCGCCTGGTATGGCAACTGCTCGGCCCTCGACCGCAAGGCACTACAGAGGGTAGTGCGTACGGCCCAGTACATCACTGGGGCCAAGAGTCCTGCCATCCAGGACCTCTATACCAGGCGGTGTCAGAGGAAGGCCCTCAAAACTCCAGCCACCCTAGTCATAGACTCTCTGCTACCGCATGGCAAGCGGTACCGGAGCGCCAAGTCTAGGTCCAAAAGGCTTCTCAACAGCTTCTACCCCCAAGCCATAAGAGTCCTGAACAGCTAATCATGGCTACCCAGACTATTTGCACCCCCACCCCATCTTTTTACGCTGCTGCTACTCTGTTAATCTGTCAATTAAACCCTACCCACATGTACAGTGGGGAAAAAAAGTATTTAGTCAGCCAACAATTGTGCAAGTTCTCCCACTTAAAAAGATGAGAGAGGCCTGTACTTTTCATCATAGGTACACGTCAACTATGACAGACAAATTGAGAATTTTTTTTCCAGAAAATCACATTGTAGGATTTTTTATGAATTTATTTGCAAATTATGGTGGAAAATAAGTATTTGGTCAATAACAAAAGTTTCTCAATACTTTGTTATATACCCTTTGTTGGCAATGACACAGGTCAAACGTTTTCTGTAAGTCTTCACAAGGTTTTCACACACTGTTGCTGGTATTTTGGCCCATTCCTCCATGCAGATCTCCTCTAGAGCAGTGATGTTTTGGGGCTGTCGCTGGGCAACACGGACTTTCAGATTTTCTATGGGGTTGAGATCTGGAGACTGGCTAGGCCACTCCAGGACCTTGAAATGCTTCTTACGAAGCCACTCCTTCGTTGCCCGGGCGGTGTGTTTGGGATCATTGTCATGCTGAAAGACCCAGCCACGTTTCATCTTCAATGCCCTTGCTGATGGAAGGAGGTTTTCACTCAAAATCTCACGATACATGGCCCCATTCATTCTTTCCTTTACACGGATCAGTCGTCCTGGTCCCTTTGCAGAAAAACAGCCCCAAAGCATGATGTTTCCACCCCCATGCTTCACAGTAGGTATGGTGTTCTTTGGATGCAACTCAGCATTCTTTGTCCTCCAAACACGACGAGTTGAGTTTTTACCAAAAAGTTATATTTTGATTTCATCTGACATTCTCCCAATCCTCTTCTGGATCATCCAAATGCACTCTAGCAAACTTCAAACGGGCCTGGACATGTACTGGCTTAAGCAGGGGGACACGTCTTGCACTGCAGGATTTGAGTCCCTGGCGGCGTAGTGTGTTACTGATGGTAGGCTTTGTTACTTTGGTCCCAGCTCTCTGCAGGTCATTCACTAGGTCCCCCCGTGTGGTTCTGGGATTTTTGCTCACCGTTCTTGTGATCATTTTGACCCCACGGGGTGAGATCTTGCGTGGAGCCCCAGATCGAGGGAGATTATCAGTGGTCTTGTATGTCTTCCATTTCCTAATAATTGCTCCCACAGTTGATTTATTCAAACCAAGCTGCTTACCTATTGCAGATTCAGTCTTCCCAGCCTGGTGCAGGTCTACAATTTTGTTTCTGGTGTCCTTTGACAGCTCTTTGGTCTTGGCCATAGTGGAGTTTGGAGTGTGACTGTTTGAGGTTGTGGACAGGTGTCTTTTATACTGATAACAAGTTCAAACAGGTGCCATTAATACAGGTAACGAGTGGAGGACAGAGGAGCCTCTTAAAGAAGAAGTTACAGGTCTGTGAGAGCCAGAAATCTTGCTTGTTTGTAGGTGACCAAATACTTATTTTCCACCATAATTTGCAAATAAATTCATTAAAAATCCTACAATGTGATTTTCTGTTTTTTTCCTCTCAATTTGTCTGTCATAGTTGACGTGTACCTATGATGAAAATTACAGGCCTCTCTCATCTTTTTAAGTGGGAGAACTTGCACAATTGGTGGCTGACTAAATACTTTTTCCCCCCACTGTACATATTACCTCAACTACCTCAACTAGCCGGTGCCCCCGCACATTGACTCTGCACCGGTACCCCCCTGTATATAGCCTCCCTACTGTTATTTTATTTTACTTCTGCTCTTTTTTTCTCAACACTTTTTGTTGTTGTTTTATTTTACTTTTTTATTAAGAAATAAATGCATTGTTGGTTAAGGGCTGTAAGTAAGCATTTCACGGTAATGTCTACACCTGTTGTATTTGGCGCATGTGGCAAATAAAATTTGATTTGATTTGATTTGGAAGGAACTTGTGTTGGGAGAGAGTTTAGTTATTGTCTAGACTGCAGGTGGCTCGGGCTGGTTGGTCTGTCTGGCTGAAATTTGATATAGAGGATGTCTTAATAAAGACAATCAAAAGTCTTTGTATTTTTTCAAGAGTTGATCATTTGTTAGGCTATTTTTATTATTTAATTACATTTGATCTAGTTCAGTCTTATTAATCACTTAAACATATTTAATAATGATCTCTTACCTAGCTTGATGACTGTGGGCATTTTTGCTTCCTTTTTGTTCTAAATAGAGACGTCATATTGGATTGTGTAAAAATGCAGGAAATTAGCTTTAGATGCCTCCAGACCCTCCGCCAGGTTATGTTCCCCCCCACTTCTAAAACCAAAGATCATATTGGTTGAAAAGTGTTTTTTTTCTCAGACAGGGGGTAATTATTTTACACAATTTCGGATATATTACATACCATAACTGCTTTTTATTCCAATTAGACTGGTTTGCATTTCTTCCTGACCACAATGGCTGCCATTTTCATACCATTCTGAAACTTTGAGGGTTTATGACATAGCCCCTCTATTAATTTCAATGCTAAGTACAGTATTACTGGTGTGCCATAAGGTCCAAACCACTTTGCAGAGGTATTTTGACCAATCACACTATGTAGGCTACAGTCACAGTAGTTCCATGAAACAGTGATTTGTGAACATCTGAAGTGTTATTGATATTCAGCCCTGATATTTAGATATCACAAGATACGTGTCTCATTACTGGAAAAACAAAACAAGGCATGCTCTCCACAAGCCCCACATTAATTAACATAAAAATACATATGCTCCCCCAGATCAACGCACAATACATTTGTTTGTCTGGTGTTGGTAGATTTTTCATCAATACAATTGAATTTTTTAAATCCAGTCACTGATGCATTGCGATTGATGAGTTCAATTTGATACCACAAACAACATCTAATCTAGAGATTACGGTAAGAGAATATTAGACCCTCCTCCACTGAGTAATGTTCATGAATGTGCAAAGCTCCTCTTCGCTCTCTTATCATCAGCAGCATAATGCAACGGAGGAGTAACGAAAAAATGTAAACTATAGCTGTTATTGCCAATTCACAGACATGAAAGAGGAATATTGTGCTCCTCCAAATCCTTAGAACAATTTCCCATGATGAGAATTCATTGCAAAGTTGTTGTGATCGCTGTCTGTTTTGGAGTTTTTCTACTTTTGTACTTTTTGGGGGGGAATGCTACAGACGATCCGCCTTTGAAAGAAGTTGCGGAGGATTACTATTTAACAACGTCCTCTGGGCTTGGAAACATTGTTGCATCAAAGTTAACAAAAAAGCCTCACGAACTTCACATAACACAGAAACAACCACTCACGGACCGAAAAGAAGCGAAAGTAGTCAGTAGAGGAGGCAATGCGATCGCAAAGCGGTAAGTAATTTTCGACCATTGCTTGTTAATGTTGATGTGATTTATTGGCGTTCTCCACGCCTATTTTTTTTTCCATCAACCTTTTGGCACACATTTTAAAGACGTAAGATGTCTCAAAAGTAATGTAGGGATTTTTTGCACTTTTATTCTACGGATTACATTAATATCTGCTTACCGATATGGTTTCTTTTGTTCCTTTTGGAAGTTGTGGAATGAGTCCACACGTATCCTTTCTCTATTCATTTAGGAAGACGTGCTCCCCCCATAAAAACATACATAGGCTCAAATCTCAATTATGGTCAAGGACGTTGGCAACAAACAATGGTTTGATCTGTCATGAGAGGACTAAACCTGCAATTGTCATACAAATCAAATTTTTATTATCACAGGTATTTATTTTAATGACTGATCAATGTATTGATGAGATTTATTGCAAAGGTATTGGCACATAATGCATGTCATCTCTCACCTATTCGGTGAGTTGGGTGCATATTTGATCCCATGATGAGCTCAAATAATTGTCTGTATACCGGTTTAAGAAAAAGGCTCGAGTGTAAAAATAATTGTCGTTTTGTGGGGTTTATCCCTTTAAGTCCTGTGGTTAACGGGTTTAAAGGTCACCTTGAGAGGGCTCCAAGGAGACCCACTGATTACACTGCTGGGGATTGACGAGCATACACTTACATATCTTTTAGAATTAAACTCACATACAGGACCTATGGCTTCAAGTCAAGGTGCTAAACTACTCCAACTTTAGAATATGATGTGTGTTTGATGTCATGTCCCTTCAAAGTAAACAAGCCGTTCTAGACAAATATACACTGAACAAAAATATAAACGTAACATGTTGGTTTCATGAGCTGAAATAAAAGATCCCAGACATTTTTCATACGCACAAAAAGCTTATTTCTCTAAAATGATGGCCACAAATTTGTTTCAATCCCTGTTAGGGAGCATTTCTCCTTTGCCAAGATAATCCATCCACCTGACAGGTGTGGCATATCAAGAAGCTGATTAAACAGCATGATCATTACACAGGTGTACCTTGTGCTGAGGACAATAAAAGGTCACTCTAAAATGTGCAGTTTTGTCACAACACAATGCCACAGATGTCTCATGTTTTTGAGGGCGTGTGCAATTGGCATGCTGACTGCAGGAATGTCCACCAGAGCTGTTGCCAGAGAATTGAATGTTACTTTCTCTACCATAAGCCAACTCCAACGTTTTAGAGAATCTGGCAGTATGTCCAATCGGCCTCACAACCGCAGACCATGTGTAACCACACCAGCCCAGGACCTCCACATCCGGCTTCTTTACCTGCGGGATCGTCTGAGACCAGCCACCCGGACAGCTGATTAAACTGTGGGTTTGCGCAACCGAATAATTTCTGCACAAACTGTCAGAAACCGTCTCAAGGAACCTAATCTGCGTGCTCGTCGTCCTCACCAGGGTCTTGACCTGACAACATTCCACAGGCCACAATCAACAGCCTGATCAACTCTATGCGAAGGAGATGTGTTGCGCTGCATGAGGTAACCAACAGATGCATATCTGTATTCCCATTGAAATGTGAAATTCATAAATTAGGGCCTAATACATTTATTTCAATTGACTGATTTTCTTATGAACTGCAACTCAGTAAAATCTTTCAAATTGTTGCATTTTATATTTTTGTTCAGTTTAGATGACCTCAACTACTGGTCAAAACAGTCTGAACACGTGAATGTGTCATCCCATGCGCTCATTCCCTCTTTCCTGTGCCTTGCAGACAATAACTAGGAAATGGTTTATCGTCTTTGACTATTTGTGTCTCCTATTATAGTCTTCCTTCTGTCAGGCTATCACTGATATGATAATATAGCCCATATTTGATAGTCTAAAGGCATTGCTTTCTGTTGTAAAGCTTGCTTTCACCTCCAGCGTTTCCCAAATTCGGTCCTCGGGACCCCAAGAGGTGCCCGTTTTGGTTTTTGCCCTAACACTACACAGCTGATTCAAATTATCAAAGGTTGATGATTAGTTGATTATTTGAATCAGCTGTGTAGTGTTAGGGCAAAAACCAAAACGTGCACCCTTTGGGGTCCCGAGGACCGAGTTTGGGAAACCCTGCCCTACACTGTCCTGTTTGATCAGGGATTTGGTTGGAAGCATTTATAAAGCATTCAGACAGGACCATAGTGTCCTGGCAGTGACCACACCCACACATGTGCCCTCTACTGATAAGAGAAATGGGGTGAAAAGGTGACTGTGATGGAGGAAAATGACTAAAGCAGGTTTCACAAACATAACGCTCTGATATTGAAATTAACTGCACATCTCCCTTAGCTTTAGACCCTTTACCATTGGTTCTGGTGAAAGGGAGGGATAGAATTGCCATAAGATAAATGCTATTATGTTGTCTTGGTTACTCTTTCCTGCTCATCATTGTTTGTGGAATTTCCCTACATTTCTCAGGCAAGTGAAAATTGTACATATATTTACATTTGAGTCATTTAGCAGACGCTCTTATCCAGAGCAACTTACAGTTAGTGAGTGCATACATTTTTCATACATATATGATACTGTCGTCACAACAAACACTTGTCTTCATCATCTGGAATATTGTAAAATAGTGTGCCCTGAGCACAATCAAATGTATTTATAAAGCCCTTTTTACATCAGCAGATGTCACAAAGTGCAATTCAGAAACCCAGCCTAAAACCCCAAAAAGCAACTAATGCAGATGTATAACCATGGTGGCTATGAAAAACTCCCTAGAAAAGCAGGAACCTAGGAAGAAACCTAGAGAGGAACCAGGCTCTGAGGGGTGGCCAGTCCCCTTCTGGCTGTGCCGGGTGGAGATTATAACAGTACATGGCCATTAAGGCCAGATTGTTCTCCAAGATGTTCATAGATGACCAGCAGGGTCAGATAATAATCACAGTGGTTGTAGAGGGTGCAACAGGTCAGTACCTCAGGAGTAAATGTCAGTTGGCTTTTCATAGCCGAGCATTCAGGGGTCGAGACAACAGGTGCGCTAGAGAGAGAGTCGAAAACAGCAGGTCTGGGACAAGGTAGCACGTCCGGTGAACAGGTCAGGGTTCCCTAGCCGCAGGCAGAACAGTTGAAACTGGAGCCGCAGCACGACCAGGTGGACTGGGGACAGCCAGGAGTCATCAGGCCAGGTAGTCCTGTGGCATGGTCCTAGAGCTCAGGTCCTTCGGGAGGGGAGGGAGAGAAAATTAGAGGGAGCATACTTAAATTCACACAGGACACCAGATAAGACAGGAGAATAACACCAGATATAACAGACTGACCCTAGCCCCCTTGCACATAGACTATTGCAGCATAGATACTGGAGACTGAGACAGGGGTGGGTTGGGGGACACTGTGGCCCCATCCGACGATACCCCGGGACAGGGCCAACCAGGCAGGACATAACCCCACCCGCTTTGCCAAAGCACAGCCCCCACACCACTAGAGGGTGACGCACCCCTTCTAGGGACGGTATGGAAGAGCACTAGTAAGCCAGCAGACAATCCCAGTGGAGAGAGGGGAGCGGGCCAGGCAGAGACAGCAAGGGCAGTTCGTCGCTCCAGTGCCTTGCCGTTCACCTTCGCACCCCTGGGCCAGACTACACTCAATCATAGGACCTATGGAAGAGATGAGTCTTCATTAAAGACTTAAAGGTCGAGACCGAGACTGCGTCTCTCACATGGAGCTCTATAGGAGAAAGCCCTGCCTCCAGCTGTTTGCTTTGAAATTCTAGGGACAATAAGGAGGCCTGCGTCTTGTAACCGTAGCGTACGTGTAGGTATGTACAGCAGGACCAAATCGGAGAGATAGGTAGGAGCAAGCCCATGTAATGCTTTGTAGGTTAGCAGTAAAACCTTGAAATCAGCCCTAGCCTTAACAGGAAGCCAGTGGAGAGAGGCTAGCCCTGGTGTAATATGAATACCAACAAGGTATTCATTCCATTGCAGTAACATTATCTAAAGCTAAATGTCATCTTGGATGTCTAAAGACTGCTCTCTCTGTCTGCAGGTCTTTAAAACCTCCCTGCTTACCCGAGCATCCTGGCGAGGTTTAAGGGACATCTTATGTGGGCCTCATCAAGGGGAAAAAAGCTATTTTTTTTGGGTAGCTCACTGACTCACTTAAACTGCAGGAGAGTGAGCCAATGAAGGAGAGAAAGAGGGAGAAAGTACCTCTTGGCAGACATGGGCAGAGGCTGGTGTTGAGTAACTTGGAAAATCTGTTTATCAGAATACACGTAGCTAGGGGTGATGATTCACTCAAAGAGAATGTTACTTTATTGAAATATGTTATGCATGGGGAGGACTTTCATATTCAGAAAGGAAAGCAAGCACATTTTTCTTATTTTTTCTAAAACATCTGGTGAAATTCCCTTCTCACAGCCTTCATCCACAGTACTATGTTGTCAATAATTAGTTCAGTTCTTGTTGTATCCCCTCAGAGCTAGTCTGAGTCTGTCCAAATGTTTCCAGATGGGTGGAATATAGTTCTAACACTGTCAGATTACCTCACATGAGCAGCATGTGCTTCGTAACGGGGCTTTGCTGGGTCTAACTGTGTTCACAACATTCATTTCACTGGTCCAGGCCAGATATAGTATGCATCATAGAACAACACATTTATGGTTAGGTTGCACATTAAAAGACAGTATGCCACTCCCTCAGTATTTTGTATTACTTTCCCCCTACTAATGTATACAGTACATGTTCATAAACATGAATTGTTCTTGAAAGAGCCGTCAAAGCCTAGACTAGAGGACAGGTTTCTCTGAGCCCTGCCATCAATCGTAATCGGTGTTGCGTGATTGTCCCTCAGCCATGCAGAAAACGAAGTGTCACGCTTGGAGACTGTCCTGCAACCCACCTGGCAAATTTCAGTCCCCCCCCCCTCAGATTTTTAGACTAGTAGACACATTATTTGCCTAGTACATGAAGCTCTTGGGTAGGTGTTGCACTCTCCTCTGACAGACTAGTCTGTTTCCTTTCCAAAATCCTCACACAACTGATAGACAGAGTTACAAAGGACGATTTGTTCTAAATGAGGATTTTTGTGGCCATGAGTTTGTATTCTTCCTTTGCTCCATGCTAATGTATACATATATACAGGTGTTATAAAACAAAAAACACAGCCCATACAGTATATACATAAAGTGCAGCGCTGAGCATTTAGGTCTAGTTCTACGTTGAGCAATACAAATATATACTTTTCAGACTGTGATATATTCTGCTCTGCTGAATCCATTTGAATGAAATGGCAGTCTCTGCCACTGTGCAGAGAGAGCATTTTTAAATCGGATATAGAAATGACTGGCTTTGAGCATTAGAGAACAAAGCCCATAGGGTATATACAGACCTACAGTACAGGGGGAGGGAGAGCTGCTCATTCTGAACACTAGGCAGG
The DNA here is from genome assembly GCF_020615455.1 of Coregonus clupeaformis. Lineage (NCBI taxonomy): Eukaryota > Metazoa > Chordata > Actinopteri > Salmoniformes > Salmonidae > Coregonus > Coregonus clupeaformis. The sequence continues at coordinate 44,902,791 of NC_059203.1, forward strand.
GACGTCTTAACGGAGGCCTTGAATATGGACATGTTGGTTAGCTGTCTGTCAGTAGAAACAGTGTGATGATGTGCTGTCTGGAATGTATGTGTCTCAGGCATATCCTGTCATGTTCCTGCTGTGCCTCTTAACTCTCATGGCGTTGCAGTTGATATGTCCTTGATGAAGTAGCAGCCTTGCTTTGGAGCGGCATGGTTCTGCTATTCGGATGACAGTTGATGAGGAGGCTTCTGTAAACTGAGAGTCTGAGTCATGTTGCCCCTGTGTGTTCCCTTGTAGCAGACAGAGGAGTGACATGGGACTGGGCAGGCTTTCATCGAAGCGCACCCGAGCTGAGGAAGTCATGCACCTGGCCGTGGTGGCCTGTGGGAACCGCCTGGACGAGACGCTCACCATGGTCAAGTCGGCCCTCCTCTTCAGCATCAAGAGGATCAAGTTCCACATTTTTGCAGAGGACCCCTTGGCCTCTCAGTTTGAAAAGGGGGTAAGTACCGTCAGGCAGGTACTAGAGTACATGATCTAGGCTTTAGGTACGGTATGTTTCTGGAAAAGTAACACTCTAATTCTCAATAAAAGATCAGCCTTTTTGAATATTTTCAAAGACTCATGCATATCTTGGTTGCTGGTCAGTAATATATTACATTTACTGCCAGATCTGAGCATGTTGAAAAAAAGACAGATTTATGCTTTTTGAACTCCCTCTCGCTTGCCCTCTTCAACATCTTACAGACATCAGACCCTTTTATCTCAAGGTCGATCGTGTATCACCCAGACATTTGTCTCACTGAATTACCTATGCAACATTTCAAAGTCACCTTTTAGTTTGTTTATTCACGATCCAAGCTTTACAAAGTCAATGTCTTAGGCTACTGTGTAGCTGTAAACCTAAAGGTATACATACCGGTAAACCAAAACAGCATGCATGCATGAGGCTACATGCCCTTTGGGTGTTTATGGAGTATGGTCTGTGTACCATGTGAGAACCTCCCCCATTATAATTGGTTTCATGCTAGCCAGGAAGTCGAGTTAGTTAAACCCTAAAATCAGTAGCATATGTGCAGGAGATGGAACGTTCTATGTCTGGCCTGCCTGCGCTGGTCAAAGAGGAGGTAGAAGCGAAGGGCTGAAAAGGGTTCTGGCCTCGTTGATCTGTGCACCTAGTCAACAGAAACCCTGCTAGCTCCTCACACTGATCTTTGTTTTGGGGCCAAATTGTTTAATAATGCTGCCGATTATGGAGGGCTTCAGTATCTAACAGAGCAGAAAATCATAGGCCTCTATGTGTGACAGCAGTGTTGACTTTGAGGGGGTAACCCTCAGGCTTGGACAGAATGGGCCTCAAATCTGCTACCTCATGTTTAGGTTAGTTTCACTGGGAGTTAGGCGTAGTTATAGCAACAGCTGGCAGCCTTATGGTCGATGTACAACACAACTGCACTTACTGTAAAGACATGACTTCATTGGTTTACAAGGACTTCCTTAGAGGTGTATGTAGACTTGAACTCTCAGGAGTGTATCATGTGTCAGAATAATGAATATTTCCGTTTGCTCTTTTAGTGATCACTCTCCCATACACCTCTTGACTCAACCTTTCGAGTTGCAGTTTTGTTACTTTGGAAGTTAGATATGAGACTTCCTGTGATGGCATCTTAAAATGGCTGTGTTACCTCTAACAGCTAATGATGATGGTGTCTAGTAACTTTGTGTGGTTTCTCTTTCAGCTGAGCCAGTGGGCCCGCGGTATCTCCAACAAGTTCCAGTACAGTATCTACCCAATCACCTTCTCTGTGGGGAATGCAGAGGAATGGAAAAAGCTGTTCAAGCCCTGCGCTGCCCAGAGGCTGTTTCTCCCTGTAAGGCTGCAGCACATCTTCTCTCTCACCTCTCTATGTACTATATCGTATTTATCAAACATATACACAGAGTCTTTCAAATGACAAATATATATTCATCAGCAAATGTGTTTAGATAATTGTCCAGGTCATCCGCTTCCTATTTCTGTTACACTCTGGGCTGCATCCTGACCCCAATGCATTTTCTATTAGATAGGTTTAGCTTAGTTTACACAAGCATATGAGTGATATACCCAGAGAATAATAGTGTATATCCTTTATTATGGGTTTCACTTGTTATATTAAATTGGTATATAATCAATTACCTTAGCATGGTAATATATGGCTTTATTCATACCCATTGACCTTTACTTAACAAACCAGCAATCTCCAGAGATTGAATTCAATGGACATGCATATATATTTTTTTATGGACAATCTTTGAATCATCACAGTGTGCACACATTGCTTTGTCTTTGTACACATTGCATTGCACTGTTGTAAAAAGTGGTAAGCAATCCATGACTGCAATTTGATTGATTGGCAGATGATGCTACACAAACCATATACTTTGCAGGAGCCGAGTGATATTTGATTCTCATCAGGAACAGATTGCTTTGTGATTGTACTCTTCCCTCAAGCCATTGTATGTTTTGAGATGGCACATACTGTATGTATAATGGACTGTCACTGCAATAGGAGAAAATGACATTCTGATTGTAACTTACACATGATGATTGTTGTGACAACAGGTGATCCTGAAGGATGTGGACTCTTTACTCTACGTGGATACAGACGTGCTGTTCCTCAGGCCCATGGATGATATGTGGAGTTTCCTCAAGGCCTTCAACACCACCCAGCTGGCTGCTATGGCCCCAGAGCATGAGATCCCCAAGATTGGCTGGTACAGCCGCTTCGCACGCCACCCCTTCTACGGGGTCACCGGGGTCAACTCAGGAGTCATGCTGATGAACCTCACAAGGATCCGAAGAACTTTGTTCAAAGTATGGAACATCATCAATCAATCAACCTTTTGGTCATATTCCCTATCCCATGTCACTCACTACTGAGCATTTCTGCCCTGTTGTCCACCTCTGAGTTGAAAGCTGTAAGGAGAGTAGTTGTATCAGTCAATCATATCTATCTGAAGCCAGCCAGCTTAAGATATGTAACTTATTGGCACTCCGTCTCAACAGTCTGAGTGCTCAATGTAGTGGAGGCCATGATTAAGGCTCTGTGATTGCCACACTCACATTAGAGCAGTGCTTCAGCACAATCAAGCTCATATTGGGATCTCCCTTCATCCAAGAAGGAGCAGTTTGCTCCTTTCAAATTGGGCATAGTGTAAGAATTGTAGCTGCTATTTAGGCTGTGGAGTAAACCAGTCCCTGTTCCTATTCCAGAACAGCATGATACCCAGTGGCCTGTCATGGGAGGACCTCCTCCACCCACTCTACCAGAAGTACAAGAACCACATCACTTGGGGCGACCAAGACCTCCTCAACATTATCTTCCACTACAATCCAGGTACACTCTGCCAACCCACAAATAAGAAAATAAAATGGCAAATAATTTCACCGCCATTCATGTTGACAGCAAGAGCTGTACTTAGGCCTGCATCAATTTAAAATGTTTCCCCAAAACGTGAATCCATGGGTGTTTGCATAAATGTCAGCTTGTATGGAACTCAATACAATTCCTTCAGGCAGGTGTAGTTATTGGTTTTCCTGCTCTAATACAACCACATGAAAGAACTCTCTTAAATGAGGTAAATGCTGTGGAACGAAACAAACCTGCGGCTGCAGCAGCAGATTCAGTCACAGGTACTAAGTGTTCCAAGCCTGAAGTAGACTTGGCTGGAGCATTGTTTGTCTGACAACATGAATGGAACCTGTCTAGTAAACAAGCATATCCCTAGCAGCATCCCCAAATATTTTTTTATTTGAAAAAGGGCCATGTGCAGGGAGCAGCCAGTCACTGTACTATCTGCCTCCACCATGGAAAGACTTCAGTCCCTGGCATGTCTGATCTTTCTCCTTTTATGTCTGCCCTCAACCTGGTCACAGAGCATTTAGTATTATTCTGTATGTAAATCAGAGAAACTCCATTTAGTATGATATGTTACGTTATATAAGACATATGGTTACTTAAGGCAGAAACGAAAGTGGGGTGGATGGGTGGGCGTATAACGCAAACGTCTAGCAACTCAAAGGTTGCGAGTTCAAATCTCATCACGGACAGCTTTAGCATTTTAGTTCATTATCAACTACTTACTACTTTTTAGCTACTTTGCAACTACTTAGCTAACCCTTCCCCTTTAACCTAACTCCTAAACTTAACCCTAACACCTAACCCATCTAGCAACCCAATGGTTGCGAGTTCAAATCTCATCACGGACAATTTTGGATTTTAGCTAATTACCAACTTTAACTACTTACTACTTTTCAACTACTTAGCTAACCCTAACTTAAACCCTTTCCCTAACCATTTAACTTAACTCCTAAACTGAACACTAACCCCTAGCTACCTAGCTAGAATTCGTAACCTATCATATGTTTGGCAAATTCTCATAATATTGTACATTTAGCAAATTCGTAAAATAATACGAAATGTAATTTGTAACATATCATATACGAAATAGGTGATGGACATCCACAAATGAATACATACTATACAAAACATAACATATCATACTACATGGAGTGTCTAGGATTTACTTACAGAATAATACGAAATGCTCTGAGACTAGGTTGCTGCCCTTGTTTCTGGTTTAAGGGGATTCTCCATTGGTGTTTCTCCCTTCCCAAGTCAAGATTTAATGCATTTTTAAAAGGACTAGAATAATTTTAGTTGTGAAGCAAGCCATTTGATAATTGACATGTTTTTGGGATCAGCAAAACATGAGGTCTGAACGATTATCATTGTATGTTGAAGTCATTAGGTTTCTTTTTTCTGTCTTTGGTAGTTTTTTCAATATTGGTGTCACAGTATGCACTGTGGTAAGCTTTGGGACATTGTGCAGAAATCTGATGTAACAGACATGTAATGGTGTGTTCCTGTGTTTGCAGAGTGTCTGTACACCTTCCCATGCCAGTGGAACTACAGGCCTGATCACTGCATGTATGGGAGCAACTGTAAAGGAGCGGAACAGGAAGGCGTGTCCATTCTCCACGGCAACCGAGGAGTGTATCACGATGACAAACAGCCAGCCTTTAAAGTAGTGTATGATGCAATACATGAGGTAAGAATAATATATTCATTTGAGTAGATTGTTTCACTAAAAACTGCAAGTTTCTTTACTAGATTGCCAGTTACATCCTCTGGGACAAAGGCAACAAAATGAAGGGGGAGGCGCTCAGAAAATGATCAACCTTGGTATTAAATCCTTCTGTCCTTTGTCCTTTTCTCTCCTTGGAAATGCTGTGGAAATGTTAACATAAGGAAATCCTTGTCTCACAGCAACATCAGCCCCCTCTGCTGCCCACAGATAAGCCTTTTATTAACCAGACAATATGATTCATATCCATCCCCTTCTATAGTACCTACAGTAAGCCAATGGCACAGTTGATTTATAAGAGGTTTGATAAGCTACCACTACTGGTGTCTAACCCTGAGGCATGCAATGGTTCTGTTTTACAGTACCCCTTTGAGGACAACTTGTTCCAGTCACTGTTCTATCCCCTCCAGACCAAGTTTCTGGACACCGTCAACACCCTGTGTGGTCGGATTCCCCAGGTGTTTCTCAAACAGGTAGAGAAGACCATGAGGACCATGTACGAGAAGAAAGTGGTCCGTCATGTGAAGCCTCCACCTAAATAACTACAGGAAACTGGATAGAGGAAGTTATTTCTGACATCCCTATGGGAATCTTTCTGTGGAAGATGTGCAATGTCAGGAGTCCCCAGACCAGACTGCCATATTATGACTTTGACAGAACTAGTCTGGAAACCGATTGATGGAATCAGAATGCGTTGCACGGTGTCTGTAACACACAGCGGATCACAAATGACATTCCATTTGATTGGAATGGTGGTATGGATCATGATGGTCATGTAGAAGGACAGGCATACAGTGCTGGTCAATGATGCTGTGTGTGGGGTAAGCTTGCCTGATCACCCACTTAATTTTTTTACATAACCTGATTTATAGGTGAAAATGTGATGATAAACTTCATGATTTGTTTTATACTTTTTTTAAAGTCCAATGCTTTCTTGAGTTCAGGATAAGTCCTGGTGGAGAGTATTATGTGGGAATTTATTTTGTTTTTCTCTTAAAATATGCATGAACGTGTCTGCCGTAATGCCTTTATACCAGAGGCTTCTGGAAATGGTTTGAAATTATCCCACTCTGCCTGAAGGTTGGCGCCTAATTGATCCTTTTATGTCAAGCAAAGCTAATGGGCCTTTGCTTAACCAGAGCTTTCTGTCAAAGACAAAATCACTTGCATATCTGTACATGTGGGAATGAGTGAATGTGATTAAACTTGTCCAGTTCTCCAATGCCAGCGACAGTATTAAACACAGTATCATGAACATATCATACACTAGAAATTACCATTTAATATTTTGTATAGAAGATGTGTAGCCAAATGCCCTATTGCAGGGGTAGGCAACCCTGTTCCTGGCACTTCATGTTTTTGCTTTAGCTGACCTGGAAGACCAGGTGTGTTGAATTTATGCAATCACTGAAGTGATCAATTAGGTCAGGTGTGGTGCCTAGTTGGAACAAATTCCTGCAGTTTCTGCGGCACTCCAGGAACTGGGTTGCCTACCCCTGCCCTATTGATTGCTGTAATAGTTTGACTTGTGCAATTAGGACAGGGCATGCATACCATTTCTCCCCTATTCAATTGTCAAAGTATTGCAAATCCCTATATGAAAAAGCAGTGTAGTTGTCTCAGATCAACTGCCAAAGTGCTAGCGCTTATAATAGTGGGACTGTATTTTCAAAACAATATGTGCCATGTGTATTCATAAATGCTCTTAAATGTTATGTTTGTTTTTGTGCAAGAAAAGGACAGCAAACTTAATGAAAAAGTGTCTTGCTATAAATGTCATACTATCAGTGATATGTGGACTCGGGACAATAAACGCAAGGATTTATAATGTGACGTTTGTGTAGCCTACTCCATCAGTTGTCATGTGTCTTTACCGGTAATCATTTAAACTGGAAACTCTATTTGGTTGTATTTATACGTGCTTATGTTTACTCTTTGTTTCAGAATAAAGATAATATGCCAACAGTTCTGTGTCTATATTAGTGTAACATAGGATATGCAGAGCCTTGCAGCTATAGATTCAAGACATTGAAATAAAACATGCAAGGGACACTAGAGTTGATTGTCAGATGTATGCCTATCTTGAAGTACATAACGTGAAGAAAGCATGGCAATTAGCAAGGTAATGATTTTTAGAGGCTTGGTTATTATAGAAGAAACCCTCCAGCTTGAAGATGCTGGCATGTGTGTTTGGAAAGTATTCAGACCCCTTCACTTTTCCCACATTTTGTTACGTTACAGCCTTATTCTAAAGTTGATTTAATTACATTTTCCCCTCAATCTACACACAATACCCCATAATGACAAAGTGAAAAGTTTTTTTTATGTTTGCAAATTTATAAAAAATAAAACATACCTTATTTACATAAGTATTCAGACCCTTTGCTATGAGACTCCAAATTGAGCTCAGGTGCATCCTGTTTCCATTGATCATCCTTGAGATGTTTCTACAACTTGATTGGAGTCCATCTGTGGTAAATTCAATTGATTGGACATTATTTGGAAAGGCACACACCTGCCTACAGTGCATTCAAAGTATTCAGACCCCTTGACTTTTTCCACATTTTGTTAAGTTACAGCCTTATTCTAAAATGGATTAAATAGGGTTTTTTCATCAATCTACACACAATACCCCATAATGACAAAGCAAAGACATGTTTTTAGAAATGTTTGCAAATGTATTAAAAATAAAAAACGGATATTACATTTACATAAGTTTTCAGACCCTTTACTCAGTACTTTGTTGAAGCACCTTTGGCAGCGATTACAGCCTTGAGTCTTCTTGTGTATGACGCTACAAGCTTGGCACACCTGTATTTGGGGAGTTTCTCCCATTCTTCTCTGCAGATCCTCTCAAGCTCTGTCAGGTTGGATGTAGAGCGTTGCTGCACAGCTATTTTCAGGTCTCTCCAGAGATGTTGGGTTCAAGTCCGGGCTCTGGCAGGGCCACTCAAGGACATTCAGAGACTTGTCCCGAAGCCACTCCTGCGTTGTCTTGGCTTTGTGCTTAGGGTCGTTGTCCTGTTGGAAGGTGATCCTTCGCCCCAGTCTGAGGTCCTGAGCGCTCTGGAGCAGGTTTTCATCAAGGATCTCTCTGTACTTTGCTCCGTTCATCTTTCCCTCAATCCTGACTAGTCTCCCAGTCCCTGCCGCTGAAAAACATCCCCACAGCATGATGCTGCCACCATCAGGACCTCAGACTGGGGCGAAGATTCACCTTCCAACAGGACAAAGACCCTAAGCACATAGTCAAGACAACGCAGGAGTGACTTCCGGACAAGTCTCTGAATGTCCTTGAGTGGCCCAGCCAGAGCCCGGACTTGAACCCGATTGAACATCTCTGGAGAGACCTGAAAATAGATGTGCAGCGACGCTCCCGATCCAACCTGACAGAGCTTGAGAGGAACTGCAGAGAAGAATGGGAGAAACTCCTTAAATACAGGTGTGCCAAGCTTCTAGCGTCATACCCAAGAAGACTCTAGGCTGTAATCGCTGCCAAAGGTGCTTCAACATAGTCCTGAGTAAAGGGTTTGAATACTGATGTAAATGTGATATCAGTTTTATAATATACATTTTTTTATTTGCAAAAAAATCTAAAAACCTGTTTTTGCTTTGTCATTATGGTGTATTGTGTGTAGATTGATGAGAAGAAAAAAAAACAATTTAATCTGAATACTTTCCAAATGCAATGTAATTATTTTAATGTTCAATGTACAGTTCAGCTATGGTTTCATAACCATTTAGCAGGTAACTTTACAGATGAGTAATTATAGTAGTAGTAATCTGGTACTTTGTCAAGTGTTTTTTTTTTTCTTCCTCCAGTGGTCCATAGATGCGGTTGAGAAATATTTTTTAAACTAAACCAAGATAGACCACAGATTTTCATTTCCAATGGGAACAAATTAGTAATAGCTCAATTGGTAGAGCATGGCGCTTGTAACGCCAGGGTAGTGGGTTCGATCACCGTGACCACCCATACGTAAAAATTTATGCACACATGACTGTAAGTCGCTTTGGATAAAAGCGTCTGCTAAATAGCATATTATATTATTACAGTGGGCAGAACAAGCAAGGAGGTGGGCACTAGCGATATCCTATTGGCGCGTTCTAGTAAACATCTGCATATTTCTGTTAGGGAACACCTACTCTAAAGTGCGCGTGTGCAATAACTCACTTAGCCTTTGCACTCCTAAACGGCGCGATTTTTAAAAATGTTTCCAAAGGGTAAAGTCTACAAAACTTAGTCCACTGTTCATAACATATTCTAGTTTTGGGAACAGAAAACTGTATTGAGATCAAATGTTTAATCGATGACTGTTGGCCAAAATCCATCACATATTTGTTAGTGAGTGGAAACGCCAACCGGATGCTTCACATTTATACATCCAGTGAAATATCTGTCTCATTGTTCTATCTGTGGTAGAGAGGTCAATCGAACTCGACCTAAACAATATAATTGCCATGGAAACGAAGGAGGAAAGGGCCGTGGGTCGAGAGATCCTGAGTCGCCTCATTGCCCCCCAGCAAAATTAGCCATAATTTAGGCTATTGTTTATGTGTATTTCACACTACGTTGAGGTAAAACATCGGAGTATGATGCTTTTATGGATGTCAACCCCGGCACTTTTTCATGTCATCGTTAACAATCAACTGCATTACAGTTAAAAACGGCATTGACTACCACCACCGATTTCTGTATGCTAGCTACGCTAACCAGTTCTTCTAAACCTGAAAATGGACCACTTGTATATGTTATACAGCCAAAAACAGTATATCCAAATTGGACTTTAGTAACCACATTGTGGGGTCTGTTACAATACATACATCATAACGGATTTGAAGAAAATCCACTTTGTTAGATGAGATTTGTTGAATGTGCGCCCATCTGATCAACGTCTGCGTTCCGTTGATCCTTTACTTAATCTATTGTGCAACTTGTTGAACTGCAGCATACTCCCTGTACTTTCTGCGTTCTGAATCTGATCCGCAGTGACCTCACGAGCGCCATATTAAAACGCTTCTTCTTCCCCTCACATGTTGTGGGTCTGGGATCCTTTGGACGTCCTTGCCCTAAACCCTAACCAAAGACTTGTATAACTAAACCTAAATCTCATTGTTATATCTGTCCCTAACTCTTACCTAACCTTAAAACGTATCTTAACCATTTTACATTTCAACTTCAATGGGGTAGTGACGTCCCAAGGATCCCAAATAGCACGGATCCACTTTTTTTGTGTGTTGAACGCAGCCACCGCTAGTCTGCCTCTTGCTCCCAGACTGACAGAGGACAACAACATGATGGAAATTGACTCACTCCAAGAGGCGCTCAAAGGTTTTTGGGGTTCTTAAGAATAGCATAATACTTAAAGAAAGTCAGACTTTTTGTTTTACTTTATTCTACGCTACAGTTGTTATATTGCCAGAAGGTGTTGAATGTAGCTAACGTTAGCTAGCTATAAGCGAATGTTAGCTAGTCAGCTAATGCTAACATTCGGAAGAATAAGCAATGTTGCTAACTAACGTTATTCCCTCTTTAGCTTAAAGGCAGCTAGCTATCAATTCTCAAACCTCCAGATGTTTATATATTGATTTCTGGATTCAGCAATTTAGCTAGTTAGAATGATGGTTTTGACAACTCCATCACCGCACAGCTAACATTAGCTTAGCTAGCTGACGTTAGCAAACTAATGAACTGATTAAGTTAGCTACCGGTAGTTAGCAATTATGTATACACCATTGGTAGTTAGCTACCATTTCCAGTTAGTTGGATTGTGAGCTTTTCTATTGACTACGACGTTAGTTAGCTAACTAGCTAGTAAGACAATATAATCAAAGTAAGCCTAGCTAACGTTAACTGTTGATGTTATGTAGCCAACTGGCAAGTTGGCCAGCGAGCTAGCTAACATGCTAGCTTGCAAGTTTGAGTTCACTTAACCTGGCCAATGGCCACAATTAGCTAGCTCGCTGGGTAGTTCGTTATAAAGGACAACAGTTTATGAGAACACAATTAAAATTCTCAGTTGGTGTCACTGTTAGTTAGCAAGCTAGCTAACCCGATCATCCCCATTTGGCATTTTCCTGTCTGGAGCTGGTGAGCTAGCTTAGCTAGCTAAATGGCTAAACACACTGCCAATGTTGTAGTCACACGTCTTCATTAACGTTAGTTAGTTAACGTCAATGGTTTCATAAGAAAGCCAATCTATCACTAAGTTCACTGCTCTGTTGTGCTAACTGACTTGATATCACTGTTCTCTTTAGACTTTGACAATAAAGGGAAGAAAGAAGTGGCTCCCCTGCTGGACCAGTTTCTGTGTCATGTTGCGAAGACTGGAGAAACCATGTAAGGAATGTTCCTATTGACAAGCTTGTAGCTACAGATATCATGCATATGAGAGGATGAAGCATGCTAACTTGAACACCACTGGTTCAAATGATGGAATAGGCCTAGTCATAGATCATGCCTGGTCTTCTCATCTGCATGTGCTATATTACTTTTGTTAAGAGATCTGTACTCTGTCTTTCTCCAGTGTTCAGTGGTCCCAGTTTAAAAGCTATTTCCTCTTCAAACTGGAGAAGGTGATGGACGACTTCAAAGCCTCAGCACCCGATCAAAGGGGGGTAGCCAATCCCAATGTGGAGTCCATTCCATTTGAGGACATGAAGGAGAGGATACTGAAGATTGTGAATGGATACAATGGGTAGGTACAATCATGTCATGCCGTCTAAAGAGTTAACCATTGCTGACTTTGTGGTGGTTATACAATGGCGCCATCTACTGGAGAGGCATTTATAGACGTCACATGTACTGTAGTGCTTAATGGCAACCAAATTGTAAACACACATCTCATTATTGTTTATTTTATACCTATCGAATATCACTTTTTACCTTGAGCTAGCCTTACGTCAGGTTTATTTTAATAAACTCCTTACTTGCTGTCTTTCCCTCAGAATTCCATTTACGATCCAGCGTTTGTGTGAGCTGCTTACAGAACCCAAGAGGAATTACACAGGGACAGAGAAATTCCTCAGAGGTGTTGAGAAGGTGAGTGGAGTGCCATGTCTGTTTAGGAGCAGTTGTGCAGTGTTAGATTTGTATAGTCTGTATATGTTATATAGTATCAATTAAATAGTATTTCTATTCTAGGTTTTTAATGAAGGGTTTTTCTTCTTCCAGAATGTGATGGTGGTCAGCTGTGTGCATCCTACTTCAGAGTAAGTGTTGTTTTTGTTCTTATTTTACAAAGAGGTGGTTCGTTGTATTTATACTGAACAAAAATATAAATGCAACATGCAACAATTTCAATGATTTTACAGAGTTACAGTTCATATAAGGAAATCAGTCAATTTAAATAAGTTCATTAGGCCCTAATCTATGGATTTTCACGACCGGGCAGGGGCGCAGCCATGGGTGGGCCTGGGAGGGCATAGGCCCACCCACCGGGGAGCTGGCCCAGCCAATCAGAATGAGTTTTCCCCCACAAAGGGCTTTATTACAGACAGAAATACTCCTCAGTTTCATCAGCTGTCCGGGTGGCTGGTCTCAGACGATCCCGCAGGTGAAGAAGCCGTTTGTGGAGGTCCTGGGCAGGTGTGGTTACACATGGTCTGCGGTTGTGAGGCCGGTTGGAAGTACTGCCAAATTCTCGAAAACGACATTGGATGCAGCTTATGGTAGAGAAATGAACATTACATTATCTGGCAACAGCTCTGGTGGACATTCCTGCAGTCAGCATGCCAATTGCACGCTCCCTCAACTTGAGAAATCTGTGACATTGTGTTGTGCGATGAAACTACACATTTTAGTGGCCTTTTATTGTCCCGAGCACAAGGTGCACCTGTGTAATGATCATGCTGTTTAATCTGCTTCTTGATATGCCACACCTGTCAGGTGGATGGATTATCTTGGCAAAGGAGAAATGCTTACTAACAGGGATGTAAACAAATTTGTGCACAAAATTTGAGAGAAATAAGCTTTTTGTGCGTATGGAACATTTCTGGGATCTTTTATTTCAGCTCATTTATATTTTTGTTACTGTATAGTTTATATGAAGTAAAATATGTTCGGAATTACTCTATGTTTCTCTCTGTCATGAAGGAAAAACGGATGCAGTGGTGTGAATAGAATGAATGGTGTTATGTTGCCTGGGAACTCATCTGCTTTTACAGAGAGGTAAAGCTCAAATGACAGGTTCCTATTTTCTCACCCTAGTTTCATGTCAGTGATAATTGCCTAAAAGTAAATGTGAAAAGTAAACCACTCACATTTCTTACGCTCTTTCACTCTTCCTCTATTTTCTTGCAGGAAAGTGAATGGCCCAGGGACCCCCAGGCCGCTGAACAGACCAAAGCTCTCTCTAGCGACAAACGGCCTACCGGACAGTACAGAAAACAAAGACCCTACCACAGAGCAGGGACACGACAAACCCTCCAGGTACTTCAGTTGCTACCCAACAGACGGTGTGATACTCACTTCCTACGTTTCTTTTGATGAATTGAATGTGTGATGAATCTTCTCTTTCTCAGTGAGGTGTCGGCATCAAGTACCCTGGGGAGCTCTGTGAAGAACAAGCACCATGACGACGATGAAGAGGAGGATATGGAGGCGGAGCAACACGAGGTGAAGAGGCTCAAGTTCAACGAGGAGGATGAAGAGGAGGGGGACACCCTCAGACCCGGCCACACTGACAGTTTGTCGAAAGAGGCAGAGTCCATGGTCCAGGAGGAGGAGGAGGATGACGACAAGAAGAAAAGTGAGGCTCCCAGTACTGCTGGGACTTGTGAAGACCAAGGTAGGATGGTTTTTTCACTCTTTTTTTCCTCTTCTTTTTTATCGCATTATGCCGACATCAATTGCTGGTAAAATCCTTTGTGGATATTAGTAAGTGTATGAGCAGAACCAGGAGTTGCCTGATTTGGCAGAACTCTGAGGTGTTCAAAGCAGGTTCAGCTTATTTGCGTGCCAGATCTACAGCAACCCCTTATGCAGTTAACATTCCTAACTCTATTTTTGTGTCCTTGCCTGTCCCACAGAGCCATCGAGCACACAGTTGGAGCCATCAGCAGACCCCGGGGAGAACGAGCAGGCAGAGAGGGAGGTTCCTTGTGGCTCCCAAGAGGAATGTAATGACATGGACCAGTCAGAACAGCAGGCCCCTGCTGGCGTCCTGGAGAGCCCTGAGGCCCGGGACAGCGATGAGGGCAGTGACCCAGTCAGCAGCAGCAGCAGTAGCGTCAGCAGCAGTAGCAGTGAGGAGATCGGAGCCAGGAAAGAGAGAGCCCCTGCTCCCTCCAGCAGTACTCCTGAGCCACCTGCAGAGGGCGCCATGGAGAGCGGCAGCCTGGACACGGGGACCAGTGAGGAGCCCATGGAGCAGGACTAGGACCTCAGCATCCATCTGACTATTTAGAACATCTGTCCTCAAGTCCAGCTTGAGTGTCACCGGTGAAGGGGATGCACCATCCTGGTCCCCTAGATACTTTACGCCTTGTCAAAATTTTGGGCACTCCTCAAAATGACCACCTGATGTGGGCATAAACATTTTATTTTGAATCAAATATTTTTAAACTGGATTTCCTTTTTTCTACACTATTTCTGAGTTTCATTTTAAGGCTTGTGGTCTCTAGAGGTTTTTGTTTCAGCCTTGATCAGTCTTTGGAGTTGCAGATGATGTTTGTTGTAGATGTGCTGATAGGACGGGGTGTTCATCTGGCAATTGTTTTCCCTCATCAGTTTAAGCTTTTGGCAGGAAAGGTAAAGCAGGCAGTTTTGTTCCTGTAGCCAGTTTCTCTCTGTGGATTATCACCCCAGCCACACCAGAGTCGAGACAAAGCTATCCCCGCTAATTAACTTCCTCATTATTTATGCCGTCAGTTACTCACTCCAGCAATGAACTAGCTAGAATCATTTCTGTTTCTGACTGCAGCACAAGCCTTAGCATTGGGTGCCGATGACATGGATGTCGATTAAGGCAGCCCCCCCGCACCTCTCTGAGGGGTGGGGTTAAATGCGGAAGACATTTCAGTTGAATGCAGGTAGCGGCAGGGGCGGCAGGTAGCTTAGTGGTTAAGAGTGTTGTGCCAGTAACCGAAAGGTCGCTGGTTCTAATCCCTGAGCCGACTAGGTGAAAAATCTGTTGATGTGCCCTTGAGCAAGGCACTTAACCCTAATTGCTCCTGTAAGTCGCTCTGGATAAGAGCGTCTGCTAAATGACTAAAATGTAAATGTAAAATGTTGTACAACTGACTAGGTATTTCCCTTTCCCATACCACTGTTTTTACTCGTGCCGCCATCTTGGTTGTTGAGAAAAGGTATCTTTCCATGTTTGTTTATTATATAAAAAAACAAAAAAAACATCAATTTTCCTTGTAAGATGGGAGTATTGAAATAGATTTTCGATATGTGTCCTTTTTCTCCTTTTTAAATGCATCTATTTTCTTTGCTATGATACACTACCGACCCAACTCAGAGTAATATAACATGCTACCTTTACCTTAAAATGTAACATATCATTTGGGGTGCATTGAACCATAATTTATCAACATTTCAACTCAATTACTTATTTTGGAAAATATGTTTTTTGGCAGGCAGTTATTTAGTTTCCAAAACCAGCTGTAAGTACAAAGATGACTTCCGCTTTGTATTGTGATGTCACCAAGTTGTTTCACTGACAGATATCCAGAGCATCTACTGGTTACCAGCTTTACACCTGTTTCTGCAGCTGTACTTTTTGATATGTAGAATTTTAAATTTCTGTAAAGTAGATTTTTGTAGATTGTAATACAGTATATGTTCACTGCCTTTGTGAAACCATATATAATTGTATAGTTTGTGTATACTCTGAATGATTGGGCTTTCAATGCGGTATTCAGATAAAGCAATAAATGTAACATTTTTTGTGGTCATGCTTTCTTACCTGAGGCATTCCATCTATTCCACTGAGCTGCTCTAAAAGGCTTTTGCATGTTCACCTTCCTGATTATCAGATCACCTCTTATGTAATGACATCTTAACACCTCTGCAGACTTATTCTAATAAATGTGTTGTTGAAAACAACGTGAGCTTTTTAAGCCAGTTAGCCATTATGTGGTCAAATGCTCAGTTCAAGGCTTACTCTGATTACTCTGCCACACATTCCCAATCAGATTGATATGTCACGTTTGAACACGTAGTTCCGGTTGTGCTATGTGTCCCTATTGCGCTAATATGAAATCCCGCTACGCCCTCTGATGAAGCGCAAATACAGGATCGAATCCTACTACACCTACTCTGACGCAGGGCTTGCAAACTATCACAGATTACAAAGGGAAACCCAGCCGCGAGCTGCCCAGTGATGCAAGCCTACCAGTCAAGCTAAATGTCTTCTACGCTCGCTTCGATGCGATGCCACCACCACTGAACCATGCATGAGAGCACCAGCTGTTCCGAATGACTGTGATCACACGCTGTAGCCGATGTAAGACCTTTAAACAGGTTAACATTCAGACAGATTACCAGGACACGAACTCAGAGCATGTGCTGACCAGCTGGCAGGTGTCTTCACTGACATTTTCAACCACTCCCTGACCCAGTCTGTAATGCCTACATGTTTCAAGCAGACCACCATAGTCTCTGTGCCCAAGAATGCCAAGGTATCCTGTCTAAATGACTTTAGCCCTGTAGCATTCACATCTTTAGGCATGAAATGCTTTGAAAGGCTAGTCATGGCTCCCATAAACACTGTCATTCCAGACACCCTGGACCCACTCCAATTTGCATATCACCCAACAGATCCAAAGATGACACAATCTCTTGCACTTCACACCTGGACAAGAGGAAAATCTATGTGAGAATGCTGTTAATTGACTACAGCTCAGTGTTCAACACCGTAGTGCCCTCCAAGCTCATCACTAAGCTAAGGACCCTGGGACTGAACACCTCCCTCTTCAACTGGATCCTGGACTTACTGACAGGGCGCCCCCAGCTGGTGAGGGTAGGCAACAACACATGCATCACGCTGACCCTCAACACGGGGTCCCTCAGGGATGCATGCTTAGTCCCCTTCTGTACTTCCTGTTCACTCACAACTGCACGACTCCAACACCATCATTAAGTTTGCCAACAACACGACGTGGTAGGCCTGATCACCGACGACGATGAGACAGCCTTTAGGGAGGAGGTCAGAGACCTGGCAGTGTGGTGCCAGGACAACAACCTCTCCTTCAACGTCAGCAAGACGAATGAGCTGATTGTGGACTACAGGAAACGGAGGACCGAGCAGGCCCCCATTCACAGCAACAGATCTGTAGTGGAGCGGGTCGAGAGCTTCAAGTTCCTCGGTGTCCACATCACTAAGGATCTATCATGGTCCAAACACACCAACACAGTCGTGAAGAGGGCATAACAACGCCTCTTCCCATTCAGGAGGCTGAAAAGATTTGGCATGGGCCCTCAGATCCTCAAAAAGTTTTACAGCTGCACCATTGAGAGCATCTTGACTGGTTGCATCACTGCTTGGTATGGCAACTGCTTGGCATCCAACCGCAAGGCACTACAGAGGGTAGTGCATACAGGGTCGAGCTCCCTGCCATCAAGGACCTCTATACCAGGCGGTGTCAGAGGAAGGCCCTAAAAATTGTCAAAGACTCCAGTCACCCAAGTCATAGACTCTCTCTGCTATCGCATGGCAAACGGTACCAATGCACCAAGTCTGGAACAGACAGGACCCTGAACCGCTTCTACCCCAAGCCATAAGACTGCTAAATAGTTAGTTAAATAGTTAACCAAATACCTACCCGGACTATCTGCATTGACCCTTTTTGCACCAACTTTTTTGACTCATCACATACACTGCTGCTACTGTTTATTATCTGTCACTTTATTCCTAGTTATATGTACAGATCTACCTCAATTACATTTACATACATTTTAGTCATTTAGCAGACGCTCTTATCCAGAGCGACTTACAGTTAGTAAGTGCATACATTTTTTCATGCTGGCCCCCTGTGGGAAACAAACCCACAACCCTGGCGTTGCAAACGCCATGCTCTACCAACTGAGCTACACGGGGCTACAATTACCTCGTACACCTGCACATCGACTCCGTACCCGTGTATATAGCCAAGTTATCATTACTCATTGTGTATTTATTATTACGTGTTTTACTTTTCTATTATTTGTCTATTTTCTTTCTCTCTGCAAGTAAGCATTTCACTGTTAGTCTATACCTGTTGTTTATGAAGCATGTGAATACAATTTTATTTGAATTGGCCTGAGCTCTTAAGATCTGAAGACTGATGTCTAGGCTTTGGCTCAAAGGGCTAATGCAGTCATGCACAGACAACCTGATACCTGATCGATTACTGTACATGATTTATGCTTTAAATCTGCAGTCTGCAGTCAGTCTTTGAGACCATGCACAAAATGGATGGGAATTGTTAGCAGGTTATATTTGTGATGGCTCACTGGTGCCTTGAGTTTGTAGGCCTTCACCAAACAGTAATCCATTCTGAACATAGCCTATGTCTTTCTCCCATGAGAATAAAATTAAACCAGGGGATCATAGTCTGGGGTTGGAAGAGCCTTTGTTACTGCACTGGCGCCCTCCTTTTTACACTTTAATAATGACTGATTCTCGCATGTCGTTTTTCTACAAAGGGGCAGCAAAGCTGTTTTTGTTGTTTGTCTTACAGCGTTCGAAATGTCTGTCTCTTGGCTGCTGAAATTTACCCAGACTCTCTGAGGAAATAAAGAGAGGATTGTGTAAATCCAAGCAGCAGTGCTGTTCTGTGGGATGGGAGGCAGTGTTAAACTGTAGCCTTTGAAGAGGCATCTCCAGGGAAATAAATGCCAGGCCAACAGGGGAATAAAGAGGTGCTCGCAATCAAACGAGCTATCATTTGATACCTCTCCAGAAATGGTAGAGTTTATTATAGAGTGACACAACACTGGTGACTCATTTGGGCATCTTCTTTGAAAAGTATATTCTCTTTGTACTAAAAGTAAGTTCATGCTCAGGACGTTGCACTGAAGCTGTTACTTGCAGTAGGCCTTCACCCCCATCATTCGGAGTACTATGCGAAAGTTAAGTGCTGTGTTTTCTGTCTCATATAGGTTTACACACGTATGTTGCTGAAGGAGCCTCTCATTATTTCTCAGCTGTGTTTGAAAGCCTGTCTTTAATATCAAGTCCTTATTGTTTGATCCCAGGGGACCTGGCTTGGGGATAGAAGAAAGCTAATGAAGGTAAATATCCAGGCAGCCCATTGTCAGATCTGTATGTAGAGAAGCTTCATTATTCTCCTGACCCTCTGCCTCTCATAACATCACAAAGGCAACACATGGTACCAAGCCCAACAACAACCATTTCTTTAGGCTTGCCAAATTCAAGTAGTGTAGTAAACATTTTTATCATGGCTTCCTAAGAGGAAATCACCTTGCACATGGTTGGTTTTGCGTTTTATGCATTTATAATTTTCCTTGTAAATGGGAGTTAATTGTTCTTGGCACTTCTGTAGTTTAACTCAAACTGGGATGAAATGAAAGTTGAGTTGCTCAATAATTGCTTTAAATAATTAATCACTAGCCATGCGATGGTGCCAACTTTTACTCCTTGTCACTGGGCTCCAGAAAAACCCAATGGAGTTCTGTGTGTCCTTTGAATCTAAAGCAAGCTTATGGTAGACACATTTGATGGGGGGAGGGGGGGTCTTTGTTTTCCAATTTACTGACAATCAAAGAAAAAAGTTTGGCTCTCTCAAGGACAGATAACCTGCTTTAAAACCTCAATTCCTGTTTTCAGTCTAGTACAACCCTGCGTAATATTTCACCCTACAGTATCTATGTCACAATTTGTGATTTATTGGATACATTTTTAAAAGTCCCCAAATGTTCTTCGGTCCAGAATGGAAATTCTGGCCCTTGTAAGAAAGTCTCACAATGTCAGATCTGGATGTCTACTTCAGTAGCCTACTTTCATATCTCCTGACTCTTCTGTACCAAGACACCAAACCTTGAATTGAAATACAGTAGAACTTTGACTCCAGTACATGACCAATCAAGCTAATTGCTTTTGACTTCTCTTGACAATTTAATTATGACGAGATCCTTGATCAGGAGCCATGCCTAATTTCTACATGACTTCTAACTAATTATAGTTCATGGTACAACAAGTGATGCTTATTGAAATGTATAGTGTTTGAGAGAGTTCATAATATTGAACCAAATGCCAGCTTATGGTTTATAACCAGTATATTTATTTATTGGTTGCTTGTACAGTACAATGAATCCCAGATTTACCTTGGTTGGTGGGATAAATCATGAGGGCTCATAGGTGTCTTTATAATGTGGCTTTAAAAAAGGCGCTTTAAAATAGTCACTTTTTAACCTCTTACATTATTCTTAGATGACAGTTCCTTATATCCTATAATGTATTCTCTATACCTCAAGTTACATTATACTGTGCATTAGTCACGTCAAGAGCTGGGAGTGGATTGAAAGTTCAGAGGCGGAGCATGGAGTTTGGACTTTAAAGGCAGCAGCATCTGAGCAATCGGTAGGGATTTTCCCCTGGCGGGGTCAGGCATCCCGGAGCGCAATCTCTGTGTCGTCCAATAGATGGTACTATTTAGTTTCCCAGGCAGAGTTAACATCATTACCCTGGCCTGAAATGAAGATGCAGACCCAGTACTGCCTGCAGCTGTTGATAGGAGCTGAGGCACATTTCTCCCCACCATGTTGTCACACTCGCCCACATCATAGGGACCGCTCCACTTCCTGGGGCTGCTGGATCCAATGCAGTGAAGTCCTCCACATGAACTCATGTGCTGAATGTGTATCACTTTAATTTTAAATAGGCAAAGGCTAGAACCTACTAATAGAATGATTTTGAATACGCTGTAGATGTTTGTGAAATGATCTGATCCATAGGTGACTTATTTGCTAGTAACTTATGTCAATTCTGTACACCATTGTGCTTATTTGATTAGAAAAAGGACATGATTACAAAAAAATCCCAACAAGAAACAAACAAAATAGGTCTTTGTTAAAAGTGTCAATTTGTCTGGTATGGTTGTACATCCCAAAGGCACAGTATAAGTCTGTTGTTTGTTGATCAACGTCAAGTTCCATTGTCTGGCATGCAGGGTCAAACATTCTGCACTGCTCTGACAAATGGCAAGCATTACCAGTGGGCGGGTGCCGTGTGCTGTCCACTCTGTAGACAGACAAACGGGAGTAAGAAATAGTGTTTTTCTCCCACTCCCCTGCAGCCCTGCGGCTGGTATACTGCACCTGAAAGCCCAGGGACAACAGTGGAAGAAGCTCCAGACAAGTTCAATTTTCCGACTTCACTAGAGCTGCCAAGTGGAGAGGAGACCAAAGAGGAACACTGTGTAATGTCCTAGAATATTCGGAGGAAAATGGACTGGAAGTTGTTGTAGGCTGAGGCCCTGAGGTTCTGAGCCTGAGGTTTGGGTTGTGCTGCTTAATGCGTGGGTGTGAGTCCAAGCAGGCGCCATTCTCAGGTAACTGTTATTTAAACTGCCACTTACTTGTCAGACTGGCATCATCAGAGAGAGATGTAGAACATTGAGTTTTTCCTCTATGTCTGCCCATCTCTATTTACTCTATTAAAAAGAGAGAAACCAGCAAAAGAGGGGGAAATGCTAAATGTATGTAAAAATACACAGCTATAAAGGACTCTTGACTAAATGCCAGGAAAGCCTATATATCATTAGTCTATTTGACACCTGCTCCTTACCATCTGCTCTCCCAAATGAACAGACAGGTGAGAGAGCATATTGGAGCACCACGCTTAAAGGCCCAGTGCAGTCAAAAACGAGATTTTCCTGTGTTTTATATATATATCCACAGTATGAGGATATATTGTGAAAATGATGATAAGGCCTTTTTAGTGTAAGAGTTGTTTGAAAAGACTGCCTAAAATTTCAGCCTGTTTTGGTGTGATGGAGGTTTGGCCTGCCTGGTGACAACACCAGGCGGTAAATTGGTCAATGGACCAATAGGAAAGAGCGTTCCAAACCTCTCTGCCAATAACAGCTCCCCATTCAGACCACTCCTAGACAGTCCTAGCTAAATTCTTGCTTGAGAAATGGCTTTTCACTATTTTCGTTTATTTTTGACCATTTTAATTTAAAACAATCACAGTAAGGTACTTAATTGTTACCCAGAAATTATTTGATAATGAGATTAAAAACAGCGGCATTGGACCTTTAAACCCCAGATTATTTGCCTTCTCTATTGTCATCACAGGAAGTTGGGGAGGACGCGCTTGTGGTAATGACTGGAGCGGAATTAGTGGAATGGTAACAAATACATCAAACACATGGTTTGCATGTGTTTGATGTCATTCCATTCACTCCCTTCCAGCCATTATTATGAGCCATCCTCACCTCAGCAGCCTCCTGTGATAGTCATGTTACTACACCTGAATGCTTACAATGGTTTCAGAGCAATGTCTGCAGACTTGGTCTCTGCTACAAGCTTAGACACTCCAGGGTAATAAAATTGGTCATTGTTTATCACTGGAATAATAAGGTTTGCATGACAAAAACAAATTCCTCATGATCAACAAAAGCAATAAAATAATCACTGCCCCTGTTATTTGTGCAATTAAAGATAAGCCTATGCACAGAGCCCCAGGGTTTTGTCTCAAAATACTCCATATGACTCTGGTGTGTCCATTTGTGTGTGCATGTGCACCACTGTTTACTGTCCATTCATGTTCCAGGTCATCTTCTTTCTATTATCTTTTCATCCCACCAATTCAACTTAAAACACCTGGTTCCTGGTGGTAGGTGATGCCTGGTGGTAGGTGATGCCTGGTGGTGGTAGGTGATGCCTGGTGGTAGGTGATGCCTGGTGGTAGGTGATGCCTGGTGGTGGTAGGTGATGCCTGGTGGTGGTAGGTGATGCCTGGTATTAGGTGATGCCTGGTGGTAGGTGATGCCTGGTGGTAGGTGATGCCTGGTGGTGGTAGGTGATGCCTGGTGGTAGGTGATGCCTGGTGGTAGGTGATGCCTGGTGGTAGGTGATGCCTGGTGGTAGGTGATGCCTGGTGGTAGGTGATGCCTGGTGGTAGGTGATGCCTGGTGGTAGGTGATGCCTAGTGGTAGGTGATGCCTGGTGGTAGGAGGTGATGCCTGGTGGTAGGAGGTGATGCCTGGTAGTAGGAGGTGATGCCTGGTGGTAGGAGGTGATGCCTGGTGGTAGGTGATGCCTGGTGGTAGGTGATGCCTGGTGGTAGGTGATGCCTGGTGGTAGGTGATGCCTGGTGGTAGGAGGTGATGCCTGGTGGTAGGAGGTGATGCCTGGTGGTAGGTGATGCCTGGTGGTAGGTGATGCCTGGTGGTAGGTGATGCCTGGTGGTAGGAGGTGATGCCTGGTGGTAGGTGATGCCTGGTGGTGGTAGGTGATGCCTGGTGGTAGGTGATGCCTGGTGGTAGGTGATGCCTGGTGGTAGGAGGTGATGCCTGGTGGTAGGAGGTGATGCCTGGTGGTAGGAGGTGATGCCTGGTGGTAGGAGGTGATGCCTGGTGGTAGGTGATGCCTGGTGGTAGGTGATGCCTGGTGGTAGGAGGTGATGCCTGGTTGTAGGAGGTGATGCCTGGTGGTAGGAGGTGATGCCCGGTGGTAGTAGGTGATGCCCGGTGGTAGGTGATGCCTGGTGGTAGGAGGTGATGCCTGGTGGTAGGTGATGCCTGGTGGTAGGTGATGCCTGGTGGTAGGAGGTGATGCCTGGTGGTAGGTGATGCCTGGTGGTAGGTGATGCCTGGTGGTAGGTGATGCCTGGTGGTAGGTGATGCCTGGTGGTAGGTGATGCCTGGTGGTAGGAGGTGATGTTACAGAATCATGAAATTATAGTTCTGGCCCCAACCCCTGGCCCATTATAAGGCTACTGATGAGTGTAAAACCCATAGGTACGGTGAATGATGCAAATTGAGACATTAAAGTATCTCTCGTTGCTATTTGATTAAAGCCCCTAATAGACTGTTGCCAGTATTCATTTGAAAAGAAATGTGTCCAAAAGTGATAAAACTACTGAGTGAGAAGAGTCAGTTTTAACTTGACATAAACCGTGTTGCAGCTATTTGCAAATGAGCACAAATAAATCAAGCATGTCTTTCCTTGTCATTTTTTAAATAATCTGTGAGTTTGTCTAATCAACCTGTTTTTCTCAACATGCTTTTCAGCACCAAAATCTTAGACCAGTGGCTCTATTTTGAGCTGATATGAATTGCTAGTATTACCAGGGTTGCCACCAGGTTATGGCCTCCTGCATATGAATACTACAGTCTAATGAAGAGCACTAATTGTCTGCACATTGGTCCCTATCTGCACCTCCTCCAGGCACACCAGCTAATGGCACTGAAGGGTTCTGTTTATTACACAGACAGGGCTTTTAGGGGCCATTTTGTAAGAGGCGTGCTGCTTTTTGCATTGGGTTGTAAAAAGTGTGAATGGGAGACTAATTAAATAAAGGCCAAACTGGTGGTAAGAGCGTGTAGACACTGGTGTGTGTGTGTGTGTGTGTTTGTGTATGTGTATCCTGTTAGAATTAGCCTGGCTGGCCGTTAGAATTAGCTTAGCTGTAGCCTGGCTGGCTAGCTAGCCGTTGCATAACTATGAAGAGCACATTAATCCACATAGACGAAGGCTTGGGATGAGAGAACTCAGAAGGAGAACATCATTTCAACAGGAGTGTATGCCCTCTTGTTCTAGAAGTCTGCCTGTAATAGACTAGACTAGACACTCCACACTGTTACAGGGGGTATTGTATGAAGCACAAAGAAACTAAATGAACACACCATTTCCTTTATTAAAGTGCCACAATGATTCATGAGTGCCATGATCATTTAAAGTTGAATTAGATAAAAAATGGGTTAATAAGTCCACAAAGCCATAATGTTTTCATTTGTAGTTGTACCCTAGGCCTTTACCACATAGGAAGTAGTTTGATAAACAAATATATCTTGTAAACACAGACTGACAAAATATCTTTGAAGCGTGCCACTTAAGTTGTACTGATTGGACTGTTGCTTGTGAGAACATGCTACGGGTGGATGGAGATTATGGCTGCAAGTGCTCCAGAGCTCCAAGAAGAATGTGCACAATGAGCAGTGATAATTTACTGCAACAATAGACCTTGAGTCACATTTAGGGTTGCTGGAAGTATCCTAAATCAATGGTAGGAAATAACATTGTTTCTCCTGACTGCACACTAAGCACATCACACCCCACAGTTCTGGAGACCAGCATATTATGAGACTGCCACCTATAATTTCTGCCAATACGTAATGGCAGATATATCACAACTGTGCAGCCGGGGCATTTAGGATTGTAGCTGGTAAATGTTAAATCAATGACATCGAAATACACCATGGACTGAATGTGCCAAAGCCTGTGGATTTAGGAGTGTGTGTGGCTGTTAAAGCTGAGTCTGAGGCCTCTCCCCTGCCTCTGTTCCTCTGGTCAGTCTTACCTCATCCCCAGGGGGAACATTAGGACTTCTAATAGTCCATAAACTACCCTGGGCCAGACACGCAAACCTCAGAGTCCTGCAGTTTAACAGTCAGAAATGACAGTGACATATATGGTAGACTACTGTATAGGACCATGAGCAGGGCACTGACACAGTTTTGGATGTAATAAACGTCGAAGTACATTTTTTATTTGTATGTGTTATGATTCACTCGTGTATAACCATTTTAATCTTTTATTTTACTATTGAAAACAGTGTTTGGGTGAAGTCACATGCTGAGATTTTAATTCTTTGCTCCTTTAAGTTGATCAGAGGAAATTCATCTCATTTCACTGCCCACGGCAGGGATATTCTAAAGGAAGCAAATTTGTCCCTATTTTCATGGGTATTCCGTGTCTCTGAGGAATTTGAGGTTATTGACATGCTGCATTAGGTAGGACCTGTCTATCTGGACAAATCTCTCCTTTGTAGCGTGGACATGGCAAGGAGCGCGAAATGATCAAGCACAAAGACTGAGTGAAACACCATGTAGTAGCATATCACCTCATGGGTGAACTCTTGGATTAACATTTGATCAATGGAAGGCTGGCTGTCTTCTAGGCTCTGCAACCAGAGAGATGTAATGAGATGTTCGCAACAGACATTGTAAAGTTGTTGAAAGAGTATACTATTCAAGGCCTTGTCATTGGGAAGTGCCAAAAGTGTAGTTTTTGTTACGACTCTGGGGAGGTGGTTTACCGTTTAAAATATAAGCATATACTATAACTGCATTTCCCACAACGATACCTTTTAGGTTCAAGCTATTTTTAAGCCATTTATTGTGGGCTTAATAGGCAGGCTGTAGTCATGGTAAGCTAATCACCAGCCTTTTGGCACATAGCTAATTCTATGGCAAGTCAGCCAATTATCTATCCCCAAACCTTGAATGGTGTATGGTTCAGCATTGCTCCATAACAGCAGTCCCTTTTATTTCCTTCTTTCTTTCTTTTGAATTGTTTGTTTCTTTTCTCTCTCTCTCTCTCTCTCTCTCTCTCTCTCTCTCTCTCTCTCTCTCTCTCTCTCTCTCTCTCTCTCTCTCTCTTCTCTTCCATCAAAAGTAAATGGAATTGCTAAAATGTACTTAAGCAACAAAAGTAAAAGTACAAGTATAAACCATTTTGGCACACTCCAACACTCAGACATTATTTACAAATAAAGCATTTGTGTTTAGTGAGTCCGACAAATCAGAGGCAGTAGGGATGACCAGGAATGTTCTCTTGATAAGTGTGTGAATTTCACAATTTTCCTGTCAAAATGTAACGAGTACTTTTGGGTGTCAGGGAAAATGTATGGAGTAAAAAGTACATATTTTCTTTAGGAATGTAGTGAAGTAAAAGTAAAAGTTGGCAAAAATATAAATAGTAAAGTAAAGTACAGATACCCCAAAAAACGACTTAAGTAGTACTTTAAAGTATTTTTATTTAAGTACTTTACAACACTGCGCACACACACACACACACACACACACACACACACACACACTGTCCTATTACAGCATCCCTGTTAGTCTCTCATTGATAGCTGGAGTGCTCCTCTGGCTGGCTGTGTAGAGACAGCTCAGCTCCTCAGGTCTCAGGGTTAAAAAAAGCAGAGGCGGTCTGATGACACCGCTCTGGTGACATTGTCCTAGAAGATCCTGCCAGCAGAGCCAGAGGAAACTACACTGGCCCTCTCACCTACCTGACAGTTCCATCACAACACTGCCTCTGGCCAGGAGTCTTGGGTTGTCTCTGGCTCTGGGCAATTGGCGGGGCTGGGCTGGCTGGAGATGGCTCACTTGGGCTGCGTTTACACAGGCACCCAATTCTGATCTTGTTTCCACTATATGGTCTTTTGACCAATGACATCAGATCTTTTCACATCAGATCTTTTTCTGATCTGATTTGATTGGTCAAAAGACCAACTAGTGAAAAAATATCAGAATTGAGCTGCCTGTGTAAACGCAGCCTCGGTCTCTCTGTGTCCTGTCTGTGTGTGGGCTGTGGGAATATTGCCCGCTGCACACACTAGCTATATTGTTGATGTAAGGTCATCATGACATTGTATAACTGCACAATTAAAAGGGCATAATGCTGCTTCATGAGTAGCGCATAAGCCTGTGTTTGCTTGTTTTGTTGTTTGTTGGTTGTGTTTGTTCATTTCATCAAATCACATTTCACTCTCAGGGATGATGTGGAGAGGCTATTTGAACATCAAATATTATGAATGTTGTTGATGTTGTCAGACAAACATCCAGACAGAGTGCAAATATCACAGCATTCTGCAGACTATTCTTTTGGGGCCGATTCAGACTTTGGAAATGTACGCCTTTCTTACGCACGGCTTTCCTACACACTTCTCAGTAGTTGGTATTCAGACATACCTTATGCATGTGCATAACGGGCATTGCAGGCGTGGTTCCCTTGTGCGCGCTGAATACATTTAATTCAACCGCTGAAAACCCTCCCAATTGCTGGCCAAAAGATTTTCTCTTGTAGTTTTCATTCAATAGGGTTTTCAGTACATTTATCTAAATTAGAATTTTCTCGACAGACTCACTAGAATATATGGAGAAAACGGCTCAGAGTATTAGGGATCAATGAAAGAAAGCCATGTAAATACACGCATATTCGTCGTTTCCCACACCAATTGGTAGATTTAAAAAATACTCTGATCTTGTATATTTTTAGGGTTAGGAAAGTAGCACTAAATGTACTGGTGAATAAAAAAAAACGGTGGTTTGATTTATCCTGAAAGTTGCCATATTCAATTGTTCAATCCATGAAATATTGGAAGGTGAGAAAAGTGTACAATAGAGGTTGAACAGTAGTCCTATAAATACACCCTAATAATCCTCACTAATCCGAACTGTGATGACAATGGTCCAGTCGTAGTGAACCTTGTGCCAGGCTCCAGGTTTAAACTGCTGCATATGGTCTTCGTTCCGTAATGACTCAAATAGGCTACATGTCCCAAATTATTGCACAACTTGTAATACGCAAGCCTAATATGATCTATTGCTATAGGGCCTACAGGGCCTCCTGTAGCTCAGTTGGTAGAGCATGGCGCTTGCAACGCCAGGGTTGTGGGTTCGTTTCCCACGGGGGGCCAGTATGAAAAATGTATGCACTCACTAACTGTAAGTCGCTCTGGATAAGAGTGTCTGCTAAAATGACTAAAATGTAAAATGTAATGATCCTCAGGAACAACCACACAAACATGACAGAGGAAAGAAAGGTAAACTAACGATGTAATGGAATGATGCAAAATGTAAGGAAACTAACACTAAAGTCAGTGACAGTTATAAATGTTTAACTGAGAGTGGCTAATATTTAACACGATACAAATAGTAAAAAATAGTGAAAAGTCCGGCCATATAATTAAAACATTCTAGAAATCATAAATCACCTCGGTAGGTTTGGCGCTATACTGTCCTTTGCGCATGACTACAGAAGCCTATAGCTTGGGTCTCCACATTTAATCCTAAATTATAAGGCCAGCATTTCATAAACTTCACTCTGGAAGAGGTGATATGTTGATATGCTTCAGTTTGCTGACATATGACTGGTTTCACATTTGTCTCCAGCGATCATAAGGTAAAATAGATCTAAAACATGTGTCATTTATATTTACAATCCCCTTACCCAAACGTCTTACTCATGATGAATAAAAAATACAGTGGTTTGATTCATCCTGAAAGTTGTCATATTCGAGTTCAACACATCAAATATTGGAAGGTGAAAAAAAGTGTACAATAGGGGTTGAACAATAATCCTATAAATGTACCTTCATCCTCACTAATCATGGAACTGTATGACAACGGTCCAGCAGTCGTGAACCGTGCGCCAGGCTCCAGGTTTAACTTGCTACGTGTGGTCCAGCGGTCTGAGTTCCATAATGATTCAAATAGGCTACTGGTCCCAAATTATTGCACAATGTTAGCCTAATATGATCCACTAATGCTAGCGACCCCCGGGAACAACTTTCAAGGACGTGACAGAGGAAAGAAAGGGAAACGGAATGGAATGATGTAAAAATACATGTATGTTGGTATTACTGGTAGTGGCTAATATTTAACATGATACAAATTGTAAAATAAAACGGAGAAAAGCCCGGACATATAATTAAAACATTCTAATGCGTATACATCAACTCGGTAGGTTCAGCCTTACAGAAGCGTATAGCTTGGGTCTCCAAATTTCATCCACCCAAATTATGATGGCACACAATTAAAATTCTGAATAACGGCACAGCTATTTATAGTCTACTTCACTGTGGAAAAGGGCCCGCAATACATGTCATGTTGATATGATTTTCAGTTTGCTTCCATATGGCTGGTTTCACATTCGTCTCCAGGGATCGTAAGGAAAAATCATCTAAAACAATTGCTATGTGTCTTTACAACCCCCTTTTCCAAACAGATTACTCATTTACCTAGCTCTTATCAATAGATCATCAATTTGTAAATTACAGTGCATGGAGAACGCTGTTATTTCTATCGAAAAAAATTAAGTTGGAACTGGCAGGTTCGCTCGACCTTTTTCATGGTTTTCTCACTCGTAAAGGTGATGGAATTATACTATTCTCATGCTTACATTCAAAGGTCAGAATAAGCGTAGAGAAAATAGAAAGTTAATTCCCGTCTAATTTAAAAACAAATCTAATTTCCACAGAAATCACCTGTGAATATACACTGATTTGGTGCACACAGATGACACAGGTTAAATTCTAATAGCTCAGACCATAGGAGGATTACATCTGTGGAATGACAGGCACTACCTCCATTCTCCATGCTCTGCTGCTTTTATCCAGTTGACCAGAGCATGCAATCTGGAAGGTCTATAATGGACAAATTAGCTGTAGCCCAATAAATCCATGCAGCAGGCCCACCGAGAGCAGTCAGAGGTCCCAGAGTAGGGGTATGTTCTTTACTGATCCACCCCTGAAATCTCCAATGTGGGAATTGGGGAGTGCTAAAGTACCAGTCTTAGACCACTGAGTTATGGCTCTGTGGCAATAAACAAAGGCAACCAAAGAGACCTCTGAACTTCACAAGTCCATGGTAAGTTCAAGGGTCAAATAGGTAGTAAGAGATTTATGTCCCCCTGGCATTTTAGAGTCAGAGCCTTTTTGTTCAGTATTTATCTGTTTATGCGCTTACGCGAAAGTGTCATTTATGACTGCAATTTAACATGCCAAGGATAAAAAGAACAAACACGCTCACAAATTGCATTTTAGTCATCTGTGGTTATATTGAGCTGGAGCTACCTGGAGGTTTACACAAAGAGCAGAGGGAATAACTCATAATAGGCCACAGGTTTTTTTTTGTTTGGGTTTGAGTGAAATAATATGGGAGGGTTAGAAGCAGGTCACAACTTCATTTATTTTTCATCCCAATCTCATTTTCCATGAATCACGTTAGCTTTAGGTTAAGCTCAACACAAAATGGAGGGAAAAATACAACAAACAATCAA
This sequence comes from Coregonus clupeaformis, assembly GCF_020615455.1. Classification (NCBI taxonomy): domain Eukaryota; kingdom Metazoa; phylum Chordata; class Actinopteri; order Salmoniformes; family Salmonidae; genus Coregonus; species Coregonus clupeaformis. The sequence goes on from NC_059203.1 coordinate 44,933,869, forward strand.
ATCAAACAAAAACAGGTTTCAGTGCAGGTGGAGAGAAAGCATTTCAATGTTACATTTAACTTCAACCATCATTTCAGCAAGGTAATACTTCTATTAGCAAAACCAAGGCTTCCAATGGTGCTCTCCCACAGTTTAAACCACAAACGTCTGGTGTCTGTCTGTCTGTCTGTCTGTCTCTCCTTCCTTCCTTCCTTCCTTCCTTCCTTCCTTCCTTCCTTCCTTCCTTCCTTCCTTCCTTCCTTCCTTCCTTCCTTCCTTCCTTCCTTCCTTCCTTCCTTCCTTCCTTCCTTCCTTCCTTCCTTCCTTCCTTCCTTCCTTCCTTCCTTCCTTCCTTCCTCCCTCCCTTCTTTCTTTCTTTCTTTCTTTCTTTCCTTCCTTCCTTCCCTCCCTCCCTGGATGGCCACACCTCAAACAAAGGAAACAAGGGGGGTTATAAAGGGGCAGGGACAAATAGGGAGCCAATCACATTACTCAATTAATCACTGAGTTAAAAGCACTCAATGAGGAGCACATGGGCTAAAGCGTGCGCAGTATTCATGGGCATTCGTCACACCTGTGACATCCCCTCCTTGGCTATTTAGGGGAGAATCTCAATTGCATACTCCTCGCGTCCTCTCTCCTCGCATCCTTCTCAAAACTCATTGGATGAGAAAGCCAGAGGTCCCTCCCCTCTGACCTTCTCCTCCAATGGGTTTTGAGGAAGCGAGGACAGAAGACACAACAAGTATGCAACGGAGATTCTCCCCAGGTGAAGGTAAAACGTATCCTCCTGGACTAGCTGGCCCTCAGGTCACTCCTCATCCTTGTTGTGGAGGTGTAAAGGACCAGGGGCCATGTGCCTCAGCAGCCCCAGGGTCAGAGGAGTGTGGTTGGGTATAGGGGTTGGGGAAGGGGAAGCAGGGTGTGAAGTAGCCCACCGCCACCAGTAACACCAATAACACTGTCAGAACTGTTTGGACACAGTAAAGGTCATGTGGAGTTAAGTGTTGAGATGCTGGCAGGGGAGACTAAGCCCTCGTAATGCCACAAATAATTGGTGTTACCTTAAGGCGTCCGCAAGCTTCCCAGCCGAAACAGTTCGGAAGAGTTCATGCATATATAATGACGCCATTTTTTACTCTGACTACAGATTGCCGTCTCCATTTATTATTTTATACAGTGCATTCGGAAAGTATTCAGACCCCTTGACCTTTTCCACATTTTGTTACGTTACAGCCTTATTCTAAAATGGATTACATTCTTTTTTTCTCTCATCAATCTACACACAATTCCCCGGAAATATCAGATTTACATAAGTATTCAGACCCTTTACTCAGTACTTTGTTGAAGCACCTTTGGCAGTGATTACAGCCTCGAGTCTTCTTGGGTATGACACTACAAGCTTGGCACACCTGTATTTGGGGAGTTTCTCCCATTCTTCTCTGCAGATCCTCTCAAGCTCTGTCAGGTTGTATGGGGAGCGTTGCTGCACAGCTATTTTCAGGTGTCTCCAGAGATGTTCGATCTGGTTCAAGACCGGGCTCTGGCTGGGCCAATCAAGGACATTCAGAGACTTGTCCCGAAGCCACTCCTGCGTTGTCTTGGCTGTGAACCTTCACCCCAGTCTGAGGTCCTGAGTGCTCTGGAGCAGGTTTTCATCAAGGATCTCTCTGTACTTTGCTTCGTTCATCTTTCCCTCAATCCTGACTAGTCTCCCAGTCCCTGCTGCTGAAAAACATCCCCACAGCATGATGCTGCAACCACCATGCTTCACCATAGGGATGGTGCCAGGTTTCCTCCAGACGTGACGCTTGGCATTCAGGCCAAAGAGTTCAATCTTGGTTTCATCAGACCAGAGAATCTTGTTTCTCATGGTCTGAGAGTCCTTTATGTGCCTTTTGGAAAACTCCAAGCAGGCTGTCATGTACCTTTTACTGAGGAGTGGCTTCCGTCTAGCCACTCTACCATAAAGGCCTGATTGGTGGAGTGCTGCAGAGATGGTTGTCCTTCTGGAAGGTTCTCCCATCTCCACAGAGGAACTCTGGAGCTCTGTCAGAGTGACCATCGTGTTCTTGGTCACCTCCCTGACCAAGGCCCTTCTCCCCCGATTGCTCAGTTTGGCAGTGCGGCCACTGTGTTCTTGGGGACCTTTAATGCTGCAGAAATGTTTTGGTACCTTTCCCCAGATCTGTGCCTTGACACAATCCAGTCTCAGAGCTCTATGGAGAATTCCTTCGACCTCGTGGCTTGGTTTTTGCTCTGACATGCACTGTCAACTGTGAGACCTTATATAGACAGGTGTGTGCCTTTCCAAATCATGTCAAATCAATTGAATTTACCACAGGTGGACTCCAATCAAGTTGTAGAAACATCTCAAGAATGATCAATGGAAACAGGATGCACCTGAGCTCAATTTCGAGTCTCCTAGTAAAGGGTCTGAATACTTATGGAAAGAAAGTATTTCTGTTTATAAATTTTAATAAATTAGCAAACATTTCTAAAAACCTGTTTTCGCTTTGTCATTATGGGGTATTGTGTGTAGATTGATGAGGATTTTTATTTATTTAATCAATTTTAGAATAAGGCTGTAACGTAACAAAATGTGGAAAAAGTCAAGTGGTCTGAATACTCTCCGAATGCACTGTATTCTTCACTGTGAGCTGCAAAGCCAATACAATACTTTCAAAGGGATGGTGTTATGGAGATTTCTTACCAGTGTTGTGAGGATGAATCGTTTTGAGAAATTACACAGTGCGATATGTTCCTCGACCGGAGAAATGTGATGCAACACTTTGGGAAGACTTTTCAAGGTGGTCTAACAAAATTTATCCGACATCCACAGTGGTTGGTTTGGTGGTGTTGGAGGTGGAACTGCGTTAGAGCTGTCAAATCCACAAGCGGCTCCTGGAATTATACCTAAAGCTGCACGGAGTCGTATTAAGAGAAATCCCATACAATCTTGTTTACAAGTATGATGAACACTGGAATGTGAGATGTAATCTACACCTCGATTAGGCTGATAGAAATCCTAATTATTTGGTTCAATTTGAGCGTCATTATTTCTATATAGCCAACACTTTCTCGTGCTGAACTTCGAACGTGAGTGGGACGGGTGTGGCTTCGTGACATAGATCAAGAGCAGCTGCTCACCGATTTGACAGCTCCATGCGGTTGTCGGCTATCGCTGGTTAACGCTTGATCTGATTGAATCTAGCCCCTAAATAATTGAAATACATGTATTATAATTGAAATACTTTGCTATAATAATTGAAATAATTATAATAATTGAAATACTTTGCTCTTCATCATGTATTTATTTTGTTTATGCTCTACTCCATTACATGAGACACATCATAGATGAACGTTCTCTGGGCTACAACAATGAATGATTGAAAACTTACATTTTGATATTGGCACGTCAGACTTACCCATATTCTTTTTAGGTATATTGAAATGCCAACATACAATAAATCATTGATATTATATGATGGACAGTGGGCTGGGCCGTTTGAGATTGAATTAGAGAACCTTTCAACAACCAACTACTCACTCATACATAGTTGAGGCTTGTACACATTTTTGATCCTATCTAATCTTGTGGAAGTAGAAGGCCCTTCATCATTTTATTTCAGGTCATTCATCTTGGTCATGTCTCGTGTTGCTCCACCTCTTGTTTGTGATGAAGCTGAATACGGTTCAGGTTTTATTATTCTTTTTATGTATGTGATGCATTTAGATATTGTATGTCCTCATCTATCCTCGTTGTATTGATTTGGTACCTTTTAAACATTCATAGAAATGTAAAACGAAACATAATTGACTACATACTAACAATTCCTGGGATAGAGCTCTTCTTTAGCGTGGGGACTTTTATTTTTGGCATACATTGTCTATTGACAAATAAACAAATGTCTGATTCACATGGAAATAGGATAGGCTGAGGAGTATTTATGTCTGTAATAAAGCCCTTTTGTGGGGAAAACTCATTTTCGTTGGCTGGGCCTAGCTCCCCAGTGGGTAGAACTGGATGCCAAGTGGGTGGGCATATGCCCTCCCAGGCCCACCCATGGCTGCACCCCTGCCCAGTCATGTGAAATCCATAGATTAGGGCCTACCTAATACATGTATTTTAATTGACTGATTTCCTTATATGAACTATAACTCAGTAAAATCTTCGAAATTGTTGCATGTTGCGTTTATATTTTTGTTCAGTATAGATTGGCAAGGTATCAATAATAGGCAGTGATAGGGTATGTGTGAATATTGATGCGTCTCTCCGATAAGCTTTGAGGGTATGAGCATACATCTGAGATATTTAGCTGTTAAGAGTTAAAGCACCTTTGACTTGTGCAGTGTTGTGATGTAAATATCTAAAAGGTGGGTCAGACAGCAATCATAGCATTCCTCGCAGTGTGTATCCATCAGCTTGTTGTCTTTAATCCAACACTCAGGATCAGCTAATACACTTTTCTCCACCTGCTTAATTCCTGTTTCTTTTTGTTTACTACCAATCCCTGTGCTAACCCCGAAGGCCAGCACCAACTGCAAAATATGCAAATCGTTTAGGTCACATTGTTTCAGCAACAGAACTCAACTCCGATAAAGATGGTGAATAAAAAGCTCCTACCTTTGCACTTCATGAACATTGTAATTCAATTGGAATTTAACAATTAAATCTATATTTTAAGATTTTCCAATTCACTATTGTTTATTTAGACTGTTAAGATAAGTAGAGGGACATACTACTCAATAGAAAACCACATAACAAAACACACCCATCATTTAATAGTTGTCCTTTCACATATTGAGGTCTCACCCAGTCAAATGCCCACCTAGGAAGGAATTAAGAAAATGGCCATAGCATATCGGCAGACATTACTCATAGTCTCATATCCACATGCAGTAAGTAAAAAGTCAGACTGAAAAGGCCTCCACACACTCCAGTATGTATTCCTCTGGACCAGCCGCCGTTCAGTAGTAAGTATTCCTCTCAGCCTGAAGAATGTAAACAACAGCAGCCTCAGCAGCACCCCCATCCAGCTAGGCAATAGAGCAACAGCCTTATCAGTTAATAGACGATTACACTGGAATGTCAGCCTTTCTCTGCGCTGCCATTTAAACCAATAAGAACCACTCTCCAGCCCAAAATGAGGACAGCCAACAAATGAAGAACTGACCACTAATTTATTCGAAGATTTAAAAAAATACTAAACACGGGAGCGACAAAGCCAAGTGTGTGATGGACTACTCTCTCTACATCAAGGTGGGGACGGCCCAGAATTGATCGGGAGAGCTTTTTGTTTGCCTTGCATGCCATATCGTTATCTCCCATTAAAGGAGTGTGTACACAGCCATGTACCCAGACATAAATCATAGAGCTTGGGCTCTCTGAGGCTTAAGGAGGAGCAATCAATTACATTCCAGCAGACATAGAGGAAGTGCCTGAGCCCACTCCCTTAGCTACTCTTATTATCATAATCATCCCCCTTAAGTGATGCAGTCTGGGACACAGACACCACTGTGTGCCGCACTGAGATGCAATCACAAACATTCAAGGCAGTGAGACAATAAGGCTCTTGGCAACATGGAAAGACAAGCACAGAGTCAGATCAGTGTCCACAGGCTTGTGTGTCTGTAACAGCATAGATTAAGATACTGAACAAATATGTGCTGTGATAGTCAAAAGTATCTTACAGACCAAATCATCTCGGATAAACAGATGTATCATTGTAAAGTTGTATATCATCCATGCACTGATAACGTTTGATAAGCCACTGTTCTGTTTTCTTAATGAGACAGTGGTAACTCAAATTATTCTGTTAACTTTTCTGAGAATTAGGCTCTTTCTGTGAGGGGTGTGGGGGAGATAGGGGCCAGGGTGAGTCAGTGGCCCCTGGGTGGAGTGGTCAGTCAAGTGTGGACACCACTCAGCCATGATTCCACTGACTTTACGGCCCCATAGACATTGGTGATTCAACGACATGGACAAATCCTCTTGCCAATAACGGTTAATGACATTTCAAGAAGGGACAAGTTTAGTAGCATCACCCTAAGCACATAACCACTGCAATTTTTTCATTTCAAAACTTCCACTGAGATGAACTGAACATCCAGCCTTTGTGTTCCTTTGAATCTGCTCAGCAGTCTGTGGAGAAGGGCAGGGCATCCCCGACGGAAGATTCAATCCACATCATGACTATTATTAGTAATAGGGTGTTGTTAGACTGGGGGCATAACTACGGCGCAGTGGGAGGACAACATCGCCTTTTGGCCAATAGTTTAGCTGTATTTAAACAGAAGACAAGGATGAAAACGGGAGCCAAAAATGCAGTCCTTAAAGTTCCTTACACTTCTTACTCATTATTCTACAAAGAGAGCATTGCAAAAATAGGCCATGCAAACTGATAAAAGTGTGAGAGATCTACATGATCTACTGGGTGTATTGAGACACAGTGAAAAGAGATCCCCAGAGAACATACTCAATATCCTTCCTCTGTTCAAACTAATGGCCCTCATCTTTCTATAATTATGAGTGAGTGAGGCTTTCTTTTGGACCTCAGCTGAGATTATGCAGTCAGTACCTGAAAAAACAATGCCATGAATTGTCAGGCTATTGTATGTTTGCTAGCTAATACTCTGTCAATTTTTAAATTTTTGTATTGAATTCCTGAATTTTTTATGTTGGTTAATATATACCATATCACACTGGTCCTTTACCAAGGCATCTTCAAAACATTATGTGGATGCTGTATAAGAGTTGTGCTCTCCTTCACTCACCTGTCACCTACCCACATTGACTCAGTAGGTCTATCAAAAACCTCTTGCAAATGAAAAATCCCACACCAGTGTTTGAAAGCTCATCAAATATAAAACAATAATTTATTATTTCTCTCATTTTAAAAGACATCAAATTGGGTACCTAATTAAGGATTTGTTAAGCTGTGTTATTTGGAGTCCTACAAATGTAAGGTGACTACAATGTGCTTAAAAAAATAACACAGAAAGATTCTGATTTCAACAAATGTGTGACTAATTATCTGCTCTATCCTGATACATACACAATATCACTTCTTGAAGGTTGAATATGTAACATATGATACACACTGGATGTATAACTTTTGAAAAACAGCACCCTTTCAGATCGTCAATAACTAAGAAGTGTTTTGTTTACAAAGAACAATGAGGTTTAGTTACATGTACAAAAGTCCTCTCAAAAAGGATTATGTGTTGACCTTCAAGCTAAATATTTGTGTATTTCTTTCAATAAGCAAAAGGTATGCATAACAGTAAAATACTGATAAGAGATACTTATTAAAAATGAAAAAAATATGTAAATGTTGGCTGCTGTTTACTTATGGCACAGTCTTTACACACTTTCAAAACCTTCCAAAGACCCACATATTGTTGTGAAACACTATCAATATTTACATCTTAGCCATTTAGCAGACGCTCTTATCCAGAGTGACTTACAGGAGAAATTAGGGTTAAGTGCCTTGCTCAAGGGCACATCGACAGATGTTTCACCTTGTTGGCTCTGGGATTCGAACCAGCAACTGGCCCAACACTCTTAGACGCTTGGCTACCTGCCACCCCAAGAGCAAGCACAAAGATAGAAAGGTTATTGAAAGCTTTTGAAAACAGTCTCATAATCATCCTTATCATGTCAATCATCTTCAAAGTCGATCCATGGAACACTCTGTGGAGCATCTCTCAACCGTCTGCAGGGGTCAAAAGTTCATTTAGAAAAGGCTTTTCCTGTTTCATATTAACAAAAAGTTGCCACATTGAACGAGGCAGGAATCTGTACCCCAATCGGTAGTGTCCTATTATTTACAGTACATTACACCCCAGGCCTGTCCTGTCTGCCTACTACACTGTGGTGACGGACAGGAGGGAGTTGTACACTCGCGTGCCATCAGGCGACTTAGCACCATGGGTCAAAAGTTCCTGGATAGTCATCCAATTGTCAAAAATTTTCTTGTTCCTCTTTTTCATCATCTTTTTGTGGCTCAGTTCGATGATGTTGGGCTCCTTCTTGTCGTCGTCCAGGCTGGCCTGTTCCTTCAGGCAGTCAGCGCGGCTCTGCTTCATGAACTCGCGTCGCTGCCTCTGCTCCTTGGCGCGCACCGCGTGCTGCTTCCTCTCCCCCTTGCTCCAGTACCGCCCCATCTTTAGCTCGCTGATGGCGTCGTCGTCCGTGGTCATGCCGCTGCGCTCCTCGTGGATACGCAGGGCGCGCTCCTTCAGCAGCTTGTCCCTGACAGGCCTCTTGGTGATGTAGCGCGTGCCGTCGCTGCGGATCTTTACCTTCCACTCCATTTTGGGATCCAGCATCTCTCCGGGGTTCACGGCGTCACCGCGGCTGATCAGACTGACCAGGCTCATCTGGCTCTGGGCGTACTCCACGGCAGACTTCTGCTGGATCAGCTGCATGTAGCTCTGGTAGTGCTGGGCGTGGGCCGGGATGTGGGCATGTTTGTACAGGGAACGGGGCTGGGCCAGCTTGTGAGTTGACTCTCCCAGCTTATGCTCCTTCCCCTCCGCCTGCAGGCCACACTCAGACTCCTTAGAGGAGGAGGGCCTGATTCTGCTGGGGCCACCGGCCTCCTGGACAGGAGACAGCAGGGGCTTGAGGATCCTGCTGTTGGGCCCTGCGCTGCTGGAGGCCCCGGACAACCCCTGGTTCTCTGCCCCCCTGCGGAGTGAGTTGTCTGGAGACAGCTCTAGGGTGAGAGGGGTGCTGCGGCAGCTCTCACCAGTGTTGTAGGCGCTGGAGCTGTCCTTGTCTGACTTCTCGGGCAGCTCTGTGATGTCGGAGAGCTCATGGCGGCGCGCGTCGATGCTGGTGTTGTAGTTGTGGAAGCCGCTGTTGTGCAGCATCCAGGACTCGCGGTACTGCTCCCTCAGCTGCTGCATCTTGTGGGCCCGGACGATGTTGAGGCACTCCAGCTCGATGCTGCGCAGCTCCTCGTTCAGCAGCTCCAGCTCCTTGTCCACCCCCTCCTCGGCCCCTCCAGCCCCGGCACTCTGGCAGTACAGGTCCTGGGGGCCCCCCACGCTCCTCACCTGGCACTTCAGCTCCAGGAGCTCTCGGAAGCGCTCACACTCGTCAGCGGGGATGCCCAGGAAGTCAGCGTGGTCGTAGTCTGCTGAGATGAATGACTCACTGCTGAAGGGTAGGTCAACGCTTCCCAGGGTGTCCTGGCTATAGGCCAGCTTCTGGTGGCTGCAGCTGCCCAGCGTGTTGGAGGCCGTGGTCTGGTCGTCCCCCAGGTTCTCCTGCTCAGAGCTCTCGTCATTGCGCGTGCTCTCGTCGGTGCGGCCCACCCCGCTGTCTTTCTCGTGGTGGTTGGACAACAGGGTGGCTGTGTCAGTCGTTCCACCATCTTCCTCAAGCTTCTTCTGCAACACCAGACAATAGGATTAATAATTGAATCACCTTCTAACATTATTAGATGTGTTTCCTCTGCAGTTATCACTGACTACAGTATGTGAACCTACCCACTTCAGTACTACTACATTTCGGTATGTAGAGTACTATGGGCCATTAGGCCAACTGAACATATGCTACTCTGTTTGGAATTGGCTCATCGTCAGTAACATGCAGGTGAGCATATGTGACTCTGTGATTGATTGTTGACTCATGCTGTGTGTATGTATGTGTATACAGTTCTGAGTGGTTCTATGCTGGCTGCTGTACACTACCTGCTGCAGCATGCTGGCGGTGAACTGCATGGCCTGATGGTGCTGCTGCTCCAGCATGTCCATGTGGAGGTCATCCAGGAAGTCATTCCTGTCATCATCCATCCAGCCCTCATCCAGCTGGGACACCGGGGTAGGAGAGAGGAAGAAAGAGGGAGGAGGACTTCAGTCTCTGCCAATTAAGGCTACAGTACAACTTAGGAAACAGACAACTACAATACCAGTCAAAAGTTTGGACACACTTACTCATTCAAGGGTTTTTCTTTATTTTATAATAGTGAAGACATCAAAACTATGAAATAACACATTTGGAATCAAATAGCCACCCTTTGCCTCGATGACAGCTTTGCACACGCTTGGCATTCTCTCAACCAGCTTCATGAGATAGTCACCTGGAATGCATTTCAATTAACGGGTGTGCCTTCTTAAAAGTTAATTTGTGGAATTTCTTTCCTTCTTAATGCGTTTGAGCCAATCAGTTGTGTTGTGACAAGGTAGGGGGGTATACAGAAGACAGCCCTATTTGGTAAAAGACCAAGTCCATATTATGGCAAGAACAGCTCAAATAAGCAAAGAGAAACAACAGTCCATCATTACTTTAAGACACGAAGGTCAGTCAATACGGAACATTTCAAGAACTTTGAACGTTTCTTCAAGTGCAGTCGCAAAAACCATCTAGCGCTATGATGAAACTGGCTCTCATGAGGACCGCCACAGGAATGGAAGACCCAGAGTTACCTCTTCTGCAGAGGATAAGTTTAGAGATTAGAGTTACCAGCCTCAGAAATTGCAGCCCAATAAATGCTTCACAGAGTTCAAGTAACAGACAAATCTCAACATCAACTGTTCAGAGGAGACAGTGTAAATCAGGCCTTCATGGTCGAATATTCACTTTAATAATGTTTATATGTCTTGCACTACTCATCTTATATGTATATACTGCATTCTATTCTATAATATTCTACTGTATCTTAGTCCATGCCGCTCTGTCATTGCTTGTCCATATATGTATATATTCTTAAATCCCATTCCTTTCTAGTTTTGTGTGTTTTAGGTATATGTTGTGAAATTGTTAGATATTACTTGTTAGATATTACTGCACTGTCGGAGCTAGAAGCACAAGAATTTCGCTACACCCGCTATAACATCTGCTAAACACGTGTATGTGACAAATCATCAAAATTGTATTTTATTTTATTTGAATAGCTGCAAAGAAACCACTACTAAAGGACACCAATAATAAGAAGAGACTTGCTTGAGCCAAGAAACACGAGCAATGGACATTAGACTGGTGGAAATGTGTCCTTTGGTCTGGAGTCCAAATTGGTAATTTTTGGTTCCAACTGCCGTGTCTTTGTGAGACGCGGTGTGGTTGAACGGATGATCTCCGCATGTGTGTTTCCCACCGTAAAGCATGTAGTAGGAGGTGTTATGGTGTGGGGGTGCTTTGCTGCTGACATTGTCAGTGATTTATGTAGAATTCAAGGCACACTTAACCAGCATGGCTACCACAGCATTCTGCAGTGATACGCCATCCCATCTGGTTTGGGCTTAGTGGGACTATCATTTGTTTTTCAACAGGACAATGACCTAACACACCTCCAGGCTGTGTAAGGGCTATTTTACCAAGAAGGAGTGTGATGGAGTGCTGCATCAGATGACCTGGCCTCCACAATCCCCCGACCTCCACCCAATTGAGATGGTTTGGGATGAGTCAGACTGCAGAGTGAAGGAAAAGCAGCCAACAAGTGCTCAGCATATGTGGGAACTCCTTCAAGACTGTTGGAAAAGCGTTCCAGGTGAAGCTGGTTGAGAGAATGCCAAGAGTGTGCAAAGTTGTCATCAAGGCAAAGGGTGGCTATTTGAAGAATCTCAACTATAAAATATATTTGGATTTGTTTAACACTTTTTTGCTTACTACACGATTCCATATGTGTTATTTCATAGTTTTGATGTCTTCACTATTATTCTACAATGTAGAAAATAGTAAAAATAAAGAAAAAATCTTGAATGAGTAGGTGTGTCCAAAATGTTGACTGGTACTGTATAGACAGTCTATGCATCAGTGGAGGCTCCTCAGAGGAGGAAGGGAAGGACCATCCTCCTCAGTGAATTTCATAAAAATAAAAATGGTAAAACATTGAAAAAGTTATTATTTTTAGATAAATATATTTACATGTCCCCAAATAATTTATTAAAACACACTGTTTTGCAATGACGTCCTACAGTAGCCTCAACAGCACTCTGTAGGGTAGCACCATGGTGTAGCCGGAGGACAGCTAGCTTCCGCCCTCCTCTTGGTACATTGACTTCAATACAAAACCTAGGAGGCTCTTGGTTCTCATCCCCTTCCATAGACTTACACAGTAATTATGACAACTTCCGGAGGACGTCCTCCAACCTATCAGAGCTCTTGCAGCATGAACTGACATGTTGTCCACCCAATCAAAGGATCAGATAATTAATCTAGTACTGTAAGCATAAGCTACAGCTAGCTAGCACTGCAGTGCATAAAATGTGGTGTGTTGTTGATTCAAAGAGATAGAAAGACAATAGTTGAATAGTTTTCAACAAATTAATTTCTTCAAAAATGAAGGAGAAGCAAGAGCGAGAGAGTCATTTTCTTTCACTTTCAGTTTCACTTACTTAGCTAGCAAATGCAGCTGGCTAGTTTAGTTACTCAAACACCCGGCTCAAACAGAGGGATGCTATGTTAGATAGCTGGCTATGACTATCCAACACAACACTGGAACTCTTCCAAGTCAAGGTAAGCTTTTGGTTTTATTAATTTATTGCCACCGGGGCCCGCCAGTCTAACTGCTTACTGACTATACACTGTAACGTTACTGCATGATTGTAGCGGGTTTACTAAAGCATTAGTTCTATTAGCTATGTTGACTAGGACGTTACTTTAGCTAATATGGGGACGATGTAGGCTGTGTGTAGCGGTTATGACATGGTTTGGCTTGGAAAGGTTTTTTCGCCTGGTCACATACAGCTGATGTGTTGTTCATTAAAGTCCACAAACAAAGGGAAAAAGTGAGAGGAGGAGAGTGCATAGAGGCTAGAATGAATACAACGTGGCTGCTATGAAAGTGAACTCTGTTTATGTGTGATCAGGGGTGTATTCATTCCGCCGATTCTGTTGAAAAAGTTTCTTAAACGGAAGCAAGCGAAACAGGGATAAAAATACCTGAATTTGTCCAATAGAAACTGTTGGACTAATGATTACACCCTAGATAAGCTGGATGCAGGCATGAGTGTGCAAGGCGGTATTGAATGTGTCACTGTCTGTCCATGTGTCACTGTCTGTCATCTCAAATTTTTATCTCGACCTGTGTGTACCTCTGTTGTAAACTTTAATTCATAGGCTAGGTTGTAGCAACCTCATGATGGGTATAGGGAAAATTTGAGTATCATGTAGTAGCCTAAACCTATCGATGTTACATTGAACTGGGTGAATGGAATATGAATGACAGTCATCCAACATGCTGTAATAGAAAGAAGGCCATGCTCATGAAAAAAAAAAAGGTCCTCCCTCATCATAAACGGCACTGACCGCCACTGCTATGCATGCCTAGTACTATAAAGGATTCTAGGAGGTGGGTGGTGAGTTTACCTGGATCTCCGGTCTGGCCACCAGTAGACACACATTCTGATTCTCCTCACTGGTCAACAGAGCCACAGCATCCTCCCGGTTCTGGATCTCAATCCCGTTGATCTGCAGAGAGCAGAAGGAATGGAATTAGAGACGGGCTCGGAACCGGTAATGCATTCATTGAAAGTATTGAGAGTGTTCTTTATCCTTACCTGGATAATTCTATCTCCCTCTCTGATCCTGCCATCCTTTGCAGCGATGCTGTTTGGGTCAATCTAAAGAAAGAGAGAACAGGAGAAGATTTTTCATTTCAAGCAGACCTTTGGTCCGAGAAAACGGAAAACATTTCTGTTTAGAAGTAAATGCAATTCTTATCTGCAGGTTTTGATATTCCTAATTTAGAAGTGTGCCGTCTGTTACCATGGTGACCATAAGATGATAAATGAAGTTCTATACATCCATTATCCCGTTCTTTACACCCTGACAACAACATTTGGCTGTTGTTGAAAGTTGACCACATACTTCACTGACGTAGATTCCAGTCTCGTCCTCATCATCAGTCCTGTAGCAGACAGTCAACCCAAGCTTGTCCTGGATGTTATCTCTGTACAAATCCACTTCCTGCAACAAGGCAAAAACACAAAATTAAACATCACAGATCTCTCTCTCTCAATGTGTGGAGTGGAGTTCCATGGTTGCTGTTGTTTTCTTAAGACACACCCAGCAGTATATTGAGTTCAATCTAAGTCCATACACACACAATGATCCATTAATCACAATAATGACTCCAGTAATTGGGTGCAGCCTATGCCCTGTAACTTTTCTAGGGGACAGTGACAGGATGAGGGATGATCCACTGGCTTGCAGCTAAGCAGTGTCCCGTTTGTCACTAGTCAACACCTGTAATCTGTGAGATACCGACCCTGATACTATACCTCGGGGCCAGGGGTGGAGAGAGGGTTAACCCCCCAACGCAACTGTTCTCTACCACGGCAGCTGACTACTGAAATCTCCTCTAATCTCCAAAACAGAACACTCAGAATACACTGGGGTTTCAGACAGGGTTTAAAAATAGAGGTATTTTCATAAACACATAAACAAAGAGTAAAGTGTACAAAATATGAGATCTAATTTTCACACGAGACAGTATAATATGTAATTGACTACCGTGGCTTTCGCTTTACCGTGCCGTTACAGTACAATACCCCTTTAAAAAAGGCCCTGACCTTTTGTCTGAATTGATAGCCAGACTAATTCACGCTTTTGTTGTGGACCTACATCATAAGCCGTTTAAATGTTGCATAACATCATTATGCACATGTTTTAACACAAGCATTTCAGTGTAAGTGTCTATGAATACTGGGGCAGGGAAGACTGAGACAGGACCCCTTCATTACAACTCAGAGAGTATCAACAGAGGCATCTTATTGGACTGCAGCAGAAAGGATGCTAGGAAGAACATCAGTGGGATGGTGGTGGTGAGCTAAGATCATCACATATTGTCCACTGTATTACGATCAGTGGCTCTGAGCTAGAGGGCTTCATCAGATCGACCTTGGATCTAGGACAAGGTAGTCTGTATACTGTGCATCTGCGTTTGGCTTGGACAGCTTGAACTCTCCGGCTTCATGTTGGCGATAGGTTATTAATGCACTGCAGTGGTTGGGAGGGGAGGAGGGAAAGAGGGGGAGCACCCTGAGACCTTGGAGTCTCTATCTCCCGTCTACATCCTTCCTCATCAGGGCCCCATCACGCCATTGTTAATGTGCATCATCAAATCCATCACTCTGGTTCCTATTATCGGTGCCATCTAATTATCCTCAGTGCATAAGCCTCTTGCAGGACCCCCCTCTAAAGCAAAGACGCATTAGGCGTTGTCACAAAATAAGTAATGATGTCACCACTTCGCATCTGCTCAGGGGTACTATGGAGCAAACAAGCCACTCGATTTCTGTCTGGCCTACATACTCAGTGTCGTTACGGGGATAGAGTGGGCTCAGCTCATTGATAACGGTGATATATTGGGAGAATGGGCCTTGTGGTGACTAACAGAGCCATTGGGACGGAGACACAGTGGCTCAGTGATGGGACGGCCAGAGGAATACGGCGTCGCATGTCTGAATGTTTTCTTCATTGAGAAGGGGAGAAAGGAGGTTAGGTGGAGAGAGTGGGAGAAGAAGAGAGGGGTAGAGCGAGATAATAGGTGAAGGAGAGAGGGGGGACGGGTAGAGAAGGAGAAGGGGGAGAAGGGGGAGGGAGAAAGACAAGAGGGAGTCATCTGTATGTTACCTCATATTCCAGCTCCTCTCGCTCTATCTCCTGCTGCATGCCCTCCAGGAAATCATTGGGGTCAAAGTACTCATGCCTGGGGGAATGCCTATGAAAGCAATTCAACACAATAAAGATAGTTCCTACAGGCCTTGTCATGATTAATCTGTTATTACACAGAAATACAATCACAATACATGACAGTACGTCAGTGTTAAGCTGGATTGAAATTAAATGATTCCATTTTCCATAACATAAATCTTACCAAGAGATATCTCATGCAACCAGAACTTTCAGTAAATTGGGAATCACTTGAGAATGGAAATCAAGTGCCCACATTCTTTTGTAAAAGTTTAATCTTAAATCAAGTTTTAAGAAGTGTTTTTGGCCTGAGGTTAATCAGAAATGGAAATGCCATGTTTTTAATTTGACTGAAATCAATTAAAAATAACTGCTCCTGGCAATAATGTGTTTGAGTACCCAGACTCTGTGAGCTCCGTGCCACACATAGGCACGCAGCTAGCGGACGACAGACAGGAAGTACATCTTCATTTGGCCGTGTGCCCCAGGACATTCACATCTAACTTCCGTTAGAAGGCATGAATACCAATTTGTTCTTGTGAAAACACACCAGGTTCCATTTTAATGAACTGGCAAAGTGACATTTTCTGAATAGCTGTATCCAAATATTCTATCTTTACTTGAGGCCTGTCTGTACTGACCACTGACATGGTCAAAGGACTGGGTACGTTTTCAACAAATTAGTTTTGCCTATCAAGTCCTTTTCCAATCAGTGACCGTAAAGGAAAGGAAATAAGAAAAATAAGGATCTTGTCTTTTAACCCCATCCCTCCACTTAACTCTAACCCAGACGATAAGACTAACTCACTCCTCAGGCATTAGGTATTGCTCCAACACAGCCACGGTGGGGGCGGCGGCAGGCAGCTTGGTGAGGGCCAAGATGTGTTGGAAGGTGATGTCTGTTTGGGTGCTGATGTCCACCACCTGGGTGTCTGAGGCAGGGCTGGAGGGTTTGGGGCGGGGGGCCCGGCGAAGCACTTGGACCATGATGGGCTCCTTGGCCGTGCGGAAGGCCTCCACTGCCTGGTCATGGGTGGCCTTGGACAGGTCCTTCCCATTCACCTGCACACACAGACAGAGACAGAATATGGTTAAAGGGATACTTTGGGATTATACTTATAGACTTCCAGTCGTACTGGACACAGAGACATAAAGATGGTATCCATGAGTTCATCGGACTCTGAGGAAGTAGATAAAGGGCCTCATTGCCAAAATCCCAAAGTATTCCTTTAACTATAGAAGAACAGCGTTAGGTGTCTGGATTTGACTTTGAAAGGTCTCTTTCTTTTCAGCACAGTGGTTATATGACAGTTTGCTTGTACACATTGTTGTAACAACGTGAACACAAACAGTACATGGCGTGATGAAACCGATTTAAATTACGCAGTTTATCTCTCTCTCAATTGCTTCCCCATCTCTCTCTCTTCTTAACAGGCTGGGGTTTATTGTAAGTGGATGGATATCTCTCCCTCATGCTACATAAGCCTTGATACCATCATAGCATAGATGATTAAACCCTCAGATCACTGGATGGGTGACTGTGGATTTCCACAAAACCAGGAGGAGAGTCTTCCAGCCTGGCAGTGGTGTGTGATAACGTTCTCCTGCCTCAGTCTGTTTTACAGGTTCACAACCCGACGAAGCAGAATTTAATCAAGACTGAGACCCTCTTTAATTAATCAAGGTCGTTAGACAGGCTGCATCGAGGAGCCCTCATTTAGCTAAGTAATTTCTGAGAAGTGAAGAATCTACCCTCCCGTCAGAGATTAGCTGCTATGCAGGCTGCTGCAGTTTGTTAACCAGGGGAGATTAATTTGAGCAGTGGGCCGGGCTGCAGTGTCACACAGAAGAGGGTAATGAAGTTGGGATGAGCCACTAAAGCCAATCCCCTCTCCTTATCAATCCTTATAATGAAGAGGATGTGTCATTGGATCTCATGAGAGATTTACAGTTTGTTATACATGCATTGTTTAGGGTCATACATAATAGTCAAAATAGTATAGGACTTGAAATATAATTTCATTAAAACGTGTAACTATCCCTGATGTTTTTACATGACAAAACATGCTGTGCATGTTCACCAGAGCAAAAATCATAGCCAAAAAAGAGCCCCCAAAAAACTAAGCAGGAAAGTCATTAAGATGCCAAGAAGACAGCACCACACGAGAAGATTCCTCCTCCTGCTGGCAGCGCTGCACGGCACCCTAGGTCAGCAGACTGCCTGCCTCTCCTCTTGGCTTATCAGGCCTCTTCCAGAGCCTCCGCCAGTTCCGCTCCCAATCAGCGCAGCATTTGGAATTTGTTCGTTTGTGATTCCTGGACGTGTGAGAGCTTTGATAGGATCTGAGCCCGGGGCTCTTTGCAGTTCAGAGGCTGGCCACGCTCTCCTCTCCCCTGCCTGCTTCTCCACACACACACACGGCAGCTAGGCCAGGGCCAAGAGTGCACACTGTGAGCTCCCTGAGAAGACTGATGAAACACTGGCTCAATTTATAAAGACTCAAGTGATGCAATGGAACATTTCTAACTCTGTTTCTCTCTCACACACACACATGCAAACACAGGATTAAAGCGTGGAATTGGTTGATACCGTTTCCTCTGGACATATTTGTCTCATTCTAATTCACAGCTTAACTGGGATATTGTAGAACAGGGATAGCAGCAATGTCAACCATGTCAAGGTGACTAAATGATGGCATGTGTGCCGTCCTGGATTCTGGTTCGAGTCTGGTTGTGCTATCTAATACCCACTATAATATCCACCAACTTGCCAAATGTCTGTGGTAAATTTCCAAGTGCTCTATTGTAATATCTTAGAATGTGCTCCATTCTAAGACATTACCACAGAGCACTGTGCGTGTGTGTGGAGGGAGGAGGAGGGGACATTGTGCACTTCAACTTTGAAGAGGTTATGTGCTCACTAATAACCAGAGAGGATTAATGCTAATCCCAGTCCGCAGGATAATTGGATCATCTCAAATGGGTTCAACTTCCACATCACAACTTGGCCAAAAGTAAGAGCTTCCTTTTACAATTTACATTGAATAATTGAGAGAAAATGGAATGAGAAGAGATGTGCCGAATCATTACGAAATTGAAATAAAAACTTTTAAAAAGTAATGTCAGGATGAGTGTTGAGGAGGCTTTGAACACAGACTACACACAAAGAAGGTAAAAAAGTAAGTTCCCTGCTCCCCTTTCTCTGTCTCTTTTTGTCAATTTCTCTGGGTTAGCAGTGTTTGTTCAGATCAGCTGTGAGGAACAATCTTGTCTGTGTTTCCATCCCTCTCACAGACAGGCCTGGTTGCCCTGGAATCCCACTGCTCCTTGAAGGCAGCGACCCGGAGACAATGCCAGGCCCCTCCTGAAGAGCCAAGAGCATTCCGCCTCAGCGCCCTCAATGGGGGAGTCCCCTCCAAGGCAGGAAGGGGGTCCCACGGCCCTAATTCACCACCACCCTCACCTCTGACATGGCACAGCCCAGAGCAGTACACTAAATAAGACATGCAGCACTCCCAAATACAATATGCACAGCTCACTATAGCGCTGTCCAAGCGAAACCACATGTTGTTATAACCCTTTATCTTCACAGAGCCTAAGCATTCACATTTGGTTGTTGAAATTGAATCACTGAATACTCTCAAACAGTAATGAACAGCAGTTTATGACCTTTTATCAGTTAAAATCAACATACTTCTAAAATGTTATCAGCTATAAAGTTTGCATAAGCATTATGCCAAGCACTAGAATCTGGTCTTCTGTTGACAGAAAGCAGCAGTGAGAGACATGTAGAAATGACTATGTAAACCTTTCATACAGCCCTCCCTCAGTGAAGGGTCTAGTAAATCCAATTTAATGACAAGAGGGCAGTGAGCTCAGCTCTGGAATAGTAATGAGGTCTGAATCAGTGGGACATGGTATGCTATATAGAAGACAAAATGTTCTGCATTTTAACATTGGTCATAAAATGAGCTATATCTGAATGTTGGACCTCAGAAATGTTACATGTCACGTCCTGGAGGTAATGAGGAACACAAATGGACAGCCCAGCCTTCCCTTATCCTCACTCAACCTCCCTCATCTCCACTCACCGCTAGAATGCAAATCAGTCCAGATGAAGACTGGCATGAAGGCAGCAGGTGTGTATGTGTGTGTCAGCCTCTCCCTGATTGCTGACCTGCTGCCAAATAGGCTTATCTGTCTGTTTGCAAGAACAGTCACTTTTCATTCTGGCACAAGACTGTAGCTGGGGGCTGCCTCAAGAGAACTCGTCATGTGGAAAAAACATCAACAGTACCAATTTGGAGGTGTATTATTTTCTATGTATTGTGATGAAAATATTACATTGGAAAGGCATTACAAAAACTACACATTTGAGCCAAGCCAAGCCATACAATGCAACATGTTACATTTGTCTATGCTATAGAGCCTCTTCTCACTACGAGAGATTGCCTAGAGATTGAGGAAATACCCTCGGCTAGACCTTTTACTGGAATGTAAACTTGCAAACTTGTCACGTCTCGACTTCTACCTCCGGAGGTCATGCACGTCACTCGCCCGACAGTTGCCCTCAACCAGGCAGGGCAGTGTAAACAGAACAGTCTTGTTAAGCCCAACACTACTACAGAAGAAAATCGTAATAGCAGAGCAATGTTTTTGAAACAGCTGAAATGTATAGGCATATTCCTTATATTAGACTTGTTTTATTGAGTTTTTACTTGAAATTGCAGTTAAAGCCGGTTACTCTGAAATTGACGCCGCAGCTTTAAGGGAATCTCAGAACATAATAATTGTATTCAATGCAAAAGCAAGCAGGAACGCAAGCAGCAACTACACAGTGAATTAACAACTTTTTCAGTCGCAATTTGCTTTTTTTTCATGTAATTTGCATGATATTGATGAAATGAAGCATGGTTTGTTCTAAGCAATCTAGCAATGGTTCCGCTAACGTTGGTTGAAGTTAGTAAGTTAGCTAGTAAGTTAGCTAGTATGTGAGGAGGATGCAGACATTGTGTTTAGTTTGCTATCTACAGGTAACTGCCAAAATAAAAGGACTCACTTCAGTAAATGAGGGATACAAAGTATATTGAAAGGTATTTCCACACAGGTGTGGTTCCCGAGTTAATTAAGCAATTAACATCCCATCATGCTTAGGGGTAATGTATAAAAATGCCCAGTTGCATGAAGCTGTTCTGGCAGCTCGTGGTGGCACAACATTAAGACACTTTATGTTGGTTATTCCTTTATTTTGGCAGTTACCTGTAGCTCTGTATAACATGAAAGACACTGTATGATAACGTTACTGTACTTTTCCATTCATATGAGGGGGTAAACGTTAATTTTCTCTATGCTGAAGTTACTTGATGAAGCAAATGTTGTTAGCTAACATTAGCTAGCTAGCTAGCAGCTGTGCCACTTTGGCTGTTATTGTCTTGCAGCTAAACTAATGACTGTATGGATGAGGAAATAAACAATGTAAATGTCTGCACATGCTTGTGATTTGTTGCATTATTCAAGAGTGTAATATGGTTTTGTTGCATTAATCAAGATTGTAATATGGTAGATGCATGAAAAGTTTCTCGCATAGCTAGTTGAATAGTTTGCATGCTTACTGGCTAGTGGATACTGTGATATTTACGGTACATTTGCGCTGCGAAGCAAGAACGTCACCAATACCCTCTCTTGGCATGGGACATTCCATTGCTAATGTAAATTGAAAAATGTTTATGTACATGTTATGTACATTTCGTCCCAATGCCTCTCATCCAACCTTTGTCAATCTGAATAAACTCATAATTGTTAAAACTCCAACTACTCCTTTTTTAAAGAAGAGTACATCATTAAAGACTGTTTCTTGTCATTTAGATGAAGCAGTCAGTGAGGTGAATGGAGTGGAAACTGCCAGGCAAAAGAAGTTGCCTTTCAACAGTGGGAAGGCAGGAAAGCCCTGGGAAACTCAGTCTATAGACACTTGTTCAGAAGGGACCATGAGTGGCGATTGCTTCTCTCACTCTCTAAAGTCTCTCTTTATGGTCCGATACACTTCTTAAGCAAATTCTTCAAAGCCTGCATTTTTTCTGAACAGAGAGAGAAGAGGGCTGACGTGATAGAGAGAGTGAATGGAGGCTTGAGAGCTTAGTTTCAGGTGGCCTATAGCTGCTTGAGTGGAAGCGGGAGCGTTCTCAGTGTGGGTCAACCACAGTTAATCCCTCTTTTATTTAACGTTTAACCATTTTCAACAAAAAAGCAGTACGACTTGAAGAGCTTGGTAATGGTCTCTCTCTGAGTGTGTGCGGTTTGTGTGTGTTTAATTCTTTTGACTGACTGTGGGGAAAGTTTTCCACACCCCGAGAGTTAAAAACAGAGCAGTCTTTATTTACTGCAGCAGGCAGGCTTACGGAGGATTACAGAACAAATAGCGAGAAACTAATGCCGCTAATAAGCATCGCGGGCTGAAAAAGACACTACTGTTACTTTCTCCTAATCTGATTTAAGCATGGGACATTCTGTTATCCACAGTAGATCAGTAAAATACCCAGAATCACTTCCTTTAGGCATTCTGCTGCCTTCCTCTGTCTTAATGAGCTCAGCATAAGGTGCTAATCAAGAAAAAGGGCTTTCCTAGTTTCCCACACTAATGGAACAAGCATTATATTTACATTTTACATTTTAGTCATTTAGCAGACGTTCTTATCCAGAGCGACTTAGTTAGTGCATTCATCTTAAGATACTGTAGCTAGGTTAGACAGCCACATTTCACAGTCTTAGTAAGTACATTTTTCCTCAATAAAGTAGTCAGTGCTAGTAGAAAAAGACAAGTGTGAGTGTTTTTGAGGGGGAAGATACTTTGGAGGTAGGTTTTCAGACATTTTCGGAAGATGGGCAGGGACTGATGTTTATGGGGAAGCTTGTTCCACCATTTGGCTGCCAGGGCAGAGAAGAGCTTTGAATGGGATGAGCGGGGGGGGCAAGAGACCAGAGGTGGAAGAACCAGAGTGCTCGGGTTGGGGCACATTTCACTTGCAATTTGAACAATAGTTTTAACTGAGAAGATGACTGAGAACTGCTATGAACCAGGCTGTGCTCTCTGACATTCGCTTACACTGGTCAGGATTGTTTAGAGAATACTGATTGGAATATGTTCAAAGATTCATCCACCTAGGGCTCATCCATCAACATTGAGGAATATACATTGTCAGTCACAGGCTTCATTAGGAAATGTGTTGATGATGTACCCACAATAACAATCCGGACAAAATGCTGAGAGCCCGTACTGCAGCATTCAATGTCAGCATGACTCAGTGGCGCACAACGTGTAGAAGGCAAGCAGGTACGATCTCCGCAAATCTATTAGGGACGCAAAAAGACATTACAGACTCAAACTTTAATTGATGTTCGGCAATTTAGACTTGCGTCGCATGTGGCAAGGACTACAGATTATCACAGACTACAAAGGCAAATCCAGCTGTGCGGTGCCCACCGAAGCCTCCCTTCCAGACGAGCTCAACACATTCTATGCTCGCTTCGAGGCAGACTATATCGAGCCATCCAGGAAGACTCTTGCTGCTCCGGACAAGCAGGTGCTTTCGCTCTCCGAGGCTGACGTGAGGAAAACTCCAGATGGCATCCCTGGCCACGTCCTCAGAGTGTGTGCAGACCAGCTGGCGGTGTGCTCAACCTGTCCCTATCCCAGGCTGTAATCCCCACCTGCTTTATGGACACCACCATTGTCCCAGTACCCAAGAACAACAAGGTGACATGCCCAAATGACTATCGCCCCGTCGCGCTCACCTCGGTCATCATGAAGTGCTTCGAAAGGCTGGTCATGGCCCACATCAAGGCCAGCATGCCAGGCACACTGGACCCACATCTATACTGAGTATACAAAACATTACGAACACCTGCTCGTTCCATGACAGGTCAATCCCTTTTTGATGTCACTTGTTAAATCCACTTCAAATCAGTGTAGATGAAGGGGAGGAGATAGGTTAAAGAATAATTTTAAAGCCTTGAGACAATTGAGACATGGATTGTGTATGTGTGCCATTCAGAGGGTGAATGGGCAAGGCAAAATATTTAAGTGCCTTTGAACGGGGAATGAAAGTAGGTGCCAGGCGCACTCGTTTGTGTCAAGAATTGCAGCGCTGTTGGGTTTTTCACGCTCAACAGTGTCTCGTGTGTATCAAGAATGGTCCACCACCCAAAGGACATCCAGCCAACTTGACACAACTGTGGGAGGCATTGGAGTCAACATGGGCCAGCATCCCTGTGGAACGCTTTCAACACCTTGTAGGGTCCATGCCCTGACGAATTTAGGCTGTTTTGAGGGCAAAAGGGCGAGGGGGGTGCAACTCAATATTAGGAAGATGTTCCTAATGTTTGGTACACTCAGTGTATGTGAGAATGCTGTTCATTGACTACAGTTTAGCATTCAACACTATTGTTCCCTCCAAGCTCGACTCAAAGCTCAGAGCCCTGGGTCTGGACACCACCCTCTGTAACTGGATCCTGGACTTCCTGACGGGCAGACCACAGTCTGTGAGGATTGGCAACAACACCTCCTCTACACTGACTCTTAATACAGGGGGCCCCCAGGGGTGTGTCCTCAGTCCTCTGCTGTACTCCCTGTTCACCCACAACTACGTGGCTTTGCACGACACCAACTCCATCATCAAGTTTGCTGATGACACCATCGTTGTAGGCCTGATAAACAACAACGACGAGTCAGCCTATAGGGAGGAGGTAAGTGAACTGGCATTGTGGTGTCATGACAACAACCTCTTCCTCAACGTCAGCAAAACAAAGAGCTGATTTTTGACTTCAGGAAGCAGAGGAGGGAACATGCCCCGATCCACATCAATGGGACTGCAGCAGAGAGAGTCACAAGTTTTAAGTTCATCGTAGTCCACATCACCGAGGACTTGTCATGGACCAACAACACCACCCCTCTTGTCAAGAGGGCGCAACAGCGTCTCTACTTCCTAAGGCGTCCGAAGAAATTCGGCATGCCACCCCAGGTCCCCTCCAAATACTACCGCTGCACCATCGAGAGCTTCCTGAGCGGTTGCATCCTGACCTGGTATGGGAATTGCTCCGTCCATGACCGCAAGGCCCTCCAGTTGGTGGTGAAGACAGCCCAGTACATCACTGGGACCGTGCTCCCACCCATCGAGGACATCTACTTGAAACGGTGCCTGAGGAAGGATCCCTCACACCCCAGCCACAAGCTGTTCTCTCCCTTACCGTCGGGGAGACGGTATCAGAGTTTGAGGTCTTATACCAACAGGCTTCTATCTACAAGCCATCAGACTGCTGAACACTTGAACTGGACTGACCAACTGCTCTGATTCTCCGCACCTTAGCACATATGCACACACCCACACAGACATTCATGCTACACACACACATCACAACTGCTGCTACCAGACTCTTATTTACTGCTCAACTCCCCAATACACATGTAAACATTGGACTATAAATTGTGCCTTCCTGTATTATTCTTGTATTATGCTAAAATATATTATTCTATTCTACTGCCATTTACTTTATGTTTGTA
Source organism: Coregonus clupeaformis (assembly GCF_020615455.1). Lineage (NCBI taxonomy): Eukaryota > Metazoa > Chordata > Actinopteri > Salmoniformes > Salmonidae > Coregonus > Coregonus clupeaformis. Next base: position 44,959,053 of record NC_059203.1, read on the forward strand.
TTCTTATTTTTTATTATTTCTTATTGTTGTTGCATTGTTGAGAAGAATCCTGCAAGAAAGCATTTCGTTGGATGATGTATACCATGCGGATCCCGTACATACGACTAATAAAAACTTGATAGAACATCTGAACGTGAGGTAGAGTCTGCGCATTATCCTCATGGTTGCCTCTATCTGGTGCTCCACAGTGAGGGCAGGGGATCGAGACAAAAGGGGAGCGAGGGCTCGACCCGGTGGGGTACTAATCACCGGCAGTGGGGCTGAGACCCAGGGCTCTGTCACCCTTCATTAGTGCGCTTATCTCACTCCGCTGGCCCACAATCACCCAGTCCCAGAGCTGCAGCCAGGCAGCCCAGGAGCAGCACACAGGCTCATTTCTCCACACACCCTCTGTGAGGACTGACAGCAGATCATATTTTATTTCAGCAGGCAGCAGCTCCATGTCTGTTAGCTCTACCATCATTTACTCAGGACGGCATCATCACAGATATAGTAGTCTCACTAATATGTAGAGCCAGAGAAACAGCTGCTGTGTGTGTAACCTATGCCTTCCTCTCTCAATCATCCCAGAAAGCTCCCCCCAACCACAATCAAGCACACATTCTGTAGTACCGACAGACACGCTACAAACACACCCAATCAAAATAGACTTGTCCGGTTAAATGGCAGTGACTGGTGGCACCAAGCGGACTACTGCAGTGATCGCAGCAGGGCTACAGGAGCCGCCTGGCCATCCTCAGCTCCTCATCTCCACACCGGGATAATAGCTCTGGGTCTCAGTTGGCCCCACAGGTCACAGTAAAACACACCCTGGTCACCACATCAACACTTAACACCAGGGGCCTGAATGTAGCATGGGACAGTGAGGAGCTCCTGGTGAATAGCAGCTCAGGGAGGGCCCTTTCTGCCTCCACTTCATGAGGAATAATGAGCCTCTATCATCTGCATTAAAATGGCCCCCGCCACTTGGTGCGCTTTAATAAGTGCTTAAACCCTTCTCCTAGTCGGTTCAGATGGCTTATTCATGATGGTATATTGCAGACAGACACAGGGGACAGATTGGTGCATTCACAGGGTAGGCCTACATGTACACAGATGATTAATTTGGTTATCTCTTAATCATTTCCTATCAGTATCAAATACATTACCAGTCTCTGGCTTTGTGCATAAGACCCCAATGAAAGAGCTGTGTAACTGTAAATGAATAGTAGACATCCACACATAGTGTAGGAATGGGTTTCGTTTTGAGAAATGAATGCAAACAAAAGTACACAAAAACATTTCCCTGATAGCAAGAGGTGAAGCTACCAAATGCATTACCATGAGTCTGAATAGTCTATAGGCCTACTGTGGGTTATTGCTTTAAACAAGACAATCTAAATCTCTGAGCGAAAAAGGTGGCTTATATTCTTGAGTAATATGTACCAAAATAGAATGTATACCTAATGTATTCCATCTACATACAGGATCACACACGATAGAGGAAATATTATGTCCTCATAAAAGTAACCGTCCCACCTGTCTGTCTGTCCGTCCGTCCGTCCTCCCACACAGTAACATCGGACCCCCATATCCATATGGGTCCAAATGATGATGTCTTTCTATTTCAGGAATCTGCCGGACCTTTGTGGCAAATGTAATCATCTTTGTGTTATTGGTATAACCTTCAGTAATGTATTTCTATCTGCCTGGTAGAGTGGGGCCAGAGACCAACTCATGTCATTCCAGGCTAAATTAAGAATAATGTTTCACAATAACCACTAAGAGCAGCAAAACATAACCAACCAGCTACTGTACAAGTACACCACACTGAGATTTCTGTGATACTGGCCGTATCCGAATACCCATACTAGCATACTAAATAGTATGCGAAAGAATTACGTTTTATAGTATGTGACGTTTTGAAAATACACAAAAGTATGTGGACACCCCTTCAAATTAGTGGATTCGGCTATTTCAGCCACAACCGTTGCTGACAGGTGTATAAAATGGAGCACACATACATGTAATCTCCATAGACAAACATTGTCAGTAGAATGGCCTTACTAAAGAGCTCACTGACTTTAAACATGGCACCGTCATAGGATCAGGGACGGCTTGTTCAATAGGGCGATATGGGCGACGCACTGCCAAACGGGAAAAGGAAGGGATTTTTTTTCTAATCAATTATATCACGGCAACAGCAGTTATCAGTGTTCACGTCTGATCTGCCAGCCACTAAATGTCAAATCAGGCTAAAGTCGTGCTTCAAATGGCCCCGCCCGTTTTTGGGGCGATTTCAGTCAAGTTGAAAATCGCCCAGAAGTCTCTCATAGCCTGTCATGTAAAATCTATTTTTTTCACATTTCAAAGCTTTCAATACATTCTCTATGGGTGTCTGTGGGCTTGCACTTACGCGCTTTCGTCATACGTGACGTAACGTTGAACGTAACTAAGACAATGGCGGCTATCAGCGTCTATGTTGCGACCTGCAGTGCGGCGTTATTTTATGTTTTTAATTTGTAGACTTAGTTTACAAACATTCTGCCAACCATGGATTTCCAGTGGTTGGTTTTGGACTGATCTTGTTGATCGTGTACATACCCGCTACGAACGGACTAAATAATGAAAACGCTGCTGGCAGCTGAATCCCAATACAGCTGGGAGACTTGGCTGGATGAGTCCCGGACAGAGAAGTGGAGCCGGCCACCTTCACCCTGGTCAGAGCGGACCGCGATCCTGGTAAGAGAGCGACTCTGTACCCCGACATTGAACTGCTTTCTGTGTCATTGCGACCTTACTATCAATTCAATTCAATTTAAGGGCTTTATTGGCATGGGAAACGTGTGTTAACATTGCCAAAGCAAGGGAAGTAGATAGTAAACAAAAGTGAAATAAACAATAAATATTAACAGTAAACATTACACTCAGAAGTTTCAAAAGAATAAAGACATTTCAAATGTCATATTATGTATATATACAGTGTTGTTACAATGTGCAAATAGTTAAAGTACAAATGGGAAAATAAATAAACATAAATATGGGTTGTATTTACAATGGTGTTTGTTCTTCACTGGTTGCCCTTTTCTTGTGGCAACAGGTCACAAATCGTGCAGCTGTGATGGCACACTGTGGTTTTTCACCCAGTAGATAAGGGAGTTTATCAAAATTGGGTTTGTTTTCGAATTCTTTGTGGATCGCTGTAATCTGAGGGAAATATGTGTCTCTAATATGGTCATACATTTGGCAGGAGGTTAGGAAGTGCAGCTCAGTTTCCACCTCATTTTGTGGGCAGTGTGCACATAGCCTGTCTTCTCTTGAGAGCCAGGTCTGCCTACGGTGGCCTTTCTCAATAGCAAGGCTATGGTCACTGAGTCTGTACATAGTCAAAGCTTTCATTAAGTTTGGGTCAGTCACAGTGGTCAGGTATTCTGCCACTGTGTACTCTCTGTTTAGGGCCAAATAGCATTCTAGTTTGCTCTGTTTTTTTGTTTGTTCTTTCCAATGTGTCAAGTAATTCTCTTTTTGTTTTCTCATGATTTGGTTGGGTCTAATTGTGTTGTTGTTGTTGTTGTTGTTGTTGTCCTGGGGCTGTGTGGGGTCTGTTTGTGTTTGTGAACAGAGGCCCAGGACAAGCTTACTTAGGGGACTCTTCTCCAAGTTCATCTCTCTGTAGGTGATGGCTTTGTTATGGAAGGTTTGGGAATCGCTTCCTTTTAAGTGGTTACTATCTGCCCCGTGAGTTCCCCCAATTGTTTGTTACCGTTGTGTACTGTTGATAATCACAAGAGGTAAAGATGTCTGGAATCGCGTGCACGGACTCGTGCACGTGTGTAGGTCACCTAAATCATCAGAAAAATTGCCCCTCCTGAGAATTTTTTCAGGAGCCGCCACTGCATAGGATGCCACCTTTCCAACAACTTAGTTCGTCAAATTTCTGCCCTGCTAGAGCTGCCCCGGTCAACTGTAAGTGCGGTTATTGTGAAGTGGAAACGTCTAGTAGCAACAACGGCTCAGCCGCAAGGTGATAGGCCACACAAGCTCACAGAACGGGACCGCCGAGTGCTGAAGCACATAGCGCGTAAAAATAATTTGTCCTCGGTTGCTACCGAGTTCCAAACTGCTTCTGGAAGCAATATCAGCACAATAACTGTTCGTCGGGAGCTTCATGAAATGGGTATCCATGGCCGAGCAGCCGCACACAAGCCTAAGATCACCATGCGCAATGCCAAGCGTCGGCTGGAGTGGTGTAAAGCTCGCCACCATTGGACTCTGGAGCAGTGGAAACGCGTTCTCTGGAGTGATGAATCACGCTTCACCATCTGTCTGACAGAGGAATCTGGGTTTGGTGGATGCCAGGAGAACGCTACCTGCCCCAAAGCATAGTGCCAACTGTAAAGTTTGGTGGAGGAGGAATAATGGTCTGGGGCTGTTTTTCATGATTCGGGCTAGGCCCCTTAGTTCCAGTGAAGGGAAATGTTAATGCTACAGCATACAATGACATTCTAGATGATTCTGCGCTTCCAACTTTGTTGCAACAGTTTGGGGAAGGACCTTTCCTGTTTCAGCATGGCAATGCCCCCGTGCACAAAGCGAGGTCCATACAGAAATGGTTTGTCGAGATCGGTGTGCAAGAACTTGACTGGCCTGCACGGAGCCCTGACCTCAACCCCATCGAACACCTTTGGGATGAATTGGAATGCCAACTGCGAGCCAGGCCTAATCGCCCAACATCAGTGCCCGACCTCACTAATACTCTTGTGGCTGAATGGAAGCAAGTCCCCGCAGCAATGTTCCAACATCTAGTGGAAAGCCTTCCAAGAAGAGTGGAAGTTGTTATAGCAGCAAAGGGGGGACCAACTCCATATTAATGGCCATGATTGTAGAATGAGATGTTCGACGAGCAGGTGCCCACATACTATACTTTTTGTCATGTAGTGTACTACTCCGAATGCGTCATCTAACGTGCGATTGTGTTGACTCCCGCCATTCGTTCATTTTGGTACATCGCGTCAATTTATCTGATTATCTGCTGTCAAACACGGAAATGACAAGTAAATTCTACTCGATCAAATACCAAAATGAGTATGCAGTTTAAGTATGTAGTATGCTCGCATGGGTATTCGGACACGGCCACTGTGTATCTGTCCCAAAGAAATGGGTGCATTTCCACTTATCTTCCTCGTCTTCTTCTTCTTCTTCTTCTTCTTCTTTGGAGTGTTATAGTGATTGGCAGCCAATTCTCCCTTTGTGTTTGTCCATTGCATAACTTCTTTCAGAATGTGTTTGTTGTGTCTGTGTTGTTGTGTCTGCATATGGTGTCTGTGCTCCTCAGTGCCATCCTCAGGCTTGGACTGAGGCTGGAGGGACGGGGACAGGGGGATGGAGGAACTGGGGGATGGGGGCTGGTGCGAGGAAGAGCACTCCCCCCAGTGGCTGCTAGCCACCTGCTCCAGTGTTGAACAGATGTGGAGGCGCACCAGGGTGAACCTGCCTGTTATTAAACACAGTGTAGTGGGCTCCTCCGGCCTCCCCTCAGCGCAGCCTGCTTTGTCTCCCCACCCCGCCTATGTCAAGCCTCATTACCAGGAGCAGGGGAGAGAGGGAGAGCCGTCCAGGAGCTCCACATGTCATGATGCTTTAATGACAGGGGTCCTGACAGTGGGGGTTGGGGCCATGTTGGACAAACATTTTCATCTCATTCTCTTCTGTCGGGCTGAAGGAAGACATCATGTTTAAGCCTTTTGGCACAAGGCCAATTTCATATACACTACCGTTCAAAAGTTTGGGGTCACTTAGAAATGTCCTTGTTTTCGAAAGAAAAGCAGTATTTTTGTCCATTAAAATAACATCAAATTGATCAGAAATACAGTGTAGACATTGTTAATGTTGTAAATGGCTATTGTAGCTGGAAACTGCAGATTTTTTATGGAATATCTACATAGGCGTACAGAGGCCCATTATCAGCAACCATCAGTCCTGTGTTCCAATGGCACATTGTGTTTGCTAATCCAAGTTTATTCTTTTAAAAGGCTAATTGATCATTAGAAAACCATTTTGCAATTATGTTTGCACAGCTGAAAACTGTTGTGCTGATTAAAGAAGCAATAAAACGGACCTTATTGAGACTAGTTGAGTATCTGGAGCATCAGCAATTGTGGGTTCGATTACAGGCTCAAAATGGCCAGAAACAAAGAACTTTCTTCTGAAACTCGTCAGTCTATTCTTGTTCTGAGAAATGAAGGCTATTCCATGCAAGAAATTGCCAAGAAACTGAAGATCTCGTACAACGCTGTGTACTACTCCCTTCACAGAACAGCGCAAACTGGCTCTAACCAGAATAGAAAGAGGAGTGGGAGGCCCCGGTGCACAACAGAGCAAGAGGACAAATACATTAGAGTGTCTAGTTTGAGAAACAGACCCCTCACAGGTCCTCAACTGGCAGCTTCATTAAATAGTACCCGCAAAACACCAGTCTCAATGTCAACAGTGAAGAGGCGACTCCGGGATGCTGACGACCTAGGCAGAGTGGCAAAGAAAAAGCAATATCTCAGACTGGCCAATAAAAATAAAAGATTAAGATGGGCAAAAGAACACAGACACTGGACAGAGGAAGATTGGAAAAAAGTGTTACGGAGAGACGAATCGAAGTTTGAGGTGTTCGGATCACAAAGAAGAACATTTGTGAGACGCAGACCAAATTAAAAGATGCTGGTGGAGTGCTTGATGCCATCTGTCAAGCATGGTGGAGACAATGTGATGGTCTGGGGTTGCTTTGGTGGCGGTAAAGTGGGAGATTTGTACAGGGTAAAAGGGATCTTGAAGAAGGAAGGCTATCACTCCATTATGCAACGCCATGCCATACCCTGTGGACGGCGTTTGATTGGAGCCAATTTCCTCCTACAACAGGACAATGACCCAAAGCACAGTTCCAAACTATGCAATAACTATTTAGGGAAGAAGCAGTCAGCTGGTATTCTGTCTATAATGGAGTGGCCAGCACAGTCACCGGATCTCAACCCTATTGAGCTGTTGTGGGAGCAGCTTGACCGTATGGTACGTAAGAAGTGCCCATCAAGCCAATCCAACTTGTGGGAGGTGCTTCAGGAAGCATGGGGTGAAATCTCTTCAGATTACCTCAACAAATTGACAACTAGAATGCCAAAGGTCTGCAAGGCCGTAATTGCTGCAAATGGAGGACAAAGTTTGAAGGACACAATTATTATTTCAATTATATGTATGAAAATGTATGCAATCACTAACTGTAAGTCGCTCTGGATTAGAGTGTCTGCTAAATGACTAAAATGTAAATGTAAATGTAATTAAAAATCATTATTTCTAACCTTGTCAATGACTACATTTCCTATTCATTTTGCTATATTTCATATTCAAACTCATTTCATGTATGTTTTCATGGAAAACAAGGAAATGTCTAAGTGACCCCAAACTTTTGAACGGTAGTGTATATTTGATGAATATCAGAATATTTTTAAGTGAAAAATCTTGCTAGCAAATAATGGGCCCAATAGTATCTCCGATCACAAATGCATGGAATATGTTAATACCCATGTATCAATCTCTTTCTTTACTCCCAAACTGTCCCTCTACAACGAGCACTGTAAAGACGGCACAGTCAAGCAGCAGTGACAACGTTGTTGAGGCCAGTCTGGATCAGAGCTTAAATGGGGAACTCTCATTAAGCCCTGGGTCTTATACAAGACACAGACAGGCGCCATGGCTATTACAGGCCACTTGTGGAGAGATTAGGAGCCGTCGGTCAGACAGGACTGTCAGACAGAGTTTCCAGCTTCCAACCATCAGTGCCCTGACAAAAGCAGCTGAGCTTGCATCTCTGCATGGCGCTTACCTTTCCAGCTTTGAAGAGTGAGCTTGGGGTTCAGGCCTGTTCCAGGGGTCAAGTTTACATAGAGGGGACTGAGACAGTCCCCCCCTCCCTACCGCACCTAACCCTGCTCTACTCAAAGCTCTAATTATCTGGACTTCTTCTGCCTCCAGGATGCCTTTCATGCTGTTTACTAATATTCCTTCCTTAACAGTGACTTTTCAAAGGGTTTCTTCATTGAAATCTTTGCCATAACCGATATTCACGTTTGGCATATTACGAGCAGGCGGTTAAAGCTGTTTTTGTAGGGTTTGGCTTATTGCGCTGAATTCCAAAAGAGGCAACTGAAGAGGCAAACAATGACTGTCACATTGCTGATTCAGCAGGGATTCCTAAACCAATGTTGTTGAAATGTAATTCTTAGTAGAGATAACACTAGACTGGAGACTCGTATCCATAACAGCAATGTTTTCCCTGTCTGGGAGCAGTAGGTGTGTGTAAACAGTGAGATATAGAGAGAGTAGCAGACCCCTTGACTTTTTCTACGTTTTGTTACGTTACAGCCTTATTCTAAAATTGATTAAATTGTGTTTGTCCCCCTCATCAATCTACACACAATACTCCATAATGACAAAGTGTGTGTGTGTGTGTGTGTGAGGGTAGGAGTGGTGTAGGCAGTGTGCCAGGCAGCTCGATCAAGAGGATCTGTGTGTATCCCATCCCAGGGCTCACTGACACAGACAGACCTCCTTGATCTACCCTGATCTCTGTATACAACCATAGTCCCAGCCTCATTGGATTCATTTAACACGCGTGCGGCCAAACACAAACACACCCTTTTGAACTCTCCCATAAGGTGGCCACATGGCACTGTTGGCACATGCCTGCGTGAACTTGGTGCAGACAGACAGACGCACGCATGCATGCACTCACACACACAAAGGCCACAGAGGTCTAATCCATGCATGAGGATGTTGGAGAAACTGGCAGTGAGAATGTTTACCCACATCCAACTTAACAAAGGAGCGTGACAATAAAATAACTACAATAGAATGTTGTGACATTGTATTATTTTCTCCTCCTAAAGACATGCTGGCAGATATCACTTTTATTTAGACATTTTGTTCACACTGTTCATTAGAAGCCTGAGGCCACCATCCCTGTCCTAACAGGAAGTGACCCCACCTCAACCTAGGCCAAAGGCACACTCCTCAGGACAGTGAGTGAGTGACCAAATTAAGCTGCACAACAAGACTTCCATGGTTTATGAGCCACCATCCTGCGGCCATGGACGCAAAAAGCCAGATGTCACAAAGATCTTCATTATGTTCCCAATTAGCACTGGTGGAGTGGCTGACGGCACGGCTAACAGGCTCTGGACCCTTAATGAGAATAGCTCTGCTCTCTCATCATAAGCTGATGGCTGCCAGAAATAGAGCCACACAAACTGGACAGGAGCAATGGCCTCTCTTCTACCGCCAGCAGACAGAGAAAAATGGTTTTAATGTGCAAGTTTAATCAAATTGCTAATCTTTTCTTTTCTGGCAATGTCACATTGAGATAATGCTTCATCTTTCATCCAACAGAGTGGCTCGGAGAAAACAAGGCGGATAACATCGTTCTTTATTGTTTTATCATTCAAGTCAAGGTGCATCAATACAAATAGATATATCAAGTTGAATTGCATGTGAGCATTATCTATGTGATCGGGGAGGGAAGGAAGGGTTGCTGAATGGGCTTGTCCGAGGTTAGCTCCCAGTGATGAATAGGGTTTGATGTGAAACACGGAGCAGTCATGTCTACTCTACCTGGCTCAGTCTGTTCAGGTGGCTCTCCCTCCTCGTAGGAGTAATGGGCAAGGCGGAGGGAGGGGGGGGTGCCATAAGATACACAGTAGGATTCCCCCAGCTAACAGCCTGCCAATCAACAGTAATTGACAGGCAGAATGACAGCCTGGCTGTGGCTTAAGAGGGAGAGGAACAAAGGAACTCACTACCCTCCTCTAGTACCATGTTCTTGCTTTCATGTTCTTTTTTAAGAGGGGGGGGGGTTAAATAGAGAAGGAGAGGGGGCTTTCACATCAGCTGTTTGATTTACCAACACCCAGAATCCATTTAGCATCACAAAAACATACCCCCTTCCTACCTTTTAGTCATTCTGAAGTAGACATGGAATGATCAAAGCAGGGTGATTTACAGACCAAATATTGAGACAGGGCCGGGGCTGTCATCTCTCACTAATGGGTGGGAACAGAACAGCTTTTTGGGGAATAATGAGGAAGAGGCACACAGAGCTTGCTCAGACATTAGCTTAATTTAAACCAGCCACCATGCAGCCTGCCACACTGCAGCACCCTGCTCACTAAATGGGCTTTTAATTGACTGTAATACGCTAACAACACTCTTCAGAAAAGAACACAGAGAAAAACAAAAAGCTAGAAAACATTAATTTGTTTCTGCTCACAAGACTAAAACCCAGTCTGTAAGAGTGAGATACTTGGAGGTTAAGCTTTGTCTGCTGACACAATCTCTAGTTGTGTTCTTATTAACACATGTTCAGTGGTAGTGCATACCTGCTTCAAGATGAATATAGTAAGCCTACTGTAAATTAAGAAAGACTGTGAAAAAGTGGTCTTGTGTTTGATCTGAAGCACCCCCTTCTGGCCAGAAAGCAAACTACATGCTGAATGTCTGTCATCCCCATTCCGTCTCTTTCCCATCATAAGAAACATTTTAAAATGACATTCAACTGAATTATTGTCCCTCATTGCTGGCTCGATCAACATGTAATAAATGAAGCTCTTCTCTCCCTTCCAGACAGAGTAACTACTGTTAATTAGCATAGTAGCAATAGCTACCGTACAAGAGGAAGCTTGTTCCTATTAGGTTCCTATTGAGGACAGAATGGATGTAGTAGACTGGACTGTAAGGTGCTTGAGGACTTTGAAGAGCAATATGGTTCCCCACTCTACCATTCCCTATTATTCCTGGTTTTATCCCAGGCTGTACAATGTCCAAGTGATCTTTTTCAATGTTGGTAATATATATACTGAATCAGAACTGCCTTTCATCCTACAACAGGAAATCCCTGTGTGCTTGGTAGGTACTAATACATTTATTTTCTGTAGGCTTTAACTTTTCATACAAATTAAGGCTGCTAAATATATAAACATTGGGACAAGGGATGATCAATTCCTCATTGTTAAATAAACTTTGTTCAAAACAGCAAAAACATTTTCATTAATCAAATACCTATACAACACCTCTTGTCTATTATTTCAGTAAAACATGTGCATACTAAGCACTATAGTGTTAAACATAAACCTAAAGTAAGAGTCAACCAGGGCTTAAAGTCAGACGAGTCAGCAGTCCTTTGGGTTGTGATCAGCACACACTAACAGACACATTCAGAGAGCTGTCAACTTCATCATCAGCCCTCCTTTAATTACACCTCCTCATCACCGCTCCCTGACCCCGCAGCCAGAGTTTTTTTTTTTTTAGTTAGTGAGTGCATAAATTTTTCATACTGGCCCCCCGTGGGAATCGAACCCACAACCCTGGCATTGCAAGCGCCATGCTCTACCAACTGAGCTACAGGAGTTCACACTACTGCAGCACCAGAGGGGATCCAACTATCCAGCCAGGTAGCAACAACACTCTACTCCCACCCTGTTAGTCAATCTGCCCTAGCCACACTCGGATAAAACCAGCAGAGAAGCCAATGCAAAGAAAAAACACCAAACTACAACACAACGAAACCAAATCTACAACACCAGAGAAACACTACAACCACATCAAACAGAAAAATCCCAGCTAGTGAATAAATCAGTACTTACACAGACGTAATGCAAAAGACTTTGAATCCCCACATTCAATACATTTACATAGCAGTAGACAACAAAACGTCTGCATCCTGTGTCTCTTTGCAGAACCTCTACACTTTCTGAGTTGACTTCTGCAGTGATTTAACAGCCCTGAAAGTTCAGCCGTTCAGGAGAAGGCAGAAGTGGTTACAGTACCTGGCAGACCTCATAGAGTAGTTTGTATTGCTCCTCAGGCTTCTGCAGGGTACAGAGGCTGCATCCCATGGTGGAGGAATCTCACCATCCAGTCTTCCCCTCCAGTCAGCCAGGCAGGTTGTCTCGCTCTGGGCTACTGGCTCACATGGAGCTGATGAGCCACTCACCAGTCTGCTCTGTCTCCAACTCTCCAAGGAAATAGGTTCAGCTGACAGGATTTATATGAAGGCTGCGCAGCCAGCCGTGCGCGTGTGTCTGTGAGTGTGTGTCTGGGTAGGAGTTAGCACGCTCTGCTCCCAGTCAGTCTCTCTCTCACTAACTCACACACACACTCCCTGACTCTCTGAGTCTCTTCTGGTCTGTGCTCAGCCTGCTGAGGCCAGCACAGCTCTGCCTATATACACCCTCATTCAAATTAAGCAGCCACTCACTGAATATTCATGAGGTACTGCCCCAATACGATGGGGGGAGTTAAAAGGGGGGAGGAGTGGGGGTAACCACAGACTATGCCAGCTGAAGTTTCATTAATTAACAATCATTACGTCTATTGTGCGGGGACAAAGTGAGTGACATGGAGGCTTTTTGTAGTCGCTGCAAACAAACATGACTTCCTCTCATGGGGCCAGGAGAGCTCGTCAGTCTTAACCGTTCCAGACATTATATCTGAATCATTCAGCGCGGTGACAATGACCCGGGTCCCATGTGCACAGACAAACAAAGAGGCATCCATCTCCAATGTTGGATTAGACACACAAAGTCCACAGAAATGCTCTATGGCTTTCTCATAAAAGAGGTCGACATAAAACAACGGAGGCATAGAGGGAATTGTTCATGTCCCGGGTTCAATAATTTTTTCCACCATGACCTTTGTCATATGCTTTCTCAGGATAAAGCCGAATTATTCTTTCCCATTTAATTCTCTTAATGGGTGGGCCGACGGCCAAACAAACAGTCCAACAAAACAGATGAAATGTTTACCCTAGCTTCCGAAAACTTAGAGGGAAGCTTCAGCCAATGGAGCGACTGATGGCAAGTGACATGCCATTCCCTGGGACCTCGGTGGCGTCCCCATGCTAAGTCAGATGCTGCCCTTTCCATCGCCTGAACTGACAAAGGCTACGTCTCCAGTGTCGCAGACCTGGCATGGGCTCTGGTGCCCGCTCTGGTGCCACGCAGCCAACCAAACCGTAATGCCAATTAGAGTTAGATAGTAGGGCGCCGGGTGGCCCTGTTTATTTCGACAATGAGGGGTGGCATGGACCTCCCAGAAACAGAATGCCCCTGTCTGAGCGGTGCTGCCATAGCCCCTCCTCCTCTCCTCCCCTGCTCTGCTCACGCAATTAGTGACACATTGGCCCATCCAGCCTGATGTCACTTGGCAGTCAGCGATCATCCAGGCCTGTACTGGGGAGTGCTGGGAAAATGGCACCGCTATGCTCACGTCAGTACACTGGCAAAGGTTAATAACACATCGATGCAAATTATGTGATGAAATGACAGATGGCGTGAAAAGTGAACCATAACATCACAGAGATCTACTTATTCTTGATATTTACCCATGCTCCTACTTACCCAGGGCCGTCAGATGTGGGGGTTATCACAAAAGGAAATATTATTTCAGACACTGGTCAACGGAGCGCCGGCCCATTTCCCATGTCTGCTCTGCTCTCATTCATAGAACATTTTTGGTTACATTCATACCTGTCTACATTACATTGCTGGTTAGGTCCCTGGGTGGTGGCTGGTGTTGATAGTGGTACATGAGCACAGTGCAGGGTGTTTCCTCAGGCCAGATGTTTCCACTGATCCCTATCTGTCTGTCAACGCTGCTTCCATATCCCTATCCCCATCTGCTTCCCTCACCACTGCCTCCCAGGCCTGCTCCACCATGGGCCATGACACTGCTCCAATGGGATCCTCCTTCAGAGAAAGACAAACCACTCCAGTTCTCATTCTATAGGATCCAGCCTGGCTCCATCTGCAGAGATTTAACCATTGGGGGACTGGCTATGGATAATCTCTTAATAATAATCTCTCCCACCACTTTGGTTTCAAAACACCCTGCACACATTAACAACAGAAACTATATGATAATATTACAGAGCTGATTACAGTCTTATAATAAAGGAAAACCTGCAACAGGCAAACTGAACGGAAAGCTCTTTTTGCAGGAACTGATAAACAGGCTTTACTAGGGTGGATGCTACGCTCAATGTAGTCAATAATAATACATGAGATTTAAAGTGCCTTTCAAGAAACCCAAGGACACTGTACAGCAAGAGAGTAAAAAACTAAACAAGGATAAAACAATAGAAAAAGAAGCAATAAAAGATACTTAGCTTTAGCTGTGGACCCCAGGAAGAGTAGCTGCTGCATGTGCAGTAGCTAATGGGTATCCTAATAAACTAATCTAAGCTAGAGATTAAGAGCTAAACTGAGGGGAAAGCCAGACTGAACAGGTTGTTTATTTGTCTGTTTTTGAAGGTGGTGATTAGAGTCAGAGTTGCGGGTGGCTGGGGGGAGAGAGTTCCAGAGTTTGAGGGGCAGCGGCGCTGAAAGCCCAGTTCAGTCCCCTATCCAGGGCTAGGTATTCACTCTGGAGAATGAACCACATAGACTGACATAGAAACAATATGGATGGGACAAAGCATGTAGACTTGATTTTGTGTTATTAATTAATCACAACATTTTAAAATTGTGACAATGGAAATAATAGCCACATGTCAGAGCACTGCATTAATCAAATGACCAATTCATTTCTAGTTGCTGTGCCTGGTGACGCTAAACATGTGCCCTTTTGGGGTGTAAACAGGCTTCAAACAGCAACTTGATCTGTAGGCTCTGGAGAGGAGTCCAACACCAAGCCCAAGTCATTAGTGGCTCCTGCCTTGACACAGGACCCAGTAACAAGTAGGACCAAGAGGTAATGATGTCATGTGGCTTGTCACTGTAAACATCAGGGGGGTTGGATAGAGGAAGGGGGCAGGGGTTACCCATGTCCCCTCACTCACTAGATATGTGGTCCTTTAAAAGTGTGCTGTGTAGCTCCATGCTTGACTGGGTCACTCATATTGTCTCTGTAGCAAGTCTCTGTAGCGCTCTGCTCTGCTGGGGTCCCACTGGGGCCAGTTAAACAGTTGTGTTCTTAACTACGGCAACAGAGGGATCAGCAGAGGAGCACTGCTGCTTGCCTGCGACACTCACTGACTGGGTCTGGTTCAGAGTCGCTCTCTGTCTTCCACACATTCCCTCATTATCTGTCTCTCTATCTCTTACTCGTTCACTGTAAGGCTCTCAAGATACATCAGGATGGAAGAGGCCAGAGATCACATAATATGTATGTACAGTATCTTCTACAGTTATTTCACCTGTTAGGCTTACCCTGATTGGGTGTGTCCCTCGAAAGTTTGACAATGTCTCCATGCTCCTATGATCCACACGGATACAGGTGGCAAGTATTTACAAGCGCCAGGCTGACACCCACTCAGCTCAGACTAACTGGAGGTTTACTACAAGTGCACCAGGGTTAACAGCGTATGGCTGACCCCCTCTACAGTCTCAGTGCTGATCTGTTGTGGAGCTTTAACAGTGTTTTTGCTGCCTGTCTGACTGCAGGGCAGACCAGCATCCCTATAGATCTACCAGGGTCTCTTCACCATGCCACTGAGTTAATGGGAGATGACCTCTGCATTTTAGCACGCAGCGCTGGAGAATGTCAAGCTATCAGTCTTCTTATCTATCCGACGAATCGCCTGGTCCAAAAAAAAGTTGTGTGAACGTCTTCCAACCTGGATGAGGTTTTTATGACCTGAGGAGATCAGAGAGAAACAGGGGCTTTAGCAGAATGTTGAGACTGGCTTTGTGGAAGTGATGACGTGGCAACATGTGAAGAAGGAAACAGGAGACGATGGCAGATGGTGATAAGAGTCCAGTCCTTCTTACACTCCATAATGCTCTGTCCAGATGCCAGCAGAGGTGCTAGGAGACAAGGCAGGCCAGGCTGAGACTAGTCTGTGGCAGTCGAAAGGAGAGAGGGATGGTCATAACCCCACAGTGGTGTGGCCCGTGACGGGGAGAGATTAGTGTGGTCTCCCCTGAGTTGACTTTGGCCATGGGGTCTGGGCTCTACACATCATCCCCTTAATCTGTAGAGGATATGTGAGAAGGAGGAACTACTCCGCTCGGCTCTGGCTTTATGAATAATGGGGACACCAGGTGAACAGGTGTAAGAAGAAGAAGAAGAAGAAGAAGAAGAAGAAGAAGAAGAAGAAGAAGAAGAAGAAGAAGAAGAAGAAGAAGAAGAAGAAGAAGAAGAAAGAAGAAGAAGAAGAAGAAGAAGAAGAAGAAGAAGAAGAAGAAGAAGAAGAAGAAGAAGAAGAAGAAGAAGAAGAAGAAGAAGAAGAAGAAGAAGAAGAAGAAGAAGAAGAAGAAGAAGAAGAAGAAGAAGAAGAAGAAGAAGAAGAAGAAGAAGAAGAAGAAGAAGAAGAAGAAGAAGAAGAAGAAGAAGAAGAAGAAGAAGAAGAAGAAGAAGAAGAAGAAGAAGAAGAAGAAGAAGAAGAAGAAGAAGAAGAAGAAGAAGAAGAAGAAGAAGAAGAAGAAGAAGAAGAATGCAAGGACTTCCATGATATTAAAATTATAGTTTTAACCATGTTGAGGCTATATTGGCACTATAATAGTGTTTGTTTACATTTACCGTATTTTCCGCACTATAAGGCGCACCGGAGTATAAGCCGCAGCAGCTAAATTGAATGATATTGAATGATGTGTACATATATAAGCCGCACTGGACTATAAGCCGCAGGTGTTTTAATGTTTAATTACCATATGTAAGGGTTCGTGCACAGAGGGGAGTGTCGGGAAAGAGACAAACCGTCTCGCTCTCATAATGTCTGTCTGTCTTGCTCTCGTTCTGTCTCTCGTTCTGTCTCTTGTACCACTCTCGGTTCCACTTTTACTTTTGCGCGCTACCTGTCTCACTCTTTTCCGGCCTCCAGCTTTTCCTGCTGGAGCCCGCCGCTTAAAGGTGGGGGGCGCGGACCGGTCATAGAGCCCATAGAGTTAAAGTTGGTGGACTGTAACCTGTAAAATCCATAGATTTAGGAGGTCTTCTAGTGGCCGTTAGCTGTAAAAATCCATAGATTAGCCGCACCGTTATATAAGCCGCAGGGTCTAAAAATTGGAAAAAAGGCGTGGCTTATAGTCCGAAAATTCCAGTACTTTGATTACAAAAATTGGTGTAAAAGAAGCTTATATTTTGGTAGGACAGTTAAACTAAGCTCATGAGGCATTTATAAGTTATATTCTTCAAGAATCAATGGGTACAAATAATTAATGTATAAATCAAAAAATGGATGTAGCAACTGCAGATTGTCCCTAAAAGCCAGGCTGTTAAGGCCTATGAGTGTGTGTGTGTGTGTGTGTGTGTGTGCGTGTCCACGTCCACCCCTGGAACCCTAGTCTGTGCATAATTCATCAGACAGCTGCCAGCTCCACATTGCTAGTGACTGTGATCCACATATCCCCCACCAACAGAGACCAGCACCAGGAATCACAGTCTCCACAACCGTTTAATTAGAGTTGTGTGTTATTTAATCGTTTTGATGTCTTCACTATTATTCTACAATGTAGAAAATAGTAAAGAATAAAGAAAAACCCTGGAATGAGTAGGTGTGTCCAACCTTTTGACTGGTACTGTACATTAGGCTATTATAATGTGTTAGACCTGAGTTATCGAAATAGTCTACCAAAATCTATTTACATTTCTGTCTACAACACACAGCAATCATCGCTGGCCATCGCTGACTGTATTTAGCATCCTAAAATCACCAGATAAAAATCCTATAATCTCAATAATTTGGTCAACAGACAAATAAATAACAAATCTCAGAAAACGTCAACCTAAACTGTGTAGGCCTAGACCTAATCCCAATTGTTGGAAATGACATGAGAATGCCGATGGGACACTCCATCTTTCCGTAGCCTATTCAGAATAGATTTTGAATTGGAAGCTTGCTGCTGATCAAACAGGCTTACAGTGCCTTCAGAAAGTATTCATACCCCTTGACTTACTCCACATTTTGTTGTATTACAGCTAGAATTCAAAATGGATTAAATTGATTGTTTTCTCATCCATCTACACACTATACCCTATAATGACAAAATGAAAACATGTTTTTAGAAAATTTTGCAAATGTATTGAAAATGAAATACAGAAATGTCTCATTTACATAAGTATTCCCATCCCTGAGTCAATACATGTTAAAATCACCTTTGGCAGCGATTACAGCTGTGAGTCTTTTTGGGTAAGTCTAAGAGCTCTGCAACACCTGGATTGTACAATATTTTCACATTATTTTTCTTTTTATTCTTCAAGGTCTGTGAAGTTGGTTGTTGATCATTGCTAGACAGCCATTTTCAACTCTTGCCATATTTTTTTCAAGCTGATTTCAGTCAAAACTGTAACTAGGCCACTTATGAACATTCAATATCATCTTGGTAAGCAACTCCAGTGTATATTTGGCCTTGTGTTTTAGGTAATTGTCCTGCTTAAAGGTGAATTTGTCTCCCAGTGCCTGCTGGAAAGCAGACTGCAACAAGTTTTCCTCTAGGATTTTGCCTGTGCTTAGCTCTATTCCGTTTCTTTTTATCCTAAAAAACTCCCTAGTCCTTGACGATGACAAGCATACCCATAATATGATGCAGCCACCACCATGCTTAAAAATATGAAGCGTGGTACTCAGTGATGTGTTGTGTTGGATATGACACAAACATAACACTTTGTATTCAGGAAAAATTTCTTTGCCACATTTGTTGCAGTATTACGTTAGTGCCCTTTCGCAAACAGGATACATGTTTTGGAATATTTGTATTCTGTACAGGCTTCCTTCTTTTCACTCTGTCATTTATGTTAGTATTGTGGCATAACTACAATGTTTTGATCCATCCTCAGTTATCTCCTATCACAGCCATTAAACTCTGTAACTGTTTTAAAATTACCATTGGCCTCATGGTGAAATCCCTGAGCGGTTTCCTTCCTCTCTGGCAACTGAGTTAGGAAGGGCGCCTGTATTGATACACCATCCTGAGTGTAATTAATAACTGTACCATGCTCAAAGGGAGGTTCAATGTCTACCAAAAGGTGCCCTTCTTTGCGAACCACTGGAAAACCTCCCTGTTTTTTTGTGGTTGAATCTCTGCTTGAAAGTGACTGCTCGACTGAGGGACCTTACAGATAATTGTATGTGTGGGGTACAGAGACAGGGTAGTCATTTAAAAATCATGTTAAACACTATTATTGAACACAGATTGAATCAACAGAAATATTTCTGAAAACCACATAATATTCTCCAACAAACTATAGGGATGCCATTATGCAAATACTAAGCTATAGACCACAAATCCATAATTTTGATACAACAGAAAATGCAAGTCAAAACTATTTAGCAATAAAGCTGCATTTTGTATCTTTCGGATCAATTTTTTACTGGGTCCTGTCAGGTCGGGTGGGAATTTCGCTGGTCCAATTTGGTTTGGGTCTCATTTCCGGAACCCGAGAAGACCTCTAGTGTGGAGGGGGTTCTGTGGTTGATCAAGTAATGGGACTTGTGTGTTGGATAATGGAGCACAGTATAGAGGGGACATAGGGAAAACAACTGGAGTCCATACAGTGGGAAGGAAAATGTAATATAGATAGCTATCATGTTTTTTCCCAACCTTTTCTGAGTCAAGATCACTTTCTGAGTCAAAATGCAAGCAGAGATCTACCGCTAAAATTATTTTAAAACATGATTTAAAAAACATAAGCCTATGCAAAATTAACCAATTAATAACAGTTCTTTAGCAATGACGTTTGTGCAGTAGGCTATAGGCCCAATACATTATCACTGCATATTGGCTATGCATGAATTTCCCTGCCAATGTAGTTCTTCTCAGACCATTTTTTTTTACTATATTTAAAACATTTAGGTATATGATCAAACTGGCAATATATAATTTGTTGTATTAATTGTGAGGCACAGCTTTTTTTTTTTTTTTACTGGACTGATGGCCTGCATCTGATGGTCAGTCTGAGGGGAGGGAGGGAGCAGCGGTGAGGCTGCTTCTCACCCGACTTACTGTCCCTCCACTAAGAAACGGGGACACAGTCTTCCAGCTGATGGCGAAAAGCTTAAGTCGCACTGCATTATTTCTGCCTCATGCACCAATTCATGTGGTCCCTCCTATGACCAGAGAAAGTTAAATATTTCTTGATATTAAAAAAGACACACGCCGCTAATAATAACAACGCAAGCTTATCGGAACACTTTGCTATACTCATTCATTGCAGCTGCAGTGCTGGTTGTAGTGTGAGTGGAAGTAGGGAGAACGTGCATTTTATAGCTTTGACAGTGCTGAATAACAACTTAAACATGAACTTACTCATAAAACAGCAGCTCTTTGCTGTATTCATTGATACTCTCTCTAGTCATGGTTTTAAACGTTTTCAACTTTGCTGTGTGTTCGAGGCTTCTTTTTACAGTCTATGGCTAGAGGAAACTGTGCAGACACATTGATCTGAGCTAGCGTTAGGCCTATAGGTGCACTTGATTTGCTCTCTGGGCCTGCCGGGTAGGCGGAGTTCTACCTTCAGACACATGAAATGGTTCAAAATGGGAACACTTTGCCTTCCCGGCGCTAGGGCTGCTGAATCAAGTGCACCTACCACCAACAGCGTGAAATGAATAAAAAAAATAGGAACACAAGGTTGACTACATCGTTTTTTTAACAGAAAGGTTTGGTGATCCACAAGGAATGCCTTGGACCACTGCTGTACAGTATGGTCATTTAGTTGACTTGGGAGAAAACCATGCATATGATAAATGTCTCAATAACCAGATATGCCTTAACAAAGATCATGTATAAATATGTTCCTTTCATGGAGTACACAAACTAAGCCATATCTCTTAGCAACTGTAATGTGAAAAAGCAGAAGACATGTTTTTGAGATACCTCCCCACTCCCAGAGGAGCTAGAAAACCAAACAGCAACAGATAGCATTTAACTCTCAGCTCCTCTCCATCTCACCACATCACTGTTTGTCTTTTCATTCTGTATTCAGCAGGGTCTACCTCTACCTCTATATTTGCCATCTTGTGTGATATGGGAAAACGAAACAAAAGCGCTCTACAAAAGCACACAACCACCAAATGCCATATCTGATACGAAAATATCACATTCACTGCCAGACAGGAAAACAACAAATCCAACACTTTGAGAGTTTGTTAGCTTTTTAAAAAGAAACAGTATTCACACACTGGAGAGTACAAGGCTCCAAGCTCCTTCTAAAAGAGTGACTTGGCTATAAGCTGCAGTCTGTCTGTCAGAGAGAGAGAGAGAGGGAGAGAGCTGGGCCTTCACACAGGGGATCAAGATGGATTTGAATGTAAATAAATTGGTTGCGGTGATGACGGAGAGCGACTGAGTCCGAGGTAATGGATTCACCCTGGCCAGGGGGCTGACAGATCCAATATGTCTCCAGCCCTGGCAGGACTCCAACCCTCCAACTCTAACACAAGACCTCTGGTCCCAGAATAATTAACGGCCATAATAGGGCCACTAAAATCACCACCTAACCTTTGCTACAAATAAAAAGCTGGGCTGCTGATTGTCCCCAGCAAGGTATCATAAAACACTATTTACAGCTAATTATCCAAATGTCACGACATTCCTCCCGAAGGTAACTCATGCAGCTTGTCAACACAGTTATTAGGCGTGATATTAAAGGAGTTCATATTTCATCCCCGTCGCGTCGGTCGCCCCTCTCCTGTACTAAGAGCAGAGTAGAGGCCTGGTGCTACTGCTACAGCTAGGTGGGCGGTGGGGCATCTTGCAGCCTCCATAACCACAGGGACTCTCTCTCTCTCTCAGTTCTGGACACTGGCTCCTGTCACAAGCTCATTCCCAGACCCATCAGCACTCCTGGCTGTGTTGATGTGTTTACAGCCAAGATCGTGGAGTGGACAGAGCTCAATCTGTTGGGTGTGGAATGAGACAGGACCACTGAGGGGCTGAATCGGCAGGTCTGTGTCCCATGGTGTCTGTCTGTCTGTCTCAGGGGCTGTGATGGAGAGTTATTGGACAGGTCCATGTTCAGGAGTCCATCTCATTAGATTACAGTGCTCTCGCAAATGAAAGGTCTGATTGAGGGGTGACCTCATCGACAGGTGAGTAACATGAGGGTGACATCACAGGCTTCTATACTAGGAGTTAGGCTAATGACCAACAAGTCAACCATGACGAATGAGAAATGCTGCCGAAGGAGTAGAGAAACAATATTTTTCTACGTGCAAAGCTGCCTGTCTGTGTTACTTCACAAGATTTAATGATATTGAAACATATTAACTGGGCTAACTCAAAGACTGGGACAGTCAGTAAATCTTTAAATGAACGACCCCTCTCCCTGTTAGTGACTCAGCCAGCAGACAGACAGTGACCTCTGTGTGGCCTAGCTAGCAGTAGAGGGGGATTTCCCATCATCCCTGTTGATTTTACAGAGTCACTGAGCAGTTTCAAAGTGAGGTAGATGTCCCCTCTCTTTAGATTTTTTAAATGTATTTTTATTTAACCTTTATTTATCCAGGCGAGTCAGTTAAGAAAAATATATTATTTACAATAACGGCCTGAAATGTGTCATACCTGACCTACAGACACATTTGAACATCACCATGAATTATACCTTTACTTTACACAGGCTGAACACCGCTAACTGCAAAGCAACCAAACATACAACAAACAACTTACAGACAGTTTCTGCTTGGTCTCTCTACAGACAATCCTAGTTTATATATTGTTTTGCAGAATGATTCAGGAAAAGCATCTGAGACCAGATGGAACATTTGAAAGCAGAGAAATTAATCCTTAAGCTTGTCATCTTCAGGGTAGTCATACATGTAGAGAAAAGTAATTGTTTTATTCTCCATAGCTTTCCCTGAGGATGGGAAATCATCACAGTTGTATTGAATAAACCATATCCAGTGACCCAGAGCTTTCTGAAGATCACCCATGGCAATCTGATTTTGCGATGCCACTGATTACTCCCATAACGTATCGGATTAAACTACTGTACAGTAACAGGACACAAACCTACCGTAACACATGCTGTCACTGGCTAGACTTCATAGGGTTATTTTGTAAACCTTTGTAATCCTTACTTGTTATAATAAGAATGATACTCCACGTGTTATCCTTTCCCAGCGATAATCATATAGTGTAATAACGTAGCTCTGGGACAAACAGTAACAGACTGGTCTACCTAATCCAGTCCCTCCACTTCTCCTCCCCATCCCAGACCCTCTCTCTAAGCCCTGCCCTGCCCTGACACATCTGTTCAGCACAATGCTAACATCGTTTGGCCGATAAGTGAATTCAATAAGCAACTCCCAGAGTATCAAAGTCCAATTTATCATGACTCTACTTCCTCCCTCTCCCCCTGATCCCCAGATAACAGAAAGGTTACTGATTTTAGAGGGAATCGACTAATCCTTTTAGTGGAAATGGGAAATTAATTTGCAACAGACGTCATTACTGAATACATTGAAAACTATTTTCACTTACAGTGTAGGCTAATGCACTTAGTTTGTCAATGTGTAACGACTCAACTGTTAATGCCCTGGTGAACTGTTAAACAATAATGTTTGCATACAATCGTTAATGTATGCAAATACTGTGTGAGGGGTTTATAATCCATAATAAATGCAAATAGGAAACAGGTGAATGCTTGCAATGTTCTTGTTAATTTCCCACATACACTTATGAATCTTAATGCTTTTACAACACAGCAAATTTTGCTATTCAGTCTTTCACCGGAAGTAATTTTGCTATGTGTCTTTCAGTCTTTCGCATAATGAGTGACCATTAGCTGGTTATGTTCCAGAGACTGGACAAACCAAGAAGAGATGGTATTTAAATCAATACAAGATGCTGGTTGAAGCCATTCCATTTCCAAGCCCCTGTATCTCTGAGAGCATTTCACTTCAGGCTGGGGATGGGAAAATTGCCATAAAGTGCAGTTTTCCCCATTGAGGTCTGGTACACTTTCATGAGCCCCATGTTATTAGTAAAACTGTAATTCCCTAAGTGCTATTTCCATCACAGACCCTTAGAGAGAAGTGTTTGATTGAAAATAATAAGCCCCACATATTTAGCCTCTGCTTTCCCCTTTCTCTCCAAATGGACAGGGGAAAAATACATGTCTGGTTTTAAAGAGCCTGGCCCTATAATTTTCATCCAATTCCGACTTCATTTTGCACTGAAGTGCTCCGCAAATGCTGTCATTACAGAACACAATGCTATGGCACAGTGAAGAGGACCTGTTGGCTCCATTAAAGGGAGAGATGAGGGAATGGTCTTGTATATCTTTTTAATTTACAAAGATGAGAGAGAAAGAGCGATAGAGGGGGGAGAGAGACCGAGAAAGGGCGGCGTAGGAGGGGGAAGGGGGAGAATGAGAGAAGGGGAGGGGGTAGAGAGAGAGCCCTGTTGTATAATGAGGAGTCAGTGATTTTGGAAGAGCAGAGATTGATCATGAGGATGGTTTGACCTATGACCCTCAGATCCCTTGGTGCATATGACAGGTCCTAGTTCAGAGGCAGGATTAAGGTAATCAAGGGAGTAATGTGAAAAGGGCACGTTGATGTGCTTGTGTACCCACAGAGAGCAACCATTATGCACCCCACTCTCTTTCCCCTGAGTGTGTGCGTGCGTGCATGTTTGTCTGGCTCCATGTTACGGTCATGTAATCACACCCTTTCCCTTTCCTGAGGCAGAGGGTAATTTTCTGTGGGGCTTTGTGGTTCATTTACCGGTGCTCTACACACCTCATGTGTAATAGGGTCATCATGACAGAAGTGGGGCATTACAGACAGATAGGGGAGGGTGTACTGCCCTAGGATAGCTCCCTCCCCCTACAATGTGCTTTACTAGAATAAATGCTTTTCAATAGGTTTGGGATGGAGTTCTATCATATAATATGGCTGGAATGAGACATTTGAGACAAAAAAGTTAAAGATGCACTATGAAGAAATCGCTCCGTCATTTCCTGGTTGATAAAATTCTAATAGTTCGCCTAATTTCAGTTTGTGACAAATCAAGCTAGTATAGTGTAGAGAATCATTGTACTATCTAAACCGGTGTGAAACATATTTTCCATAACCAAAAATATGAAATTTTCAGCTGTTTGAAGCTGGTATACAAAACTGAGATGAAAGATGCAAAAACAAAACGTAACAATAGGAAGCATAGAAATAGCACACATAGAACAGATCTACAGCTTCTTCGAAAAATGAGTATGACAGATTTATAACACACATTTCTAATGTGAATTTTGTCGGGTCGCCCAAAAACGTACATATTTCAGCTTTAAGGTGAGAAATCTGGAGTTACTTGGAGTTGAGGCTCAACGCATAAGACTGTGTGTTTATGTAAGAGCATTGTAAATGCTTTCCCCAAGTGATCGCCGACTGTCCACTCACCCCAAGCAGTGAGGAGAGGGGGTGGGCTTAAGTATCCTCCTATATCCCAACTGACCACTGGCAGACTTAAAATTCCAGGCCCACCATGAGGTTAAGTTCAGCCTGCGGCAAACTGCATTGAACATAACTTCACTTCTCTAGAGAACGGCACAATCCCTCCAATCACCTAAAAGCCTGGTTCCATCCAGACTTAACACCTACAAAAGGATCACTTGAGCCCTGCGTTCAGCAATGAGTGCCATGCCTTGATATTAACTTTCATTGGCTCCTTTCACTGACTGACTGCGTGTGCTGGAGCACATCTTCCATTTTCCACCCTCCTTTTTGTCACGTTTTCAATTACTCTCTGAGCACACAAAGACAACCTGTGCTGTAATTCAATAAGGAGACAAAGAGGCAAGGGTATCGCCTTTCCCTCCCACATCATTGTCCTGGGACGGGTGAGTGACAGGGGCGCGTCTGCGCCTCTCTCCGGGACCCCACAGCAGAGAATGGTTACTTTGTACCTGTCACTCAAGCTGTGGCCCCTGACACAGAGGTCCCGTGGGCTCGTGGTGAGGTGTCCCTGGGATGGGGTGAGGTAAGGTGAGGGGTCCCAGGCCACATCCCTGTCCCTGCCAGCAGGTTACCCCAACCCTCCCTTTGAAACAATGAGAGACCCCCAGCAGCTGGCTCCTTGGGACACAACAGGAGAGTGTATGGTTGGACAAGCACCATGGACTTATAAAGATGGCTTGAGATAGAGGCCTCCCGAGTGGCGCAGCGGTCTAAGGCGCTGCATCGCAGTGCTAGAGGCGTCATTATAGATCCGAGTTCGATCCCGGGCTGTGTCGCAGCCGGCCGCAACTGGGAGACCCATGAGGCGGCACACAATTGGCCCAGCGTCGTCCGGGTTAGGGAGGGTTTGGCTTGCTGGGATATCCTTGTCCCATCGCGCTCAAGCGACTCCTGTGGTGGGCCGGGCGCATGAACGCTGACACGGTCGCCAGTTGTACAGTGTTTCCTCCGACACATTGGTGCGGCTGGCTTCCGGGTTAAGCGAGCAGTGTGTCAAGAAGCAGTGCGGCTTGGCAGGGTCGTGTTTCGGAGGACGCATGGCTCTCGACCTTCACCTCTCCCGAGTCCGTACTCATACAATCACACAGACTCTGCCATCAACAGCTAGCTCATACAATCACACAGACTCTGCCATCAACAGCTAGCTCATACAATCACACAGACTCTGCCATCAACAGCTAGCTCATACAATCACACACTCTGCCATCAACAGCTAGCTCATACAATCACACAGAGACTGCCATCAACAGCTAGCTCATACAATCACACAGACTCTGCCATCAACAGCTAGCTCATACAATCACACAGACTCTGCCATCAACAGCTAGCTCATACAATCACACAGACTCTGCCATCAACAGCTAGCTCATACAATCACACAGACTCTGCCATCAACAGCTAGCTCATACAATCACACAGACTCTGCCATCAACAGCTAGCTCATACAATCACACAGACTCTGCCATCAACAGCTAGCTCATACAATCACACAGAGACTGCCATCAACAGCTAGCTCATACAATCACACAGACTCTGCCATCAACAGCTACACCACAACGGAAGTCATACTATAGGCAGCAAACCCCAATTTGTAAGACTACATCCTCAATAATGAACTAAACCAAAATGAAAAACTTCTCCACAAGCAGATATTTAGAAAGTATTTCTGAATACAGGAGGTTGAAAGGTTGAATAAACAACAGAAGTTTGGCTTGGTGTTCTGTCAGGGGTCATACAGGCTATTCCACCGCCATCTGTCACCGTCATAGCAGGAGCAGCACACTACCAAGTCCTCTCCATCAGTCCACTCACACTCAGAGTAGCTCCTTATCTTTCACTGTCAGCTACCGCGAAACCATTCACACTGAATCTAACTCGTCTGAAAAGCCAATGGACTGAAAAATATAAATGTTTCCTGATGAATGCTCGAAGGGAGGCTCTATTATGTGCCAATCACAGCTCAGTGTGCTGGCTGCTGAGTGAATGGCTGTAGACAGCAGGGTCAGTGGGGCCACAGAGCCTGACCAGCCACAGCCATCACTAACCAAGATAACAGTAATGAAAGTGCACAGTTTAACTACAGGATCGCCTAGGAATACACAGACCACCGATGAGAGGTGTAGTCTCTGACGTACTATCGAAGAGATCATAAGGGATAACGTGAATGATAGATACTCGAGCATGAGAACCAGTGCTATGTTTGTAAAGAGCCCACTGTGTTGTAGGGCCTTCCGTTTTCCAAAGTGTGAACTCCAATGTGGATATGGTGCTCTGTGTTAAGTACTGAGGTTAGTTACTTCAGAAGTCCAGAGTGAAGATGCCACTATTTGGTACCTGTCGCCCCCCCCCCACCTCCCTAAACCCACACCCTCTTTCTCCCTGCATGGGTCTGTGGTCCCAGTGGGGTGTCATTAGTCTTCCTGAGGGACTGGCCAGTCTGGGCTAATTGAGTTGCACAGGATGACAAGGCCTCTCATTACTGCCAGGCCACTCTGCTTTGATGCTGCTGATGCTCCTTCATACTCCATCAGACACTGGGCCATAATGAGGCAAACAGGTGAGCACAGAAAACCATGACCAAACCTCACCATAACTCAACATGACGACTCCGCTGCAGCATAGAGGTGATAAAGTGAATGGATTTGAATCTTCCTTTTGGAAGAAATGTAGTCTCAGAGATAGTTGCCAGAACTGTGTGTGCCTTGGCCAACTCCGTAGACTTTCATTGTCAGGCCGCACAAACACGACAGAGTTGGAAACGGATCTGGCTACAAGGCTTAGATGGGACTCCAACACTGATGGCTGGAAAGGGCCAGTAGTGTAAGGTGCTCATGGTGCTCCAAACAACCACAATTGCTGACTTCCTGTTCACACTCAAATGAGGAGCTTTCCTCTCAGACAGCTTTCTGTGTGTGTCTCTGGGCTTCTGAGTGGCTGTAGACCAGACCGGGACGTAAGGGTAGATCGAGTCTGAGAAGACCTAACAATAATACTAATGTACCCTGCATGGCAGAACCAGGGACAGTCGCCTAGGAAACACGCACTGTTATGGTCTGTTACTATGGCAACCTGGATCCCAAAAGTGTTCCGGGGCTCTTGTGAAGTGGAAGATGGTCCATTGAAGATGTTCCTCTTACGATCATGCTGTCTTCATGGGGATTTGTGTCTTTTATTCTCAGAGATAAAGGCATATGGAGGGAGGGCAGACATTCTGAGAGGAATGAACAAGTTGTGAATATTTCATCAAAATACTCTCAACTCTCAAGCTTTTCAGCCCAATATTCAATATAAGCTCCAAATATCTGGAATTCACTTCACCATTCGTCACATCACATCATCCATTTATTTGCTTCTAGTAATCTTACCTTATCTTTCCTAATGAAAAACAAAAGAAATCTGGGTTGCTGGAGTGATAAAAACATTAGAATAATTAAGAAAGGCCCCTACCGATGCAGATACATCGGAACCATACAACTCTAAAAGGATTGTTGGATTATCAATGCCTGAGTCAGCTGAATGGTAATAAGCTGCACTCTGTCTGTCTATAAGAAATGAGTGAGCCATGGCCAGTCTGTGCAGCCCAATGACAGTAGTGGTTCCTGCTCTACCAGCCCTGCCGTTCTACTGCTCTGCTGGGCTCAGTTATGCAATGTGATTACTCCATCCATCCATCCATCCATCCAGTGGGGTCTAACGAAGCTCTTGACGTGCACCGAGTGTGAGGGCTCAGGTGAAGTAGAGCGTTTGTTCTCTCAGTGCCCTCACTCTGCTGACGAGATGATCAGTTCAAATGGGCTCTGAGGGCGATGATTGAGCATAGTGCTAGGTCAACTCCTGCAGAAATGGGGCTGTGCTGTGGCACTGGAGCCACTCAGCAAGCATCAGGGCACAGATTAACTCCTGATTACATCATGTTGAGCCTTTCTCCCTCATGCCAAAACACACACGTACTGTACATACACTCCTACTGTCACACAAACCAATACACACTGAACTTTAGCGCACACTTTTAAAAAATCACATGCTGACCAGACGTCAGTTGATTTTGTCCACCCACACCAGACGTGATCAGGACACGCAGGTTGAAATATCAAAACGAGCTCTGAACCAACTATATTAATTTGGGGACAGGTCGAAAAGCATTAAACATTTATGGCAATTTAGCTAGCAAGCTTGCTGTTGCTAGCTAATTTGTCCTGGGATATAAACATTGGGTTGTTATTTCACCTGAAATGCACAAGGTCCTCTTCCACGACAATTAATCCACAGATAAAAGGGTAAACCGAGTTCGTTTCTAGTAATCTCTCCTCCTTCAGGCTTCTTCTTCTTCTTTGGACTTTATATGGCAGTTGGCAACCAACTTTAAGGTGCATTACCACCACCAACTGGACTGGAGTGTGGACATCAGTTCATCTTTCAATCACCCACGTGGGTATATGCTCCTAAAAACCAATGAGGAGATGGGAGAGGCGGGACTTGCAGCGTGTTTTAGCATCACAAATAGAACCAAGTTCTATTTTAGCGCCTGGCTACGCAGACGCTCGTTGATGCGAGCGGTGTGGTCAGCATGTTAAAAAACACATCTGCATCCACCCACCCATGTACACTGACACACATGTACATTGGCTCACCAATAAAATAAATTGCCAGCTCTACAGATGGCTATATCGGTCTGCTAATACAGGACTAGTAAAGGCCCAGTGCACTACTTTTGTAAAACAATAAACATTATTTTATGATTCATATTTTCTTAGGGGGTTCTGCAGCACCCTTACTTCCTGTGGCTATGCTCACTTGGACAGGCAAAGACAAACATATACATTCAAACAAACCTTGTTGGTGAGAAAGGCTATTGAGAGCTCATATGCCTTTCTACTATTAGACAATCCCAGACTCTGCCTTCTGCTCTAACAATGCTAGATTTGCTCTGAGCAACCCTCAGAGTTGACTTTATCCACTTTCCATTATAGAAGGCCTTGTCATGTGAGGGGGAAAGATGCCTGTCCTTCCAGAGTTTCACCTACCAGGTCAGCCCATTTAGAGGAGTCCCGTTGAGAAATACTAGAACGAACGTTGATGCGTCACGATCCACACTAAGAGGATTAATTTGGGGTTAAAAGTACCTTATGGAGGCTGCCCACATTCTCTGAGGAGAACTGGAGCAGAGCTGCTGTTCTGAGAATGCCTCAACACTACAATATGGACACAGTTCCACAAACGTACTGGATTACATCTATACGAATTATCAGTTAGTCTGGAGGTTTTGTTTACACATTGATTGTATTCTCCCCCATTAGAGGAACTCGTTTTCCGTCGTCTGAACAAATGATGACCCACACGCAAACAGGCTATCAGATAATCATAAGACAGCCAGCGCCTGTGACTAATGGACACCTGTTTTTAATCAACAAGGGCTTGTTCAGTCAGTCTATTATGCTCGCCTAGGCCTATTTATTATGCCACAGACTTCCTGGACACAAATTATCTAAGGCTCCAAAGCCTAGCATTCTACCAGTAAATAAATACTAATGTCTTTTAGACAGCAGGAAAAAAACTGTCTGGCAAATGCTCTACAGCACCCAAAGAGATACCATTAGGCTGAGGGGAGTCCGATCAAATGAGGGCAAGGTGAAAAGATTCTGTCTCTTGGAACTAATAGAAGAAGCTCAGATTCTATAGGGTCATACCGCCACCTATTGACCATGCGTGTTAGTGTGCTCACGTAGTCAAAGGCTGAATGGTAAAAAAAACATGGAATAGAAAACTAAATAGAGTTCAATGCAATTCTTTAAGCATAATGTGTTCAAAGCATTCGGTCATTTGCCTTGCTCTTGATCTTGATATTTCAAATGACACTGTGATATCAAGAGATAGAAAGAGGGAGGGAGAGGGGGAGGAAAACCACAGACAGACAGGCGGACAGACTGAAAAGAAGTGAGAGTGGAAGTGGGAGTGGTGGAGAGACAGGTCCTGCCCTGCAGGATTTTGTACCGAACTGAGAATCTGTGCAAACAGCTTCAACAAGTGGCCTAATCCCAGAGCCTTGTCCTCCGGGGGAGGTGGGGGGAGGAGGGGCTCCCTGGTATTTACCTGCTAGATTCTACAGCAAGCCATAAATCTACCCAGGGCCTCGCACGCTCCCCTCTTCCTCCACCGCTTCTTCCTCCTCCTCCTCCCTTTTCGTCCTCCGCATTGCTCTTCAACAATCCTCTCTCCATCCTCCCATCGAGTAAATCTATGTCTCTCTGTGTTTGTGTATCTCTGTAGCCCGGCTGGTTGTGTAATCAGTGGGAGGAGGGGGAGAGAGGGAGAGACACGATGTAATGGCTCCAGTCTAGTATGACTCAGGCAGTGTGCATCCCTGCCCCTGGGGGTAAGAACACAAAACACACAGCCAGTCCCACACATCCCCTCCTCTTGTAATTAGAGCATTCAGATGCTCACTTTCCCCCCTAACAGGCGCTCCCAGGTCCCCAGTCCCAGCCCAGCCCAGCTACACACAGCAGTAATAACCCAAATGACAGGGGGGACTGGAAACGCATTAGGAGATGCGTCTGGTTGGGGTTTTTCTTCTGAAGCCTGCCATGTGGGACGGGCTGGGATAGGAGTGGGCTGGGAGCGGGACGCCTCTCTATCATGAGAGGACTTGCAGAGCAGAGGGGGGAGAGTGGGCCCCTGTGCTGCTCTGTGCAGGGCCTACTCTGCTTTGCTCGTCTATGCTGCTGGCTGGGGAATGCGACACTGAAGAGAGGAGTCCAAACTGGACGACATGAATGGAGCCGGTGTCCCAGGGGGATTCCTCCACCACCTGTTCAAACAGCCAACGCTATCCTGAGGAAATGAAAACTTCCATTTTCACAGAGCTGCATGGATCCAGCACACCAAATCCCCCTCGCTAGTCGCAACAGCTCACTGTCTGCTGTTTCCACAGCTGTTCCTTGGCCGGCCTCACCGGGCCAGCTATCTGGAGATCTGGAGCCAACACAGAGCTGAATTGAAAACTTGAAGAGGGTGAAAATATAAACGTATAAAATGTCCCCAAATATTTCTTAGATTAAATACGTCTTTAGAATGCTGTGGGTAAACTAGAACAGCATGAGAATGGGAGAAATACGCCAGTTCCAATTCAATTATACATTTTTCCACCACCACACAGCCAAAGCTGATAGAAAAAGAGACCATTCAGCAGAAACTGAACTGAAGCTTTCATGAACCCGTTCAGCCTGTCTATGTATGTTCTTTAGGTCATAATCTGAAACGAGCAGTCTGGAGTGGTGGCATTCGTTTAAGGTCACCCCAGAGGACAGTGACAGCACGTGAACTGTGGTTGACCTCTGTCTTTTATTTTTCACTCAGCCTTTCACAGAGAGGAGAGCAGGGCCCAGATTCAAAAAACACTTCTTACGCAAATAAGTGCAATAGCTCATGAAGCTGGTTGAGAGAATGCCAAGCGTGTGCAAAGCTGTCATCAAGGCAAAGGGTGGCTATTTGAAGAATCTAAAATCTAAAATATATTTTGATTTGTTTAACACTTTTTTGGTTAATACATGATTCCATATGTGTTATTTCATAGTTTTGATGTCTTCACTATTATTCTACAATGTAGAAAATAGTAAAAATAAAGAAAAACCCTTGAATGAGTAGGTGTTCTAAAACTTTTGACCGGTAGTGTAGGTGGGCAAAATGCTTGAGGGAACTGGCCTGAATTGAGTGGTTCAGTTGTCCTTTCAGTTTAGTTATTATACTCTCTACACAGTACAGCCTGGTAGGAGCAAACAGCCCTCTCTGTCTGACTAAGACAGGCCCTGGCCTAACCCAACTTTCAGGAGTTCAACAGTCACCGTGCAGCGGTGGCATGCAGTCTCTTATCAGCAGCACATGCAGACGCTGCTCTGGCTGGCATCAGGCTAGGCAGGCTAGCTGGGTATGCTGCAGACTGAAGTAAACAACACCACCTTAACTGCTCCCATCACCATGGAGATACCCCGTCAGGACCAATCAAAACGCGAGACAACTGGGGCCAGGCTGTGAATGAGTGACATCAGCTATTTTATGAGCAGTTAATGTACCGACGCGTCTGTCTAGCCTCCCCCAGCTAGCTATACCGACGCGTCTGTCTAGCCTCCCCCAGCTAGCTAGCTAGTCCTCTACACAGCACCAGGCCTCCTGAATGACACCAGCCCTGAAACAAACAAGTCCTGCCTGCTGTCTGTCAGATAAGTCATGCTATTCTATGTTCTGCCCCCTTCTTTATACCAGAACCAGCCAAGGTGAAAGGGTCCTTCTGCAAAGGGCAAGGAACTGGCTGACGGGAGGATCCCAAATCAAAAGCCTTCTGTTATTTCCTACATGAATTGACAGCTGAGTGGCTCACTTATTTCTCAAGCTTCTACTGGAGACAGAAAATAATACCTTTGATGGTGGTCATAAATCATACCTTGTTATGTTAAATGTTCATGTGTCAAGAGATAAAATATAAGCGTGTTAAATGAACTATGTACGTACGGGGAGAGTGAGTCAGCTGTTGTCTCATAAATCCCAGACAACACAAAAATGTATATAAAACAGGTACATAATCATCAAGACTAAGACAACCATCCAAAAGCTTGGCTATATTTGATTGACATTTTTTTGAGTCGATATAGAAGTCGTCCTTTTCGAATCAGAGCAGAGTTTGAGGCTGTGAGTACAGACTGTGGCCACTAGGAGGCTCTCTACCCCTCTGCCACTGATGTTGCTCCAGACTAGCTGGACTGATGTCAAGAATGATCCTCACACATAGAGCCCAGAATCTCCCATCTTCTCCCTTTGGATAAAAACCATTCCTGTGAAAAACACACGGCTCTAACAGGTCGACTGAGGCTCCATTTAACAGGCGACAGCTTCAGTTACACATAAAATGCATTTTTCAGGGAGCATATAAATATTTTACGGTACTGCCACAGCTGGCACAAAACCACGTAAATCCCCTCTCACTTGTGTAAATATTTGCTAGAATATTCTACGCCTCGGCTTCACCTCGAACGTGCTCTCTGGCCACAACTTGCACGTTATGCAGGAACAGCACAGGGAACAGAAAGGTACAGGGAACAGCAACAGAACAACACGCAGACAGCACAGCCCTAGATAGGATCTATGTGTAAAATCAGCATGTCTTACCAGCATCACAAGCAACACCTCAGCAGTAGGAAACAGCCAAACAAATAGACGGAGAGGAGCAACAAGGAACTCCACTTAACGTTTCAGCTCACTCCCTGCACAGACGTTAGTGACAAATGTATCTGCCATCACTGATTACAAGAGAGAAAGAGGTAGAAAGACTAAATGGGAGGGAGAGAGAGAGAGAGAAAATAGAGTTGGATATTTAAAGCCTTATTGCCGATCCCATGGGGCTAGGAGCAGAGAGGGCGTAATGCTCATGGTTGAGTTGGCCCATCATGAGCTCACTCACGCTTTTCCAAATTGTAGACAGGAAGCACCTGGGCCCAGGGGCCTGAGATTGGCCCTGCACCCAACCAACACTACACATCATCAGCCCAACTGGAAGGAATATATTATGTGGCTCTGTGGCCCAACAGCCAGCCTGCCTGGGCTGTGGGTAAACAAATATATATATATTTTTTATGTACGCACTCACTAACTGTAAGTCGCTCTGGATAAGAGCGTCTGCTAAATGACTAAAAATGTAAAATGTAAATACACCTCCCCCTCCCTTGCACAGAGCAGTGGCATGTGGATAATATTATTTTGCTCAGTTTGTACTGAGGATTTACCCCAGTGTTTTACCCAAAAGACTCAGACTTTCTGTTTCCATCTACGCGGACCGGCACCCCTGTCTCACTGGGACATTGCTCTGGCGGACCTGCCGGGCCAAGCCCTGGGTACTTTTCAGCCAGCATTTACATAACAATGGCAAACTGTGAACTTCAACACCTTCACAAAGCAATTGTCCTGAATGATGAGGTGGTTATTGATTCTGCTCGCAACAAGTCTTAGTGTCACTCTCCTGAAGGAAACACAATTACACTAGAGCTTGCAAGAAAGGCTATACTTGTGCATGTGACATTAAAACAGTAGAGCTTGTTTTGACATAAAACACTGGCGACCCACTGGTGTGGGGGAAAGTCTCAATTGAAAAGCACCACTTCATTCCTCCTCAGCCTTTGGGCAAAGGGAAAACAACATGTGGTAGCTATGCCCATTCAGAGCCAGCTTAATGCCTCCTCATACATCCAAACCCATTACTAAAATGAATTATGATTATTATGATTTTCCTCAACAAGAGTTGATGTCTTACTGTACTAGCTACCACTACTAAAGAGAGAAAAGCAGAAGCAAGGGTAGGCTGGTAATATGGACGACGTGGTTATGGCAGTCGTGCGTTGGGAGAAGCGCGGCGGCCGTGTGGCGGCTGGGTGGGAGCCTGGATGAGCAGGGCTGGCGGGCGCGCGCTTGGTTGAGTTTGGTGACTGTGTGGCTGCCCCCGCTGAGTACTATGGGGATCAGCGCTCAGCCACAGTAGCCAGAGGCAAGCTGCCCAAAGTAAACAGCTCATTCTGGGGACGGCTGAGCTGAGGAGCTAGCTGCTGTAATTATACTGGTGGTCATGAGAAGATGAATACGACCA
This sequence comes from Coregonus clupeaformis, assembly GCF_020615455.1. NCBI lineage: Eukaryota > Metazoa > Chordata > Actinopteri > Salmoniformes > Salmonidae > Coregonus > Coregonus clupeaformis. The sequence continues at coordinate 44,995,085 of NC_059203.1, forward strand.
AGAGGACGAGGGAAGGGCGGGAAGAGGGAGGAAAGGACTCCGACCGACAACGACCTCAATCTTTATCTGCTACAGATTCCCAAAAGAGGAGTTAACTGGGGGGACCAAAGGGGATAGGGACTGGGAGGGGAAGCCAGGTGGAGGGTGGAGAGAGTTCAGTTCACACTACTCTGTCTGCACTCTCAAGCCAAAGGCTTTTAGAACATTTTCAGTACACTTCCAGAGGCCCTTGGCAAATCATCTCAAACACTAGTGAGAGTAGGGTGCTGAAATGTGAAAGTTGGAGCAGAAAAAGGTCCAACAGTGGATTCTCTATTTCAAATACACCTTTCCTTGCTTTAATCAGAGCTTTTTCTCCTCCACGGCATTCTAAACATGTGACCTCATATGGGTCTTGCTATAAACTAGGGTACCAGTGAGGATTTCCTACACTGGACAACTTGTTACAGCTGTTGATAAGTCACTGATAATAATCTGCAACAAAAAAAATGTATGTCATACACATTAAGATATAAGGTGGATCATAGCTATATAAAATAAAATTCACGAGTTGATTTAAAATCCTTTATCATGGTTGGTGTCTTGACAGATTTGTCCAAAATCGTGTGACATAAAACATAACTTTTCTGTCCTTGCATTTATGGTAGTGTAAGGTGTAGTTATATCATATATTAAGCATTAATCAGTTAAATTAGACACTGAACTTGAACCCTGTAAGAATCCTGGATCTAGCGGTCGGACAGTCTTCTCTATAGAGATCTCATGTTACGTGGTGAAAACAGTTTTCATGGGCACACAAATCCTAAATAATGTATGCATTGCAAAATTGAATGCTTCTAACCGAAAGAATCACCTTACCTTCATACTTAAAACCTTAATCGATACCGTCATTAACGTAGTTCTTCAATAATTCTGCATAATATTTGTTGGATGCGCATTTGGTGTCCAGCTGATTAGTTATGCCGTGACATTTTCACACATCATAATCTGAGCCGGGCAGGAATTTTTCAAATGACAGTCAAGTGGCAAACAGCTGTTGTGATAGCGCATGCGATGCAACAACAGCCCAAGTGCTGGAAAAAATGTATTCACGAGGAATGTCCAAAATATTTTGGTGTCTCATTCGTTGCACCGGTGAAGACAGTTGTGCCTGGATCCACGTTAGATCTAATATCCCATCGAATTGATGTTGATCATCTGTTGCTGTCTGCTTGATTTAGGCTCTCGGTAGATTTAACAGAGAATCAGGTCAACATTCACAAGGCCACAGGGCCAGACTGTTTAACAGGACGTGTACTCAGAGCATGCGCGGACCAGCTGGTAAGCGTCTTCACATTTTCAACCTCTCCCTGACCGAGTCTGTAAAACCTACATGTTTCAAGCAGACCACCATAATCCCTGTACCCAAGAAAGCGAAGGTAACCTGCCTAAATGACTACCGCTCTGTAGCACTCACGTCGGTAGCCATGAGGTGCTTTGAAAGGCTGGTCATGGCTCACATCAACACCATCATCCCGGAAACCCTAGACCCACTCCAAATCGCATACAGCCCCAACAGATCCACAGATGACGCAATCTCAATCACACTCCACACTGTCCTTTCCTTCCTGGACAAAAGGAACACCTATGTGAGAATGCTGTTCATTGACTACAGCTCAGCGTTCAACACCATAGTGCCCACAAAGCTCATCACTAAGCTAAGGACCCAGGGACTAAACACCTCCCTCTGCAACTGGATCCTGGACTTCCTGGTAAGGGTAGGCAACAACACATCTGCCACGCTGATCCTCAACACGGGGGCACCTCAGGGGTGCGTTCTTAGTCCCCTCCTGTACTCTCTTTTCACCCATGACTGCATGGCCAAGCACGACTCCAACACCATCATTAAGTTTGCTGACGACACAACGGTGGTAGGCCTGATCACAGACAACAATGAGACAGCCTATAGGGAGGAGGTCAGAGACCTGGCAGTGTGGTGCTAGGACAACAACCTCTCCCTGAACGTGATCAAGACAAAGGAGATGATCATGGACTACAGGAAAAGAAGGGCCGAACACGACCCCATTCACATCAATGGGGCTGTAGTGGAGCGGGTCGAGAGTTTCAAGTTCCTTGGTGTCCACATTACCAACAAACTATCATTGTCCAAACACACCAAGAAAGTCGTGAAGAGGGCACGACAACGCCTTTTCCCCCTTAGGAGACCGAAAAGATTTGGCATGGGTCCCCAGATCCTCAAAATGTTCTACAGCTGCACCATCAAGAGCATCCTGATCGGTTTCATCACCACCTGGTATGGCAACTGCTCGGCATCCAACTGTAAGGCGCTACAGAGGGTAGTGCATACGGCCCTGTACATCAATGGGGCCAAGCTTCCTGCCATCCAGGACCTACAGTTGAAGTCGGAAGTTTACATACACCTTAGCCAAATACATTTAAACTCAGTTTTTCACAATTCCTGACATTTAATCCTAGTAAAAATTCCCTGTCTTAGGTCAGTTAGGATCACCACTTTATTTTAAGAATGTGAAATGTCAGAATAATAGTAGAGAGAATGATTTATTTCAGCTTTTATTTCTTTCATCACATTCCCAGTGGGTCAGAAGTTTACATACACTCAATTAGTATTTGGTAGCATTGCCTTTAAATTGTTTAACTTGGGTCAAACATTTCGGGTAGCCTTCCACAAGCTTCCCACAATAAGTTGGGTGAATTTTGGCCCATTCCTCCTGACAGAGCTGGTGTAACTGAGTCAGGTTTGTAGGCCTCCTTGCTCGCACACGCTTTTTCAGTTCTGCCCACACATTTTCTGTAGGATTGAGGTCACTCCAATACCTTGACTTTTTTGTCCTTAAGCCATTTTGCCACAACTTTGGAAGTATGCTTGGGGTCATTGTCCATTTGGAAGACCCATTTGCGACCAAGCTTTAACTTCCTGATTGATGTCTTGAGATGTTGCTTCAATATATCCACATAATTATCTTTCCTTATGATGCCATCTATTTTGTGAAGTGCACCAGTCCCTACTGCAGAAAAGCACCCCCACAGCATGATGCTGCCACCCCCGTGCTTCACGTTGGGATGGTGTTCTTCGGCTTGCAAGCGTTCCCCTTTTTCATCCAAACATAATGATAGTCATTATGGCCAAACAGTTCTATTTTTGTTTCATCAGACCAGAGGACATTTCTCCAAAAAGTACGATCTTTGTCCCCATATGCAGTTGCAAACCGTAATCTGGCTTTTTTATGGCGGTTTTGGAGCAGTGGCTTCTTCCTTGCTGAGTGGCCTTTCAGGTTATGTCGATATAGGACTCGTTTTACTGTGGATATAGATACTTTTGTACCTGTTTCCTCCAGCATCTTCACAAGGTCCTTTGCTCTTGTTCTGGGATTGATTGGCACTTTTCGCACCAAAGTATGTTCATCTCTAGGAGACAGAACGCGTCTCCTTCCTGAGCGGTATGACGGCTGCATGGTCCCATGGTGTTTATACTTGGGTACTATTGTTTGTACAGATGAACGTGGTACCTTCAGGCATTTGGAAATTGCTCCCAAGGATGAACCAGACTTGTGGAGGTCTACAAAAAAAATGTCTGAGGTCTTGGCTGATTATTTTGATTTTCCCATGATGTCAAGCAAAGAGGCACTGAGTTTGAAGGTAGGCCTTGAAATACATCCACAGGTACACCTCCAACTGACTCAAATGATGTCAATTAGCCTATCAGAAGCTTCTAAAGCCATGACATCATTTTCTGGAATTTTCCAAGCTGTTTAAAGGCACAGTCAACTAAGTGTATGTAAACTTCTGAACCACTGGAATTGTGATACAGTGAATTATAAGTGAAATAATCTGTCTGTCAACAATTGTTGGAAAAATTACTTGTGTTATGCACAAAGTAGATGTCCTAACCGACTTGCCAAAACTATAGTTTGTTAAAAATAAATGTGTGATGTGGTTGAAAAACAAGTTTTAATGACTCCAACCTAAGTGTATTTAAACTTCTTACTTCAACTGTATATACTAGGTGGCCCAAAAAAGTATCAAAGACTCCAGTCACCCAAGTCATAGACTGTTCTCTCTGCTACCGCACGGCAAGCAGTACCGGAACACCAAGTCTAGGTCCAAAAGGCTCCTTAACAGCTTCTACCCCCAAGCCATAAGACTGCTGAACAATTAATCAAATGGCCACCCAGACTATTTGCATAGAACTGCATGAAAATCATTTTTTAATTTTGTTTCAAACCATTTTAAAATGTTGATCCCAATGTCACACATTTGCCCCATTATTTATAGACAGACCCATATGCCTTAAAGGCCATGTGGGTTCAGGGAAAGGCTTAAGAGAAAATGCAAGTATCTCCAAACTAAACTGGAAGCAAACCTTCAAGGAAATGGGAATATAAAAAGTATCTGCAGACCCGCAAACCAGAACACTAAAGCATTTATTCTTTTGTACATGTATGCTTTTCTGCTTGTCTATCTTCTTATTTTTGCCAGTGTAACTCTCAAGGAACCTGCGATGCTGGCCAATTAGCTATACAACTTCGTGCTGTGTTTTGCTAGCGCAGCACACGTACTGTATACCTTTGTCCAAACTCCATAGCAGCAAGACTGAAGGCTCTGTATCTTTTAAAGGGCTTCTACTTGTGTCCATTAAGAGTTATTCTTTAACTTCCAAGATTATTATTCTTTAACTTTAACTTGAAGTTTAATCTGAAATGAACTCTTAGAGTCATGACATTGTAATAATCATAGAATATGTAGTAGAACTTCCATATTTTCCATCTTATGTTGGGGGAGGGGACGAGAGGATTCCATTCTGAATCCCCATCTCTGGAGGCATGCTGATTGGCTGCTGATGGGTTATTTGCGCCATTAGCCACCCAATGAGCATGCCAGGAGTTGAGCTACAGTAGGAAGTAGGGATCCATGTTTAGGCCACAGGAGCTCCACAGTGAATAAATAATTAACAATGGTAGCTACAGCTCTGCTGTACTAAATACTTTATCAATCAATCAATCAAATGTATTTATAAAGCCCTTTTTACATCAGCAGATGTCACAAAGTGCTATACAGAAACCCAGCCTAAAACCCCAAACAGCAGGCAATGCGGATGTAGAAGCATAGTGGCTAGGAAAAACAGCCTAGAAATGCAGGAACCTCGGAAGAAACCTAGAGAGGAACCAGGCTCGGAGGAGTGGCAAGTCCTCTTCTGGCTGTGCCGGATGGAGATTATAAGAGTACATGGCCATTAAAGCCAGATTGTTCTTCAAGATGTTCAAACGTTCATAGATGACCAGCAGGGTCAAACAATAATCACTGTGATTAGAGGGTGCAACGTTCATGCCTACTTCACCCAGATTGCATTTTATTATTGCAAAAAATAAGTAGTGTGTAGTTTCAGTAGTTAGTTACACCACTACATGGCAAAAATGTAATTAACTACTGAAAACACTACCAAGATTTGAATTTAGTTCAACTACCACCAAGCTACTGCAAAATTTAGTTACATTCAGAATCCCCCAACACTGGTCAACTACTTCAATGCTCGCCTTAAATGCCCTTCCTCTCCTTTGGTGTTAGTTAGGATGCCAGTCCCTGACCCTGCTCTTCCTCTGATCCACACATGGCCCTGACTGCAACCCGGCTCTGATTAACAAATTAACAAGCTCTTGAGCTGATCCTGGATCAGGTAGCGGTGCAGGAGTATGTGACCCTGACGCAGGGATGAAGTCTCCTTTATGTGCAGATTACACAGCATTTACTCCCTGAGCAGAAGGGATGTCAGGTGTGTCCCTACAGATTAGCACAAAGCTCCTGGTAATGAAAGAAAGGATACCCGGTGCTGCCTCTGGCGCCTTTGAAGTCAGACCAGTCTCCTCCTTCCTCCCCTCCCCTCCTTTCCCTCTCTTCCCCAGGATGGGAGGAGCCCCCAGAGGAGCTGGAGCCAGAGTCCAGTAGATACGGCCATGCTGAGATTAGCCCAACCTGGCCTGCACCCCTCTCCCTCTCTCTCCTCCTCTTAACTCTCTCTCTCCCTTTTCTTACTCTCCCTCTCTCTTCAATCCAATTCAAAGGGCTTTATTGGCATGGGAAACGCATGTTTACATTGCCAAAGCAACTGAAATAAATAATAAACAAAAGTGAAATAAACAAATCAGAAATGAGTAAACATTACACTCACAAAAGTAAAAAATAAAAATACATTTAAAAAGTGTAACGATGTGCAAATAGTTAAAGTACACAAGTTTCTATCCTTCACTCGCTTACACTTTCACCCAAATTTCTCTCACACCTTTTAATTGAAAGGTAGAAAGGAGCTCCAGCCTCCCTGACAGACAGGTTGGGAAGAGGTGGGGAGGAGGAGGACAGAGCCAGAGGTGTCCCTAATCTAATGGAACTCCCTCCTCTGGAAGTAGTCCAGTGATTTTATAAGGTCAGACTTGGAGGCTGGGCTCTGGCTGAGAAAGGTGGAGCTGCATACAGGGGGAGGATGGCAGGGTTCTGGATGTATTATACAGACACACATGGGAGAGCAGAGCTTTTCTTCTACTGAGAGGGATAACCTGGCATGGAGAAAGGGTCAGAAATAGTTCTCCCTGGAACGCTCACAGACATTAAATAAGGATTTAAATGAAACTGTGTCGAAAACCATAATACGCCCCCCACAGAAATTCAGGTTTTACGTGTGGCTGTTGAAAGAACAAGCTAAGGACAAGCGAGGGAAAAACTCAGATGTGATGAAACTCAAACGTAATTGAAAAGCCTGAAGCAGGAAAAACCTAGAGAGCTAAAGCTAGCAGCAGGAGAGAGGTAATAACCAGAGATGGAGAGGTGAAGTTCACTCCATGTCAGAGCCGAGGTTGGAGGCTTGTCTTGGAAACAGGGCGGACTGTCACTGATGGACACATCTGACGTCGCACTAACAAGAAGGGTTGAGACATTGCACTTGCATGTGCACACACACAATGTAAACTAAAGATAGGCTGTCTTGGTTCAAAACATGTATGAGTCTTGCCAACCCACCCCCACTTTCCTCTACCCTACCCTCCTCTTTAATGCCTTTCTCTTCTATTCTCTCCTGTCACCCTTCCAGCACCTTCCCTATCCCTTCCTCTTTTAACGCAACTCCCAGCTGATTTCAAGAGTTTGTCCAGTGTTCCAATTAGTGACTTTCTTATTTAGGGAAAAGCACATTTTTTGAATCGCAACCCTCTGTAAAACTAATGCCCACGAAGTTGTATAGCTAATTGGCCAGCATCGCAGGTTCCTTGAGAGTTACACTGGCAAAAATAAGAAGATAGACAAGCAGAAAAGCATACATGTACAAAAGAAGACATGCTTTAGTGTTCTGGTTTGCAGGTCTGCAGATACTTTTTATATTCCCATTTCCTTGAAGGTTTGCTTCCAGTTTAGTTTGGAGATACTTACATTTTCCCTCCATCAATGGGACCTTACTCATCAAAACTGTTCGCTGCTCTGGCACCACAATGGTGGAACAAGCTCCCTCACGACGCCAGGACAGCGGAGTCACTCACCACCTTCCGGAGACACTTGAAACCCCACCTCTTTAAGGAATACCTGGATAGGATAAAGTAATCCTTCTACCCCCCCCTTACCCCACCCCCCAAAATATTTATAATTGTAAAGTGGTTGCCCCACTGGCTATCATAAGGTGAATGCACCAATTTGTAAGTCGCTCTGGATAAGAGTGTCTGCTAAATTACGTAAATGTAAATGTAAATGTAGATGAGTCACAGGGTAGTCTCTGGGGGATAGAGAATGTTCTGGAGAGGATTCATTTCTTCCGAGCAGCTGTCAGTGATTCGTAAAATACTCCTTGTCCATCACTTCCTATCCCATCCAGAATCTAGTGCTTGGACATCCAGGGCTCAACTCCCTGTATTCCCTCCATCAATGGGACCTTACTCATCAAAAGTGGGAGCTGCTGAAATCTGTGTTGCCCTGACTAACCCTAACCCCTCATCAACTCAGCCGATCAGCACTTTTCCCTCCCTCCCTGCCTGGCCGTCTGTGCTGCTGCTGGAGGTTGATTGAGGGACGAGAGAGAGAGAGAGCGAGAGAGAGAGAGTGAGAGAGAGAGAGAGAGAGAGAGAGAGGGGGAGAGGGTGGGCGTGTGAGAGAGTCAGAGAGTCAGAGAGGGAGGTTTGCTCAGGATAAACTGTGCCCATGAGGGCAGCAGATGGCATTGACTGGGTGAGGGGTGGGGGCTCATTATCTTTACTATCTGCACCGCTTGTCACATTATCCACCATGTCCTCCTCTTCTCCTCTCCTCCTGTTAACAGACCACTGCTCCTCCTCACTGGCCTCTGGTACAGTAGGCTGACACTGAGAACAGCATGAGATCCTCTGATCTACATTTTGAAGAGGTAGGGTTTCAGGTTGTTTTCGGAAGATGGGCAGGGACTCTGCTATCCTAGCTTCAGGGGGAAGCTGGTTCCACCATTGGGCTGCCAGGACAGAGAAGAGCTTGCACTGAGCTGAGCGGGAGCTGCCCTCCCGTATGGGTGAGAAGGCCAAGAGACCAGAGGTGGCATATTCGGGTTGGGGTGTAGGGTTTGAGCAAAGCCTGAAGGTAGGGAGAGGCAGTTCTCTTGCTGCTCCGTAGGTAAGTACCATCGTCTTGTAGTGGATGTGAGCTTCGACTGGAAGTCAGCGGAGTGTGCGGAGGAGAGCGATGATGTGGGAGAATTTGGGAAGGTTGAACACTAGGCGGGCTGCAGCGTTCTGGATAAGTTGCAGGGGTTTGATGGCACAAGCGGGGAATCCAGCCAACAGCGAGTTGCAGTAGTCCAGACAGGAGATGACAAGTACCTGGATTAGGACCTGCGCCGCTTCCTGTGTGAGGTAGGGTCGTACTCTACGGATGTTGTAGAGCATGAACCTGCAGGAGCGAGTCATTGCTTTGATATTTGCAGAGAACGACAGAGTGTTGTACAGGGTCACACCAAGGTTCTTTGTACTCTGGGATGGGGGACACCGTGGAGTTGTCAACCGTGATGGAGAGGTCTTGGAGCGGGCAGGCCTTCCCTCGGAGGAAGAGCAGCTCTGTCTTGTCGAGGTTGAGCTTGAGGTGGTGGGCCGAACATCCAAGCTGAGATATCTGCCAGGGACGCAGAGATGCGTGTCGCCACCCTGCCACCCTGCAACCTAAAAATAAACATTCCAAGGACAGGCAACATTTTCACTTCTGTTCTCAGAACGTTTAAAAAACGTTTTTTTACCGGTCAGGAAAACAATTTGAAACCAAAAACCCCCAACATCCCACAACTTCCAAGCCACTAAATGTGCTAGCTGGGCAGTGACTAAAGTGGATACAGATACATTTTTCCTGGACATTACTAAAGCCGCAATACCAGGTCCAGACGACACAATGGGCTTAAACACTATGGAGTTGCCTCAGTTCTTTTCTGACTGTGCTAAATATCACCCCCAGAACAAACAAGCACAGACAGGCCATATATTTATAAGAACTGTCCCAGTCAGGCTACAGCCACACTACCACAGTTTGTTTTAACATGGCAGCCAGTGGGCTCCGTAGCCTTAAGCCCTCCTCCTACCCAGCAGCCCCTACAATGGCAGCCTAGCCAGGTCCTCATAACCAAAATTAGGTTAGGAGACGTTCTGCAAATTTTGTTTGCCTGACAAGTATGTTTACGTCGACCTTGTAGAAAAATACACATTACAGAACATTTAGTTAAACAAATATACTAGTGGAGTCTCAGCTGCAGTATTCTGCTCTGCTGTACATTGATGAAATTGAGTGTTCAGTTAACAGGCTAGTGAACATGAATATGATCTCTCTCTCTCTCTCTCTCTCTCTGGTTGTGCATTGAGTGAGAGAGTGAGCAAGAGCGAGCGAGAGAGAAAAGAGCGAGAAAATAGAGCGAGAGAGCAAACGTATAAGCAAACCAACTTCAGAAATATTGGCCCTAAAGGATGTGTGGTCTGGGCAAAGTGGATGAAGGTTTGGAGCAGAAACAAAGTTGAAAGTGAGGCTCTATACTTCACAATGTGTGCTACTCCCCAGAACTGCTGGATGTCTGGCCGGCCCCTATAAAGAACCCAGATCAGATGCACTGTTTAATACTACGGCCTAAATAAACCCTCCAACCATGGTCTCTCTCCCAGTCTGAGTGATGCAGCTGTTTCTTCTTAGGACATTCAGTAAGAGCAAATCTAATGTGCGGTTTAACACTGTTGACGTCAAGCAAAACAACCAGAGCAAAGATAGAAAGGCCTGACTCAGTTCAGACTCCCTGGCCTTTATTTCCTGGAGTGGTAAATCAGAGGCCCAACTGAGTCCTCGTCATGATGGCGGTCATATTTTCTTCCTCTGCCAGACCTGGAACAGAAGGAGTGCTCCTATCACCAGCTCCCCAACTTCCTGCTGCTTCTCTACACTCCCAGGAAGAGGCTGGGTTACGTAAGCAGGCGGGGGGGATTGGCGTTGGGATGGGGGTGTCTGGTGGAGGGGTGTCGTCTGTCTGCGTGTTTTTGAGTGGTCCGTCTGTCCGTCCAAGCCCACTCCCCCCAGTGACCAAGCCCATCCCTCCCAGTGACCTGGTGGCCCCGGGCCCCTCTGATCGACACGGCTACTGCTTTCACACCAAACACTGCAGTCATGGCCCAGCCTCACTCCTCTCTTTTGAAGTCCTCTCGAAGGTTTACCTCCCTCCCTCCCTCTCTCCCTCCTGAAGCCCAAAGTATCCCCCACAGCAGGATTAGAGCAGCCAGCCAGCCAGTTTCCCAGGTGCTATTACCCTTGTAGTAATCACAGACACACTGGAAGTTACTCTTTAGCCAGGATTATGCGAAAGGAGTAAGTCAATATAGGTTAAGTCTCTATTATCACTAAGCCAATACTGCGAGCACTAAATTGTGGGCAGAAAATGGCTCCTTTTTTCATGGCAGCATAATGGAGAGGAGAGAGGAGATAGCATCGCATTGCACCAGTAATCAGGGGCATGATTTGACTGACACACTGGATTACTCCATGATAGAGAGGTTGGGGAATGCGAGCTCACCACTAACAATTCTTAAAAGCAGCCCGACTCAAGGGGCTGTCAAAACAACAAGTATCCAAAAAGGATATCACACACATACCTGCACAGGGGGAGAGAAAGAGAATGGGGGGATCCGCACTGTGACACTCTACTTACATGGCAGATCACAAAGGCTTTAAGAGAGGGCAGTCTTTCTTACCTGCGGGAGAAAGAAAGAAAAAAGAGAGAGGGAGGAATATGTTAATACTTTGCACGTTATTTGACAGTGAGGCATGTACAGTAATTGGAGTGTGTCAGGACAGGCTGTAGGTTTTGTTCATTATTTAGAGTGGTGAGGCCTGCGGTAAGAGGGTGAGCTGTTGGCCTTATTTGGTGCTGAGTGTGGGTGTCTCTGTTTAATAACACAGTGCCTGGGCTGGTCTCAGCTGGTCAGGCAGCCTGACAGGCAGCAGAGTCTCCCCCAGAGTTCACTCTTATCTACAGGCTACTCATCATCCCACACATAGGCATACATTCTAACACCAGACAACACACACTTTACATACATACACAGACATATACGCTACATGGCCAAAAGTATGTGGACACAGCTCGTCGAACATCTCATTCCAAATCATGGGCATTACTGTGGAGTTGGTCCCCCTTTTGCTGCTATAACAGCCTCCACTCTTCTGGGAAGGCTTTCCACCAGATGTTGGAACATTGCTGTGGGGACTTGCTTCCATTCAGCCACAAGAGCATTAGTGAGGTTGGGTACTGATGTTGGGCGGTTAGTCCTGGCTCGCAGTCAGCGTTCCAACTCATCCCAAAGGTGATCGATGGGGTTGAGGTCAGGGCTCTGTGCAGGCCAGTCAAGTTCTTCCATACCGATCTCGATAAACCATTTCTGTATGGACCTCGCTTTGTGCACAGGGGGCATTGTCATGCTGAAACAGGAAAGGGCCTCCACCAAACTTTACAGTTGGCACTATGCATTGGGGCAGGTAGCGTTCTCCTGGCATCCGGCAAACCCAGATTCGTCAGTCGGACTGCCAGATGGTGAAGCGTGATTCATCACTCCAGAGAACGTGTTTCATCACTCCAGAGAACGTGTTTCCACAGCTCCAGAGTCCAATGGTGGCGAGCTTTACACCCCTCCAGCCGACGCTTGGCATTGCACATTGTGATCTTAGGCTTGTGTGCGGCTGCTCGGCCATGGAAACCCATTTCATGAAGCTCCAGACTAAAAGTTATTGTTGCTTCCAGAGGCAGTTTGGAACTCCGTAGTGAGTGTTGCAACCAAGGACAAATTATTTTTACGCACTACGAACTTCAGCACTCGGCAGTCCCGTTCTTTGAGCTTGCGTGGCCTACCACTTCGTGGCTGAGCTGTTGTTGCTCCTAGACATTACCACTTCACAACAACAGCACCGGGGCAGCTCTAGTAGGGCAGAAATTTGACAAACTGACTTGTTGGAAAGGTGGCATCCTATGACGGTGCCACGTTGAAAGTCACTGAGCTCTTCAGTAAGGCAATTCTACTGCCAATGTTTGTCTATGGAGATTGCATGGCGGTGTGATCGATTTTATACACCTGTCAGCAATGGGTGTGGCTGAAATAGCCAAATCCACTAATTTGAAGGGGTGTCCACATACCTTTGTATATATAGTGTAACATTTTCATATGACTATAATGTATGCAATTATACCATTGGGGATCTTCCCTATTTTAGACAGGGTGGTCCTCTTCTTCATTCAACATGTCCGCATGTAGATGCGTCTGAAAATAAGCTAGTTCTACAGTTACTAAACACGTCCTTTAGTTCAACTAGTTCAGGTTCTGTCCATAACTTTGTTAGATAGCTGGATGTTATCAATACAATACACCATTAGATAATGGGGGAGGATAGTGTTGACCCCAGCATGGAAGACCGTAAAGGCAGCTAATGGGAGAGAGCAGATCCAGAACAATCTCTCCTGAAATCAGCAGTAGACGGACTGGGGGTGAGGTCATGTCCACAAATGTGAGCGAGTGTGTGTCTGTGTGTGTGTGTGTGTGTATCCTGTTATCGCTAGAATGGCGCCGGAGGGGATGGCTGACGTTTTATGGACTCTTAACCAACCGTGCTATTTTGTTTGTTTTATCGCATCGTGTGTAACTTATTTTGTACATAATGTTGCTGCTACTGTCTCTTATGACCGAAAATAGCTTCTGGACATCAGAACAGCAATTACTCACCTTGAACTGGACTAATAATTTTTCTTTAATGAGTCGGACGAGAGGGATTTGCTCCAGACACCCGTCATTCGCAGTAGAAAGAAAAGGAGATATCGCGGAAGGAGATTGGCAACGAGCGGCTAATCTGCCTTTGCCATCGATACTATTGGCCGACGTACAATCGCTTGATAATAAAGTGGGCGAACTACAAGCACGTATATCCTACCAACAGGACATTAAAAACTGTAATATCTTATGTTTCACGGAGTCGTGGCTGAATGACGACATGAATAACATACAGCTGGAGGGTTATACACTGTATCGGCAGGATAGAACAGCAGCCTCTGGTATGACAAGGGGTGGCGGTCTATGAATATTTGTAAACAACACTGGTGCACGATATCTAAGGAAGTCTCGAGGTTTTGCTCGCCTGAGGTATAGTATCTCATGATAAGCTGTACACCACACTATTTACCAAGAGAGTTTTCATCTATATTCTTCGTAGCTGTCTATTTACCACCACAAACCGATGCTGGCACTAAGACCGCACTCAATGAACTGTACACAGCCATTAGCAAATAGGAAAACGATCATCCAGAGGCGGCGCTCCTAGTGGCCGGGGACTTTAATGCAGGGAAACTTAAATCTGTTTTACCTCATTTCTACCAGCATGTTAAATGTGCAACAAGAGGGAAAAAAACTCTAGACCATTTTTACTCCACACACAGAGACGCGTACAAAGCTCTCCCTCCATTTGGCAAATCTGACCATAATTCTATCCTCCTGATTCCTGCAAAAACTAAAAGGAGGAAGCACCAGTGACTCTGTCAATAAAAAAGTGGTCAGATGAAGCAGATGCTAAGCTACAGGACTGTTTTGCTAGCACAGACTGGAATATGTTCCGGGTTTCTTCCGATGGCATTGAGGAGTACACCACATCAGTCACTGGCTTCATCAATAAGTGCATCGATGACTTCGTCCCCACAGTGACTGTACGTACAGTGAGGGAAAAAAGTATTTGATCCCCTGCTGATTTTGTATGTTTGCCCACTGACAAAGACATGATCAGTCTATAATGTTAATGGTAGGTATATTTGAACAGTGAGAGACAATAATAACACAAAAATACAGAAAAACACATGTCAAAAATGTTATAAATTGATTTGCATTTTAATGAGGGAAATAAGTATTTGACCCCTCTGCAAAACATTACTTAGTACGTGGTGGCAAAACCCTTGTTGGCAATCACAGAGGTCAGACGTTTCTTGTAGTTGGCCACCAGGTTTGCACACATCTCAGGAGGAATTTTGTCCCACTCCTCTTTGCAGATCTTCTCCAAGTCATTAAGGTTTTGAGGCTGACGTTTGGCAACTCGAACCTTCAGCTCCCTCCACAGATTTTCTATGGGATTAAGGTCTGGAGACTGGCTAGGCCACTCTAACTCTAATGTGCTTCTTCTTGAGCCACTCCTTTATTGCCTTGGCCGTGTGTTTTGGGTCATTGTCATGCTGGAATACCCATCCACGACCCATTTTCAATGCCCTGGCTGAGGGAAGGAGGTTCTCACCCAAGATTTGACGGTACATGGCCCTGTCCATCGTCCCTTTGATGCGGTGAAGTTGTCCTGTCCCCTTAGCAGAAAAACACCCCCAAAGCATAATGTTTCCACCTCCATGTTTGACGGTGGGGATGGTGTTCTTGGGGTCATAGGCAGCATTCCTCCTCCTCCAAACACGGCGAGTTGAGTTGATGCAAAAGAGCTCCATTTTGGTCTCATCTGACCACAACACTTTCACCCAGTTCTCCTCTGAATCATTCAGATGTTCATTGGCAAACTTCAGACTGGCCTGTATATGTGCTTTCTTGAGCGGGGGGACCTTGCGGGCGCTGCAGGATTTCAGTCCTTCACGGAGTAGTGTGTTACCAATTGTTTTCTTGGTGACTATGGTCCCAGCTGCCTTGAGATCATTGACAAGATCCTCCTGTGTAGTTCTGGGCTGATTGCTCACCGTTCTCATGATCATTGCAACTCCACAGGGTGAGATCTTGCATGGAGCCCCAGGCCGAGGGAGATTGACAGTTATTTTGTGTTTCTTCCATTTGTGAATAATCGCACCAACTGTTGTCACCTACTCACCAAGCTGCTTGGCGATGGTCTTGTAGCCCATTCCAGCCTTGTGAAGGTCTACAATCTTGTCCCTGACATCCTTGGAGAGCTCTTTGGTCTTGGCCATGGTGGAGAGTTTGGAATCTGATTGATTGATTGCTTCTGTGGACAGCTGTCTTTTATACAGGTAACAAGCTGAGATTAGGAGCACTCCCTTTAAGAGTGTGCTCCTAATCTCAGCTCGTTTCCTGTATAAAAGACACCTGGGAGCCAGAAATCTTTCTGATTGAGAGGGGGTCAAATACTTATTTCCCTCATTAAAATGCAAATCAATTTATAACATTTTTGACATGCGTTTTTCTGGATTCTTTTGTTGTTATTCTGTCTCTCACTGTTCAAATAAACCTACCATTAAAATTATAGACTGATCATTTATTTGTCAGTGGGCAAATGTACAAAATCAGCAGGGGATCAAATACTTTTTTACCCCAACCAGAAGCCATGGATTACAGGCAACATCAACACTGAGCTAAAGGGTAGAGCTAACGCTTTCAAGGAGCGGGACTCTAACCCGGAAGCTTATAAGAAGTCCTGCTATGCCCTCCAACGAACCATCAAACAGGCAAAGCGTCAATACAGGACTAAGATTGAATTGTACTACACCGGCTCCGACGCTCGTCGGATGTGGCAGGGCTTGCAAACTATTACAGACTACAAAGGGAAGCACAGCCATGAGCTGCACAGTGACACGAGCCTACCAGATGAGCTAAATTACTTCTATGCTCACTTCGAGGCAAGTAACACTGAAACATGCATGAGAGCATCAGCTGTTCCAAACGATTGTGTGATCACGCTCTCCGTAGCCGATGTGAATAAGACGTTTAAACAGGTCAACATTCACATTGATGAATGATTACCAGGACGTGTACTCCGAGCCTGCACTGACCAACTGGCAAGTGTCTTCACTGACATTTTCAACCTCTCCCTGTTTGAGTCTGTAATACCAACATGTTTCAAACAGACCACCATAGTCCCTGTGCCCAAGAACATTTTTATTTCACCTTTATTTAACCAGTTAAGCCAGTTGAGAACAAGTTCTCATTTACAACTGCGACCTGGCCAAGATAAAGCAAAGCAGTGCGATAAAAACAACAACACAGAGTTACATATGGGGTAAACAAAACATAAAGTCAAAAATACAACAGAAAATATATATACAGTGTGTACGAATGTAGTAAGTTATGGAGGTAAGGCAATAAATAGGCCATAGTGCAAAATAGTTACAATTTCGTATTAACACTGGAATGATAGATGTGCAAAAGATGATGTGCAAATATCTGGGTACTGGGGTGCAAATTAGCAAAATAAATAACAATATGGGGATGAGGTAGTTGGATGGGCTAATTACAGATGGGCTGTGTACAGGTGCAGTGATCGGTAAGCTGCTCTGACAACTGACGCCTAAAGTTAGTGAGGGAGATAAGAGTCTCCAGCTTCAGAGATTTTTGCAGTTCGCAGCAGAGAACTGGAAGGAATGGCGGCCAAAGGAGGTGTTGGCTTTGGGGATGACCAGTGAGATATACCTGCTGGAGCGCAGACTACGGGTGGGTGTTGCTATGGTGACCAGTGAGCTAAGATAAATGTAAATAAGGCGGGGATTTGCCTAGCAGTGATTTATAGATGACCTGGAGCCAGTGGGTTTGGCGACTTAGGTAACCTGCCTAAATGACTACCGACCTGTAGCACTCACGTCTGTAGCCATCAAGTGCTTTGAAAGGCTGGTCATGGCTCACATCAACACCTTTATCCCAGAAACCCTAGACCCACCCTAATTTGCATACCACCCCAAACAGATCCACAGATGATGCAATCTCTATTGCACTCCACACTGCCCTTTCAAAACTGGACAAGAGGAACACCTATGTGAGAATGCCATTCATTGACTACAGCTCACCATAGTGCCCTCAAAGCTCATCACTAAGCTAAGGACCCTGGGACTAAACACCCCCCTCTGCAACTGGATTCTGGACTTCCTGACGGGTCGCCCCCAGGTGGTAAGGGTAGGTAACAACACATCCGTCTCGCTGATCCTCAACACGGGGGCCCCTCAGCAGTGTGTGCTCAGTCCCCTCCTGTACTCCCTGTTCACTCATGACTGCATGGCCAGGCACGACTCCAACACCATCATTAAGTTTGCCGACGACACAACAGTGGTAGGCCTGATCACCAACAACGACGAGACAGCCTATAGGGAGAAGGTCAGAGACCTGGCCGTGTGGTACCAGAACAACAACCTCTCCCTCAACGTGATCAAGACAAAAGGAGATGATTGTGGACTACAGGAAAAATAAGAGGACCGAGCACGCCCCCATTCTCATCGACGGGGCTGTAGTTCAGGTTCCTTGGTGTCCATATCACCAACAAACTAACATGGTCCAAGCACACCAAGACAGGGACTAAGGAGACTGAAAAGATTTGGCATGGGTCCTCAGATCCTCTACAGCTGCACCATCGAGAGTATCCTGACTGGTTGCATCAATGCCTGGTATGGCAACTGCTTGGCCTCCGACCGCAAGGCACTACAGAGTGTAGTGCGTACGGCCCAGTACATCACTGGGGCCAAGCTTCCTGCCATCCAGGACCTCTATACCAGGCGGTGTCAGAGGAAGGCCCTAAAAATTGTCAAAGACTCCAGCCACCCTAGTCATAGACTGTTCTCTCTACTACTGCGCGGCAAGCGGTACCGGAGCGCCAAGGCTAGGTCCAAGAGGCTTCTAAACAGCTTCTACCCCCAAGCCGTAAAAGACTCCTGAACATCTAATCAAATGGCTACCCAGACTATTTGCATTGAATATGACACACATGATACTGCATATATGGCTGGTTTGGCTGTATCTGGCCCTCAGACTCTTTACTGACATAGAATATGGATAACTACTTAATAGGCCCAGGACGATACCAGTGTCATGGCAAGGAAACAAAATATGGTGATGGAAACAAACAATATGTTGTCATCCAGAGTCACATTTATTTATTTACCAAGCTATAGCACACAATATTTTACATACAGTACTGCAAGTTTTTAAAGGACCAGAGAGTTTTGTCTGCTTCGTGTTTTCATTTTTTTCTTGGAAAAAATATTGCCATACTGGTATCGTCACAGTCCTACTAAATACCTTTTAATGACAGGTGAAAAGACACCCTGTCCAATCCAACGCCTGATTCACATAAGGTGAACAGTGCATATGTCAGATAAGGATAAAGTAAAGTGCATCAGGTACAGAGAGCCAACTACATGTAAAATTAGATTACTTTAGGTGTAAATCAACAACTATTTGATTAAAACCCTGTAGTAGGAGTTATAGGAGGGGAGGTAGGGGTGGAAGGAGGGAGGGAGGGGAGGGAGGATGAGAGGGAAGGAGGGAGAGACATGAATGGACAGCCTGGACTGCCATTGATGATCAGTGGCTGGAATGTATGCACTCACTACTGTAAGTCGCTCTGGATAAGAGCGTCTGCTAAAAGGCCAAAATAATGTACAAAATGTAAAATGGAATGAGGCAGGCCTCAGGCTCGCGATACACATCTGTCCACAGGTTTAAATTTAGACTGGATCTCAGTCCCCAGTCCTCCTCTCACAGCCAGTCCGTCAGAACAGAGCAGCCATCAAGGACTACATTATCATTCCTACCGTCTCACCAAGGAAGACACTGCTCCTATACAGGACATATACTGGAGCAGAGCTGAAGCTCACGAACGTTGTGCACTTTTGCCCTGTGATTTAAAGACTGTGGTTCAAGGAGTGTTTCAGCTATTTACTGGAAGTATGTATGTATCCACCCTGAACAGACTTAGACCCTATATAAAATATCAGACCATATAGTAAACTCAGCAGCCAGGAACACAACCTACAGTTGAAGTTTACATACACCTTAGCCAAATACATTTAAACTCAGTTTTTCACAATTCCTGACATTTAATCCTCGTAAAAATTCCCTGTCAGATCAGTTAGGATCACCACTTTATTTTAAGAATGTGAAATGTTAGAATAATAGTAGAGAGACTTATTTATTTCAGCTTTTATTTATTTTATCACATTCCCAGTGGGTCAGAAGTTTACATACACTCAATTAGTATTTGGTAGCATTGCCTTTAAATTGTTTAACTTGGGTCAAACGTTTCGGGTAGCCCATTCCTCCTGACAGAGCTGGTGTAACTGAGTCAGGTTTGTAGGCCTCCTTGCTCGCACACACTTTTTCAGTTCTGCCCACAAATCTTCTATAAGATTGAGGTCAGGGCTTTGTGATGGCCACTCCAATACCTTGACTTTGTTGTCCTTAAGCCATTTTGCACACAACTTTGGAAGTATGCTTGGGGTCATTGTCCATTTGGAAGACCCATTTGCTACCAAACTTTCACATCTTGACTGATGTCTTGAGATGTTGCTTCAATATATCCACATAATCTTCCTCCCTCATGATGCCATCTATTTTGTGAAGTGCACCAGTCCCTCCTGCAGCAAAGCACCCCCACAGCATGATGTTCCCACCACCGTGTTTCACGGTTGGGATGGTGTTCTTCGGCTTGCAAGCATCCACCTTTTTCCTCCAAACATAACGATGGTCATTATGGCCAAACAGTTCTATTTGTGTTTCATCAGACCAGAGGACATTTATCCAAAAAGTACGATCTTTGTCCCCATGTGCAGTTGCAAACCGTAGTCTGGCTTTTTTATGGCGGTTTTGGAGCAGTGGCTCTTCCTTGCTGAGCGGCCTTTCAGGTTATGTCGATATATGACTTGTTTTACTGTGGATATAGATACTTTTGTACCTGTTTCCTCCAGCATCTTCACAAGGTTCTTTGCTGTTGTTCTGGGATTGATTGGCACTTTTTGCACCAAAGTACGTTCATCTCTAGGAGACAGAACGCGTCTCCTTCCTGAGCGGTATGACGGCTGCATGGTCCCATGGTGTTTATACTTGGGTACTATTGTTTGTACAGATGAACATGGTACCTTCAGGCTTTTGGAAATTGCTCCCAAGGATGAACCAGACTTGTGAACAATTTTTTTTCTGAGGTCTTGGCTGATTTCTTTTGATTTTCCCATGATGTCAAGCAAAGAGGCACTGAGTTTGAAGGTAGGCCTTGAAATACATCCACAGGTACACCTCCAATTGACATCAGAAGCTTCTAAAGCCATGACATCATTTTCTGGAATTTTCCAAGCTATTTAAAGGCACAGTCAACTTAGTGTATGTAAACTTCAGACCCACTAGAATTGTGATACAGTGAATTATAAGTGAAATAATCTGTCTGTAAACAATTGTTGGAAAAATTACTTGTGTCATGCCCAAAGTAGATTTTGGTGTCTTGCCAAAACTATAGTTTGTTAACAAGAAATTTGTGGAGTGGTTGAAAAACGAGTTTTAATGACTCCAACCTAAGTGTATGTAAACTTCCGACTTCAACTGTATCTCCATCTAAAGTTCATATTCAGATACATTTGACTGCATTCAATCATGAAATGTAAGTACAACAATATTATAGTGAGACCTCAAATCAACAAATACAACATGATTACAGATCAGAACCTAAGGGTTCATTCTTGGAGATACTCGGTCTTCTGCATCAAAGAATAGGGGATAACATATCTGTTTACAAGCCATTACTCACTTCCTTTCTTACAAGCCTGTGGTCCATGTCGTCTTATCTATTCTATAATTGTGCCTTATAATACAGGCCAGATAAGGATGAGTGAAGTCGGGACGTCGCTTCTCATGTAAACATTTCTATGTGATTTGGCTTTTATCTAACCTTGCTTTTTCTCATGGTGTGTGTGTGTGTGTGTGTGTGTGTGTGTGTGTGTGTGTGTGTGTGTGAGCAGAGGATCCCTGGACTTGTCTTAGAGCGAGACACAACACCACAGACAGTGAGCACTGAGCAGGCGATGCAGCTGTTTCTCTGCGGCCACAGAGGGGAGCTTTTAATTGAATGTGAATGCAGAGGAAGAGGCTTTTAATTTGGCCCTGGCTACAGAGACACGCACTGGGCCCTCAGTGGGGGAGGAGGGGAAGCTCCGGTCTCATCCAAAACCCCTTTGTGTCGCCCCCTCACCCCTCCTCACCCCACACATCACATGCCTCTAATTACTCGCCATGGGAATGCTGGGAAAACAACAACAACAAATCATTGTCATGTTCAAAGATCTCTGCTAGTTTTGAACGACTGCCATCACATTAAGGGGATAGAGGAGGGAGTACAGTACATGGAAATGTAATGGATGTGTGTGTGTAGTGCACAGAGTTGTACTCAGGTGTGATGAGCGATGGCACGCCCTATTGCTGGTTTGAGCAGGATAGGATGGGATGGGAGGCACTGTCGTTGATCTACACTGGGTGAAAATGTATGCACTCACTAACTGTAAGTCGCTCTGGATAAGAGCATCTGCTAAATGACTAAAAATGTAAATGTAAAATGTGTTTTAGAAGGCCTGTCTATTTATTAAAACAGCAGTAATTCTGTGATAACTCAATAAGGGGGCTGTGTAGACAACGTGACGTAACAGTGGGCCTCAACCTCTCTGTTACCTACCTCCCTCCCTCCCTCTCTTTCTATCTCTGGGGTATGGCCTGCACTTCAATGGAAAACATTGAATGAGGAGGAGATGGAAAGCCAAGAGTAGGGTTATTTTTCGATTGAGTACAGCCTGGTAGATAGTCATATGGGTTTGATTCGAGCTCTGCTGTAGGTAAGAGGCGGGGAAAAGGAGGTACATAGTAATCAGCCTCAAATAACCAAACTCAAAATCATGACTTAGACCCCTGATTTAATGTCTTTGCGGTGTGGGGATAAGGTACTCTCTTTAAGTGGTCGACAGTGTGTTGCCTGCATACACACTCTCTTACTGGGTAAAATGCTGAGCAACAGTCATGTTTTCTTTCTTTCTGAAATGTGGGACTGTTTAAAGTCGCTGATGAGCTCAGTCTGTTCAAACCCTCAGTCCCCCTCACACACACACACACACTCGCTCACAGACACACACACACACACGCTCACACACAAACCCACACACGCTCGCTCACACATACGCTCACACACACACGCTCACACACACGAGACTGTGTGAAAAGAAAAGCACACATCCCCAGTGTTCCTCATCACTGATAGCCCTTGAGACAGAGCACCTTTTCACAGCACTTACTCAGACTAGCAGTTTAACTGCTCTGGGCCATGGCAGTGGTGTGAGGGCCAGAGGCACGTAAACCCTAGACTACAATGCACAGACTGACCAGAGTGCACGCTTCTGTCATTCAAAGCTCTTTACAACCCTGTTCCCACAAGCCACAGAGCAGTGCTGGGAAACAATATGCTGGCATCACTCACACTCAGTCAACCTCAGCTCAGTACAGCCAAGCGGATAGTATATGGCACTACAGCACAATAAATACATGAAATCACAAGAATACTGTACTGTTCACTCAAATAATATTGTCATGCACTTTCTTATGATACAATTCATCACGTTAAATGAGAAGGAATCACGAAAAAGCACACCTCAAATCTGTAAACATTCTGAATGATTTCCCAGCCTGTAGCGTAACAAAGCAAAATGTCTAGCAAAAAGCCTTAACACTACTACTTCGTTTGGCTGTTTTTGTGTTCTTTCAAATTGCATCTGGAGATGTTTAAATGTCATTAAAATATGTGCTCGGTGAACTGGCGGGGCTCAAATTACTGCCCAAAATGGCCGGAGAACCATGGATGCAATATGAGCTATTGAGCTTCACTGCACACAGCCTCTGATGGAGACACCTCCCACATCTTTATCAGTCCCCATTTACTCTCCTATAGTGTTTTTGGGGAGTGAGATGACAAGGACTTTTATTCACAAACGTATGTGACAGTCAAGAGTGAAGAGAGAGGAGGTGGAAAGATGAGAAAAAGAGGGGGAGGAAGCCTCAGAGAACTCTGTGAGTGTCTGTGTGCAGCCCGTGCCAAGAAAAACAAGGCCTGAGCAAGAGTCATGGCAGGAAACAGCCTCCTCTGGGGGAGGGGTGGGGGTCCACAGCCATGAAGAGAGAGAGAGAGAGAGAGAGAGAGAGAGAGAGAGAGAGAGAGAGAGAGAGAGAGAGAGAGAGAGAGAGAGAGAGAGAGAGAGAGAGAGAGAGAACAGAGAGAGAGAGAAACAGAGAGAGAGAGAAACAGAGAGAGAGAGAGAAACAGAGAGAGAGAGAAACAGAGAGAGAGAAAGAGACAGAGAGAAAAAGAGAGATGACATCCCACATCTCTACTAACCCCTCTCCAATCCTCACATGAGACATGACACTATTCACCATACTCTTAATGTGCAGATGATGGCACACACTTTGAACCATCAACACAGATTTGGGCGCCTAGCAGAGTGCCCAAGCAGATCTCTGTGCCATCAGAAGGTCAGCTCAGTTCAGGCTGCCTCTCTCTCCACTAGCAAGGCCAATATCTGCATCTGGATCACAAGTCCTCCACAACAGAGCCAGAGGGACATTACTCACCACACATGCTGGTAATTAGTGCTGGATAGCCTGTTTTGAGGCTTAAACTTACTTTCTTTAACTTACAATATGCCACACAGTAGTATTGGTATGTAAAGTACTTAACATCCTATTTGTCATTGGTGTGATTCTGATACAGTGGAGCAGTACACTTGTAAAGACAGCAACTGCTAGGGTGCTCTCTGGACTGGGGGATAATAAACACTAGCAATCTGTTGATGCTTTTGTCTCCAGCCAATCTCTGATGTAGCAAACAGGAAATAGAGAAACTGGACACCTGAAGAGGAAAACAACTCTCATTAAAGGGGCCATGTTGTACTCCAGACTCAGTGT
Source organism: Coregonus clupeaformis (assembly GCF_020615455.1). Lineage (NCBI taxonomy): Eukaryota > Metazoa > Chordata > Actinopteri > Salmoniformes > Salmonidae > Coregonus > Coregonus clupeaformis. The sequence goes on from NC_059203.1 coordinate 45,019,282, forward strand.
TTGTAAGGTGTGTTCGCCTCACCAACAGAACATATAAAGACAGCAGCAGAGGCTGGCTACTTGGCCAGTGAACGTAAACACGGCCATGTTTCCTTTAGCTCACATCCAGGTCTTACCCACCACCCAGCCCCATCTGTCCACCACAGCCCCCTCCATCCCCCCTCCACACTGGATGACTCAAAGGTGGAAGTAATGATGCCAGATGTGACCAATCAGGCTGATAAAGAGAGGGGTCTGCTGTGGCCCAACACACAGCTGTGGTTGCAGCTGTGTACTCCTTCAACCCTGCCTGCCTGGGCTCAGTCCTACCTACCTACCTCCCTCCTTCCCAGTATAACCTTGGCCAGTACGCTTCTCCACTGCTCTCTCCTTCTCTCTCTACGTCTCCTTTCTCTCTCCATCATTCTCCTTCCCCTGAGCTCAACACAAGTCTGCTCAACACATTAGCAAAATATCACATTCTGACAGCAGGTTTAGCCCAAATCCAGCCATTAAAACAAATGTTATTTGTCACATGCGCCGAATATAACAGGTGTAGACCTTAGTGAAATGCTTACTTACAAGCCCTTAATCAACAACGCAGTTTTAAGAAAAATAAGTGTTAAGTAAAAAATAGATAACAAAAAAATAAAAAATAAAAAATAATTAGAGCAGCAGTAAAATAACAGTAGCGAGGCTATATACAGGGAGTACCGGTACAGAGTCAATGTGCGGGGGCACAGGTTAGTCGAGGTAATTGAGGTAATATGTTCATGTAGGTAGAGTTAAAGGGACTATGCAATAAACAGAGAGTAGCAGCAGCGTAAAAGAGGGGGTGGGGTGGGGGGGACAATGCAAATAGTCTGGGTAGCCATGATTAGCTGTTCAGTAGTCTTATGGCTTGGGGGTAGAAGCTGTTGAGAAGCCTTTTGGACCTAGACTTGGCACTCCGGTACTGCTTGCCGTGTGGTAGCAGAAAGAACAGTCTATGACTTGGGTGGCTGGAGTCTTTGACAATTTTTAGGGCCTTCCTCTGACACTGCCTGGTACAGATGTACTGGGCCGTACGCACTACACTCTGTAGTGCCTTGCGGTTGGAGGCCGAGCAGTTGCCATACCACGCAGTGATGCAACCAGTCAGGATGCTCTCGATGGTGCAGCTGTAGAACTTTTTGAGGATTTGAGGACCCATGCCAAATCTTTTCAGTCTCCTGAGGGGGAATAGGCTTTGTCGTGCCCTCTTCACGACTGTCTTGGTGTGTTTGGACCATGATAGTTTGTTGGTGATGTGGACACCAAGGAACTTGAAGCTCTCAACCTGCTCCACTACAGCCCCGTCGATGAGAATGGGGGCGTGCTCGGTCCTCTTTTTCCTGTAGTCCACAATAATCTCCTTTGTCTTTATCACGTTGAGGGAGAGGTTGTTATCCTGGCACCACACGGCCAGGTCTCTGACCTCCTCCCTATAGGCTGTCTCATCGTTGTCGGTGATCAGGCCTACCACTGTTGTGTCGTCGGCAAACTTAATGATGGTGTTGGAGTCGTGCCTGGCCAAGCAGTCATGGATGAACAGGGAGTACAGGAGGGGATTGAGCACGCACCCCTGAGTTATGCCGTTCAGGCCAGTTGAGGATTTGTGAGAATAATACAAATCATATCTAAAACAGACCTGGGAAACAAAATTGCAACATAAAACTGTGAGGAACTGTGATGGAGGCCTGGAGTAGAGCCTGCTAGTGTGATTTGAATCTGTCCATAATGCATCCCTTTAGGTGCTCTATTCCCATTAGAATCAGACAGCGATGAGGTGAAGGGGACACTAGTCCTGAGGGGGTCTTGGTGGGTGAGACTGTTAATATGTTCTGTTGGAGGAGAGAGAGGTTTGGGCTTTAAGATATGGAGATATCTCCTCTATGACCTATGACCTGCCCCAGGTTGATGGAGGAGATGGGGTCACAGACTCCACCCCTGGGTCTATGAGTAATGGTTTGTGGTCAGCCTGAAGGCGTACTTCATGAGGAGAGGACAGACAGGAGGAAGATACAGTGTGCCTCAGCGCTGCTTTACAAACACTTATCCAGTTCAGAGAGATTGGAGCCACTTGACTAAATAATAATTTAATAAAGATCATATCCAGCCCCTAATCTCCCTGCCATTCAGATTCCCCCCGATTGTTTTTACAACGCCGGAATCCAGGCTTTCTCCTCGCATAATGTCCTTTACAGAAATGTCCTTAGCAGTTTCTCTGAAGGCATTTCTCACATTTTACCCAGAGGAGCTGATGCAATTCCAGTCGGGCCGCACAACAGCCACTCTGTTGCAGGGAGCTGGGCTTGCTGGAATCTTCTGGGGACCGCTGGGCCCCACTGGATGAATGAATGTGGACCTTTAAGAGTGCTTATGCGTGCACACACATAATTAAAACCCCATGTCACATGCAGGATGTTTGGACTCCAGCAGCATGCCACTCATGAGGAAAATACGCTGTAAACAAAGGTACCCTGAACCAAACCCAGAGAACACAACCACACACAATGTCCATCACTGTCAAAACACGTTAATCTCTCTCAGCTCACCTGTACTCTAACATGAACATTCCTCAATAGGTGTAAGGAAATGATCTGAGCCAAGTTAAACATAGGGCTGTGCTGCCTGCAGTGGCCCAGATCTCAATGTCTGGGATATGAAAATCACAGACATGTGTTGGCAGCCTGGCTATAGCCACCCAGCGCCTCCTGGCTGGCTGGCTGGCTGGCTGGCTGGCTCACATGCAAACAGAATTCCAACACCTGAGCACCACTATTAATAAAGTATCTTTATGAGTAGACGTCGTGCTTCTTGGATGTATACGTGATTTCTATGCACTCAACACCACACTGTGTGTTGCTGGTTATCCACTCTGAGGCATGAGCTCGGCCCAGATTGCATTACGCACCGGTGTGCCCTCTTCAATGCTATTAGTTTCCAGCTCTGCTGATTACTGTTACACTACCAACCACCCAGGCATGCTGGTAAAACAGATCAGCTTCTCATGCTAAATCAAAGGCTGATATATTACCCAACGTTGGACCTAGAAATGTTGATGCGATGAGAAGAGCGTGCAAACAAGCCGCAGAACTGTGATTTAGAGAGCCAATAAGATCTGGTCACAAGGGAGAACTACCAAAAGCACAGAAGGATGGATCATTTATTATGCCAAACTATGTATAATAAAGCCCATCAAGATCGAAGAGTAGGCCACATACTGAGAATCCAGGAGACACCTGTTAGTGGACACACACACACACACAACACAGTGAAAGAAGGATGAAGGTGAAGCATACAGAAAATAAAGATGCAATATAATGAAGGTATGCTAAGGTGTAGACAGTGGCCTTAAACTCCTTATACAGTTCTGGTAATCCAATAAACAACATAGTGTACATACACACACATACATCTGCATATAGGACCAAACTACAGTCAATGTTACTCAGATCAAGGCCTAAAAATGTACTTTTTGGTCCACCAGCCACTGTGGCAGGTATATTAAAAAATGTACCAGTCACTCAGATTTTTTATCAGACAAAATAAAAAGATTTCAAAAATTACATCAACAAAACACAACAAAATGGATGAGCATACTTTGTAATGTTTCTAAAAACAAATGTATTACTAGTAAGAAGTAATGTGTTCTATTGTTTAATTACATTTAATTGTTTTTATTATGTTTTTCATCTTTTAACTAAAACATCAGAGTTAACCTGCCCCTTTAAGGGTGGGAGGTTAGTGGTAACTCAACTCCAGTCATGTTTGTGCCTGTGAGACAGTCTTCCCTAGCAGTTGAAACTCAAACATTGAAAAACAACCTAGCTTGTGAACAAAACAATGTAAATAGCCAAGAAACACAATGACAAAGTCTCACTTCAGTAGACTTTCATTTGAAGTAAATTAGATAAACTTCTATGCCTGTGCGCAGCGCTTCTAAAAATGAAACTGTCACTCAGCTCTTCACGTGCGCACAGCCCCCAGCCATGCAGCGTTGCAGTGTGAGGCAGAAATACTTTGAAAACAGCTACTGCAGCATTTATTTAGCTATAAATATGATCATACTTTACTTTTTATTCACAAATGCGAGTGAAATGCTCGCACTGTGGAGCCCTGACCACCCGCCAACGTGGCTGGTGAAATAAACATCTTACCCGACAATGCCAAAATCTACCCACATTTGGCGTGTGGCGGGTGTTAATTTTAGGCCCTGACTCAGATCAAGGAGAATACCTACCTACGTAAGACTTTTCAATTTAGGTCAGAAGATGGTACGACAGAGAGATATGTAAACAACAAGCTAAGAGGATTTCACTGATAACCTCCAAAAGCTGAAAGTGTATGTTGACCTAAAATCCCATCGGTGCAGTGGGCTAAGCTACAAGTTTCTGTGTTTTAAAAACACCTAGCTAGCTGGAGATTTAGGTCATAACTGTAGAGTTCACTAAGCACCTCATCCAGTGCTGCCTCCTTGATCGGAGCTCTGACAAAGTGACCACCCATGTCACACAGATAAATAAATGTATGTTAATGCACCTCTCCCTAACTCCCCCAAATATCATCTGCTTCTCCCATTACAGTAAGTCCTTTTTCTCTGAGTCAGTCAGTCCAGAGAGATAGAGGTCAACTCCAGCTGGACATGGAGCCAGACCCCAGGCTGTAACTCAGTCAGCCAGCCAGTCTCCCTGCAACCCAGCACAGCCCAGCTCAGCCCACAGCTTAGCCTGGCTACATCAGGACACAAATCAGCAAATCACTAAATCAGCCACTCAGAGGAAATATAATATTTCATTTGGGTGTCACGTTTCCAGCCAAGTCGGCGGAGCCGCAAGAGACAGCGATTAGCCTAGCTGGTCTGCTAATGAAATTAGAATGGGTCATCTGTGTGCATGTGAACACGGGTACTGTACAGTACAGCACATGCTTGGCCTGCTGCGATGCATGCCTTGGCTGCCCTACAGGAGATTTATGGACTCCAGTGCATAGGGGATTTGTGTGTGGACCTAAATCATGACTGTTACTAGGAAGGACTAATTAGGAGGGCAGAGTGAGGTGAGGAGCTGTGCAGAGCAGCAGCCTGCCTTGGGAGTGTGTGGTGTGGTAAATGGTTTTCAGGAGGTCTCCAGGACGCCATGCCATGTTCTCCAGGGCCTCACTACTGTACTACCAAACATGGTAGCTAACTCCTACTGAGTTCTGAATGGCACAGCAAAGCCTCAGTCACTACACAGGGAGAAAGGTGGAGGGAGGAGACTTCCTGTAGCTACAGTACAGTGGCCATCCGGGCAGCATCCAATAGGCAAAGAGCCATTAAGAATTTAGCCTGAAAGCTGATAGGAAGTGAAGTTCAGAAGTTGGTGGTTTTGGGGTGTGTTTAATGTGCTCTCTGGGACTCTACGAGCGTACTCTGGGCTGCATAATGGTAGAAGGCTCTGCGCCTACCTTGGCTCTGTTCTCTACAGCAAGAGTTGTATTAGGTATTGATGTGCAATTAACTCGACCAAAAAACTCTAAAGGTTAAAGATCAGGGCGACCAAAGTCTTTGAAATTGTCTTTTTTGTACAGTAAATTGGGAGAAATTGCAATGCAAGGCATGTTGGTGTGACTTCCAAACAGGTGTTTAAAACTGGAATGTTTGTAAAAATAAGCTAAAAACACTTTAGCCAACATCATGTTAACTTAAAACGAGCATGTTGTATTTTACAAGGCATGAGTCATGAAATAGCTACGTAAGTGATCGATTAATTCCAGGCCAAACACTCCCACCCTGAAACCGACTCTTATAGTTCTCTGCCATTGGTGAGCAGCATCGCGTTGGAATATCGTTTCCCCATAAGTTTCCCCTGAGTGTTTCTACTGAGGCCTTCTGCTCTAACGAGGCAGCATGTGTTGGTAATTTGAAGGCAGTTGATGTTGATTAGGCAGGGCATGACACCCCTGGACCTCAGCTGTCTCAGCACATGGACACACATACACCAGTTAGGCTTGGCTTGTTTGACTAATCAGATACATTTAGGCAGGCTGCCTTTACGCAGGCAGCCCAATTCAGATATTTTTTTCACTAATTGGTCTTCTGACCAATCAGATCAGCTCTGAAAAAGATCTGATGTGAAAAGATCTGATGTGATTGGTCTAAAGACCAATTAGTGGAAAAAAGATCAGAATTGGGCTGCCTGTGTAGACGCAGCCTTTCAGCACCGCAAGGACCACGAACAGCTGGAGTGAGAAATCTAAATGGTTATATGGCTGAGGTCCTGGGTTTTGGCTGACCTGACAAGGAATAACTCTAGGTTATAGCCTATGACTAGGGCCCAGAGTTTTTCCTGATCAGGTTGCGCCTTACTCATGGTTAGTAAATGACTTATGATTAGTGACTTATTTCTGGTTGGTTAGTGACTACACACGTCTATCCTGCTGTGGCCCTAACAGACGACTCTGTTCTCTCACGGTCAGATGCAGTTAACTGATAGCCAGACCAGGACATTTCAGATCCAGGCCACATCTGAATAATGCTAGGTTACAGCTAGCAGAGAGACAGCGATCAGATCTGAGGAGTGACTCACATCTCACCGAGCTCCGGTGTGCAGTCTCTGTGCCTTAACTCACTCCCACAACATGACTGGATTATGGTGACATGGGGCAATATGCTTGCAGGAGGGCTCGATACTTTTTGGCCGGCATTGGAGAGAGTGACAGATTTAGAGCTCTATTTGGATGCTATGGGCCTAAAATGACTTAATAAACTGGAGCTGACATTTTGAGTGCTAAGGTGGAAGCTTTACTTTACTGAGAGTCCAGTTTCCTATCCAGCTGTACTGTGTGTGTGTGTGTGTGTCTGTGTGTCTGTGTGTTAGCAGCTGGGACCATGAGAACCTGTGTTATGTCAGCACACCAAACAAGTCTGCTGCTTGTCTCGCGCTAGTGTGTCTGTGGAGACAACCTCGGTGACCCCGCCCCAGTGGGCCGTCCCCTCTGTCTCCTCGCCCTGGGCTTGGTCCACTTCCTCTCTGGCCTGGCCTGTCTGGAGCACACTGTTCCCATGAGAACCATGGGAAGGGTTCACACAACATAGAACTATTAGCCTGGGGCCTCATATATCAAATGTGTGTGCGCACAAAATATATTCTAAACCTTGCACGAGCCAGTTTTCTTGCAAATGTTGGCATTTATCCATTTTGAACTTGACGGGAAAGTGTGCGTATCTCCACGTACAGCCCAGACCATGCGTATGCACAATTTCTAGTAGTTGATCAATTCTATTGCAAGCAAAAATTGTACTTTTGGGGGAAATGGAATTACGAAGGCCTACTAATAAAACAGATGCATTTGCCGTTGGTAAGGAGATCGCATAGCAGCATGTAGTCTAATACACTATATATACACAAAAGTATGTGGACATCCCTTCAAATTTGTGGAATCGGCTATTTCAGCCACACCCGTTGCTGACAGGTGTATAAAATCGAGCACACAGCCATGCAATCTCCATAGACAAACATTGGCAGTAGAATGGCCTTACTGAAGAGCTCAGTGACTTTCAACGTGGCACTGTCATAGGATGCCACCATTCCAACAAGTTAGTTAGTCTAATTTCTGCCCTTCTAGAGCTGCCCCGGTCAACTGTCAGTGCTGTTATTGTGAAGTGGAAACGTCTAGGAGCAACAACAGCTCAGCCATACAAGCTTACAGAACGAGACTGCCGAGTGCTGAAGCGCGTAAAAATCGTCTGTCCTAGGTTGCAACACTCACTACCGAGTTCCAAACTGCCTCTGGAAGCAACGTCAACACAATAACTGTTCATCGGGAGCTTCATGAAATGGGTTTCCATGGCAGTGCAGCAGCACACAAGCCTAAGATCGCCCTGCACAATGCCAAGCGTCGGCTGGAGTGGTGTAAAGCTCGCCGCCATTGGAATGGAAACGCGTTCTCTGGAGTGATGAATCACACTTCACCATCTGGCAGTCCGACAGATGAATCTGGGTTTGGCGGATGCCAGGAGAACGCTACCTCCCCGAATGCATAGTGCCAACTGTAAAGTTTGGTGGAGGAGGAATAATGGTCTGGCGCTGTTTCATGGTTCGGGCTAGGCCCCTTAGTTCCAGTGAAGGGAAATCTTAACGCTACAGCATACAATGACATTCTAGACGATTCTGTGTTTCCAACTTTGTGGCAACAGTTTGGGGAAGGCCCTTTCCTGTTTCAGCATGATAATGCCCCCGTGCACAAAGCGAGGTCCATACAGAAAGGTTTGTCGAGATCAGTGTGGAAGAACTTGACTGGCCTCCACGGAGCCCTGACCTCAACCCCATCGAACACCTTTGGGATGAATTGGAATGCCAACTGCGAGCCAGGCCTAATCGCACAACATCAGTGCCTGACCTCACTAATACTCGTGGCTGAATGGAAGCAAGTCCCCGCAGCAATGTTCCAACATCTAGCGGAAAGCCTTCCCAGAATAGTAGAGGCTGTTTTAGCAGCAAAGGGGGGTCCAACTCCATATAAATGCCCATGATTGTGGAATGAGATGTTCGACGAGCAGGTCGAACATTATTTTGGTCATGTAGTGTATGTTTCTTTTACTTTCATGATATTGGCCTAAATCATAATCATATTGCAGGATGTCTCTCCTTTTCTGACATGACTGGTTTATTCCCGCTACACAACAACTATTAGGCTACCATTTATCCATCGCTCATTCAATAGCCAACCATGCTCGAAAGTAAATAGACCAGTAGCCTGTTTAAAATATTTTACAGTATGGGTAGACTACAGTATTGCTGTGCGATAGGAGTGCGACATCATAGCCTATTTAATCTCAGAGCCTACCCCAAGGCAGGAGATAGAAACATAATCATGTATTGAAAAACAAAATATTTAACAACAATTCTTCTTTTGCATAAAAGTGTGGTCTGTAGCACTTACTTTTGAATAGACAATCAATCTTGCAGAATGCACGGCCAGTGTTTGGTACTCGCTAAGTCACTGCAAAATATGAAAACATTCCGCCCACACCTCTACAGAAATGTGATCAAATTTGCCATTGCACTTTCTTTTAGAAACTCTAAGGCCCAGTTTCAACATTTTCCTAATCATACAGCAAATGAGGGTGTTGTTGCCACCGTAAAAGGTGAATAGAGGGTGTTTTCCAGGCGGGGTTGTAACACATTCACGAGCGCACATACTGTATATAGTTTGGCTCTGATTTATCAATGAAAACATGCGTATATGTTGCGTGCGACAGTTTGATAAATCCCAATTATTTGTTGCCTTGCAAATCCTAGAATCTCCACATACAGTACCAGTCAAAAGTTTGGACACATTGTAGAATAATAGTGAAGACATCAAAACTATGAAATAACACATATGGAATCATGTATTAACCAAAAAAGTGTTAAACAAATTGTATATTTTAGATTTTAGATTCTTCAAATAGCCACTCTTTGCCTTGATGACAGCTTTGCACACTCTTGGCATTCTCTCAACCAGCTTAATGAGGTAGTCCCTTGGAATGCATTTCAGGTATGCTTTCTTAAAAGTTAATTTGTTTAATTTCTATCCTTCTTAATGCATTTGAGCCAATCAGTTGTGTTGTGACAAGATAGGGGGGGTATACAGAAAATAACCCTATTTGGTAAAAGACCAAGTCCATATTATGGCAAGAACAGCTCAAATAAGCAAAGAGAAACGACAGTCCATCATTACTTTAAGACATGAAGGTCAGTCAATACGGAACATTTCAAGAACTTTTAGTTTAGTTTTAGTTCTCATGAGGACCACCACAGGAATAGAAGACGCAGAGTTACCGCTGCTGCAGAGGATAAGTTCATTGCTGAGGGCCCACACTACTCAAGGATGCCACACCAGCTCTGTGTATGTAACAAGCTACTCCAATCTACTACTGGTCTCTCTCTCCCTCTCCCCTCCCCTCCCATCCCCTCCCCCTTCTTTCTTCTCTCCTTCACTCCCTCATGATGGAGAGATAACGTGAAGGTCACTCTGAGCGAACCAAGGATCTGGGTTAGAATGTGAAGAATTACATTCTCTTGTTCTTCGGACAAGGAGCATATCAGAGCACTGTTGACACAAGCATGTCGTATGGGCTTGTGTCATCTCATCAAAGCATTCTGTCTGTCAGTGTGAACTGTGAGGCCTGGTAATGTGATGTAGGAAGGGCACAAAGATCATATCGTATATGATGTGGCCCCAGTTTACCAACACGGCAATGCATAATCAACTAGCCCTGTATTGCAATAACTGCAAAATGCTGGCTCTTTTTTTGTGTGAGCTGTTTATGCAGGCAAATTATTGTGAGTATTATAACACTGTGCCAAAAGGAAACACAATTACTAATTGAGAGGCAGACTGGTGTATAACATTGTGGTGAGAAATGGGACACACTTCTAACAGCAGTTCTCCACAACAAACCTTTTAAATCCCCATTAAAACACACAATGCTTTTTACCAAAAGCCAAGATGTAATTTTTCCTAATTCCAAACCCAATATCAGGTGAATCGAGCTTCAACATCAAAACACTCCCTGAAATATGGAGAGCATTCCAGACATGGTTATTTATATGGAAAAAGCCAATGTTCAAATAGTCAAGATGGAACTTAGGTTTTCCCTCAGACTCAGAATCCAGTCCTTCCAAGCTCATTATTCAAAGTGCAAAACAGATCAAACAGTGATATGAGATCCAGCGGTAAGTCAGATCTCCATTGGCAGTGCCTTGCAAAAACACATTAGTAATGAGTGTGTGTTATGCGAGACCCACATCTGCTCTGGCTGAGGAGTGTAGAGTGTGGGCTCTATGGGCTCTGCTCTGAGTCGGCTGCTCACTGCTGAGCGGCTTCTACAGCTCTGTCCGTCATACAGCATGATGAACTAGGCCAGCTCATTACACTAACATACTACCAACTGTAAAATGTGTAGGGATCGTACAGAGTATCATCCCAGATATGCTACTGAGAGAAATAGGCTAGAGAGAGCCACATTCCAACATGGCCGCCTGTAGTTCTACCAGTGGGGGTTAAAGACCAGTAAGGCATTGTTACTGTTACAGTAAAATAAATACGTGGACACACACTTTTTGTTGTCATTAAGTGCCCTTTAGGATTACTAGGTGTGAGGCCTCTGTTGACTTTAGTGGAGAATAGAGAGGTTCTAGTATAGTGTGCTGTTTTGTTTCTGTCCCTGAGTGGCCTAGCCGTCTGCCTGCCTTCCCCGGTTCCCTGTAGCTGTTCCCACTATGGTTTCTCTATTCACCTTGGTGGTCCGTATGCTGTTCGCCTGTCGCCACACTCACAATAGACCACACATTCAGCTCAATGGGGGAACTAGGCCTTACGCTCAGCTGAAAGTGAGCAGTGGGTCAAAACTGGACCAGACTAGATGTGCTTAGATAAGCAGAACCAGGGTAGGGGGATCACCCTCTAGAACAACACACCAGACTCAGGCCAGTAGACAGCAGGCGAAGAGAAAGAAGGACGTTCCTAAACCTCCAGTCAAAAAATATTGAGTCCCCTCCTCTATATATTGAAACAACCAGCACATAACCCCTGTGCCCATTCCACATCTGACGCTGTCCTGAACATTCCCTCTGACCAAATGTAGGATATCCCTCCAATCGGCATTGTAGATCTATATTTTTGTATGTGCCTAGTAAATGGGGATTCTGCAGAATAAGTGAGGAAAATTGAACTATTCTGCAGTGTCCATAATGTAACATTGTAGAGTGTGTGTACTGTACAGTACAATGCACTTTTCTTTGTACTTCTCCAAATTTATTTTATTTTTCTATCTTCTAACACAATGCTTTTTTCAGGAGGGCCACACAACCTTTGTATAGACTTGACAGGCTGGTGATCTCACACTTGCTAATCAGCCTGTCTCTGTGCTTTGTGAGGCGGAGACATGGACATTCAGGGTGGCACCTGCCCATGCAGCACCATTGCTCACTGAAAAAATGCTGCATCTCAAACAGTTGATTGTGTTGATGACTATAGCCCAAGGTCCCAGGCCAACTCATTGGTATTCAAGAGCAGCAGTACGTGAACAAAAGTGCCAGAAGTTTGAATATCCAAATAGTTTGTTTTTTACCCTCGTCTAGTGCACGAGTTTGAATATACAAATGTTTCACCCCCTATCTTGTTTCACCACCCATCAACGCTGCTGGTATTTTAGGGATGTTTTGACACAGTAAAGCTTAAAAATGTGTCTGCTTTTATTTCAAATACATGTAGGCCAATGTTGTCTCTCCAAGGCCATCTTCATAATCCAACTGTTAAAATGAAAACCAAATTCAGGGTCTTTAAACATTCAGTACAGTGGGAATTCTGTGAATAGATGAACCAGGTATATCACTGACATTATGGAAAGAGAGGACATTTGACACAGGACTTCGAGAGATAACTTGTCTTCCAGCCAGCAGCTCTTCACTCTTCAGCAGTGCACATCTTAATCTATCCCAGCACTGTGCACCACGTTCCCTCAAAACTGACAAATCCTGTTGGACTAGCTGATAGACATTTCCTTGTTATTATTCTCATACAGCCATAGGTTCAAATGATGTCTCTCTCTGAGCCTTGTTACACATGATTTCCATGCAGAACTGCCTAAGGAAAGATCTAGACAAATTAATTATTACGTTTGATGTACTCAGCAACCACACATAACATATTTAGAGCTCAGAGTAGATTTTGTTCTTCTCACCATCAAAACACATCGCATCATTAAATATAGTGCCTCGGAGCAACTTTAAAGGAGTGGGTTTCAGTGTGTGTGTCAGAATGAGTGTGAGTGTGTGTGTGTGTGTGTTTAATGCACACTACTTTAAAAATGTATTGTTTATTTAGTCCCTGAGGAGGGTTCTGTAGTTGTGATATAGTTGCTCGTGAATCACAGCTTCTACACTCTTAGAGAAAAGTATTCTAGAACCTTAAAGGGTTATTCGGCTTTCTACAGAGGGTTCTACATTAGGGCTGTCCCCGACAAAAAAATGTATTGGTCGACAGAGTCGTCCTGTTAATTTCAACCAATCGATTGGTCGAAATGTTTAAATGTATTTTTCCATATATAGACAGATTTCTACACTCTTAGTGTTTGCATAAAATTAAACTACATATGCACTGAGCTTATCTGATGCTTTAAGCACACAGTTTGATTAAATAACTAAGACACACAAATGACTCAAGAAAGAGCCCGATGGTCACACTGTGTTAAACAAAATGACAGCGAGTGCCTTTGTAACTGGCCTCCCTACTGCAGTGAAAAGACACCACAGCACAGCAAGTGTATTGCGATGTCTGTGCTGAAGGTGCAACATCATTTCAGCCATTTAGTTTCTTACCTGTTTCTGACTGAAACGTTCTGTTACCGAAATCCCTAATTTGTTTACGAAAAACATTCCATATTCCCTCAAACCTTGCTCTCTTTATGTGAAACATGTAAGCATCTCATGCATGTGACCAATAGGGCCTGACCTATAGCCTATCATAATCACATCAATAAATTGGTTATAACAAACTCCGAACACAGTAATGTCGACAACAAAATGGATGCGGAGGACGTAAGAAATTTACTTGAAAATTGGCAAATGTTTACTGATTTCTCAGGAGGGAAAGGGGAAGTTAGATCTGTGGAAGACATTTGACTTAGTTGTGGAAACTACTGGAGATCAAGAAAAAGGAGGGTATAGGAGCAAGCGTTGCATGAGTATTATGTGTGCCAAACCGTTGCTGTTAGATTATTATTATAACCAGAGAGTCTGTTCTAAGGGGAAAAAATAATATATAAAGCCTTTATTACAGCAGACTAAAAACAGCTGCATGCATTCGGGAAATGCGGTTTATTTATTGTTTAGGCTAATTATTCAATGCTCCCTTTGTAATTTAATTTGTAAACTAAAATGCTTGATTGCATTTCAAAGCATGAATGACTCGTATGCTGTGTGATGGCATGAACAAATTAATGATTGATTGACTGATTGATACAGTAGCCTATATTTTAAAATACAGTACATTCGGAAAGTATTCAGACCCCTTGTCTCTTAAAATGTTGTTACATTAAAGCCTTATTCCAGAATTGATTAAATAATTGTTTTTACTCAGCATTTTACACACAATATCCCATAATGACAAAGCGAACAGGTTTATAGACATTTTTGCAAATTTATAAAAAATAAAAAACATAAATATCTTATGTACATAAGTATTCAGACCCTTTGCTATGAGACTCGAAATTGAGCTCAGGTGCATCCTGTTTCCATTGATCATTCTTGAGATATTTCTACAACTTGATTGGAGTCCACCTGTGGTAAATTCAATTGATTGGACATGATTTGGAAAGGCACACCTGTCTATATAAGGTCCCATAGTTTGACAGTGCATGTCAGAGCAAAAACCAAGCCATGAGGTCGAAGGAATTGTCCGTAGAGCTCCGAGACAGGATTGTGTCGAGGCAAAGATCTGGGGAAGGGTACCAAAACATTTCTGCAGCATTGAAGGTCCCCAAGAACACAATGTCCTCCATCATTCGTAAACGGAAGAAATTTGGAACCACCGAGACTCCTCCTAGAACTGGCCGCCCGGCCAAACTGAGCAATCGGGGGAGAAGGGCCTTGGTCAGGGAGGTGACCAAGAACCCGATGGTCACTCTGAAGGAGCTCCAGAGTTCCTCTGTGGAGATGGGAGAACCTTCCAGAAGGACAACCATCTCTGCAGCACTCCAATCAGGCCTTTGTGGTAGAGTGGCCAGACGGAAGCCACTCCTCCATAAAAGGCACATGTCAGCCGAGCTTGGAGTTTGCCAAAAGGCACCTAAAGGACTCTCAGACCATGAGAAACAAGATTCTCTGGTCTGATGAAACCAAGATTGAACTCTTTGGCCTGAATGCCAAGCGTCACGTCTGGAAGAAACATGGCACCTACCCTACGGTGAAACATGATTGTGGCAGCATCATGCTGTGGGGATGTTTTTCAGTGGCAGGGACTGAGAAACTAGTCAGGATCGAGGGAAAGATGAACGGAGCAATGTACAGAGAGATCCTTGATGAAAACCTGCTCCAGAGAGCTCAGGACATCAGACTGGGGTGAAGGTTCACCTTCCAACAGGACAAGTCTCTGAATGTCCTTGAGTGGCCCAGCCAGAGCCCGGACTTGAACCCGATCGAACATCTCTGGAGAGACCAGAAAATAGCTGTGCAGCGACGCTCCCCATCCAACCTGGCAGAGCTTGAGAGGATCTGCAGAGAAGAATGGGAGAAACTCCCCAAATACAGGTGTTCCAAGCTTGTAGCGTCATACCCAAAAAGACTCAAGGCTGTAATCGCTGCCAAAGGTGCTTCAACAAGGTACTGAGTAAAGGGTCCGAATACTTATGTAAATGTGATATTTCCGTTTTTTTGCAAACATTTTTAAAAACCAGTTTTTGCTTTGTCATTATGGGGTATTGTGTGTAGATTGATGAGGGGGAAAAACAATTTAATCCATTTTAGAATAAGGCTGTAATGTAACAAAATGTGGAAAGAGTCAAGGGGTCTAAATACATTCCGAATGCACTGTAGGTCTGAGTGAGTTACGGTATTAAGACTAAACAGGACACACTCTTAGGCCTACAGCTCGATGGTGGTTATACAAGGATACTATACAAAGCCTACTAATGATAGCGACATTAATTATTACTATAATGATGATCCTAATAATTGTAATAACAACAATAAGAAAGAGATCAAGAAAAAGGAGGGTAAACAGGTGCTGTTAGATTACTATATAATTTTTCTGCCTGTTTGGAACAGTGTGAACAACACTAAATTAATGATAAGTAATACCAGTCTTTATTTTTATTTTTTTATGTAAAGCCTATATTACAACATAGCAAAGATTAAACACAGCCGAATCTGTGAAATTGCTTTATCCAACATTTTGCAGTTGCATAATTAATTTTTATTTTATTTTACCTTTATTTAACTAGGCAAGTCAGTTAAGAACAAATTATTATTTACAATGACGGCCTACACCGGCCAAACCCGGACGACGCTGGGCCAATTGTGAGACGCCCTATGGTACTCCCAATCACGGCCTGGAATTGAACCAGGGGGTCTGTAGTGACGCCTCAAGCACTGAGATGCAGTGCCTTAGACCGCTGCGCCACTCGGGAGCCCATAAGGCTTGGTGCTCACGGAATCAGTAGGCTATTAAACAAACACTCAAACAGGCAACATAAGCTAGATCTGTCTTATTTCTGTAGATATATATGGATGATTTATAAAGCCAGGCACATTTAACAGTTAGGCTATTGATTATAGACCTAATTAAATTGGGGTTTCCTCTCTCCTCAATTTTCTTAGACAATTAGGCTAAGGCAAGGGCTGTTTCCTCATCTCTGCTGCTGCTGCCTCCGCCGCATTGTTCTCAATCACAATATACTGGTTAACTTTGCTATTATGCACATAGCAACATAGGGCGCACTGAAGATTATGTTTCAGAACAGCGGACAGTGACCGTATCCAATGCGGGAGAAAGCACATTTGCTTTAAAATAATATTAGATTTATTAGTGTTGCACCATTATTTTTTACATAATATAACCATATACAATTTCAGTATCACATATCTTAAGAGTGATGGACTGTGCTATCCCCGTGGCCTCAGCAATGGATTAGTCCACTGAGACAGGCACTTTGTAGTCCTCAAACAGGTGTCTTGTGCACAATGAACAAAAAGAAAAACTATTGCGACTGCTCGACTAAAGAAGTCTCGGTCGACCAACAGCCTATCGATCAAACAATCTACCAGTCGACTAAATGGGGTCAGCCCTATTCTACATGGAACCCAAAAGGGTTCTACCTGCAACCAAAAAGGGTTCTACCTGGAACAAAAAGGGTTATCCTACGGGGAAAGCCGAAGAAGCCTATTTTCAAAAAGTGTAGTGTCGTCTCAGAGCTCCAGAGTTCGAGACTACACTAATGCTGCTTTTCGATTGTAACACCAGTGTTACACTAGTGTATACACCCTTATGTTATACTAGGGGAATCATGTTTCCATAGCTAGGGCTGACAGTGAGGACTTGTGAAGAGCAGAATCAACAACCTCTGCATTATCAAAACAGTTTTGTGAGAAGGTGTTAAAGTTCACAGTTAGCCATTATGTAACTCTGTGCTAACTACTCCACTCTCTCGCTCTCCATCTGTCTCTCTCACTTATAGGGCTTGGAATGGCAGGGGCTTCAAGGCCTGCTTGTTTACCAATGAAGTCTCTGGAATGAATGGCACACAAAAGCCAATGCATCTTTGAGGAGATATAAAAATAAGCTTTGAATTAAGAGGCTAATTGACTGTGTTTGCAGTTCTAGTTGAATGATTTCTGCTCTTGTGATGAGGAGAGTGGTGTGGAGGGGAGACGAGAGGGAGGTGAGAGGGAGGTGAGGTGATGGAGGGAGAAAATTACTATTTTGGGAGGCGGTGGGGGGTGTTACTCAGTCAGCTGTGAAAGTCAATACAACCTGTTTTTCACAGAGACTGCAACAATAAGGGAAGTAGAAGAGAGAAAGGTGGAGCGAGTGGAGCGAGGCTAATCTGAGAATGATCTCTGTCCAAGCTGACAGAATTGACCTGCAGCAGGGTCTGCTCCAGCCATATGGACCCAGAGGCCAGTTAGCTGTCCCCGCTCCAACCATCACAACTTTGCCAACGATACATAAAACAATGGGCCTGTACTGAATGCCTGCCCTGAACACTACCTCTACTCCCACTGGTGCTGGATTAGAGCCATCATCAAACATGTATTAGCATATGCAATATGAATCATAGTATGCCTCAATCGGTTAGCATAAACAATATGTATTTATGCAAGCTGTGTCATGTTCCATGTCCTGATTATGGTACATCGTAACACAGATTGTGCAGTCTGCCTGCAATTTTAGTAGCCTGGACACCTCTTGATGCGTTTGGAGGCCATGATATGAAAGGTTATTCATTTTCAAGAATGGCCCTAGGAATGATTTAAATGAGAGGACTACAAAGTAGCAGGCAATTTATCTACAGATGGTACTTGTAATGGGGTGGTTGCTAGACAGTCCAACGTCCAGACTTAATATTAAGCTCAAAAATAACATTTTTGGACACAGCAACCAGGAATGAAGCACTGGCGGGCCACAGAATTGCATTTTTCCTTGGAGAGTCATAACTCATTCATCAGCGGTAGAGAAGAGAGAGTGAGTCAGTGAGAGAAAGGGAGAGAGAGACATAAAGAGAAAGGCAGTTAGAGAGTATGAGGGACAGGAAGCAAAAAGGAGACCTTTCAGACAGAAAGTAAGAGCGGCAGTCTCAAAGTCAAAAGCTGCTACTTGTCATTTCAGCTTGATAGCACAAAAAGCCTCTTGAAAAGGAAACTAGGAATTATTTCACTGCCGCTCACCGCTTGGAGACCGGAGTCTCTAGTCTGCCCCCCTAGAGTTTCTGCATCATGTAATTTTATTCATGAGCCACGAAACACAGCTAGTGTCCACCTACTGAGCTCTCTGACAGCACTTGGCTCAGGAGTAGCTAAACAGAACCAACAGACACATAACCAAGGCTCCCATTGCTGGATGACAGTGGCGGTTACTTACCATGCCAGACAAATGACTTCCACAAACCTCTGAGAAAACATTTCCAGTAATTGTAATCGCAAAGTTAGCTATTTTAGCTGCCAAACACTTCTCGGGTCGTGAACAGTCCTAACTCTTTGTTTACTGTGTAAATACATGGCTTTGTGGATTACCCATTTAGACAACCACTTACTGTATGTTCTAGTGTCTGTCTTCACCACACCGGGAACAGTGGCGACTGTTTAAGAGGCTTTGACCTCATACAAATGTTATGTTCTTTAGGACTTGAGAATTTGCAACGTTGCTTTTTATTCTTGCAAAGTCTTAATATGGGTATACTTAGACATATTTATTATGACATACTGCAGAACAACACAAGAGAGACATGCTATACATAGCAAACCATTAACACATTTCCTAAATGCTCAAATCAATGTCTACAGTACACCATGTTGTCATAAGGCGTCAGCATGCTTATGTTCGGCTGGCGCCTACAGAACCAGTGTGCTCGCATACTCCCATACGTCACTTGAAAAACGAGAAAAAGTGGCAATAGTACTGTTTGTCCATTTTGAGACAAGATAAGTCATGAAATCTGATATCAATTTTGAAGTTCTTGCCGAGGAGATCTTAGTCGCACAATTTTACATTTTACAAAGATATTTGGAGCAGTATATCTCAATGAAAAAATTTGCATGAAAACGAGTGGTCTCTCATTGAATGACAACAAATACTTTATTGACGAATCGCTACTGTTGACCAATCACAGACGAAGGGGCGTAGACTTCGGCTACTGACTTCGGCTTGCCTCTTGAAACATTTTTGTGTGCACGAATAGCCGAAAAAAACCTTACGGAACTCCAAAATGAACAAAAACGTCACAAAATGTCGTCATAATATATACACAAACTCTGCCGAACTGTTTCGGCTGGGAAGCATGCCGACGCCTACAGTGCCTTCAGAAATTACAATGCCTTCAGAAAGTATTCACACCCCTTAAACTTTTCCACATTTTGTTGTGCTACAAGGTTGGATTAAAATAGATTTAATTGTCATTTTTGTTCAACGATCTGCACAAAATACTCTAATGTCAAAGTGGAAGAAAAATTTGAACATTTATGAAACATGTATGAAAAATATACACTGCTCAAAAAAATTAAGGGAACACTTAAGCAACACAATGTAACTCCAAGTCAATCACACTTCTGTGAAATCAAACTGTCCACTTAGGAAGCAACACTGATTGACAATACATTTCACATGCTGTTGTGCAAATGGAATAGACAACAGGTGGAAATTATAGGCAATTAGCAAGACACCCCCAATAAAGGACTGGTTTTGCAGGTGGTGACCACAGACCACTTCTCAGTTCCTATGCTTCCTGGCTGATGTTTTGGTCACTTTTGAATGCTGGCGGTGCTTTCACTCTAGTGGTAGCATGAGACGGAGTCTACAACCCACACAAGTGGCTCAGGTAGTGCAGCTCATCCAGGATGGCACATCAATGCGAGCTGTGGCAAGAAGGTTTGCTGTGTCTGTCAGCGTAGTGTCCAGAGCATGGAGGCGCTACCAGGAGACAGGCCAGTACATCAGGAGACGTGGAGGAGGCCGTAGGAGGACAACAACCCAGCAACCCAAGCCCTGCAAAATGACCTCCAAAAGGCCACAAATGTGCATGCGTCTGCTCAAACGATCAGAAACAGACTCCATGAGGGTGGTATGAGGGCCCAACTTCCACAGGTGGGGGTTGTGCTTACAGCCCAACTCCGTGCAGGACGTTTGGCATTTGCCAGAGAACACCAAGATTGGCAAATTCGCCACTGGCGACCTGTGCTCTTCACAGATGAAAGCAGGTTCACACTGAGCATGTGACAGACGTGACAGAGTCTGGAGACGCCGTGGAGAATGTTCTGCTGCCTGCAACATCCTCCAGCATGACTGGTTTGGCGGTGGGTCAGTCATGGTGTGGGGTGGCATTTCATTGGGGGGCCGCACAGACCTCCATGTGCTCGCCAGAGGTAGCCTGACTGCCATTAGGTACCGAGATGAGATCCTCAGACCCCTTGTGAGACCATTTGCTGGTGCGGTTAGCCCTGGGTTCCTCCTAATGCAAGACAATGGTAGACCTCATGTGGCTGGAGTGTGTCAGCAGTTCCTGCAAGAGGAAGGCATTGATGCTATGGACTGGCCCGCCCGTTCCCCAGACCTGAATCCAATTGAGCACATCTGGGACATCATGTCTCGCTCCACCAACGCCACGTTGCACCACAGACTGTCCAGGAGTTGGCGGATGCTTTAGTCCAGGTCTGGGAGGAGATCCCTCAGGAGACCATCCGCCACCTCATCAGGAGCATGCCCAGGCGTTGTAGGGAGGTCATACAGGCACGTGGAGGCCACACACACTACTGAGCCTCATTTTGACTTGTTTTAAGGACATTACATCAAAGTTGGATCAGCCTGTAGTGTGGTTTTCCACTTTAATTTTGAGGGTGACTCCAAATCCAGACCTCCATGGGTTGATACATTTGATTTCCATTGATAATTTTTGTGTGATTTTGTTGTCAGCACATTCAACTATGTAAATAAAAAAGTATTTAATAAGATTATTTCATTCATTCAGATCTAGGATGTGTTATTTTAGTGTTCCCTTTATTTTTTTGAGAAGTGTACATTTTCCATAAGCAAAAAATGCTTATTTCTCTCAAATCTTGTGCATAAATGTGTTTACCTCCCTGTTAGTGAGCATTTCTCCTTTGCCAAGATAATCCATCCACCTGACAGATGTGGCATATCAAGAAGTTGATTAAACTGCATGATCATTACACAGGTGCACATTGTGCTGGGGACAATAAAAGGTCACTCTAAAATGTGCAGTTTTGTCACATAACACAATGCCACAGATATTTCAAGTTTTGAGGGAGCGTGCAATTTGCATGCTGACTGCAGGAATGTCCACCAGAGCTGTTGCCAGATAATTGAATGTTAATTTCTCTACCATAAGCCGCCTCCAACGTAGTTTTAGAGAAGTTGGCAGTACGTCCAACCGGCCTCACAACCGCAGACCACGTGTAACCACGCCAGCCCAGGACCTCCACATCCGGCTTCTTCACCTGCAGGATCGTCTGAGACCAGCCACCCGGACAGCTGATGAAACTATGGGTTTGCACAACTGAAGAATTTCTGCACAAACTGTCAGAAACCGTCTCAGGGAAGCTGATCTGCATGCTCTTCGTCCTCTCAAAGACACAGGCCTTGTGTTTTAGGTAATTGTCCTGCTGAAAGGTGAATTCTAGGATTTTGCCGGTGCTTAGCTGTATTCCATTTAATTTTAGCCACCCAAAAAAGGATGCCTGTATCTTTGTAGTGACTGGGTGTATTGATACACCATCCAAAGCCCAATTACTTCACGATGCTCAAAAGGGATATTCAGCTACCAATTGATGGCATTCTTTACGAGGCATTGAAAAACCTCCCTGGTCTTTGTTGTAGAATATGCTTGAAATTCACTACTCGATTGAGGGACCTTACAGATAATTGTTTGTGTGGGGTACAGAGATGGGGTAGTCATTCATAAATCATGGTTAACCACTATTATTGAATACAGAATAAGTCCATGCAACCTACGTGATTTGTTAAGCAAATGTTTACGCCTGAACTTATTTAGGCTTGCCATAACAAAGGGGTTGAATAGTTATTGACTCAAGACATTTCAGCTTTTAATTTTTTATTAATTTCAAAAATGTTCTACAAACAAAATTACACTTTGACATTATGGGGTATTGTTTGTAGATCAGTGACACAAAATCTCAATTTAATCAATTTTAAATTCAGGCTGTAACACAACAAAATGTGGAAAAAGTAAAGGGGTGTGAGTATTTCTGAAGGCACTGTATACAATGTTTTGGTCTGATAACTGACAAACAAATGTTCCTGTAGTTCTTAGCAGATTATAACTGCTGCCCATTAACATGTGCGGTGTATAACTCTCACTGCACTGCTGGGACTTGTCTGGGTGAACAGAACAGAAAAGGTAGAGGGACAGTCTGTCAAGATAGCAGCTTGTGTGTGTGAGAGAGAAAGGTGCCTGTGAAATTCCCTGGCGAACACCCAGCCTGACATCTGATTACCCCCAGCTTCGTTAGGGGCTTCTGGGAGCCGAGTCAGAGGAAGTTCACACCACAGATGAAAGGGCCGTTTGATCAGGGCCCGGGCCCGGCCGTCAGCTTGCCCTAATGTACACACTTACATAAATATTGACCAGCTTTTGAGAACCGTGTAAGTTTTTCTGGGGGAGAAAAAGGAGAGTGATAGACCAAACATGCTCCATGGACTACCCTTAGACTTTGAACATGTTTGAAAGTGTTGACAATCGCCAATTGATGAATGGCCCGATCTTCAAAGAGATCTGTCCATAATGAAAATGTTTGTCCAATTCTATTGATCTGTCGCAAACAGTCGTGTTCTCAGTAGTTTCAGCGCAGTAATGGCTGAAATGTAAGTAACAACTAAATAAATTAGCCTTACGAAATAAAGTCGCTGATGAGTTTATGAACAAGGCAATACAATCCATTCATTTTAAACATATTTTAAAGTTGTTTTGTTTTCAAAAGCTGGGTTCACGTAACCATTTGTAGATGTCTAAAACCTGCCTGCTGACTACCTGACAAATGAAGTTGTGTCAATAAACCACAGTGTGGATAAAGCAAGCCCTGTTATGTGCGCAGCGATTTTCGTACCCCGAGAATGTTTTATAGCAACATTCGCTGCGGAGGAGCTTAGAGAAGGAAGGCAACTGTGGAAAAAGGTAAACTAGGTAATGCTTTCAACAAAGATCGGAAAGCACGGCACATTTGGTTCAGATCAGTGGGGTCAAGATCCATACAAGGTTTATTTGGACTTTTACACCAAAATAATCAGGGGGCTCCGTTTCTCCTGTGATAGACATTAACAGTCTGGAACCACTTCTCTCCGACTAAATGAAGTGAAAATAACGTTGACTTTCTGTTTGAGATGTGGGTTTTCTAAGGTGGAAATGTTCCTTATTGAATGAAGGAAGATTAAATGCATTCTGGAGCACCAGGGGATTTCTGTCCTGTGATTGTGGCTGGCTTTGTCTGCTTCTTTGAGGTAAGGGACTGGTAAGAGGTCCAGGAGAAACAGTGAAAAGCGTACATTATTTCTTTAAACATGTGGTTCTCATTTTCATAGCGAGCTTTAGCACAAGGTGTTCATGTTTCAAAATATTATCGCAGCCATTGATGCCAACAACTTTCACACAAAAAATAAAGTCAAGTTATAAAAAACATAACAATTCAAGAAAGACAGAGCGAGAGAGAGAAGCTCTGATTCCCTCCTGCTTGTGTGACTACTTGAGCTTGTTTACCATGCAGAGCAGGTTGGCTTGGCTGTAGTCACTAGCTAGCAAACACATGGCTGTTACATTGTGTTTGCCTGTGTAGTTTGAGGAGATTAGAGCTCTCCAGGTTGTAGTGTATTGGCTGAATAGGCTGCAGGCCACAGAGGTACTGTTCACTGTTCACGCTGCACACACTCAAACTCACCCAAATCAGATAAAGGCCATGCCTGGATGTGCCAAGGGACAGCTGGGAGAGGGCTTACATTTCTTTGGCTCAGTATCAAGGAATTTGAGTGTAGAACACAAAGTACACCCCCTGGTTTGCCTATTCTGTAACGTTCACCTGAGACACCTTCCTTCTCAAAACCCACAACTCCCGAGTCACTTTGGCTAACTATTTAGACACCCCATGGCCTCTCATGACAGACACAAATACATGTTGTCATATTTCCCAGCTAATAAACATTGAGCCAGGTCTGGTTGTTATTGTAGAAGGGCCATAAGCCCCAAAATAAAGGGTAAGCTCCGGTGTAGTGTGCGCGGAAGCCTAGCCCAGCCCAGGCAGGCACGCAGCATGCCTTAGCAGAGAGACAACAGCTGCTGGCCTGATATAGCATGGCTGGAGAGGAGCCCAGAGTAGAGGGGGCAGGCAGACGGTTCAATTCTGTCGTGTTCCTTCAGCCTCTCTTTCTCTCTCAACCCACTCTGGCCCAAACTATGTCCCTAAGGCCAGAAGAACAGTGAGGATTTAAAATTTTCTACTTATCTCTACTTGACAATAATGACAGCAGAAAAACAGAGTGACATTAGACATGGACACGGTGGTGCAAATACTCTACTTACATTGTTTATTTGCTTGTTTTCTAACATACAGTAAATGCCAGCTTTCTCAATCCTTGAATTCAACTCCTGTAACACTACTCATTCCCTAAATGAATCTTCCTGTTTAATAAAGTGAGGATTTTTTTTATCCTGTCACGGTGATGACATGTACACTTTGCACGACCTAGTTCCACTTTATCTACATCACAACTTCAGATGGGCATTGCATGAGCTGGATTCCTCTCCTCCCAAATCATATTTTCCTTGTTGTTTCTTCCCGCTTATAATCTTTCTTATTCCTGGGAGTACGTGTCCTGACAGAATAAGGCTAGATGATGGCATCAGATAGGAAAACAAAGAAAACAAGGTATCTGGCATCAACCTAGATGATGTTGGAGAGACTGTGACCTTGTGCTTAGCTATGCTAGTTAGTCAGAGAGGAGAGGAATGGCAAGATAAAGAGAAATATAGACAGAGAGAGAAAAGAAACGAGAGTGAGACGCACACGCATGCACCACACACAGACTGACTCCTTCAGCAGTCCAGAAATGAGCACTTGGTTGTCAGACTGCCAGAGGCGCTGTCAGTACCCGAAGGCCCTCTGCAAATGTGGGGAGGTTTATTCAACATAACCTACCTTGTCCAACAACAGGACACTCTCTAAATCTGTCCCTCTGTCGGCTGTCGTCCCCTCCACCTGCCCACCCTACTCTACCCTCTGCTCTCCCGGGGTGATAAACGACACCCCTTTGCCTGAGGTCTGTTTCATCTCTGACCCTGGCTCTCTCTCTCTGCTCAGAGGTAGACTCTAGCTCTGAAACTTCCTGCTGTGAGTGCAGGGCATGGGGCCTGAGTGTATTAGATACCACTGTCTTTAGACTCAGTGGGAACCCAGACAGATAGGCTCAGATTGCACTCGGACTCCCACCAAAGCCCATGTAATGTGGGTCTATACACCGCAGGAGAATAACATAGTTTACACTATTTCTTTGAAGTTAAAATACTTTTCTACCTCAAAGTCCTTTCTCTAGTGTATCCACTGCTTCATTCTCCTCAGGAAACAGCAGAGCAGGTGGGAAATGGAGAACGGATGAATGAAAATGTCAGTAAAAGAAAGAGATATCTTTAAAAGTAAACCTGAGCAGGCTTTGCTTGCAGTGTCTTGGCTGATGGACAGAGGGTGCAAAACGTAGCAGTTCAGTCCACAATGGCTCATTGTCCAGCTAGAGCAGGCATGGCGTTAAGCAACGCGCTTCAATTACACTGTCTTTTTTTCCTTCTTCATTTCCTGAACTATCCTGCCTCTCAGCTCTACACTACTGTTTTCATAGGATGGCAAAGGGGGAAAATAATCCTTTTCAAGTTCGGAGGGAGCACTTTACTCATGGGGATATCCGGAATCCACCTGCACATATTAATCACATATCTGGCCTCGTGCTCTATCTCTTTCAAACATAGGAGGGAAAATCAGTTTTTATGGAAAACTGTGATGGGAACTAAAGGAACGCACAGTTTATGGGTATGTCTGCATCCCATGCTTTTTTGATTGGTCCTATGTGTCCAGATATGAGGGTTAATGAAAGCTTCACAGTTGGCGGAAGAGGGGGGGGGTAAAGGCATCTTTATTGACACCCTGACATTGACACGCCGCTCTGCTCTCCACTCTGTGGTCTCCTGCTTCTCTCCGTCTGGCACAGGAGTTATTTTTTCTGCCTTAGCGCTATCATGTGTTGTAATCTAAAGGAATTTATAACCTTTTCAACTGCAGAGCAGGAGTGTGAGTGTCTATATGCGTGTGAAATAGATGGGTAGGGAGAGAGAAAGTGAGATGGGACAGACTTTATAGATTCTATGAGAGAGATGTCATATGGTTACACACACTAAATCAAGTTAAGAAAGGAATTTGTAGAGCCAAGTAGTTATTGTGCCGAGCACAGATTCAGTAAATGGGTCGTTTCACCAATTCGGTGCCTTTTGAGAAGTGTAAAAACGTCTGATTTCACAAAATGTTAAGATTCTGTCATAAAGAGCACATGTTCAACTTCCGGAAAAAAAAAAAAAATCCATCTCAAGCGGGTAAATAACGAAACGACTAGAGTAAGTGACTATTAAGTTCCAAATAAAGTAACAGGGTTGATGATTTCATCTTAAATCAGCCATAAATCCCCTTCTGACAGGGAGAATGGAAGTGTATTGTGTGCAACAGGGAGGGGCAATTCTGGCTTTGTTCTGTGATTGTTTTGAATAAAAATGGTCCAAAAGAAACAAAAATAGCTTTTTATCAAGGGCAACTTCTAAAGCAAGAATTTAGCTAGGACTGTCTGGGAGTTGTCGGAGTTGAATTTAAAATGAGCTGTTATTGGCAGAAAGGTTTGGAACCCTCTTTCTTATTGGTCTACGAACTAATTTACTGCCTGGTGATGACACCAGGCAGGCCAAAACTCCATCCCAACAAAACAGGCTGAAATTTCAGGCAGTCGTTTCAAACAGCTCTTACACTAAAAGGGCATCATCATGTTCATAATTTCACAGTATTATTCCAACCTCATAGTGTGGAAATATATATAAAAACACAGGAAAATCAAGTTGAGTGCACTGGACCTTTAAAAAATGTCTAGCCTATCGATTTATCTATCTATCTATGGGTAACAGGGTTGATGTGTTATGCTCAACCCACTCAGTTTTCCACCACAAAATACCAGAAAATGGCCAAAAAGAGTAGAACCAGCTCACCTGTTTTTACACTATATGATTTTACTATTAGACGTTCAATGTTTCTTGTGATTTTTAAAATTTTATTTTATAAATAGTTTCACCATATTAAAACGAGAGTTCAGTTCACGTAACAGGGTTGACCTTAAAATGAGGGACATATATAAATGAATGACTCATCTTTTGGCACTTTAGCAAGTCTTTATTCATATTGAAAATATGGTTTATTGAATTCTCCATGTGGTCTATATTAAAGGGCACTTCATTTAATATAACACCCTTTTAAAATTCTATATTGGTGCACAATTTCTACTTAAAATATCAAAAGGCACTCATTTCGTGAAACAACCCAAATAATAAGCCAAGTGAGATTGAACATCTTTTGTGCTGCACATACATTTGAAACAGTATATATGACCCATCAATAAATAATTATCTGTGTGACCCTTGAGGCTTTAACCAACACTGTAGCTATGATAGTTAGCAGTTGGTGTAACACAACCCCACAACACAGACCATTTAAACACATACCATACTGGTATATGTGGTAACATTGGCAATGACAGTGGTTTTGCTTCAATTATGTTTCCCCACATCTCGTAATGACTAACAGATATGTTTCTTGATTAAAGGGGCAATCTGCAGTTCAAACAATAACAAAGCGTAGGGACCCCACCACTGTTTTGGTAAAAGCTAAGGGATGGGGCTAGAGAAATGTAACCACTCTCAAATTCATAGATAGAGCTATGAATACAAAGACTGACCATCCATGATGTCAAAATTATACTTTTAATCATGTTTTGAGGCTATATAGTGTTAGTTTACAACTAAATTGTTTACAAAGAATGGAGTAAAACAAGCTTATATTTTGAGTTCTGATGGGGTATGACAGTTGAACTAAGCTCATGAGGCATTTATAAGTTATATTCTTTAAGAATCAATGGGTATGTATCATTAATTTAAACGTGTAATGCTCTATGTCGAATCCTTCTCTAGCGAGAGGGAGAGAGAGAGAAGCTGAATAGTTCTACTCTTCATTGATTGTGAAGGCATACAGAAGAGACATGAGCGGAGGAAGGAGGTATTTTGAGGGAAGTGCCCGCAGCCTAGCCTCACTCCCACTCCACGTGTGTGTGCTCCTCAACTGCTTCCTCGTTGTGGAAGTTCTGGCAATTTCTCTCTGTCTCTTTCTTTTTAAAGAAAAAGAAAGGTTTTAAATCAGACAGAAAGGTACCACTTGAAAGCAAAACATCCTTCTCAGGGGAGCGAGAGAAAGGTAAAACCAGCGTAACTGTGAACCAAGCTGACAAACAATGTTTTTCTATTCGCACATTTGCATCAGAAAGGTGCGCAGCAGCCACCGGTTCCACTTTGTTGCCAAGTGAAAGGGCAGCTATCTAAAACCCTCTTGAAGAGACGCATTAGAACTCTAAAGCTGTCCATGTTGTCAGGAATGGAAGAGGGTGTTGTACAGGCCAGGCTGCCACCGTGAAGCCTTGAATTTGTGCTACATCAAAGCATCCTGGGATACCGTTTCAGCATCCAATGACACGTTGTGACCCGTCCACTGTCCAGACCGGCAACAGCCTATTGAGATGTTGGAGCTGGTGTCTCTTTCTGATGTACTGTAAATGGGAGAACATGTTCTGCATGACTTGTACAGTAGTATATTTCTCTAAAAGAAACATGCATGGTGATGTTTTCTAATTAACTCAGATATCACCCAACATCTGCCAGTCAGAAGAGGGAGAATTACCTGCAGTACAATGATGTCAACACCTTGTGTTCTTCTCCATCAATAAAATCCAAAGGCCCGTACAAAGCAAAATACTGTACAGTAACACCCACTGGCACCAGGGAGAGCTTTGACTGTATTCAAAGGGAAAAGTGAGTTTGAATTACCAAGCACTTTCTGACAGAGGTCTGGCTGCAGTACAGGTAGACAAAGACCTTTTATGGGTGTTTGTGATATGTCACTCGGCAAGAAGAGTTTCCTGCCATGAATTTCAGCATATTCAGTATAGTTCAACATAATGTATGTACCCGATTAAAGCACTGGTGAAGAATGGAAAATTAATTCAACACTCACAACTCGTAGGAGCTCAGTTATAAAGTTTCCATTTGAAGAGAACACACTAAATCCACTCTTATACTTTATGATTTATGACAGGAAATGGGACATCTATAGAACTGGAAATCTATACAGCCTGCTGAAGGGACTGATGTTGGAACATGAAGTGACCGTTGAAATATTGAACTAACTTTGTTCAAATTACACACACGCACGCACAGTGCCTGAAGCCAACTTTAGAAAATATTATTTACATTTACATCATTTAGCAGACGCTCTTATCCAGGAAATATCCAGGAAGTAAACCAGGAAAGTACCACCATATATCACTAGAATGCTGGACTGTGTCATAAAAACCTCCTAGTCCCAAGTATCTTAAGGAAAATATACTTATCTTGTTCCATCTGTTAAACTCCATATTAGGAAAGCGCCATTCCCATAAAATTATGATTATTTTATCAATAAAAAGCCTACACCCACCCCAAACCACATGCATGTCAGCATTATGTGTGATTTATCCTAAAGTGTACAGCTGTGGGTTAGCACTAGCAGCCTCTGTCCCATAATTGATTTTACTGCATGGAGCGTTTCTTAAATCGCCAGTCCTCCCTGACTTTTTTATTTCACATAATACACAGATTAAATCATAAAAACAACTGTGGTTCAGACTCTGGCCTTTTTTTCTAAGGATATCAATCACAGTCAAACAAGCTGGAGAACAGTGGAGCGTGAAGCTGGCCAAACCGATCCCTGCCGAGCCCAGAGAGAGCACTCAGGAGTGGGCAGTGATTAACGTGCTGCAGTCAGGACACATTTCAGAGGGCCACCAGGAGGAAACGCCGGGCCATTACAGCACAACCAAAGGTCTGTTAATCAGCCTATTAGCCTTTAATTGAGGGTAGTTAATTAGGGAGATGGTGGGCAGTCCACAGGGGGAGTCAGGGGCCGACAGGGAGAACAGCTGGTAACCTGAGCCTATTGTTACTGAGCCGCTTACAGAATTCCAGTGATTGATTGGCAGGAAAATGATCCTTAATTACACCTGTCTATTTCTGCCCCCTAAACCTTTAAGGGGCCGTAAATGAACAAAGGGAGTGGGTTCACGAGCCGAGCCACCCTTTAACTAGACTGTTGTCGGAGAAAAGCAAACACATTTACAGTAGGCCAGACAGCGCGTCTCCATGAAAATCATCAACCGTCGGCACTCCTTTGAGGAAGAACACTGTTTTAACACAGTGGAAAATTCTATATTTTTGTGTGTGGCATTGGCGTACAGTGGCGGTGCAGAAAAAGAGAGCTGGCCAGCACCGGCGAGGAGCGAGTTCACCTCACACCCTCTCAGGTTTGTATATGTAACCACTCCACAGCTTCAAAAACCTCTCTCTCTTTTCCCTATGGAGAACGGAAAACAAAGATGTGCCTTGTGACTGTTCCAGTCAGTGGCGCGTACTGCTTAAACCACAAAGGCGGCCATTCTGTCCCTGTGTGCGCCCTGCACAGTGCAGCGGCCACCACCAGAAGCTGATTATGGCCTCTTTAAAAGTTACATTTGATTTAATGTCCCTGCCTTAGCTGAGCCAGAGAACCTCGGAATGTGCCTTCCTGTGCTGGGCTGCAGGGGCTGTAGACTAGAGCTCTCTGGTAGGGAGGGCCACAGAGACTGAGTACTGAGCAGGGAGCGAGGGCGAGAGAGAGCAAGAGAGAAACAGAGAAAGAGAGAGAGGCCGACTGCACAGGGGCCTAAATTCAATAAAGGCCCTGACAAAGGCCTGCTTCTTGCCTCGGGATGCCAAACAACATGTGATCCCCTTAGGGAAATAACTGTCATTTATTTTCCTCATAGCCTCCGGGTCAGAAATAACACATGGGAACTTGTGACACAGCCTGTCCAAGATGCCATGTGCTGTGACAACTTATTAGTGACAGTGGCACGGACCGCCCACGCCATGCTGGCATTCTGTCCCTCTGAGGGGAATGGAAGGAGAGGGGCCCGGTTGGGAAAGGTCTAAATCTATCACAGACTCATGTACTGTAAGTACATCCAATTCTAGTCAATTAGTTCACATTGAATACTGAATTAAAAGAGTTAAGCTGTAATACAAAGTGACGAATATCCCTAAATCCTTTTAACCCAAGTTCTAGAGGTTCACTCGTGATTGAAATAAAATTTTAGGTAACATACAAAAAAATATTGTCTGAGAGATTGAGTTATATTTCAAAGGTGGTGCAAGTTTAAAAATAAAGTTAGCAAAGTACTCTCTTTGAGCAAAAAGCTTAGAATCTTTTTTTGCAGAAACTTGTGGGATCACCATGTTTCACTATAGGGTAGTGACAGGGCCACTTTGCAACAAGTGGGAACACAGCAGAGCAGAGCTGGTTTTCCCTCCTATTTTCTCTCAAACTGTCTAAACATCTCCGTCCCCCTGGCCTGCCTGGGAAGTGGGAGGAATGCTAACACCAAGACTTCAAACACAATTAGGCCTCATCAACATGCACGCTTTGGTCCCCCCTCCACTCAACTCACTTCACATTTCTATCAGCCACCATTCACAACTCCTGGCCAGGAAGGCAGCCAGGCTGTCATTTAGCACCAGGAGGGTCTGGCTGGTGAGTCTTCACTAAAATAACTTGGGGGAGGTATGGGGTGTTAAGTGGTGCACTGTGGGTAACCTCACAGCTCAGCAGTCACAGGGAGATAAGGAGGGACTGCTCTGGAGTGGTTCGCAGAATTCCAGACCTTGGATGAGGATGTCACCTCCTCCTCCTTCTCTCCGGACCAGGTCACATAATTGACAAGATGAATAGTATCCCATCCTTCAACCAATCCTGATATGGGATTTTGTGGGGGTTCAAAATGGCAGTCAGTAGGCAGCCAAAGCAAAATGTTACATTGATGTCTTTAAAATTGTCAGTCACAGCAGTTAACAAACATATTTCAACTAACTTATGATACACATTTCAAAATAGTGTTACTGCAGTACTCAGCATATCAGACAACATGCGGTTGTAAACAGAGCCATTTTCTCCCAATGCATTTCCTAGCAGATTAGAAAAACACAAGTAATTTCCAGTGAATTAATATTATGTCATATGTTATGCTAGGTATGTTTGTGTTGTGTAGAAACAATATTTTGGTTCTATTCAGGGTGGCTAGTCAATGCACGACCGTGGAGCCAAACTGTGAAGTCACTCTTCTAACAACAATAACTACATTATGCATGAAGTAGAAAATCCCATTCATTTCTGGAGAAGAAAAACTTAAGCTCTTTCATTAAATCAGTACCATATGACAGTGAGCTAAATAAAACACAGTTGATGACACATAGAATGGACATTTACAAGAGATGCGGCACAAAGTTGTCGTTTTGTTCCTGCTAAGCTCTATCCATCAGAACCTTGGCTTGAGACTTCACTTCAAATGCTACAGAAGAAACAGGGAGGGAGAGTCACCAAGCAAGTAAAAACAACGACAACACTAAACTGGACTCTGAACACTTTTATTCTGACATACTTGAGACAGGCTTTAGCATGACACCATCAGCCCAGGGTGAATTCTTGACTAAAGCTTACATTGCTGCCACAATTAAAGGTAGACTTAGCGATATGACGTAGATGCAGAAAGTAAACAGCATAGTGGGTCAATTTCTGCAACAACTAAGAGCGTTGAAGCGCAGGGCTCAACTTCTATGCTGTTTTGGTCCTGTGGCTACCACGCTGTAACAGCGTGAAGCGAACCCGTGCACATGCGCAGATACTCTGTGTGACTGTGTGAGAGCGAAGTGTTGCATCTCGCTCATATCAATATCTCTGGTGCTGCTCGTGGCAACATCATAATGCGTAGTTTAACTTTAAGTTGGACAAATTTCTGCTGGCAATAACATGTCCTCCCATGACTAGAACTGGCATCTCCTCAATGTCAGTTTATTTTAAAGTAGTTGTTGTTGTTCGCACTCCATGACCTGAGAGTGTTTGCAGAGGATTTACAAGGTGATATTTACAGCCTCCTTCTCTTCCCCTTCTTGCACTTGGATGCCTACAAAAACAACTCCATTCCCTGAGAGATCAGGCACAGTCATTTTAGGATTGTGACATTGGTTTAGTCATTCAAACAAAGATGCTAAGATTCAGCATACGATTTGAGGCGTGAGTAAATACCCTGAGCCTTTTCTTGGAGACAAAAACAGCAAAGCACACATTTTCTTTTCATTTTATAAGCACTAACAATGTTTGAGTCAGTGTTGTGCCATACACACAAAGCAAATGTGTGGTTTGTCAATGTGAAGAATGTATCAATGCCTGAGAGAATGGGGCTAGATGAAATGTGCATGCAGATAGATAATATCATTTTTACAGTTACCTAGCTATCAAAAAAACAAAAGGAAAACATGCTAGAATACAATTTCTAGCTTCAACACAGCTATCTCATTTCAAAGCAAATGTAAAAATATTAGCTAAACTAAGTCCCCTTTCGAGATAAGGTACATTACACAGCTCTGTTTGCCTATACCCAGCCCCATGAGTTTAATTGAATCAAACCTATGTATTATATTTTCCCAGGCAAACACGTTCACTCTGGACCAGAGTGCTGAGATTTTCAGCTTGCGGAGCGTGAGCGAAAGCAAACACAGCTCCAAGTTATAAGAAAATATCTGTGCTGAACAAGGAGGCATTCATGAGCTGATTCATCCCAGGCTGAAGTGTTAGCAGCGCTGCAGAGGAGGGACATCTGCCATGATCACACTCCTCCACTAAGAGTCTGTTAACGAGGAACAATCCTGGATCATCATGGACATGTTACATCCATATATACTTACTGGAACTAACACCTTCACAAGGGGAAGACAGAACACCACACTATGTGTGTTAGTAGTAGGGCTGGGAATTGCCAGGGACATCACGATACGGTATTATCATGATACTTTGGTGCCGATACGATATGTATTGCGATTCTCACAATTCTATATGGATTGTGATTCGATACTGTGATTTTATTGCGATTCGATGTTCCAAACATATTGCTCACCATATGTCAGCTGCAGAGGGACAAGAGTCATAAGAAAACTAGTTTTGATCAGTCATGGAAATAAGAGTGCTGAAAACAAATTGGCTCCAAGTTTAAAAAGAAGATGGAGAACAAGCTTTGAAGGAAAAATACTCGAGTTTTGGTGCAGGTATAGCGATATTGTCAAAACAATACATCATCAAATATAATATCCCAATATGTAACTGTATCAACTTTTTTCCCCCCCATCACTAGTTAGTAAGTATGAAAGAAGTGAGCCCAGTGCTTTTGCCTCCTCAGGTGAACTTGTTATTCTGTCTTAGTTCCACATGTTATGTAAATGCCTCCATATACGCCAGCTGATCCCCGCAGCTGGGCAAGGCACTGGAACTTTTTTGTGGCGCATGAAACGAGTGGTGATTCACATGATCTGCTTTTACTTTCATATGGTGTTCATTGAAAAAAAGAGCTTTAATTTCCAAAGGCAATAGAAATGGGTTGGGGGTGATGAGTAAACACTGAAGTTGTTGCATCTCACACACCTGCGCAGGCCCAACTGTAAAGAGGATAGGGACAATTAAATCATGATGTGTGACACCCATGTCCTGATGGCTGTCAGGTCACGCAGTCCTTTATTGAGAATCTGAGCAAAAAGGGGCATAATACAACCATTACGCTACACACCATGACTGTGATCCACAAAAATATAATGATGTGGACTTGGACGAATACAGTCTTCAACTTTCACATAGCCTACATATCAATACGCCAGGAACGTAATAAAATGTGCCACATCCACAACCAACCATTTGAACTGCATCACGGTACGTCCAACCTCAAAGTAGAGAAAAGCTGGAGTCATTTGAGCAGCACTAAAGAAAGAAACAGAAGAGATGTGGGAGAGGCGAGGCAGTACTGGGAGGGTTCCGGTGGGGTAGGTTTAAAAATGCACGCTCCAGCTGTGCACGGCGTCCCACATAGCGAGCGGAGCAGGATGAGGCTACTGTTGGTTTAGCCACACAGGGTTGGGAGTACAGTACACGGAACTGCCGGTGGGTTCTTGGTATTCATTTCCCCCCCTCAATGAATCACTAGGTCCCACTGAGACTTCCATCACCCCAGGTAGGAAACACAACTGAACTGACTCAATTACACAGCTCTCTACAACCAAGGAACAATCCGTATATGACAAGGTACTTTGTTTCGGCATAGCTGTAACAAAGATGGCTGCTGTGAAATTTAAACCACCTCTGATATCAGATTCCATATCAAATGAAAAGCACCACAGGGATAAAGCAACTATGCTTTTCATTTGGTTCTTTTTTTGTTTAGTCTCCCCACTCATCTTGAAAAGGCGTCATTGAATAGGGTCCCTAGCTTCGTCCTCAATGTCCTCATTCTCTTAATGTTCTCCCCCACTAAATCAAAGACAGTACAGAGACAAAAACACCAATGTGGGTCCAATGTCGTCTATAAAGCCGCAATATGTAACTTTTGGACGACCTGACCAAATTCACATTGAAAGCAAGTCTAAGAAACGGTACATCTGTTCTATATGTGCAATTTCTATGCTTCCCATTCTTAAGTTTCGTTGTTGCATCTTAACTTTCGGTTCAAACAGCTGAAAATACAATATTTTGGAATATTGAAAATATATTTCACAGCGGTTTAGACGGTACAATTATTCTATACACATTGGACCCAATTGCTTGTTTTGTCACATAAACTGAAAATAGGCAAACTATTTGAATTTTAGCAACCAGGAAATGGCGGAGCGATTTCTGCATATTGCACCTTTAAATTTGCTTTATTTGAAATTGATTCAAGATGAATGGCTATTAACTGAGTTTAACAGGATCCTATACAGAGGTATCTTCTCATATAAACCAATACACCGATTCCCCCTGGTAACCCCCTCACACAGCCCTTCTCCCAGTAAGTCACACATTCACACGGCACGTGAACTAATCTCTCCTTACAGACCAGGCGACTAGGCCACTTGGAGGCCCCATGGTCTTAAGTCACTAGGCGCCAAGTATATTGCTGTCGGTTTTGGTGGCTCAATCTGTCTATTGTCAAGGGAGCTTATGATAAATCTGAACGAACAGCAGGATTTCAGCCACTTGTTACTGCTGCTTGAAGTGGTTACTGTTGAGGGCTAGGGTGTTGTACAGTATCTGGTTCTCTGGTGCTAACATTACAACGTGTGTATGTGAATACCAAGGCTCAAGATACAGCTAAAGGGCCGCATACTAAATTGGCCTTCACATGAAACGCTACAGAAGGTCACATACCTCCATTATTCTGTCGTGGATCTGAAGGCCTCCCTCCTTGTCTGCTGGTCCATTCTCAACGATCTTAGATACAAAGATCCCTTCATTCGAAGTGCCATCATGGTCGTCCTGTGGGAGAAACTATCACGTTAATGACCCAATATCTGATCATCTCAGATTACACATTGATCAAATTGGATAAGAAATAATTGTAACATTTGAAGATGACTACATAAAAAAATATGAAACTACAATTCATGATAATTGACTTCAAATTCTTCAGCAAAAATATTATCTTTCAACTATTAAACAAGTCTCTTGCTAAAACTGCCTAACCCACTTCCAAAAGTCCTGAGGATATTATGCAGACAATTCTAAATGGTTTTCCCATTACCCATTCTCACCAATCAGGGTCAGAGACACCCTGCAGTCACATATGAACACAACTGCAGTCATCAACGTAGCCTGGTTAACCCAGCGATTAACCGCAGGGCTCAACATCCTGCAGTGACTCGCTAGTGGTTGCAGGTGCACATTACACAGGGCCTAATGTTATTCTCCACACAGCCCCAGTGCCAAAATGGCCTGCCAGTTGACATGTTTCCCAGGGCTGGAGAGTGTGACTGCGACCCAGCCCCTTAGAGGGGATAAATGTTGAATGGATGTGTTGGATGGATACACTCTGCGTCCATCAGTGAGGCTGTGACCCCTGAGCTGTAAAAGCTATGATTGGCTTAACAAAGCCACTGCCAACATCCCTCTCAGCTCTCTCTTAAAACCACATCAAACCAACCCGCGCCTCTGCCAAGTCGTGAGATACTGTGCTAAATTTTAATGGAATACTTAAAGAAACCTCAGAAGTCAAGCTGTGAATGCTGTAATGAATTATTTCAGGTCTGTTTCCTCTTTTTTCCAAGCTCATCACAGTGCAGTGTTTACTGTGAAACCAACACGATGCCCCAAAAAATGGCCCGGAGTGGCAAGGGAATGTCACAACAGGGCAGTGTGAGAGGCCTGATGCTTTGCCATGCATCCCCAGCACTTAGACCCTCCATTGTCTACAAAGGCCAGCCCTTAATCATAGTTAGCCTGGCGCCCAACACAACCCGGCCTCCCCATCGCATCAACCCCAGTCAAGGATGAAAATGCCATGTGTCAAAAGCTGCAGGGCCTCTTTTTGTTATTTCCATTCAAATCAATAGTTTCTTGTGGAGGATTTGGTGACCTCTTTATGAATTCATCCGGTGCCTTAAAAACACTGCGAGCAAAAGTTGACTGTATCCTCTGGACTCTCCTTGGGTTGAGCTTGATGTATAGTTCTGTCAAGGGAACGGGAAAGGATACAAATCTACAAGACCATGGAATTAAGAAAAAAAATATGCTTCGGATGTTTGGTCCTTTTTATAGTTTCCTGCTGTAAAATGTTTTTCTGTAATAATCCACGTCGCTACAGCAAAGTGCGTCACTATAGCTATTGTAATGAAACCCAGAAAAACAACCCTGAGTGGAACCCTTTGGCACACATTCTTCCCAGTGAAACATATACTGCGAACACCATTTCAATGGCACCCGTTTTGTACAGAGAGAGAGAGAGAGAGAGAGAGATGCTCCATGTATGGGAGACCCAGTTCTAACTGAGCTCTGAGCCTGAATTTTTTAAGTATCTCGGAGTAGGAGTGCCGATCTTGGATCAGGTCCATCCTGTCCATATAATTCTATTCATTATCATCTAGAAAGGCGAAACTGATCCTATATCAGCACTCCTACTCTAAGAATCTTTGTGAATATGCGCTTGGATCCCAGTTCAGCAGTGATATTTTCAACAATGGCACTCTTATCAGAGGACTCCATGGAATCATTAATGATTGTCTGTGAGACAGCAAATACAGAGGTCGTAAAGGGTTATGAGCCCAGGGCAGAGGACCCATTTCACACCTGGTCTGTGTTTACCATGTCATCACAGTCCCCTCAATTAAAGACGAAAAAACTGTAGGCACAGTCATAATCCTTCATTTAACCCTCATATAAAGTAATTATAGTTTTTATCTGAAAAACCAAATCCGCAAACCCAACCAATATACTAACACAATAAAAACTTGTCTGATGCGGTCCATCCACATAGGCTTAAGAGAGAAACTTGCACAGTGTATTACTGTCTAAGCTTTGTCTATGTCAGTAAAGGGGTAAAACACCAAATTATAATTTATCGTGGTTCAAGTATGTGCCTCCATTCCTGATTTCCCATATGACATTTGGCTGACCATCAACGAGATAAAACAGTAACAGCAGAGATTCCACTTGTAACCTACCGCACATGGTCTTCCTCCCACAATGTTGAAGCCCAGAGAACCGCCCTCCCGATGAAGGATGGCTGTGACGTTTTTGGTCTCCCCACCCTGTGGACAGACACAGACAGAAAGAGGACAGGAAGTGAATTAACAAAGATCACTGAATAACATAAATGATTGAACAAATCAATGACACCACCTCCCTGAGCGATAGAGAACTGGAGCTTATTTTCACTTCAAAACGACACAAAAATAACTCTGAACGACACAGTAGAAAGGACTGAACAAACCTATGAAGTCAATGGAGTATTTTTAGGTTTAGAAATAGCCTGAGGTAAAAAGGGTAGAAACCAAGGCTACT
Source organism: Coregonus clupeaformis (assembly GCF_020615455.1). NCBI lineage: Eukaryota > Metazoa > Chordata > Actinopteri > Salmoniformes > Salmonidae > Coregonus > Coregonus clupeaformis. The sequence goes on from NC_059203.1 coordinate 45,058,752, forward strand.
CCATACACCGTAAATGGATTTGTAAAAAGTATCACCGTAACCAACATGGCTGGTAGCAGGGGGTAAAGAGTCACCTGTTCTCACATTTTAGTACATCACTGGTGTGGATCTACAACATGATTCGCTGTGGCTTAGCTAGCTCTCTGAGAAAGAGCTGTTAAGTGACTGGTTCAAGTAAGGGTTAATGCCTTTTCCTTCTCTCGCTCCAGAAGACGTTTGCTATGTGTATTAATACACCAGTAGACTTCTCTGTCAATGAAGGGATGATAAGTGGAACGCTGGGAAACCAGTGCAGTCAGCTTTCCACCTTTTTAGAGGGACAGTCAGGGTGTGGGACTGGGAACATCATGTCAGCTGTCATCCCAGTATGGAGTATGCCATAGCATACAGGGACTAAATATAAAAGCAAATATTAACAGTATGTACAGTGTCATCACTGAGTCTGGCTACCATATAGGCTACAGGATAGGGTACAGAGTGTATGCCATGGAAGAATGTGCACTGCTGCTGGACCAAGTTGTGTAGATGCATGTGAACAGAGTTCCACATTTAAAGACAACTATTGGCTATTTACTAAATGGATAAGGGCATATGGGCAATTTCACAGTAACAGAGTGACACTGAGACACAACATTTTCTAAAAACACATTTACTTCAAGAACAGTGCAGATGCAAAGTTTGGTAACAGAATGACGGTTCAAACAGCACAAACCGTCATTCTGTTACCAAACTTTGCACCTGCACTGTTCTTCAAGTTCATGTGTTTTTTGAAAATGTTCTGTGGAAATTGTTAAAAGTAGTCCTTGTGCATAGAGTTGTATGGTTTGATTAACTTTGCAATCACTGGTTTTTCTTTGACATACAGTTGAAGTCGGAGGTTTACATACACCCAAGCCAAATACATTTAAACTCAGTTTTTCACAATTCCTGACATTTAATCCTAGTAATAATTCCCTGTCTTAGGTCAGTTAGGATCACCACTTTATTTTAAGAATGTGAAATGTCCAGCGTCGTCCAGGTTTGGCCGGTGTTGGCCATCATTGTAAAAAAGAATTTGTTCTTAACTGACTTGCCTAGTTAAATAAATACAAATTGCCCCTACCTTTTAGATGTTGTAAGGATATCCTAGATCTGTCCGAGCTGAGTAACCAAGACAATGTGTAAGGAGGACTGAGGACTTCTAAAACCAGTTGGGTAAGCATGTCATGCCAGAAAGGTACTAATCCCGCAAACAGACGCCAATCATCGCAGACAGTGTTGATCTTGCTTCTCAGTCACCTAACCTACAGTATGTAGCCTTATTTACGACAGGACCAAGGAGAAAGACCACATTCCCATATCCAGCTCAGTCATTCTTAGCCAGTCTACTTATTCTGTTAAATTCTGTACATCAGAAGCCAAGCGAATAGCAATACTGGAAACCTGGGCTATGCCATGTTTTACTGTTCTTAAAAAAAAAGTGGCTGAGATTCCGTGCTCCAAACCCAGCAGTCAAAGGAGGTTACCCGTCACTGTCACCACTGATATTTGGCAGTGGCTTGGGGAGCAAATATGTCACCCTGAATCTGAAATAAGTCATACATTTCACAGGATCTGATAACACATGACCTGAACTAGCCCCAGAAGAAACATAGACGCTGGCTCTCTAAGATTTGCAATGCAGCGACAGTCACCAAATTGCCCGCCTGCAACAGTTAATTCCACTTGTGTCTTTCCATTTGATACTGCCACATGTGCACTGAAGTTCTCCACCAAGCAATCCTGTCCATAGTGCTTAACTGAATCTGAAGAAGAAATCTGAAGAGAAAAATCCTTTAATCTAACCACATCATCCACATTATGATTTTTTTCTGGCTTCCTCTTTTTCTTTCATGGATAATTTGAGAAATTATACCTTTGGAGATGTTTCCTGGGATTAGAGCTTCAAGGAGGAGCACAACTTTCTTTGTTCATCCTCTTTAACTGAGTTTGTACAGTGCAGTCATTTCAGAGGGTTGAATAGATAAACTAAATAAGTAACCTGAATCTGTGTTGAAAGTGTTTACTCTTTCTGCTACCAGGCTGAAAAAAACATGTTAGTCATAATAGCTGATAGTGGTATCTAGTAATAGTGTGGTAGTGAGGTGCAGCACACATTTTGAAAGAGTGTAAAAACATGGGGAGAAAACACAATAACACTAGGTAAGGGACAAAACATGTCCCACTACTAACATGTCTCTCTGTTACCTTAAATTCAGAATGCTTGTAGCCTTGTACTACTGTACCTTACATTGCCTGCTCTTCCACTATGGGTTAATGTGGACTTACACAACATCATAAACATTTCAACCACTCCCTAGCTGACCAGAAGAAAGGCCTATATCCATTTTTATCCAGTGTGTTGAGTTGGCTATAGAACATGGCAAAAACCAAGCACCGACTATAAATATGTGATATATATTTAATAATTAATACAGCCTATCACATATTAATTTATGTTTTAATGGATTAATGACAAAATACAATACTAGTCAATCGAAATCAATTAAATTATTATTATAATTATTATCTCAACATCATTTTTATTATGCTGTTATTACAATAGGACAGTCTCTTGCAACATCTGCAGACAGAAAGTCACAAACAACCCTGAAGAGGTTCGCGGAGGTAATTGTGACCTGAGTCTCGGTGTGTACAGAACAATAGTAAATATTTGCCCCTCCCCCAGACTGCCAGCTGGCTGTAAGTGCAGCTGACAGACATACACGTATGGCAAGCTGAGGAGAATAAACACTTCTGACCATTACTTGGCCCCTACAAGTACTTAGTCGTTGGAAATCACATTAAACGCCATGAAATAGTAGACTAATGAAACCGTGTTTGACCACAGGAGACTCCAAGTCTGTCTGGTCGAGGGCTTGTAGACATCGGACCTCTAAAGTTTTCCATTGATTAATAATACAAACTCTGATAAGTAACGGAACATGCAACAAAGTAGCGCTCGAAGTCCAGATGTGAAAAGAATGACAGTACGCGCGCAGAAGAGATACAAAGTAACACACAATCGAACCATGGCCAATCACAAAGTAACTAACAGCATTAGAAATTCCATAGCCACAAGTTCTGTAATTTGAAACTAACTTACCTTGCACGGGGGAGCAAGGGTCTTAGTCAGCGAGTCGATCCTTGCACTGTATTCAGTGAATTTCTTCTGATACTTCAGTGCTGTCATTTGTAGCTCATTATGCACAGCAGAGAGTTGAGCAAGAAGTGATTTCTCTCTTTTGCTCGATTTCAAAGATTGCTTCTTGAACTCTTTGTCCAAACTGACCACCTTCACGTGCAATGCACTATTATGTGCTTTCAAGGCTTTCAAACAGCAATGGGTGTCTAGTTTTTGCTCTTTGTGGGTGAGCATCAATCCACATCCATTTTCGCATATCCCGACCGGTCTGCAATCACACGATTCGCGCATATGGGCATCCATGTCCTTCAGATTGAGCACCTCGTTGCATCCTTTATTCCTGCATTTGGCCGGCGAGTAATCGCACATCTCGGTGTGCTCTGTCAGATGTTGCAGCTTTACCACTTTTTCACAGCCTCTGGCATGATTGTCACACTTTATGTCCAGCTTCATAATCAGGTTTTTCAGAGGGAGAACGTGGTTTAGCTCTTTCGTGGAGATCCTTTGACATTTGACGGGGCAGCTGCTTTGCTGGACAACCCAAGGCAGCACACAGCCAGCGCAGAAGACGTGACCACACGGAGTAGTGAGCGGGTCTTCTAGAACTTTATTACACAAATTGCATTTAAAATCTGGGTCCACAGCCCCTTTAAACCGATCCAACTCAAATCCCATGTTTTTAAATAAATCCAAAATTCCGCCGGGATTCCCACAAATCGAAGTAGGAGTAGTGGGTGTTTTAGCTTGTCATTGGAGGAGTACTGACTTCAAGCTTCCTTACTGTCTAAACTAATTGACCGAGACTTACTCGGAAAAAAAAAAAAAGTGGAGGAATTCTCTACCGTAACTGCCATAAGAGCCGCGCACCAGAGTGCAACGCAATCATCTGACGATTACTATGATAATTCATCAATCGAAAAGAGGGCATTCTTTACGCTTTTTGAATGTGACTTACAAGTTACAAAGACAGGTAGGCTGGCTACAAGTGTAGGCAGATTGTAGCTAATAGTAGTTCTACTTACTAACTGAAAATGTTATGCAAAATACTCAAATTAATTGTGGACCCTAGAATTATTGTTTTAGATTACAAATGTATCTCCATTGTATTTGCAAATGCCACAAACATATATTGTACTTTGTAACAATGTGTGTAGGAGGAAGGGATGGTGCTCTGAGGATGTCTTCTCATTTTGTCAAACCATGTTAGTGTCTGTGTGCCATTGTTAAAAAGAGCTATGGCTATACGTGTTACCTCACTAGTTGTGACTGACACTTCATGGTATGAGCTATATAAAAAAAGGCTGTGTGATCACTAGCTGAGGAATGTTCAACTCAGTTCTCTTATATCGAGGCCGAGTGGAGCCCCACAGTGGAGGTGTCATAATACCCATAAAACCTAGCGGTCAAACAGGGAAAAGGTTCCAATCGTTTTTCCACCATTCATTTTTCCCATAGGGGATTTTAGAAACACCTAAAATAAGGGCTGTGTTTCGTGTAAGCTTATCCTGGCGTGACGTTTTGATAAGCATGTAAATCTCCCTCAGATGAGGTGACTTTTATCAATATATTCGGCTCTATTTACTCTCAGATTCGAAAATGCTAATTAGCATAAAAGTAGACATCATGCAAAACTACAAATCCCTGCAAGCTCCTGCACGTTATCTCTAGCTGACACCTTTGTTAACAGGTATTGTGTACATTTGAAACTTGCACAAGATTGTCCATTTAATGAAATGTAGCCAATTTATTCATTACTACATTTAGCTAATATTAAATAGTTCATCCAGAGATTCTTACCTTTGCCTTGATTCATCAGTCTCGTCCAGATAATCATGGCATTTGTAGTTCTTTATGATAGCCACATTAGCAGCTAATTAGCATTTCATTTTGGGGGGATAAATACAGGCGAATATATTGATAAATGTCACCTTGTCCAAGATATATTTACATGGTTATCAAAACGTCATGCCAGGGTAAGCCTACACGAAACACAGCCCTTATTTGAAGTGTTTCTAATATCCCCTATGGGAAAAATTAATGGTGGAAAAACGATTGGAACCGTTTCCCTGGTTGACCGCTAGGTTTTATGGGTATTATGACTCATACTGTGGTACTCCGTTGAGTTTTGATAATGGGTCATGGGATGTGCTAGCAACAACATTGAGTCACCATCAGTCCATACCTGTAAAAATGTGTTTTAAAAAAAGAAGTAAATTCTGAAAAAGCTTACCTGTACCTATGTTTGTCCTGTACAACTGCGTTCCTTCCGCGGGGTGCTGAAATTCATACTTTTAATAAAAACTTTTATTGACTACAACCTTCTTCTTCTTCTTCTTCTTCTTCTTCTTCTTCTTCTTCTTCTTCTTCTTCTTCTTCTTCTTCTTCTTCTTCTTCTTCTTCTTCTTCTTCTTCTTCTTCTTCTTCTTCTTCTTCTTCTTCTTCTATAGTATTATGGCGGTCCGCAAACAAACTTTAGAGATGCATGCCACCACCTACTGTACAATCCATTATACTTGGTGATACAAAAATGGGAAAATGGAAAAGGAAAAAATACCCTGCCAACTATTAACCCTCATAAAAAAACACTACTATTTTAACCCTATCTAATCCTACACCAGACCGACGGCCTGGGAGGACGGGACACGTCCATTCCCCTGTAAATCTTCTGGAGTAAAATCACAACATCTATTTTCTGTGACTTAAATTGCATTTCTGCGGTACAGTTGCGTTCATAACCATAACCATGGCTATGAACGCTAAGAAACCAACCTTACTAATACTAATCCTACCGATCCTTGACTTCGGCGATGTCATTTACAAAATAGCCTCCAACACTCTACTCAGCAAATTGGATGTAGTCTATCACAGTGCCATCCGTTTTGTCTCCAAAGCCCCATACACTACCCACCACTGTGACCTGTACGCTCTTGTTGGCTGGTCCTCACTACATGTTCGTCGTCAAACCCACTGGCTCCAGGCCATCTATAAATCACTGCTAGGCAAATCCCCGCCTTATCTTAGCTCATTGGTCACCATAGCAGCACCCCCCCGCAGTCTGCGCTCCAGCAGGTATATCTCACTGGTCATTCCCAAAGCCAACACCTCCTTTGGCCGCCATTCCTTCCAGTTCTCTGCTGCCAATGACTGGAACGAATTGCAAAAATCTCTGAAGCTGGAGACTCTTATCTCCCCCAATAACTTTAAGCATCAGTTGTCAGAGCACCTTACCGATCACTGCACCTGTACACAGCCCATCTGAAATTAGCCCACCCAACTACCTCATCCCTATATTGTTATTTAATTTGCTCTTTTGCACCCCAGTATCTCTATTTGCACATAATCTCTTGCACATCTAGCATTCCAGTGTTAATACTATTGTAATTATTCTGCACTATAGCCTATTTATTGCCTTACCTCCATAACTTGCTACATTTGCACACACTGTATATATATTTTCTGTTGTATTTCTGACTTTATGTTTTTTTTACCCCATATGTAACTCTGTGTTGTTTTTATTGCACTACTTTGCTTTATCTTGGCCAGGTCGCAGTTGTAAATGAGAACCTGTTCTCAACTGGCTTACCTGGTTAAATAAAGGTGAAATAAAATAAAAAAAAACATATTATTCCTCTCACTCTCTGTTGGCCTCGGCCTACTCACAGGAATCCTCACAGGATCCCTCGCCCTGTACCCATCTTCCTCTACTTCTCTATTCACTGCCTTTCTCTCACCGGACACTTCTGATCTCCAGCACCATGGGTACCCCTACAGCTAAAACAAACAATACTACACATTCCTTTGTCTCATGCCCTCCTGCACACTTTTCACATCTAGGAATCTCCCTTCTACACACTACTGCAACATGACCATAAGCTTGGCACCTAAAACACTGTAATGGGTTCGGGAAAAAAGCTCTCACGGGACAACGGGCACATCCTAACTTGACTTTGTCGGGTAAAGACTCTGCATCAAAACTCAGCAATACACACCGTGTCTTCTCTGTTTCACCACGCTCTCCACTGCATCTGCCCCACACCAAACAGCGGGCGTCACAGACACAATGGGAATTTTCCATTTCAGTTGATCCTCCTTAACACTTAACTCCACCCCAGTAATCACTCCTTTCAACGCCCTGCTCCGAAGAGTAAAGCAAGTCACAGTTCTTGTCCCTAGTCGCGTGGTCCGGAGCGCCCGCTCCCTCTGAACAGAAAAAAATAATCACGAGTCCAGTTCGAGTCACTTTCACCGACCCAACAGTCCCCAACATCTCCACCATCCAGCCTGACACCACATATGAATCAGCCAGAAGGCAAGGATCCATTATCTCCAAAAATCTCACTCCCACTGGGCCAGAATCATCTTTATCATCATTGGGACGTGGCTCGACCTCAGCCGTCTTCACCACACCTGCCAGCAGTTAATTCATCCTCACTCTTGTCAGATTCAGTTTCGTCCGCCACCCAACTGTTGTGATTTATACAATGTCATCTCTTTGACTTCAGCATGGTTCTCCTTCTGCTAATCACTTATCCGTCCAACAATGTCAACAACATACCTCACTTTGGCTCCCTTTGCTGTCTGTTTCCACTGAATACAACCACCACATTTTTTCTCATTTGTGTTGCTCGTACTACTTACTACATAAGCTTGAGATTTGGCACATGCACATTCGTGCTGAGTTGAGCAACACAAATTGGGAAAAAGTCAGTGGTTGTATTTTTATTAAAAGTGTTCTGGCCCCTGTAGTTGGGTTTGAGTTCCTTTAGGCTATTGTGTAATTCCATTGTTGACCACTTGTGGCCACTGTCCTGGGTTGATGTGTGCTGTTCGTTTAATATGCTAAATCCTGTAGAAGAAGAATTGTTTACATTCCAAAATGGTGAAAGTTACACTGTGGAGCTGCAGATGCTATCAAACTGCATCCTTCTTGCTATCATTTTGGAGAAGCATTGTCTTTAAGTAAAAGTAATCATAACATATTTGGCATTCAATTCATGATGATATTTTGTACGGATGGTCATTTTAATGAGATTTATGAATCTTCTCGCCACATGGATATTTACATTTACGTCATTTAGCAGACGCTCTTATCCAGAGCGACTTACAGTTAGTGAATACATATATATTTTTTAAATATACTGGCCCCCCGTGGGAATCGAACCCACAACCCTGGCGTTGCAAACGCCATGCTCTATCAACTGAGCTACATCCCTTCCGGCCATTCCCTCCCCTACCCTGGACGACGCTGGGGCCAATTGTCGCCACCCATGAGTCTCCCGGTCGCGGCCGGCTGCGACAGAGCCTGGATTCGAACCAGGATCTCTAGTGGCACAGTTAGCACTGCGATGCAGTGCCTTAGACCACTGCGCCACTCAGGAGCACGGATATCCGTTCAGTGCATGATCTTGTCATGTTTTGGGGAATTATTTATATCCAATTTAATGCATAATGCCTCATTTTTCTGTGTTTATGAACATGTATACAGATACATGCTGTGTTATTATTGAGAATGAAGCCTAGTAATCAGCTAGCATACAATAAGTCATACTCATTGTTCTTTTCTTTCTATATTTCAGTTTTACTCATTTCAGTCACTATTACTGTACCTACGAAGCTGTGGCAATACATCATCCCTCAACACTACAGTAGCTGTACTGAGTTTATCTATCTGCTAAGCTTAAGAAGGGGACTCTTTTGCGAGGGCAGAATAAAAAGTATGAATTTCAGCAACCCGCGGAAGGACCACGGTTGTACAGGACAAACATAGGTACAGGTAAGCATTTGAATGGTTGTGTCCCGTCCTCCCAGGGCATCGGTCTGGTGTAGGATTAGATAGGGTTAAAATAGTAGTGTTTTCTCATTTTTGTATCACAAAGTATAATGGATTGTACAGTAGGTGGTGGCATGCATCTCTAATGATTGTTTGCGGACATAATACTATAGAAGAAGAAGAAGGTTATAGTCAATAAAAGTTTTTATTAAAAGCATGAATTTCAGCACCCCGCGGAGTATAGGGCGGCAGGTAGCTTAGTGGGTAAGAGCGTTGTGCCAGTAACCGAAAGGTCGCTGGTTCTAATCCCCGAGCCGACTAGGTGAAAAATCTGTCGATGTGCCCTTAAGCAAGGCACTTAACCCTAATTGCTCATGTAAGTCGCTCTGGATAAGAGCGTCTGCTAAATGACTCAAATGTAATGTAAATCTAAGGACCGCGGTTGTACAGGACAAACATACAGTGGGGAGAACAAGTATTTGATACACTGCCGATTTTGCAGGTTTTCCGACTTACAAAGCATGTAGAGGTCTGTAATTTTTATCATAGGTACACTTGAACTGTGAGAGACGGAATCTAAAACAAAAATCCAGAAAATCACATTGTATGATTTTTAAGTAATAATTTGCATTTTATTGCATGACATAATGCGCCAAATACAACAGGTGTAGACCTTCCCATGAAATGCTTACTTACAAGCCCTTAACCAACAATGCAGTTTTAAGAAAAATAAGAGTTAAGAAAAGATTTACTAAATAAACTAAAGTTTAAAAAAATAACACAATAAAATAACAATAACGAGGCTATATATATACAGGGGGTACCGGTACCGAGTCAATGTGCGGGGGTACAGGTTAGTCGAGGTAATTGAGGTAATATGTACTGTAGGTAGGGGTAAAGTGACTATGCACAGATAATAAACAGCGAGTAGCAGCAGCGTAAAAAAAAAGGGGGGGTCTTATGGCTTGGGGGTAGAAGCTGTTAAGGATCCTTTTGGACCTAGACTTGGCACTCCGGTACCGCTAGCCGTGCGGTAGCAGAGATAACAGTCTATGTGGCTGGAGTCTTTGGCAATTTTTAGGGTCTTCCTCTGACACCGCCTGGTATAGAGGTCCGGGATGGCAGGAAGCTTGGCCCCAGTGATGTACTGGGCCGTATGCACTACCCTCTGTAGCGCCTTGCGGTCGGATGCCGAGCAGTTGCCAAACCAGGCGGTGATGCAACCAGTCAGGATGCTCTCGATGGTGCAGCTGTATAACTTTTTGAGGATCTGAGGACCCATGCTAAATCTTTTCTGACTCCTGAGGGGGAATAGGTGTTGTCGTGCCCTCTTCACGACTGTCTTGGTGTGTTTGGAACATGATAGTTTGTTGGTGATGTGGACACCAAGGAACTTGAAGCTCTCGACTTGCTCCAGCGTTCCTCAGCTAGTGATCACCACCATGGTCTGCATGACGTCACTAGGACGTTGGAGTCATCATATGCAAACTGCTGAAGGCTCAGACAGGCAGAGCACTTGTGAAAACAAATGTGTGGAATAACACTCAATAGCAAGTGTAATGTGTATTTCCCCCCAAAACACACACTCAAAATCCTAGAAGACAGAGCGAGAGAGAGAACAAGCAAAGAGGACATTCTTAAAAGTGTTTCGGCTGGTATGTAAGCTACTCTGTGTTTTGTCATCTCTTACACTCATGTTGACAATGATGATGATAGGCTGTCTTCCTTTAACACACAGTGCAGTGAGTACATTATGGAACTGATGGCAAAAAATTGAAATGTAACCTAGATACCAGCTAAATCATACAGAACAATAATATTTAATATATGTGAAGCATGAAAAATATGTAAAATATATACCTTCGGCTAGGCATTTGGCCAATTATTGTAATAGAATCAGAGAGACAGTCTGCACTTGAACTCTATTAGCCAATAAGTGTGTGTGTGTGTGCATGTGAGATTGTTTTTGCATGTCTGTGGCTATTTCTCTGTCAATCTATTCTCTCAATTAAGAAAAGTGGCATTTCAAAAAAAATCACCAGTATTTAAATGCTCATATTTCGGCGCATTTGACATCTTGGCAGGAAGTATTACAGTCATAAAAGCATTTGAATTGTAAATGATGGAAGGGCGACTCACAGGGAATTCCAGTTGTGTTCAGTGACAGGACAACAATGGCCAGCACACTGGCAGCTTAACTATCTTTTGTGAGCAGAGTCCTTTGTTCATCAGACTCCATAATATAGCTGATGAGAAACACATTTCTATTGGCTGCCTACTCTCTGAGAAACCCAATTACATATGATGTTGTGCTTTATAAACCCATTCCACATGTGTTACTAAGACTTAAACCAAAGGCTCATCAATGACTCTTGGGGTCAGAGTGACAGAAAGAGAAAGCACACTAGCAGTCAATTATAGACTGAGGTAATGCTTCAACACTTCCACCATTGTCTTCCGTCAGATGGCTTCATACTAATGCGACACGCAGTTGCCATCAGTGCAGACCGTCGTCACGCATAAGACAATGCTCTTCCACATGGTAAAATGTGATGTAATTTGACACCTTTATGGTATTATTTGGCTATGTTGTAAGTAATGCAACTTTTATCTTTCAAATGTACAAAATCAAAAAAGTTGTACAATATCCAAAGAGGCATGTTAGACACATAGACACACAATAGATGAGGTCATAACAACTGGAAACATTGAATTGTGATATATGTTATTGTTCTATTAAACCCCTTTTGCCCACTGAGGTTCCCCAATTTCCAGTAGTATGTTGCTGAGAATGATGAGATTTGCTACAGTACTGTTTGTTTGTGTTTCCTTGCCCATTTTTCTCATAATGATGTATTATTTTTTACCACAGAATAACAGGCTCCCTCTAGCTGTTTATTATGGGGCTGATCTGTGGAGTCTCCCTCTTAGATTCAAACTAAAATAAATATTTGTTTACCAGAATGTATAAAAACATGAAAACAAACATCAACAATACCCAGCAATACCCAAATCTTGATTTGACAATCAGCCATTTTGAGAATATCGCCCAGTGATTATTCAGAGTTAGGAATAGTATCTCAATTTTACAAGGAGAGGCTATTCACTCTGCTCTGGAATTCTCTGCAGATGACATCTAGGAATGTTTTCCATGAACTGGGATGAGGTGGCAACAAGGGGCTCAGACAACGCTATGTTGGGTCCAGCACAAAGACAGACCAGGTCCCAGTGGAGATAACAGTTGATCCCAACTCTCCAGCTTCAGACTGCTATTGAAGGATCCAGACAGACACTGGGGCTGTGTCTGGACTTCTCCTCTTCAACCACCCAGTTCATAGCTCAGTGTCACTCCACCCCACACTTCTAGATCCACTGAGATAAACGACAAAGAAAAACAGTGAACTTCTATTTGAGCCCATTTCATGGCAAAGGCAATACACACTGGATGGGTCATAGTAGGGCCAATTGTGTGAATTGGTTTTAAAATGTTGGTTGAACCAATCTTGGCTCATCAAAATGCACAGATGTAAAAAAAATAATATATACAACTGAGTGCTTTTCATTTGATTTCAAAGTGCCTATTCCATTGTACATAGTGAGTGATATCGATAGAATGCTGTAGGACCTCATCAATGAACCCTCTCGCTCTGTTCTCTTGAAGTAAAGCTACAGCGAGATCTGGGTTTCAGCAGTGTGATGAGGGTGTTCTGTGAGGTTCTGGAGCCAGGCCATATAGTAATCATCACCAGGCTTCTTTAGATATGTCAGAAACATAAGGGCCATGTGGGAGACTGTGAAGATGAGTTATTGCTTTTTGGGGATGTGTTTTCATGTGGCTTTGTAACATGGTGTACTTACAAAAGCAATACTTTAATCTATCTCAATGCTTCAGTTCCCTTTGTTCATACTGCTTTTTTTCATGGTCAACTAGTGTGTGTAATGCTAACCTTGAAAACCTTGCTGAAATGGCATACTGTACTGTACATTCGTTTTGTTAGTTACATTCCTATATAACGCTGTTCATGTTAAGCTTGACAGTTTCCTCTTTGGTTAGTGAGAGATCTTGGTTCGAATCCAGGTTCTGTCGTAGCCGGCCGCGACTGTCACGTAAACTGATGTGGATGCAGTGGTGGAGTCAAGCGCAGGACAAGGAGGCTAAGTCCAAAATGACTTTACTTAGAATGCACAAAGTCAAAACAACAGGCCTCTAAACAAAGGAGGCGAATGATTACGCACACACGCGTAAAACACTAAACATCTAACGAGACACCAATCGGACAGGCGGACAATTACACACAACTGCAAACAAACCAAAAGGGAAACTTATAGGTGACATAATCAATACTCAATACGAAACAGGTGCACACACAAGACCAGACCAAACAACTATCGAGAACATCCAGCGGTGGCAGCTAGTACTCCGGGGACGACGAACGACGAACGCCGAAGCCTGCCCGAGCAAGGAGGAGGAGCAGCCTCGGCAGAATCCGTGACAGTACCCCCCCCTTGACGCGCGGTACCAGCCGTGCACCGACCCCGGCCTCGGGGACGACCAGGAGGACGCGGAGCAGGGCGCGTGGGATGACTACGGTGGAACTCAGTCAGGAGGGATGGATCTAGAATGTCCCTCCTAGGCACCCAGCACCGTTCCTCCGGGCCGTACCCCTCCCACTCCACGAGATATTGTAGACCCCCCATCCGATGTCTCGAATCCACGATGGACCGGACTGAGTACGCCGGAGCCCCCTCGATGTCCAGTGGGGGTGGAGGAGTCTCTCTTATCTCACTGTCCTGGAGTGGACCAGCTACCACCGGCCTGAGGAGAGACACATGGAACGAGGGGTTAATGTGGTAATCAATAGGCAGTTGTAACTTGTAACAAACCTCGTTCAATCTCCTCAGGACTTTAAATGGCCCCACAAACCGCCGACCCAGCTTCCGGCAGGGCAGGCGAAGGGGCAGGTTTCGAGTCGAGAGCCAGACTCGATCTCCAGGTGCGTACACCGGACCCTCACTGCGGTGGAGATCGGCGCTCGCCTTCTGTCTACGGATGGCCCGCTGCAGATGGACGTGTGCAGCGTTCCACGTCTCCTCCAAGCGCCGAAACCACTCATCCGCCGCAGGAGCCTCGATCTGGCTCTGATGCCATGGTGCCAGAACCGGCTGATACCCCAACACACACTGGAAAGGGGTTAGGTTAGTAGAGGAGTGGCGAAGCGAGTTCTGGGCCATCTCTGCCCAGGGGATATACCCCGACCACTCCTCCTGCCGGCCCTGGCAATAGGATCTCAGAAACCTACCCACATCCTGGTTCACTCTTTCCACCTGCCCATTACTCTCTGGGTGGTAACCCGAGGTAAGGCTCACCGAGACCCCCAAGCATTCCATGAACGCTCTCCAGGCTCTAGAGGTGAACTGGGGACCCCGATCAGACACTATATCCTTGGGCACCCCGTAGTGCCGGAAGACGTGGGTAAACAAAGCCTCAGCGGTCTGTAGGGCAGTAGGGAGGCCCGGCATTGGGATGAGACGACAGGCCTTAGAGAACCGATCCACAATGACCAGAATAGTGGTATTCCCCTGAGAGGGGGGAAGGTCCGTGACAAAGTCCACCGAGAGGTGAGACCACGGCCGTTGTGGAATGGGCAGGGGTTGTAACTTCCCCCTGGGCAGGTGTCTAGGCGCCTTACACTGAGCGCACACCGAGCAGGAGGAGACATAAACCCTCACATTCTTAGCTAAAGTTGGCCACCAGTACTTAGCGCTAAGGCAGTGCACTGTCCGGCCAATACCTGGATGTCCAGAGGAGGGTGACGTATGAGCCCAATAAATGAGACGATCACGGACCTCGAGCGGCACGTACGTCCGACCCACTGGACACTCTGGGGGAGTAGGGTGTCGGTACGTAACGCCCGCTCGATTTCCGTATCGACCTCCCACACCATCGGTGCCACCAGACAAGACTCCGGCAGTATGGGAGTGGGCTCAATGGACCTCTCCTCTGTGTCATACCGCCGGGACAGGGCGTCTGCCTTACCGTTCTGGGACCCTGGGATGTACGTTATCTTAAACACGAACCGGGTCAGAAACATGTTCCACCTAGCCTGACGAGGGTTCAATCTCCTAGCTGCCCGGATGTACTCCAGGTTACGGTGGTCAGTCAGAATGAGAAAAGGGTGTTGAGCCCCCTCAAGCCAATGCCTCCACACCTTTAGGGCTTGAACTACGGCTAACAGCTCCCTGTCCCCTACGTCATAATTTCGCTCCGCCGGGCTGAGCTTCTTAGAATAGAAAGCACAGGGGCGGAGTTTAGGTGGCGTGCCTGACCGTTGCGACAGCACTGCCCCAATACCGGCCTCTGACGCGTCCACCTCTACCTGGAACGGTAAAGCGGGGTCCGGGTAAGCCAGCACCGGAGCCGAAGTGAACAGGTCCTTCAGTTTACCAAACGCCCTGTCCGCTTCAGCCGACCACTGCAAACGCACAGGGCCCCCCTTCAGCAGGGAAGTAATGGGAGCTGCCACCTGTCCAAAACCCCGGATAAACCTCCGGTAGTAATTGGCAAAACCCCAAAACTGCTGCACCTCTTTAACAGTGGTTGGGGTTTGCCAATTACGCACGGCTGACACACGGTCAACCTCCATCTTCACCCCTGACGCGGACAACCGATGACCCAAGAAGGAGATGGACTCCTGGAAAAACAGACATTTCTCTGCCTTGACATACAAGTCATGCTCCAACAGCCTACCCAACACTCGGCGCACCAGTGCTACATGCTCGGCCCGTGTAGCAGAGTACACTAGGATGTCGTCAATGTACACTACTACACCCTGCCCATGCATGTCCCGGAAGATCTCGTCCACAAAGGATTGGAAGACCGAAGGAGCATTCATTAACCCGTATGGCATGACGAGATACTCATAATGACCCGAGGTGGTACTAAATGCTGTCTTCCATTCATCTCCCTCCCTAATGCGCACCAAGTTGTAGGCGCTCCTGAGATCCAGTTTTGTGAAGAAACACGCTCCGCGTAATGATTCAGTCATACTCGCAATCAGAGGAAGAGGATAACTGTATTTAACAGTGATCTGCTTGAGACTACGGTAATCAATACACGGGCGCAACCCTCCATCTTTCTTCTTCACAAAAAAGAAACTCGAGGACGCAGGGGAAGTGGAGGTCCGTATGTATCCTTGTCTCAGGGACTCGGCTATGTATGTCTCCATAGCCGCCATCTCCTCTTGAGACAGAGGATACACATGGCTCCGCGGGAGTGCTGCCCCTGTCTGGAGGTCTATCGCACAATCTCCCTGTCTATGAGGTGGCAACCGCGTCGCCCTAGTCTTGCTGAACACGAGTGCCAAATCCTCATACTCAGGGGGAATGTGCATTGCGGGCACTTGGTTCGGACTCTCCACTGTGGTCGCCCCTACGGAAACACCTAGACATCGCCCAACACACTGGGCAGACCACTCCTTGAGAGCCCTCTGTTGCCACGAAATGGTGGGATCATGGGCGATTAACCAAGGAAGCCCCAGCACCACGGGATACGCAGGAGAGTCGATCAGATATAACTGAATGATCTCCTCATGACCCCCTTGCGTATTCATCTTTAGTGGTGCTGTGACCTCTCTAATCAACCCAGATCCCAACGGACGACTATCTAGGGCATGGACAGGGAAGGGAGCATCAACGGGCAGGAGGGGAATCCCTAACTTAACACAAAATTTCCGATCAATAAAATTCCCAGCTGCGCCTGAATCGACTAGCGCCTTATGCTGGGAATGAGATGCAACCTGGGGAAATATTACAGGTATACATAAGTGAACAACAGAGAGCTCTGGGTAAGTGGGGCGCCTACTCACCTGGAATGACTCCCCAGTGCGTGACCTGTTGCCCCGACTCCCTGGAGACCCTCCCCAGCACCTAGCCGCAGTGTGTCCTCTACGACCACAGTTGGTGCAGGGGACGGCCTCCCTCGGGCTCTCTCTCCTCCTCTCTCTAGCGCCAGCACCCCCGAGCTAAATAGGGATCGGCTCGGAGGTGCTGGAGGATGGAATGGACGGCCCCAACTCGGGACGTCCGCGGGTGGCCAGCAGGGTATCTAGACGGATGGACATGTCCACCAACTGGTTGAAGGATAGATTGGTGTCCCTGCAGGCCAGCTCTCGACGAACGTCCTCACGCAGGCTACACCGATAGTGGTCGATGAGGGCCCTCTCATTCCACCCCGCATCCGCCGCTAGAGTCCGGAAATCCAGGGCGAACTCCTGTGCGCTCCTCTTCCCCTGTCGGAGGTGGAACAGACGCTCCCCCGCCGCTTTACCTTCAGGTGGATGATCGAAAACCGCCCTGAAGCGGCGGGAGAACTCCGCGTAGGAGTTGGTGGCGGCGTTTATTCCCCTCCATTCGGCGTTGGCCCATTCCAACGCCTTGCCGGAGAGACAGGAGATGAGGGCGGAAACGCTCTCGTATACCGAGGGCGCCGGGTGTATGGTAGCCAGGTAGAGTTCCACCTGCAGGAGGAACCCCTGACACCCGGCTGCGGTGCCATCATACGCTCTCGGGAGCGAGAGCCGAATCCCACTGGACTCCGGTGCTGGTATGGGAGTGCTGGCCGATGGTGGTGGTAAGGTAGGAGGAGGTGTGGGCACGCCTCCTCTCTCCCATCGGCGCAGGGTGTTCATCACCTCTTGCATGGCGGACCCGAGTTGCTGGATCCTGGCGTCCTGGCAGCTGACCCGATCCTCCAGCGACTCGGGCGCCGCCGCTGCTCCTGCTGACTCCATAGAAGGTGTGTAATTCTGTCACGTAAACTGATGTGGATGCAGTGGTGGAGTCAAGCGCAGGACAAGGAGGCTAAGTCCAAAATGACTTTACTTAGAATGCACAAAGTCAAAACAACAGGCCTCTAAACAAAGGAGGCGAACGATTACGCACACACGCGTAAAACACTAAACATCTAACGAGACACCAATCGGACAGGCGGACAATTACACACAACTGCAAACAAACCAAAAGGGAAACTTATAGGTGACATAATCAATACTCAATACGAAACAGGTGCACACACAAGACCAGACCAAACAACTATCGAGAACATCCAGCGGTGGCAGCTAGTACTCCGGGGACGACGAACGCCGAAGCCTGCCCGAGCAAGGAGGAGGAGCAGCCTCGGCAGAATCCGTGACAGCGACCGCACAATTGGCCCAGCGTCGTCCAGGGTAGGGGAGGGAATGGCCGGCAGGGATGTAGCTCAGTTGGTAGAGCATGGCGTTTGCAACGCCAGGGTTGTGGGTTCGATTCCCACGGGGGGCCAGTATGAAAAAAAATTATAATAATGTTTGTACTCACTAACTGTAAGTCGCTCTGGAAAAGAGCGTCTGCTAAATGACTAAAATGTAACTTAGGGTTCCTGTTAGGGAACAGTGGGTAAAACATGTTAGTACTTGTCTCAGGGTGACTTGTGATCATGCGCTTTGGAGCTACATGGGGAGGGAGGGGTCCAAACTGGGAACCGGCAAGGCTACACTCGTCTTCCAGAGGATGCTGATGACAGAGAGAACTTAACACCCAACCCCTCTCTGTGTGTTATGACAGTGAACGGCAGCTCAACCGTCACTATATAATCTGAGGCATAAACATGTGGGAATGGGATTGGTAATGTTCTAACGTCACAAGTGCGGGCCAAAAATGTGTTTGCCAAGGTATGGAATTCTTGATTGCCTCAAACAAAGAGTCTATACATATAGAACAACTGTGAAAGCAATTACTATATATACAATGTTTATGTCTTTTCACAGAGATGTTGCTCACATAACAGACCTAAGAATGGAGTGAAAACGCTTTGGGAGGTGGAGAGAAAGGATATGGGTCAGAGAAAAACCTGGAAGGACCAAATCACAACTACACAAGAAGGGCAATCTCCATTTTATATTAACCAAATCTAACCTTAATCTGCAGCCGCACACACAGTAGCTAATTTAATCTGTACAGGCGTTTTATTGTGGGCCTGGGAGTAGGAAATAAACTATGTATAAACATTATGTCTTGGGGAGCAAGATTCAGGAAGGCAGTATGTAAAGTTTTGACAAATGCTGAATCAAGGTTATTTAAGTCAGTACAGCGGGAAAACAATATAGAAATACAAAAATATGAGATGGTATTCGCTGAGTGTCTTTCAAGTGTTGCCGATTTTAAGTCAAGGGATGAATGGCATTTGTTAAGTGAAACACAAAGCTGGTCTCTATGAAGTGAGAGAGGGGATAAATCTACCTGAAAAATAAGTATTATCTTCAGAATGTGATCTGCTGTAGATCTTGTGTAAATCTCTCAGCATTCTGGCAAATGGACTAACGTAATGCATTAGTTGCAGAGGTTTCCAAGGGATAACCCACTGGGCACACACTGGTTGAATCAACGTTGTTTCCACGTCATTTAATTTACATGGAATAGACGTTGAATTGACGCCTGTGACCAGTGGGAAGTGTGTAATATTAGAAACAGATTATTCATTTTGCAAAGGGACACAGAGACTGTTCAAAACAGGATGGCGAGAAAACGAATAAAAGGTTCCATGTTGAAGCCTAAGTGTCACCACACATTTTCTGGAAGCTCTTTACACAGGCTAAATACATGAGATACTAAGTAAACTTGGCACTTCTTATCCTTATCACTTCTTAAAAACCGTTAAAAGAACGAAGTAGAAAAACATTGACGTCGACCCAGAGAGATAATGCCAGACCATTTATTTAAAACCACAGGTATGTTTTTTATGACTTCAACATTTCAATTCAGTAATTGATCACAAATTAAGAACACATGCACTTTGTAATGTAAAGTGTTTCCCAACCAAACCGTTGCATGATCATATTAATCAACATGATCATGTCAGCGTTATGAAACAAGCAGGATTGTGAGGAGGTGTATGTTACGTGTAACACCCTCAACCCCTTAACACTGTAGTCCTATCCCTCTGCACAACAGTCGACTACAGTATCTGGAGGATTAGAGAGACTTGCTGAAGTGTGTGAAAGGCATGTAGGTCAGTCTTGTTGGAGGAACAGTTCTTTGGAAATGTGTGACACCTGAGGTGACAACAAGGCTGGAGCTGCAGATACACATTCATGCACACCACCACCACCACTACCCACCCACCCACCTAGTAGTAGTAACAGTGAATGGCCAAGCTGTGGATGCAGTGATGATGGCAGATCAAACAGAATAACAGCTTTGGCTCTCAGTAGGTATTGCAGCAAGCTCACTAGTCTGCCTGCCTCACTATCTGAGTGAGTCATTATTGCAGTCATTATGGCTTACATAAGGTTTAGTATTTATTGTAACGAGCCAAATCAAATTGTATTTGTCGCATGCGCCGAATACAACAGCTGTAGACTTTACCGTGAAATGCTTACTTACCAGCCCATTCCCAAACAATGGAGAGTTAAAAAGTAAGAACAATTAGCAAAATGAAAATATAGTATACAGGAGTACCGGTACAGAGTCAGTGTGCAGGTGTATGAGGTAGTTGAGGTGATTGAGGGTAGTATGTACATCACAGGAGGCTGCTGAAGGGAGGATGGCTCATTATAATGTCTGGAACGGACGGAATGGTATCAACCACGTGTTTGATTTATTTGATACCATTCCACTCATTCCTCTCCAGCCATTATCACGAGCTCGTCCTCCCCAATTAAGGTGCCACCAACCTCCTGTGGTGTACATGTAGGTAGGGGTAAAAGTAACTAGGCAATCAGGATAGATAATAAATAGAGTAGCAGCAGCATATGTGAAGTGTGGAAGAGTGTGTGTGTGTGTGTGTGTGTGTGTGTGTGTGTGTGTGTGTGTGTGTGTGTGTGTGTGTGTGTGTGTGTGTGTGTGTGTGTGTGTGTGGTCAATATGCATGTGTGTGCGTGTGTTTTGTGTGTTTGAGCATATGTAGTGTGTGTGTGTGTGAGTGTGTGGGTAGAGTCCAGTGAGTGTGGATAGAGCCAGTGCAAGAGAGTCAGTGCAAAAAAAAAAAGGGTCAATGCAAGTAGTCTGGGTAGCCACTTGACTAACTGTTCAGTAGTGGGGGTAGAAGCTATTCAGGAACCTTTTGGTCCCAGACTTGGCGCTCCGGTTCCACTTGCCGTGCGGTAGCAAAGAGAACAGTCTATGACTTGGGTGGCTGAAATAGAGGTACTGGAT
This sequence comes from Coregonus clupeaformis, assembly GCF_020615455.1. NCBI lineage: Eukaryota > Metazoa > Chordata > Actinopteri > Salmoniformes > Salmonidae > Coregonus > Coregonus clupeaformis. Next base: position 45,079,874 of record NC_059203.1, read on the forward strand.
GGTATGGAGCTCGGCCCCAGTGATGTACTGGGCCATACGCACTATCCTCTGTAGCGCCTTGCGGTCGGATGCCAAGCAGTTGCCATACCAAACCATTAATGGAGAGCTGAACAGTCACTTGTTTTCCGTAGTTTTACTCCAACGAAAAACCTGCAGCATGAATGCGCAGATTTTTTGGGGAGGGGAGTTCAAACAAATCCAAACAAATATTATCTTCTGGCACAGACTGGGCCAGCAGAACCGTGTTGACTTTGGGTTGAACCAGTTTTCTCATGTGTTCATTGGGCCTTTGCTGGAAGGGAGTCCTTGTCACAGTCAATGCAATAAGCTGTCACAATCGAAACACAGACTGCCGTTAGCTACCTCTGCTGTCCCCCATTTTTCCTTCAGTGGAATAAGATGTCAAAGTTAATTAGTCACTGTTGGTGAGCCAAAACTGGAACGTTGTGTCATGATACACAATGTCTTAAAAGTTTTACAAGGTTTAGGCTTGTAGCTGTTGTCTGTCCATCATGCATCAACATACACTCTTAGAAAAAAGGGTTATTCGGCTGACCCCATAGGATAACCATTTTTATAGGTAGAACCCTCTGTGGAAAGAGTTCTACATGTAACCCAAAAGAGTTCTACCTGGAACCAAAAGGGTTCTACCTGGAACCAAAAAGGGTTCTTCAAAGGGTTCTCCTATGGGGACAGCCGATGAACCCTATTAGGTTCTAGATAGCACCTTTTCTTTCTAAGAGTGTACTGTATCAGAAGTGACATGTCAGTGCGTCGTTATGTCTCCATCTGTGAACCAGGGGTGGTAAACATCGGACACCTGAGAGACATCAGCATTATGCCAAAATCTGACCTGCATAATCAAAACACACAGACAATGTTGCTATGACCACAGCCACTGTGTGCCAGAATTCCATCAATTCTGCTTTTATGAGGCAATACAAGGTTCTCAAATTCATATCTGTATCTGCAAAACAGTACTGAGTGCGGAACGGTACTGATTGATCATAGTCAATTAACAATAACAAAATATTAAGATATTGAAAACGTGTTAGGCATAATAAATAGTCTACTGTACCTCACTTTGTAATCACAGATAGTACTGCTAGACCATACTGGGGTTTATCCACATTTTTTCCATCCCAGAAGGTGTATAATTTAGTGTTCTTAAAAATAGGTCAAAGCTGGAGGACTATTTGGAAACAGGATAGTGTGCACAGCAGTTTTCCGCTGGGATGAGAAGGCATACATAAACTGTTGGTTTTATATGGATGGTTCGATGAATAAATTCCAGTCTAATCCTGGATGTTTGGGCACAATCCTTCACAGAGTAATTCCAATTTAAACAAAGCAGTGTGAAGTAACCGCTGGCAACCGTAGAGGTACGCTGTGGGTATTTAGGAGACTGGTGCGGCACAATCAGGCATGACAAAACCACACTTATAGGATAGGGATAATTGAACTACAGTTTCTTGATGAATTTATACCCAACATGCCCTAAAACACAGCAGGCCATGAATACATTACATGTGCAAAAACCAAGGCAGAGCACTAGTAAGACAATGTAACCCTTTTGAAATACAGAGACAGAGATATCCCTCCATTTTGCTCACAGACATTCAACCAATATCTTAGCTGTGTTTAGACTTTTTACATCCAAACGTGGCTGCATAACCTTCCCTTTTGGAACATTTAAAGTAACGCAACAGGAATTCTACTCTTTAGGACAAGGCTGTTTGTCCTAATGAGAAGCATTTGTTTAGTGATACCTGAACTGTTGCCTCACCACAACAGCTGTCTGGGTTTGGGATCACAACATTCCAAGAAGTAATGAACCAGACACATGGCATAGATGTTTGAGTGATCCGGGACAAAAACAAACAACCACATTGAATCTTAGCTGAAATACGCAGTAGTACCAGGTAAAATGTCCAGCAGTGCACCATTGAGATGGGTTCATTGCAGGATAATTGAATATACAAGGAAACAAGGCAATGGCCTGTGTAAGCAACATTAGGAGTTAATTGGAAACAATCCCCCTCTAATTATTATTGCTATCCCTTGTGGAGAGCTAGAGAGTACCACTCTGGGCTATGCTATATTTAAGCTACACCTTGAATGATATACAGTTGAAGTCAGAAGTTTACATACACCTTAGCCAAATACATTTAAACTCAGTTTTTCACAATTCCTGACATTTAATCCTCGTAAAAAATCCCTGCTTTAGGTCAGTTAGGATCACCACTTTATTTTAAGAATGTGAAATGTCAGAATAATAGTAGAGAGATTTATTTATTTCAGCTTTAATTTCTTTCATCACATTCCCAGTGGGTCAGAAGTTTACCTACACTCAATTAGTATTTGGTAGCATTGCCTTTAAATTGTTTAACTTGGGTCAAACGTTTCGGGTAGCCTTCCACAATCTTCCCACAATAAGTTTGATGAATTTTGGCCCATTCCTCCTGACAGAGCTGGTGTAACTGAGTCAGGTTTGTAGGCATCCTTGCTCGCACACGCTTTTTCAGTTCTGCCCACAAATCTTCTATAAGATTGAGGTCAGGGCTTTCTGATGGCCACTCCAATACCTTGACTTTGTTGCCCTTAAGCCATTTTGCACACAACTTTGGAAGTATGCTTGGGGTCATTGTCCATTTGGAAGACCCATTTGCTACCAAACTTTCACAACCTGACTGATGTCTTGAGATGTTGCTTCAATATATCCACATCATTTTCCTTCCTTATGATGCCATCTATTTTGTGAAGTGCACCGGTCCCTCCTGCAGCAAAGCACCCCCACAGCATGATGCTGCCACTCCCCGTGCTTCACGGTTGGGATGGTGTTCTTTGGCTTGCAAGCTAACGATGGTCATTATGGCCAAATAATTATATTTTTGTTTCATCAGACCAGAGGACATTTCTCCAAAAAGTACAATATTTTTCCCCATGTGCAGTTGCAAACTGTAGTCTGGCATTTTTATTGAGGTTTTGGAGCAGTGGCTTCTTCCTTGCTGAGCGGCCTTTCAGGTTATGTCGATATAGGACTCGTTTTACTGTGGATATAGATACTTTTGTACCTGTTTCCTCCAGAATCTTCACAAGGTCCTTTGCTGTTGTTCTGGGATTGATTTGCACTTTTCGTACCAAAGTACGTTAATCTCTAGGAGACAGAACGCGTCTCCTTCCTGAGCGGTATGACGGCTGCGTGGTCCCATGGTGTTTATACTTGCGTACTATTGTTTGTACAGATGAACGTGGTACCTTCAGACGTTTGGAAATTGCTCCCAAGGATGAACCAGACTTGTGGAGGTCTACAATTTTTTTTCTTTCCTTTTGATTTTCCCATGATGTCAAGCAAAGAGGCATTGAGTTTGAAGGTAGGCCTTGACATACATCCACAGGTGCACCTCAATTAGCCTATTAGAAGCTTCTAAAGCCATGACATCATTTTCTGGAATTTTCCAAGCTGTTTAAAGGCACAGTCAACTTAGTGTATGTAAACGTCTGACCCACTGGAATTGTGATACAGTGGATTATAAGTGAAACAATCTGTCTGTAAACAATTGTTGGAAAAATTACTTGTGTCATGCACAAAGAAGATGTTCTAACCGACTTGCCAAAACTATAGTTTGTTAACAAGAAATTTGTGGAGTGGTTGAAAAATGAGTTTTAATGACTCCAACCTAAGTCTATGTATACTTCCGACTTCAACTGTATATTTACACTGAGTTCAAAGTGCACTCATTATCTGTGTCATCTGGCAGATATGTGTAATGAAATAATTGCCAAAATGTTTTATTTGAACAGAACATACAATACATTGTACTCTGGAATGATAGACTACCTGTAAATGCTGAGAACAAACTGTCTCTAGGTTCCCTACCATGAGCTTATATAAACAATGGACTCCAAACGCATGAGGCCTGGGTAATATCTGAGACACTGTTCAGTTTTACTCTGACTTCTGAGTTGTATGAGTGGGTTGTCCATTCTTTCCACAGCAGACCTGAGGTTTGGGGGGCTGCTTACTGAATCATATCATCCAAGGCAGCATTTCTTTCATTAGCGTGACGCTTCATTGGCAAATACCTGCCCTGCGTCCCTGACACTGAGTCTTCTCCTGCCAAAGCTCAGGCTCTCGTTTGCTAGATAGGAGTGGAGATAGTGCCTTTGTTCATACACTCAGGACGGGTGTAAAACCAAACCAAATTCCATAGCTCAGGAGAACTCACACTGTCCTGAAAAGGCTTTCCTTTCTCTGCAAGGGATTTCAACCACTTACAACACAAAAAAAACAAATGCACGTTTTGCATGAGGATGAAAAGGATGATGAGGAGAAAGAGGAAGAAGAGGAAGAGGCAGAGGATAATGAACCTAGAAACAACATTGAACATGCTTCAACATGATGAGCTTTGCCAAAAGTGTGAGGTTTAGGTGGAAAAGGCATATAAAGATTGTGTAAACCACGAGGATCCTCTGTAGTGTTTCAGTCTTTGACCTAGATGTTTGACACACATGAGAAATTGTGTCTCTCACAGACTGAAGCGAAAATACTCGCCTTGACCCTGAAAATGATTAGATGTGACTTTAACCACTTTTCGCCTCTCTCTTGGCTGCAGTCCTAACTGCATAACCTAAATATGGCTGTGAATCAATCCTAAACATACACATGCCTCACAGCCCTCATTCCAGAGATGAGAATAGGCAAGAGAATGAGTGTATGTTTGAAGAAGCTCCTTTCTATGCATGTGGTCTTGCCATATTTTCAAACCACAAATATGAACAATCCTTTACTTTGTGCCTTTACATCCTGTCATATTCAGCATGGGGTGTCAACCCCTGGGTCTCTGTGTACTCTCCACCTGCCCACGAGTCTGTGTGCTGCAGTACCACACGGCTTCTCTTCAGTAGGCCATAATCAGAGTGGCGTTGCTTGGGACTGGTGATAGACATGGGAGGTTTGGCCAGCTAGTCTTCTCAGACCAGCCATGTCGTTGTCCTTGTGTTTTATGTTACACATAGAAGGCCTATATGGTCAAATAATGTACTCTTCTGCACAGACAATTTTACAAATCTTCAAATTGGAATTGGAATTAGAGTGTTTGGACTTTTTGAATTGGAATTTAATTTGAATTGTAAAAACATTTAATCTTTGGAATTTATATGTTTTAATTTTCAAGTTAATGGAATTAATGCACATAGTATAATTGTTTTTACTGTAGGATTTGTTTTTAATAATTTCATCTGTATCTCTATATTTCCAGTATAGCTATAGGCTGTCTGAACAGTGACATGATCACCCTGAAAGCCTGAGGGAATTGAATTAGAATTGGAATTCATGGAGTTGTTGGGGATAATATTTACCTAACATGGGAATTCAGAGGAATTAAATTATCTCTGAATTCAAAGACTGAGCTGGAATTTAAATGGAATTAAATGGAATTTACAGGGAGAGAGAATTGAATTAGAATTGAATTAGTGGAATTGACTCCAACCCTGATCTCCAACATCTCAACAACACATAGTTTAATTTAAACCGCTGAATAGGTATCATTAAATCCAGCACTTACTTTTGGGGTTATGGAGAACATAACTGCCCCCTTTCATACGAAAAAAAGTAAATATTCTTTAGAGATATGTATCCATAATGATACAGTAGCTGACCAAGTTGACCAAAAATCTAAAACAAACAAGAATCATCTGTATTTTAGATGGATTGCACATTCGGTAAGCAAACATTTTGGGAAGATTATATGATAAAATTATCGATGCCAGAACCCTTCGATTATCATTTTCCAATTATGGGTTCAGGCTTGTGGCCTCACTCTCAGGCGAATTGAGTACTGCTGTAATTCTGGACACTCACATTACTCCTGGGCATAAAAGGCTAAATTCACAGTAAGCTCCTTTTAGCAAGCTGCTTATATAATGATATTTATTCATTTGAGCTTGACTTAAAAACTTGTACCACATTCCACTCCAGTGTAGGATAATACACCTACTGTACCACAGCACAGTCATATGTAACAAAACAGTGTGTGCTGAAAAAAATCAGAAGGATTTAGCTTATTTTTGGCATAATGTTGAAAGTATGGTGAAGGGTGAAAAGGTTCTTGACGGAAATTAGACAAAATGACTGTTAAAAGTTTGAAGCATCACCAAAATGCCATAGAATCCACTACAACAAAACTTTTATTCCTAAAAAGATCTCTTCACCCCAATCCTTTTATCTCTAAACGTAGAATCTCAAGATACATTAATTAAGCACAATTCAGTCACTTTCCAGAATCAGTTTCTAAGAAAGAGATAAAATAAAACGTCTGCTAAACATAATGCTCTTCAATGCGGACGATCCCTGCAATTCGTTTTTGAAGTTTGGCAATTGTACAGTTGTAGGCCTATATATTTTCCCCTGATGCTTTAATCTGCTAATGCTAAAACCACTTTAGCATTAAACCATGGAGGACAAGCAGGAAAGACTGGGAGTCCCAGCGTTCAAAGCCTCATCATCAACCTTCTGGATCAGTTCCAGCACAAACTGAACAAGGCCACTGTTGCTTAGCAATGGGCAATCAACTAGACAAAACAGACATGCAAATCATTAGAGCATTGTAAGACGTTTGAGACATACACACGCCTATCAGCCATTTCTTGTAGGATGATTAACAAAGAAAGTACATTATAATCACTACATTGTCAATGTTTGCCCAATATTGGAACTTGCATCTTCCAGGAGTTTTTGTGGGTTGGACAAAACAAAAGCAGCAACTTATCCTTCAATCTATATGACACTCAAATTTGAATATGCTGAATCAACTCTATATCCTACTGCTCTGAACCCATGGCATGCCTTCAGTGCTTATTACAGGAAATGCAAACTTGTAGCGTATTCAAGGCTTAAAAAGGATTCTAAAGCCTTTAAAAAGCCAGATTTTATTTGCCCTAATGAAAAATGTATCAACCCCTACAAAAATGTCCATTAATTATAATTATAATCCACATAATAATTCACATTTCTTGTTGCTGCAGGATTATTTTCCTGCTGTAGCAGACTAGCACAAATTAAGATCCTACATATGTAATAATAGGATTCTATCAGGAGAAGGAGACTTGAGTGTCTGCCAGACCCGCCCAAGGTTTTCCAAGCTAACCAGGCTGGTGAGAGGACTAAACCTCTGACCCAACAGTTTGTAAATTATCCCAACCACACGTGTGGAGCTCAACGGCGGGTGCAGAAATGGTGGCTGTGTCATGTGAAAACCCTAAACCCAGGGGTGATAGGATAATGAAAAGGCCTCATCTGAAGGCCTGCCACACAGACAACCATCCCTCACAAGTCTGCTCTGGGAAAATAGACAAACAGTCAATGGATGAAAAACAGGGCTTTTCTTTCTCCCTCAGTTCCCTTTCAGTTCCTTACTTTTCCACCATCTAGCAGAGAGCAGTATGGGATATCGCTGGCCTCCCAGAGGCCTTAGTAGCATGACATATGTGTTCCATTACGGCCCGTTTCAACCATTTCTCCAGGTCTTGTGGTTTCACAGTCTGCTTCAGACGAGGATTAGGCCCTCCTGAACTTGATTTATTTCTGCACCATAGCTGTTTATTAAATATAATTGACCATCAAAGTTGTCAGAGAAAGAAAAAAATGGAACTGTAGACATTAACCACAAATGTCTCAGTAGGAGGTACAGAGGAAAATAAAAAAGTATCCTATATCAACCACAAATGCCACCAATGTTGGTCTCTGTTTTATTAATTAGAGCCAAATAAATTATGAAGTTAGATAATTTCCTAATGCCAAATCTTTGAGATTTACAGTATGCAGAATTTTAATACAGATTTATTGTATAACATACTCAAATAATATTTTCATAAGAGCACCACTAAGAACATAATAAGTGTTATAAAATGCATTTATCTCATAACTTATTTGAGATATTCTTTCATGTGCGGGATACGTTCCAATAGTCCAGTCTCTAGTCAAAGCTAGCTGCCTTTGCAAACTTACCCCATGTCTTTCTCCCTCTTCCAGCACTATTAGTAGTCAGTCAATGGGATAAACCTTACAACAAACAAGCAAATCAGCAGAGAGCATTTACTGGCCTGTTTGACATCAAAGGTATCCCAAACCAGAGTGTGTCAACCCCAGGGTGGTCTGATTATCATTATTTGTGTGTCTAACAGACATGTGCCTGGAATCTTTTAAACATCACGCACATGCCAGGCACACTAGATAGGGCTTTTTTTTCTACAGTTTGTGGCGTCAGCTCGCATAGTTTCGAGACAGCTCCTCCATTTTTGCAACACAGGCGTGATTTATTGGCATGAAGATTTTTTTGTTTCTAATAATGATGGTCAGTCCATTAAAGACATAAAAATATCAAAGTGACAGAGGATACCCAAAATTACTGTGATGACTTTGTTGTGGTAACAATTTACTCCTTTGAACATGTACCAACATGTTATACTTCACCAAATTAATGTACACCAGATCAGATTGGTACATGTACATTACAAGGCTGAGAAATATGTGCAAGGAAGTATTACAATGAAATATCCATAACCATTATCATCATCTGCCATAACATTTGCAGTTTTTGGTACATAGCATCCCGCTGGTGGTGTTGACACAGTAGCCGAGTAAAACTGTAAGGATCTGTGTCATTGATGAAGGCTTCCCACACGACTGTTAGTGCAAGCGATTTCTCATATCATTGACTCTCAATCATCTAAAACATCTGGAACAACAATGGAATACATAAACAAGAGGAGGAGGAATAATTTCATCACACAACGAAGGGACAAGAAGGGAAAAGAGGGACAGGGGGAGGGCTACAGAGAGAGAGAGAGAGTGTATGAGCTGGAATGTAAGCAGTCCAGTGTAAATAAAGCAGTGTGTTGTCCTGTGAAGATCTGGTCAAGAGGTCCAGACCCCCACTACAGGGGGTTGTAATTATGTGGAAATGGAAGCGGTCCTCTGGAGGGCACATTCTTGTTCCCCTGTTGCGTGCTTACAGTGTATCAAAGTGACATGTGAGGCTTCCCCTGATGGTTCTCTCTCTTACGCTGTGACCTATTGCCTCCCATGCTGCTGGGTTTGTAGATTATGTACTGTATAAACTGTGTTTAAACAGAGCATTCCTCTTTGTAAAGCCCTCACAGCCGGCCTACAGTTCTGAGATACTAAAATGAACTGCCAGCAGAAAACTTAGATACAATTGAAGGGATGCAACAAATGAATAGATGCATTTAGATGTGATGTTTTCATATTTCATGATCTAAATGACAAGTTCATGTACAGTGGGGAAAAAAAATATTTAGTCAGCCACCAATTGTGCAAGTTCTCCCACTTAAAAAGATGAGAGAGGCCTGTAATTTTCATCATAGGTACACGTCAACTATGACAGACAAATTGAGGGAAAAAAAATCCAGAAAATCACATTGTAGGATTTTTAATGAATTTATTTGCGAATTATGGTGGAAAATAAGTATTTGGTCCCCTACAAACAAGCAAGATTTCTGGCTCTCACAGACCTGTAACTTCTTCTTTAAGAGGCTCCTCTGTCCTCCACTCGTTACCTGTATTAATGGCACCTGTTTGAACTTGTTATCAGTATAAAAGACACCTGTCCACAACCTCAAACAGTCACACTCCAAACTCCACTATGGCCAAGACCAAAGAGCTGTCAAAGGACACCAGAAAAAAATTGTAGACCTGCACCAGGCTGGGAAGACTGAATCTGCAATAGGTAAGCAGCTTGGTTTGAAGAAATCAACTGTGGGAGCAATTATTAGGAAATGGAAGACATACAAGACCACTGATAATCTCCCTCGATCTGGGGCTCCATGCAAGATCTCACCCGTGGGGTCAAAATGATCACAAGAACGGTGAGCAAAAATCCCAGAACCACACGGGGGGACCTAGTGAATGACCTGGAGAGAGCTGGGACCAAAGTAACAAAGCCTACCATCAGTAACACACTACGCCGCCAGGCACTCAAATCCTGCAGTGCAAGACGTGTCCCCCTGCTTAAGCCAGTACATGTCCAGGCCCGTCTGAAGTTTGCTAGAGTGCATTTGGATGATCCAGAAGAGGATTGGGAGAATGTCATATGGTCAGATGAAACCAAAATAGAACTTTTTGGTAAAAACCCAACTTGTCGTGTTTGGAGGACAAAGAATGCTGAGTTGCATCCAAAGAACACCATACCTACTGTGAAGCATGGGGTTGGAAACATCATGCTTTGGGGCTATTTTTCTGCAAAGGGACCAGGACGACTGATCCATGTACAGGAAAGAATGAATGGGGCCATGTATCGTGAGATTTTGAGTGAAAACCTCCTTCCATTAGCAAGGGCATTAAAGATGAAACGTGGCTGGGTCTTTCAGCATGACAATGATCCCAAACACACCGCCCGGGCAACGAAAGAGTGGCTTCGTAAGAAGCATTTCAAGGTCCTGGAGTGGCCTAGCCAGTCTCCAGATCTCAACCCCATAGAAAATCTTTGGAGGGAGCTGAAAGTCCGTATTGCCCAGCGACAGCCCCGAAACCTGAAGGATCTGGAGAAGGTCTGTATGGAGGAGTGGGCCAAAATCCCTGCTGCTATTGGTCAAGACCTACAGGAAACGTATGATCTCTGTAATTGCAAACAAAGGTTTCTGTACCAAATATTAAGTTCTGCTTTTCTGATGTATCAAATACTTATGTCATGCAATAAAATGCAAATTAATTACTTAAAAATCATACAATGCGATTTTCTGGATTTTTGTTTTAGATTCCGTCTCTCACAGTTGAAGTGTACCTATGATAAAAATTACAGACCTCTACATGCTTTGTAAGTAGGAAAACCTGCAAAATCGGCAGTGTCTCAAATACTTGTTCTCCTCACTGTATGTCATCTCTAATCTGTGATTTGACTTGATAATTAATTAAATGTCTTATTATCATTCATGTGTTCTTCTTTTTGTGTCATTAGTTCATTAGTTTCGCTAATGACCTAACTTGATAATGTGGGTCATTTCTTTTATCAGTAATGAGGTGCTTGAAGAAGTGAGATGTGCCCAGAATCATGTTTTTTTTGTTGTTGAAAATGTAGTGTTGCTGAACATACTGTATGTGTGCAATACATAATGCTTAGAGAATAAATTACAACCTGTAACAGCAATCACCCATCTTAAATGAATCATGGCAGTAAAAATGTTAGACAAGCTTCCTTATGAAACTAGAGTGTAGTGGTTAGTCAAACATACTGTACATCTTTATACTGAGCTGTTTATGTGAGTTTGAATACAAAATTACACTTTCTCCCAGATCCATTTACAGTACATGTGTCCATGCGTATGTGACCTCCTGTGGGATACAGGGATAGTCCTGATGAGAGGACCGCTTTTAGCATCTAGCCCAGGAAGAGGAACACAAGCTGGGTGGAGGAATCCATGGTTGCTCTTGAATTCGTGGCTGCTCCAGGAATGCGGCGGCAACATTATCACGAGGCCTTATCAAGCCAGGGGTTTGAGCAACATCAGCACTTGCTTGTTCTAAGCCCCGAAAATCAAACAGCTTATCTCACCTGACGGCACGGTATCCTTCTCACAAATGCAGGAAGGGATGGATGCATGCGGGACAATTGGGGCACGTCTGCTCATGCAGTCTGAAGGCTGCTCGTCAGGTTGGGAGATGGAACAGACAAGGAAACGTCAGTCAGGTCCTAACCTGTCTAATGGGATTTTTTTCTGGTGTCAATGATCATATGCTAGATGAGGAGGAAAGTTCAATGAACTTCACCTACAACCCTTGGCCTAAACTTTGTCCTGAATGTGGACCTGAAGAAGTATTACTGTTGAGACCTTCCGATTTCACACTAGATTTTGGTCTTAACACTTGCTAAAGAATACCAGTAATGGCTTCCTATTGAATGGCATATATATTTTGTCATTTATGGAATGGAGTTTTTCACCTACAGTCTTCAAAGAGAAGTTATTGTCCCACATTATTGTTGACTGTGATTACAGAGCAGTTTCACACAGACAAATTCATATTGACTTTTATTTAATTGATCGTAAACAAAGACTAGTAATTTCGTCTCAGAAGAACCATTATTCAACAAGTAGAAACTCATGTCCCTTCAGTTGTTTTCCTCACACTGTCTGCCTATGTGACGCTGAGGGATGATGATTTATACTTGCTTTTATGATCTACGTCTTTTTAATCACGTGAGGTTAACTGAACACTAGACAGATCTTTGTTTTGTAAATAATGAAAACCTCCCTTGCCACATGAACAAGGTTCTACACATTATGTTATCGTTAACAAAACATAAATCAATGTAATTGCCAGAATTCATGATAGATGAATGGAAGCACTTTGAACCTCTATAAATAAATTCTCAAAAGTAAAAAAATAAATCCTACCACACTGAAGAGCCATAAAGCTACATCATCCATATTGTCTTTTCATGCATGGCTGACAGCTTAGTTTGATAAGCATTTCAAACAGTTTTCCACTAGTTTCCATTTCAGATCTTCTTAAACTGGTCCCACTCTCCCAATACATAAATACAAAAACAGCTTTACAACATTAAGGCAAAAAGAGAGCAAGTGATAAAGATTGATAAGAAACAGCTGGATAGCTTGTAAGAGAGTAGGAGGCCATGCTTTCAACTAGGTGGACAATGTACAGTATGTTAAATATAAACACATATGCTTCCCAATGGCTTTTGATCATGCCCTCAATTTGAAAAGTGCCATTTATAATCAACAACCTGATGTCCTCTAATACCTTGTCACATCTCACAGCTAGAAGACATTTCCTCTTTGCACACTCTGTTGACATTTTGACAAGTGAAAATTGAATATTCTCTCAAACTGAGGGGCTGGATCAGAAGGCACTCCACCTCTCCTCCCAAACCATCCAGCAGAAAAGCACAGTTGCTGGATCTGTTTGATAATGCCCAGGTAGGTTGAACAGAGCCGGGTGATGTGATGTGCTCCTCTGAGTTGGAAACCAGAGTGCATCTGCTTCCTGTGTCAAATCCTCTAGCCTCACAGAGCAACAGCTGCTCTTGCTCAGTGTCAGCGTCATACAAGACAATCTATCTATCTACAGTGCATTCGGAAAGTATTCAGACCCCTTGATTTTTTCCACATTTTGTTATGTTACAGCCTTATTTAAACATTTATTCAATTGTTTTCCCCCCTCATCAATCTACACACAATACCCCATAATGACAAAGCAAAAATAGGTTTTTATACATTTTTGCAAATTTATAAAAAATAAAAAACGAAAATGTCACATTTACATAAGTATTCTGACCCTTTATTCACTACTTTGTTGAAGCACCTTTGGCAGCGATTACAGCCTCAAGTCTTCTTGGGTATGACGCTACAAGCTTGACACACCTGTATTTGGGGAGTTTCTCCTATTCTTCTCTGCAGATCTTCTCAAGCTCTATCAGGTTTGATGGGGAGCGTTGCTGCACAGCTATTTTCAGGACTCTTCAGAAATGTTTGATCAGGTTCAAGTCCGGGCTCTGGCTGGGCCACTCAAGAACATTCAGAGACTTGTCCCAAAGCCACTCCTGCATTGCCTTGGCTGTGTGCTTAGGGTCGTTGTCCTGTTAGAAGGTGAACCTTCGCCCCACTCTGAGGTCCTGAGAGCTCTGGAGCAGGTTTTCATCAAGGATCTCTCTGTACTTTGCTCCGTTCATCTTTCCCTCGATCCTGACTAGTCTCCCATTCCCTGCCACTGAAAAACATTCCCACAGCATGATGCTGCCACCACAGGGCTTCAACGTAGGGATGGCGCCAGGTTTCCTCCAGATGTGACACTTGGCATTCAGACCAGAGAATCTTGTTTCTCATGGTCTGAGAGTCCTTTAGGTGCCTTTTGGCAAACTCCAATGTGCTTTTTACTGAGGAGTGACTTCCATCTGGCCATTCTACCATAAAGGCCTGATTGGTGGCGTGCTGCAGAGATGGTTGTCCTTCTGGAAGGTTCTCCCATCTCCACAGAGGAACTCTGGAGCTCTGTCAGAGTAACCATCAGGTTCTTGTTCACCTCCCTGACCAAGGCCCTTCTCCCCCGATTGCTCAGTTTGGCTGGGCGGCCAGCTCTAGGAAGAGTCTTGGTGGTTCCAAACTTCTTCCATTTAAGAATGATGGAGGCTACTGTGTTCTTGGGGACCTTCAATGTTGGATAAATTTTGGGGTACCCTTCCCCAGATCTTTGCCTCAACACAATCCTGTCTTGGAGCTCTATGGACGATTCCTTCGACCTCAATGTCCAATCAATAGAATTTACCACAGGTGGACTCCAATCAAGTTGTAGAAACATCTCAAGGATGATCAATGGAAACAGGATGCACCTGAGCTCAATTTCGAGTGTCATAGCAAAGGGTCTGTATACTTATTTAAATACGTTATTTTTTTAAAAACCTGTTTTTGCTTTGTCATTATAGGGTATCTATCTATCTATCAATCAATCAATCAATCATCCGTCCAGCCATCCATCCATCCATCCATCCATATCTCTCAACAGACCCACCAGCCAGCCAGCTACATTCTGCAGGGGAGGTGGCGATGGGGTGAGGTTGTGTTTCTCTAAGCGGGAGGTAAGCTTGGCTTCTTCTTTATATGGTGTCGAGTAAAGCTTAAACCATGTATTTAGATTATAGGTAGGTATTGTAGTTAGGTATTGTAGGTAGTTTATCTAGGTAGTTATTGTAGGTAATTATTGTAGGTAAGTATTGTATTCACCTGAGCCCGGTGAAGCACAAGGCTAGCTAACCCACTACCTGGACCAATAAAGCTAGCTAGCTAGCGGGTAGCTACTGGTAACTATTAGCAACTGTGGATAGTTGTTTCCAATGTTATTTCACGCTTAAGAGTACCTGTAATTATGCCAGCTAGCTACCTACCATTCAGCTGTTTTTCTAACCTCATTATCTGAAGCGTTAACGTTAGGTAGTTAGTAGCTACTGTACTCGAAATGTAGCTAGCTTGTTGCTACTTGGATAGCTAACTAAACAATAGCTGGAACGACCTAGCTGTAATGTTTGGAGACGCTTTCTCTCCGTTGGGACAGATGCGAACTGGCTAAATCGATTCAGTAGCTAGCTTTACACTTACCTAGCAAACAGTAGCTACTAAGGGTAAGTTATAACCTTCATTTATTTTATTTTTATTTTTACATACTGGTAACCAGAGTCGTTCAAAAGGAATTCAAGACATGGGAGGAGGGGTTGGTTCGTTGACAGAGAGCAATGGCTAGCTAATATGCTAACTATTCTAGCTAGCTAACTAACTGGCTGAATAAGTTGACGACGTACTCACTCAAACTGTCAAAACTAACCCCAAAACTTTACACACGGACACAAATTATCTGTTTAGCGTGTTAACACACTATTGGTAGTTTGTTGTAAACGAGTATTGGTGCTAAACCGTGTTATTGGAAGCTAGCATGCTAGTTAGTTAGTCATAGGATACGGTGCCCTGGGCGGTTTTCACGGAAGAATACTGTACCAAGTTAGCTAGCTGAATAAACTAAGTTAGAGTCTATTCCTAGAAAACATTGAACCGCTGTAGTTTACAACAATTATAATTTCTAAAGTGGAAGTTGGGAGAGTTATATTTGAGTGTTTCAGGGCGGCAGGTAGCTTAGTGGTTAAGAGCGTTGTGCCAGTAACCGAAAGGTCGCTGGTTCTAATCCCCAAGCTGACTAGGTGAAAAATCTGTCGATGTGCCCTTGAGCAAGGCACTTAACCCTAATTGCTCCTGTAAGTCGCTCTGGATAAGAGCGTCTGCTAAAATGACAAAAAATAAAAAAATAAAAAATTGGTAAGTGAGGGAGGCCTCGCTTTCCCATATGTTTCGTTAATTTCATTCCGATCTCCTTTGCATTATTTTAGCCTTTTCTGTGGCCTGTCAACTATGTGTCTGTCTATCCCTGTTCTCTCCTCTCTGCACAGGCCATACAAACGCTTCACACCACGTGGCTGCTGCCACTCTAATCTGGTGGTCCCTGCGCGCACGACCCACGTCGAGTTCCAGGTCTCCGGCAGCCTCTGGAACTGCCGTTCTGCGGCCAACAAGGCAGAATGTTCTCCTTTCCCCCTTCTGATAACCAGGTGGCAAATCGGATCTCTGCATGTCTGGCAGACATATCAGTGTGGATGTCGGATCACCACCTCAAGCTAAACCTCAGCAAGACGGAGCTGCTCTTCCTCCCGGGGAAGGACTGCCCGCTCCATGATTTTTACATTTACATTTTAGTCATTTAGCAGACGCTCTTATCCAGAGCGACATACATTATTTTTATTTTATTTTTCATACTGCCCCCCCGTGGGAATCGAACCCACAACCCTGGCGTTGCAAACGCCATGCTCTACATCCCTGCCGGCCATTCCCTCCCTCCCCTGACGCTGGGCCAATTGTGCGCCGCCCCATGGGTCTCCCGGTCGTGGCCGGCTACGACAGAGCCTGGATTCGAACCAGGATCTCTAGTGGCACAGCTAGCACTGCGATGCAGTGCCTTAGACCACTGCGCCACTCGGGAGACTACCTGCTGGATCTCGGGAGATCTCGCCATCACGATTGACAACTCCATTGTGTCCTCCTCCCAGAGTGCAAAGAACCTTGGCGTGACCCTGGACAACACCCTGTCGTTCTCCGCTAATATCAAAGCGGTGACCCGATCCTGCAGGTTCATGCTCTACAACGTTCGCAGAGTACGACCCTACCTCACACAGAAAGCGGCACAGGTCCTAATCCAGGCACTTGTCATCTCCCGTCTGGATTACTGCAACTTGTTGTTGTCTGGGCTCCCTGCCTGTGCCATTAAACCCCTACAACTTATCCAGAATGCTGCAGCCCGTCTGGTGTTCAACCTTCCCAAGTTCTCTCATGTCACCCCGCTCCTCCGCACACTCCACTGGCTTCCAATTGAGGTTTGCATCTACTACAAGACCATGGTGATGCCTACGGTGTTGTGAGGGGAACGGCTCCTCCTTACCTTCAGGCTCTGATCAGACCCTACACCCAAACAAGGGCACTACGCTCATCCACCTCTGGCCTGCTAGCCCCCCTACCTCTACGGAAGCACAGTTCCTGCTCAGCCCAGTCAAAGCTATTCATTGCTCTGGCACCCCAATGGTGGAACAAGCTCCCCCACGACGCCAGGACAGCGGAGTCACTGACCACCTTCCAGAGACACTTGAAACCCTACCTCTTTAAGGAATACCTGGAATAGTATAAAAGTAATCCTTCTATCCCCCCAACACCCCATTAAAAAAATGTGGGTTGTCCCACTGGCTATCATAAGTTGATTGCACCAATTTGTAAGTCGCTCTGGATAAGAGCGTCTGCTAAATGATGTAAATGTAAATGGAAGAATAGAGTACCATGGAGGCAGTTTTTCAAACAAACAACGGTGGCACAGGGAACACACTTCTGTATGACATATTGTTATTTTTGTATTTGTCACCATGTTGTTATAACTGCTTCAATACAGCCATCTTAAAAAAGGTACAAGCCTTTTCCCAAAATAGGTCTATTTTAAGGTTAATCTGACCTAACACAATACGCCACAGGCCAGACCACATTAGTCATACTCTGAAAGGCAAAGAATAGGAACATGAATAAACATGAGGGAAATGTTCCACCATCTTATGGACTTGATTTGAGGGTTTCTATTGTTCTTGATTCACTCTGTCATGCTGAGAAGTCTCAGGAGGTAAGGCTCAACGCAGTGACTACTCTGCTGCTCTCTCTCACAGAACACTTGGCCAATGACCTCACTGACACTCTGGCCACTGGCTATACCACAGACACGGACACAGCAAGGCCAGGGATGAAGAGCCTGCCTTGCTAGCTGCATGCTTATCTACCTAGAAATAAGCTGCTGCGTTATGAGATTGAACCTACAGATGTAGGATCTTAATTTGATCCAGTTTGCTACAGCAGGAAACGATTCCCGCAGCAACAGGAAATGTGAATTATTATGTGGATTATAATGAATGGACATTTTTGTAGTGGTTGCTACATTTTTCGTAAGGGAAAATCAAGTCTGAAATTTCGAAGTGGTAATTACAAACGTCAGAAGCCTTTTTAAACCTCAACACTACACATTTTTAATTTATTGCATTGCAGGACAGTTCTCCTGAAACAGGGTGTCCTACATCTATAATCTGTACTCAATGACATGTAGCCTATTTAATGTGTCTGGAGTCTGTTAACTTACAGGGATCGAAAGTCTGGTTGAAAACAGCAACATTCATCACATGCTGAACAAACCGGTCAAGAAAGTCTTTGTAGCGGTCTTATAAAGCCGAGAGAAGCTTATTCAAAGAAGCTTTGGTGTTCCTCTACGGAAGCCTGTATGTACTTGGACATCCAGGTCAAGTAAGTTTTCACGTCAACCCAACCACCTCCTCTGTGCCGCTAGCATGCTAGCGAACAGAGATTGGACTGACTACAGACAGCTTAATTAGATGCTGTAGATAGCGTCAAAGGGACTTTCCCTGGGAATCAGCAGCAGGGAAACGAGTAGTCAGATAATCAGATGGAGTAAATTAGTGGTACAGTAGCCAGCATGGCCAGCGAAAAATGTTCCTCTGATGATAATGAGTCTAGCAGGGCGTCCTACTGCACCCTCTCTGTTATCCTGCCCATTCATGATGTTACACTCAAGGTATTGACTGAGGCATATGGTGACCAAAATCATATCCTTCAGGAGTCACGATGTCTCTCCTTCCTCCCCGTGTCGCAAATATGTCTGTCCTCAGTTGAAGCCAGTGTGTGAGTGAACAGGCAGGCAGGCATGCAGACAACCGTCCAAGCTGAAAGATAACTTAGTTTTTTCAGTGTGCTGCTGTTTAAGCTCGACAGCGCAGGGACTGAAAACATCAGTGCAAGTCTGAGAGAGCCAACAATCAGATGAGATTGTGAATCTCAATCAGAAGAGTTGAAGAGAGAAGTACTACTAATGTAGTACGCAGAGTTTACCATCATCTAGTACAGAGTGTTTATCATCATCTAGTACAGAGAGTTTATCATCATCTAGTACAGAGAGTTTAGCATCATCTAGTACAGAGAGTTTACCATCATCTAGTACAGAGTGTTTATCATCATCTAGTACAGAGAGTTTATCATCATCTAGTACAGAGAGTTTAGCATCATCTAGTACAGAGAGTTTAGCATCATCTAGTACAGAGAGTTTAGCATAATCTAGTACAGAGAGTTTAGCATCATCTAGTACAGAGAGTTTAGCATCATCTAGTACAGAGAGTTTAGCATCTTCCCCTGCTCAGATGTCCTCTGATTTGGAAAGAAGCCATTCTCTGTCTTGCTGGATGTGTCTCAAAATAAACATTTATTGACCTGAAAACTTCTCCCTCCTCCCTAGATATCAGATAGCACGATCCATCAGTCCACAGACCACAAAATGACATAGCTAATATTCCCTCTGACCGCTAGGCTGTTCAATGGGAATGTGTTGTAAGTAAGTCTGAGACATACAGGCACCAGATAATTGAACGTTAACATTCAATTGAATGTCCAAGACTTGTCAGCGGAGTTCAGTAGCGAGTGAAATGACAATAAAGTTTAATAGAGAAATTATAGACATCTGGAATAACTATCTCTCCTGATTTACATACTTCTCTGTTTGTAGCTTTTGAGCTACTCAGATAAATGTATATAAAGTGGATGGAGTGTATCAGCACTGCCGTTTTTTAACCTCGGTATCTGTATTGTTGTTTACAAGCCTGTGCCAAAGTAACAATGGTGTATTGCGCAAGCCAGCATGAATATGTAAGCCCCATTGCCAAATGACTGAAAGAGGAAATGTAATCATATACAGAATACAAATGATGTCCCAATTAAGATTAGGTAACAGCATGAAGAAATTAAAGTGCTGTGAACACGGAAGGATTAGTGCAATTACACTCATTACACAGCATCCATCTTTCTGACCTGACTGACTGGTCTTGAAAACACTCCAAACAGGAGGGACAGTGGGCTTGTAAAGATCAGGAGGGAAATGGAGGATTGTGGATTGTGAGGAATGCTGGAATCCCATACTTTTTGGAGTTAGAGGAATGTGGTTAATGCATAGATTCAGATCTAAGGCAGAAATTAGAAACATGTCTGAACAACAGGGAGAGGAAGTACACAGCACCCGTAAACACACAGTTGGGTTGTCACTCCTCTTTTGGCTGCAGGGCTGGCATAGAGTGGTATAATTGATATGCAGAACATTACAGACTTTATGAGGACATGTTAGGCCACAGGGTGATGTTTTGCATGATAAATTGCTAAAGGAAACAGCTGGTTTATGACTGGTTTATGAAACATAGTTAACCAAAAAAGTTCCTAAATTGTATCAGTTTGATCCAATGCTGTATACCAGCTAGTTTCATTCACACAAATCCATATTTCTGACCACACAAAAACAATCAATTCCACACTCCTTCTACTGTGGTAATCCAACTGAAACGCTGAGGGATGCTCCCCATGGCTCCATATGTATGGATCATAATACAGCAGGCAGGCGTCTTACTGGTCAGTTCCCATTAGACTCCAGGGGCGGCCTGTTCAATAGGGCGATATGGGCGACGCACTGCCAAACGGGAAAAGGAAGGGATTTTTTTTCTAATCAATTATATCACGGCAACAGTAGTTATCAGTGTTGTAATCTATACGTCTGATCTGCCACAGTGCCACACTGCCACTAAATGTCGAATCAGGCTAAAGTCGTGCTTCAAATGGCTCCCCCCCCTTTTGGGGCGATTTCAGTCAGGTTGAAAATCGCCCAGAAGTCTCTCATAGCCTCTAATGTAAAATCTATTTTTTTCAAATTTCTGAGCCTTCAATACAATCTCTATGGGTGTCTGAGGGCTTGCACTTACGCGCTTTCGTCATACGTAACGTAATGTAACCATGAACGTAACTGAGAAAAGAGCGGATTGTGTCTTTGAAAGAAGTTCCTTTTTGTCGGCGAACAAATGAAGATAAATTGGCAACGAAACAATTAGGACCTCCCAGACCAAATTTAATAATTCAACAGGTTTCTACTAAAGGCGGAAAGTCCTACACCCGAGGATTTTCCAAAAATTGGTACGAACGGAAAAATAACATTGCCACTCAACTTGATGAGGGATACAGGCTAGCTGTCCGCCGCCACAACGATGAGGTTAGTGTTGATAATCACAAGTTTACTGGAGAACTGAGACCAAGTAGAGACTTTGGACAGGGTGGATATGGTATAATAAAGGCAGTTTATTCAGAGGTAAAGATATCTGGAATCGCGTGCACGGACCCGTTCGTCAAACTCTTAGGGAGCTATAAATTAAGCCCCATTACTTACCATATCAGATAAGAGAAATTGCTGCAGCTACATATATTTTACATCCTGGCCCTACATAGTTCACTATTTGCATCACTTACCAAAATATTACATGTGGTCATATATGCTTGGAAAGTGGAGATGCCATAGAACGTCAAAAAAGTAAACATTGCTGGAGACACATTGCCGTTTTGGAGAAGACATCGCGTTTGCTAGCGAAGAGATTTGTTGTGGCAAATGAACTTGGGCTGGGAATTGCCAGGAACCTCACGATAAGATATATACATCAGCATTGCGAGTCTCATGATTCTATACGTTTGCGATTCGATACTGTGATTTTATTGCGCACCATATGTCTGTTGCAGAGGGATCAGAAAGCCATGAGAACGAGTTTTGATCAGTCATGGAAATAAAAGTGCTGAAAACAAATTGGCTCCCAATGTGAAAAGATTGAGAACAAGCTATGAAGGAACAATAATGGTGTTTTGGTGCAGGTACAGCCAACTAGCGCTAAAATATTGCGATATTGTCAATACAGTATATCGTAAAGTATCACTATGTAACTCGATTTCTTTCACCCCAATCCCTCAAATTAACGGTAAATAACTGAATTGTTTGCCCCACATTTAGCTAAGATGATTAGCTAGCCAGCTAAAATGTTTTATTTAGTTAGCAGTCGCATCTACAATAGTTTACTGTCAATAACATGTCTCCAAAAATGACGTGGTGTCTCCAATTGTGTTGACATTTTACAATTGCGATGCGCATCCATGAGTATCCACTTTCTGTAGCTCAGCTGGTAGAGCATGGCGCTTGTAACGCCAAGGTAGTGGGTTCGATCCCCGGGACCACCCATACACAAAAATGTATGCACGCATGACTGTAAGTCGCTTTGGATAAAAGCGTCTGCTAAATGGCATATTATTATTATTATTATCTGAAGAGAGCCCCGAAACATTGTGTGCAGACATTTTATGCAATAAATGAAGTAGGTTGAATCTAGTAGTTCTGATCTTCTGATTGGTCCTGATGAGTTGGGCGAGGTCCCCTCAGGCTACTGTCACTGTTGCATTGGCTCTGAGTCGGGTTCTCTGTCTTCAAATGTTCAGCCTAAGAGAGGGGATTTTTTGTGTGTGTGTGTGTGTGTGTGTGTTTAACAGTGATGATGTGTGTGTGTGTGTGTGTGTGTGTGTGTGTGTTTTTAACAGTGATGATGTGTGTGTGTGTGTGTTGTGTGTGTGTGTGTGTGTGTCCTCAGAGCAAGAACTCGTGAGTTGGAAGAACTGAGAGGCCTATGGCGTGGGTGTTGTCCTTGGCCACCTGCTGACAAGGCTGACAAGATAGGACCCTTTTGTCCATTGTTATTGGATAGGAACAGAACTTATAACCAGCTCCTGACCTAAATAGATCTTAGCACAACATTTTACTCAACATATCATATTCCATATTCACTATAACAAATATATTTACTACGACATTAGCAAGAACCGCCACATCCTCAGCCGGCTAATCCAGTGTGTGAAGTTTTGCGGAGTGTTTGAGTTAGCTTTGCGAGGCAAAGATGAAACTGAGGGCTCCACCAACCCTGGTAAGCCAACACTTTTGAGATCAGTCAATAAATGCTTCTGGTATTGACTTATATGCTGCCCCTGTCTTCATGTTGTTGCTGGACATATCTTTTTTAAAATGTGTGTAGGTCACCTAAATCATCAGAAAAATTGCCCCCCCTGAGAATTTTTTCAGGAGCCGCCACTGTTAGACTCTCTACATTAAGCATCTCGTAGTGGGCCACGCCTGCACTGATAAAAGCCCACTCGAATGCTCTATTTGTGGGTTGACTAATTCCACGTCGTGTGGGTGGGTGAGGGGACAAAAGAAAACAACCAGGCCGCTGTCTTGAACTAAAGTCTCAGTCTGGGACTTTGGGAGATCTGATGTATGGGGGTAGAGCCACAGAACACCCTATTCAATGGCCATTTTGCAGTCAAGGGATTTCTTGTTTCTCTGAATTCTGATGTATTATGTTCAGTGAAATGACTCCAGACAAAAACATGTATAATAGCATCATGGGTGTCCATCTTGGTCTGATTTGGTTGATCAATTTCGTTGATGCTCTATGTAATTGTACAAGGTGGTGAGTACACAGCAGTACATAAAGTGTTGCATTCAAAGCAGCATTCTCCATCCACTACAGTGGTAAAGTTACGATTTAGGTGTTTTTAGACCACATTGAAAAAGCCATTAAGGTAAGTTATTGCTGTGTGTAAAAATGACATATGTCAGGGGAGGAGTCTCCACTGAAAACCAGTCTAGGTGTGTACGGGTTAATGTGCCATTAAAATCTTCAATTGTATTATTCTCCAGACCACAGATCTAGAGCTATCATTTATGGTGACATAATCATTACGCCTAATGAATAAGAAATCAACGGAATATCAGCAAAAGACAGGGTTGATTTGATTGGATCGTGAGCTGCTACCCTGTTCAGCACTATGCCGAGGATCTATTAGCCATCGCTGAGTAAACACTCAACACATGTCAGTGAATGGTAAGAGTCCAGTCCATGTGTGGCTGCCACACTGAGTGCACTTTCTCAGCCACACTCCAACATGTCCGGGCCATTCCTTCTGAACATCTGTCGAGTCCCAGCACATTCTGTAGGCATTTCATAATTGAAACAAGCTTTTTTTTTTTTATGGTTGTTTTATGTTATGATAATGTCATATGAGCCTACTATGATCTGGAGGGCGGTGTCTCTCTCATGTCTTTGTGTGGGTATTTTATTTTATCAGGGAATGGAGGTGATGTTCACTTGCATCAGAGTCAGATCAGCCCCCTGATAAAATAGAAGCCGGGACTGCAGATTATGCACCAACACTCTCATTAATGAACTGACAGTCTCCAGACACAGGGACTGCTGGGAGAATGACTTGACTCTACTACTACTACTACTACTTAGTAGTAGTAGTAGTAGTAGTAGTAGAAGTAATAATAGTAAAAGTAGCAGTAGTAGTAGTAGTAGTAGTAGTAGTAGTAGTAGTAGTAGTAGTAGTAGTAGTAGTAGTAGTATGAAGAAAAAAAGAAAATGTATGCACTCACTAACTGTAAGTCGCTCTGGATAAGAGCGTCTGCTAAATGACTAAAATGTAAATGTAGTAGTAGTAGTAGTAGTAGTAGTAGTAGTAGTAGTAGTGCTACAAGATTCTAAACTGCAGGCGCTGATATCTCAACCTGGACTCAGAGGTAGACGTAACATAGTAAACTAGTCTGGGACACTCCAATTAGTATGATATTTTATGTTTCTTATGGTATGTATTCATTTGTGGATGTCCACCATCCATTTTGTATGCTATGTTATGAAATATAATTTGTATAATATGTTAAGAATTGCAATTCGTACAATATGTTACGAATTTGCAAAACATATGAGATGTAATGAATTCCAATTTGTTGTGGCTAATGTTAGTTAGGTGTATAGGTGGCTAACGCTAATGTTAGCTAGGGTTTAGGGTTAGGGGTTAAGGCTAGTGTTAAGTTTAGGGTTAGGGTTAGGAGTTCGGTTAAAGGGTTCATGTTAAGAGTAGGGTTAGGAGAAGGGTTAGCCATCATGCTAAGTAGTTAGTTTGTCTTAAGTAACCTTCTGTCTTATGTAACCATACCAAACGTTCCACATCATACTAATTTGAGTGTCTCAGATTTACATTTACTATTTTACGTCTAATCTATGAGACCAGGCTGTATATCTCCTTTTATCTGGAGCTCAAAGAGAGGCTGAAATCCTGGTCCCTTTACAGGTTGACTTGGCAGTACTCAGATGGAGAGGTGCAGAAATGTGGTGTCGAGTTGTGTTGAGTACAGGCGACAGCAAGGGGTCTGTTAAGAGACGAGTGTGTTCTCTCTCTCCCCCAACACATTTTAAATTAACTGGGAGCAAGTTCTCTCTCTCTCTCTTTCCTCTCTCTGACTCACAAGATGACAAACCTGTCATGGATAATATTTAAATTGCCCTGCAATGGGTCCCATGTCTAAAGGATTGCATTGTCAGACAGATGTTTTTTTTAAGTCCCTTTTTTGCAAATGCCATGCTGTCATGCTGCTGCTGCTTTGAGTCACATAAAACGGGCAGATATTGTAACTGCTTTTCATGTAGTGACCCTCTCATGAGCCTTTTCAGAGCCTCAGACACATCTCTCCAAGTTCATGGTAGGAAAAGCGAAAGGAAATCTGAAAACATGACCCTCTAAAAGGATACGCGTCAACTGCCCTTTAGTGTTGGCTTCGCTTGACAGAGACCAGGTGCAGCAGAAATTCTGAAAGACCAACATCATTTAGATTGCAAAAGCTCTGCGATGGGAGAATGGTTTCAGTTTGAAGCCAGCACTGCATTATGTAAGTAACACATGCATTTTGGTATAGATGATGAAAACACTGCACCACACAACAAAATAAATGAACTGTTCACCAAAAATGCAAGACTGGAAAGTTGAGATATAGTTGAACGGTAAATATTAATTTACTTTTAAAGTAGTCTGAGAAAATACACAAAATACTGCTAAAATAAATTGAATAGGTTTAATATCTAAATGTTTGCACACATGGGCGTACAGTAGGGCACCCACACACCCCCGCACATGCACACACACACATACACACAAACACGTACGCACAGAGACACGCACACGCACGCACACACACACACACACACACACACACACACACACACACACACACACACACACACACACACACACACACACACACACACACACACCTCTGAGTATAAAGCGGGACTGGGTCAATGGAACAACACCTGGTGAACCTTAAAATCAGTGGAGAGAGAGAAGGAGAGAAGGAGAGGGGGATGAGATTCTCCATGCCTGCACCAGAGACTATGGCTGCAGTAATAGAGCTAACTTACTTATGATTGGAGAGGACTTAGAATAATATGTGTCACAAGTCGGATTCAATACTTTGTAGAATTTTAAGGATTACATTATTGCTGGGAAAATAGAGTAAGAAAGAACAAGTAATCTTATCAAAGTTTTAGATAAGTAAATAAACTGGAATTGAATGGTGATATGAATAATCAGTTGATACATGAAAGATAGTTGCATGTTTTCTCTAGTGGGAAGGACTCTTTCGGAAATGTTGAATAAATCTATGAATCGTTGGGTTGGTCAATTCAAAGTCTAACCAGATCAATTGTTTTGGCAAAGATAGCAAGATGTTCAACATCAGTTGCATTTATAGGTTGGCTCTGTGTATATACTGCATGTAGGCCTACGTGTGTGTGTCAGCAACCACACTCATGAAATGAAACGGCATATATAATAAATGTTAAAGATTATTTTGCTAAAATTTAGAAGTGTAGACGATATGGTTAAACTGACCAAAATGCTTTCTCCTCAAGTTTCTCTGTTCTGTGTCCAGAGTCAGCTAATTTATTTTAATTCCATGTGCCTAAATATAATTTGAAACTTGAAAGGGCCAGTGTAATTTGGATGTGAAATTAGAACAAACAAACTTCAGAGGAAATAAATCAGTCCTCTCCGATAATAAGTCTCAGTGTTATTTTGGGTCCTAGGCTCAATCTGATTGGCTGTGGTACAGGAGCAGCCAGTGAGAGGCGAGTGATGAGATTGCAGGCTGGTGTTCTGCTCTGGCTGTGTGTCTGGAGAGGCAACATCACCCCCTGCTGACTGCAATAGCCACAGCTCCTCTCTCTCTCAGACACCCCCTCACTGGCCCCTTCAGTCGCTCTGTGCTGCAGGCTGCAGCAGGGGTGGTGAGTGACCCCAAGACTCATCCACTCTTCATGTAGACAGTCAGCATAATGAACCTCTCAACCCTACGACCCTCTCTTCCTCACCACACATACACTCACTCAGAGGCAGTCAGTCAGAGTCATACATTCCTCAAGGTTTGGTTTGGAAAGGCAGAAGAAACCACATCTGGTTTTGCTTTGCAAGAATCTTTCCCCACTTTCAATTGCGTCTTACAAATAGGTTTCAGATAATAAAAGGATCATATTCTGCTTATTTATGTTGCATATTCTTAAATTACATGGATTGGTAGTTGGTTACTTCCTTAATTACCTTGAATGTAATTTATTGAGTGCTGTAGGGACACCAAATGAAATAAACATGTAATGATGATAGCGTCGGAGAGTAAACATGTTTGGATCTTCTCTATTCTGTCAGCTCAGTTCAAAACTGTGTCAGCAGCTTCCAGAGAATGTAAAGCTGGTACAGCAGTGCTGGTAGTATTACAACGATCCACCACACACCCATATACATTCAGCCACTGGAGGGCAGTGAAATAACTCCTTTTAGCTCAATAGGTAATTACTGTACATGTACATGTACACCCAGTCAACAATCAGCAGGGTATGGAAGAGGGGTCATGCATCACTGACTGTCACGCCCTGGCTCTGGGGACACTGTTATGTTGAGCCAGGGTGTGTATTCTATGTTTATATTTCTATGTTGGCCTGAGTGACTCCCAATCAGAGGCAACGAGTGTCAGCTGGTTGTCTCTGATTGGGAGCCATATTTAACTGTCTGTCTTTCACTTTGTGTTTGTGGTTTCTTGTTCTTGTTTGGTTTGTGTTAAACCGTAGACATCACGTTATCGTCCGTTGTTTTGATCGTGTGATCATTCTATTAATAAATATGTACGCATTCAACGCTGCGCCTTGGTCTCTCCCCTGACGATCGTGACAGAAGAAACCACCAAGATGTGACCAAGCAGCGTGTCCAGGAGCCATCGCCAGGGAGATCTCTAACAGATCTCCTTCGCCTCCTCGACTGGGTCAAGCCGGATGAGGAGGAGAGGGGCTTGACATTGTGGCAGGAGGGCGAACGGCTGGCGAGGGACATGGAGACCTTGGCCACGGGTAGGAGTGAAGCCCAGAAATTTTTTAGGGGGGCTAACGCCGTGGGACGACGGGCCAGCAGGAGACCGCGGCAGAGCGGCCCAGCGGATTGGCAGAGGAGGCCGCCAGGTTACGGGGGCCACTGGTCGAAGAGGGGGTGGAAGATGTAGAGGCACGGCGAGAGGTACTGGCGTGTGTTGCCAGTCCGGTCCGGCCTGTTCCTGATCCCCACGTAGGGCCAGTGGTGTGTGTTCCCAGTACGGTCCGGCCTGTTCCTGCCACTCGCACCAAGTCTACGGTGCGCGTCGCCAGCCCAGTCCGGCCCATTCCTGCTCCCCGCACCAAGTCTGTGGTGCGTTTCGTCAGCCCTGTCCGGCCCGTTCCTGCTCTCCGCACCAAGTCTGTGGTGCGCGTCGCCAGCCCAGTCCGGCCCGTTCCTGCTCCCGCACCAAGTCTGTGGTGTGTTTCGTCAGCCCTGTCCGGCCCGTTCCTGCTCTCCGCACCAAGTCTGTGGTGCGCGTCGCCAGCCCAGTCCGGCCCGTTCCTGCTCTCCGCACCAAGTCTGTGGTGCGCGCCGCCAGCCCAGTCCGGCCCATTCCTGCTCCCCGCACCAAGTCTGTGGTGCGTATCGTCAGCCCTGTCCGGCCCGGCTCCTGCTCCCCACACCAAGCCAGTGGTGTGCGTCGTCAGTCCAGCACGGCCCGTGCCTGTTCCCCACACCAAGCCAGTGGTGTGCGTCGTCGGTCGGCACGGCCCGTGTCTGTTCCACTGGTGCCTGGTCGGCACCGGTCAGATGCGTTACGCCGGAGCTAGAGCAATCCGCTCCATCAGTGTGCAGTCCAGCTCCGGCCAGCGGGGCCAGACCGGACCAGGGGTACTTTGGGGGGTTGGAGAGGGAGTGGGGATCAGGCCCGAGCCGGATCCGCCGCCAAGGCGGAGTGCCCACCCGGTCCCTCCCCTGTGGTATTTAGTTGGCGCGGTCGGAGTCCGCGCCTTTAGGGGGGGGTACTGTCACGCCCTGGCTCTGGGGACACTGTTATGTTGAGCCAGGGTGTGTATTCTATGTTTATATTTCTATGTTGGCCTGAGTGACTCCCAATCAGAGGCAACGAGTGTCAGCTGGTTGTCTCTGATTGGGAGCCATATTTAACTGTCTGTCTTTCACTTTGTGTTTGTGGTTTCTTGTTCTTGTTTGGTTTGTGTTAAACCGTAGACATCACGTTATCGTCCGTTGTTTTGATCGTGTGATCATTCTATTAATAAATATGTACGCATTCAACGCTGCGCCTTGGTCTCTCCCTGACGATCGTGACACTGACCTAGAAACTGAAACAACTGTCCTCTTTTTCCGTGTCGCCTTCCCCCGGCTTTTTAATCTACACACATTCCAACAAGCAACTATCTCTGGGGTGATTTAGGAACCTGGAGGGACCTCAGTGGAGGCCTATAGTATCTGAAAACTAAAAGCCCACAGAGAGCAGACACACATGCCTACAGACCAGGCCACGTTATAGCAGAAATTCACAGAGTCTACGCATATTACACCACTTAGTACCTTGACTTCACTGCAAATTCATACATAATAATAGAACCTAGCATAACCACTAATTCGTTCCAATGATAAAGAGAGGGAGTGTCTGTGACGTGTTTGCCCGACTGTTCCAGAGAAAATAAGTGTCATGCTGTGTGGTCTGTGTTACAGTGGCTGCGTTCAGAGGCAGCCCAATTCTGATGTTTTTTCCACTAATTTGGTCTTTTGACCAATTACATCAGATCTTTTCACATCAGATCTTTTTCATGGCTGATCTGATTGGTCAAAAGACCAATTTGTGGAAAAACGAACAGAATTGGGGTGCCTGTCTAAACACAGCCATAGTGTGGCTCAGGCAATTGTTTAAGCTAAAAACCCTTGTTGTTCTTGGCAATTCAGTCTTTTGTATTTATTTAAGTGAAACCAGACAATGGTGAAATGTAATCAAACCTTGATGGATTATCTATATGGTCATAACAGAGTAATGGAATTATGGCAGCTAGATTGTCTCATGCACGACCATCTTGTTGACTATTTCTGTTATCAAGCCAGTATCCCTTTCTGTCCAAACTCCATCTCTTCAGCATAATCCCCATTAGATACATCTTGCTGATTGGAAGTCAGACAAAACAGACATTGGTAATTGCATTATTTCCATTGCCCTCGCTAAGAGTATGGATAAAGATATTGAAATAGAAAATCAGCTGCACAGGCAGGCAAACCAAACAATAATCATGTCCTAAAGATCAAAGAGATGGCAGTGTCATGCTGTCAAAATGTCCATTAATTAAGAAAAAATATAGAAATGGTGTAGGAGTGTTCACAATAAAGTATATGTTAGCAAGAATTTCTCAATTAGAAAAATAGACTGTCTTTTTAGTCTCAAACAATTATCTTTGAAAATGAGGACGAAAGTTTTTTTTAGTTAGTGGCAAATTGCAATCCACCAGTTCATTACATTGCACTTATTTAGAGGACAAATGTATCCCTTTATATTAAACATTCAAGGCTGCCGAGATGAAATTCCATTTAGAGTCATGGCGTGAAGCTCACGAGCGACGGGCTACTGGGGAGGCAGACTGGAGTGATGTTTGAACCTTCAGAGCTTTCAGGAAGTGAAGATTAACATTGTTACCTGGCTCTTCAAAAGGAAAAGCAGCTTTTTAGTGCAAATCATAGTACCTGACACATTTCTTCTTTTCAGGTCAAGTGTTAGCAGAAACAACCTCAAGTTCCAGAGGTAAAACTTTCACTCCCAAATGACTGGATATATTTGGGGGATTTTGATAAAAAATAACTTCATGTTTGTCCTTCTATCATTCATCCAATAGCACCATCAATTTGCCAGCATTCTGCGTTCAAAAAGAGCAACTTCCCTTCAGTGTTAAATCACAAGCATAACAGGTAAAATTTCTCCCCAGCAGAGATTTCCCCTGAGTGGTTGTGCACTGCTGCCCTTCAACTCTGTTTGCATTGATTGTCTCTTACAGGATATCTGTTTTATTGTGTATTGTATAAAAGCCCACATGTCCTTCAAAACACCTGTCTCCAGTCTTTTCAGTGTTCTACTGTACTGGGTACAGTTCAGATTGGTACTGTGATACAGGGGATCCGGTGGAGATGGTTAAACATACGGCCAGAGGGTCAGCCAGCTGTAATCCAGTATTAGGCATCGCTAAGCAACCATTACATTGTCCATTTCCAGAGATGAAATCAGAGGTGCAGGATTTACCCCCTGTATAATGTATACATACAGTTATGAGAGATAATAGCAGCAACAACAGCAGTAGCAGCAGCAAAGCAATTTAAAATGAGTTAGCTAGCTGTGTGACTTACGTAACATTCTAATCATCATAACAACTGTAGCAGCAGCAATATCATTTCTCAATTTTCTAATGTACATCATTACAGCATCAAAATGGGATTGGCGAGAAATGTGAAATATCAGATGTATCACGTAGAGTGGATGGGATTATTGATGCCATGGCAATGAAACTCCCATTCAGGTAGTGTAAGCCTAAAGCCTCTTCTGTCCCCATCCCACTCCATCAAGCTCTGATGATCCTGGCAGGGGGAAGCAAACTTTCAAGAACTCAGACTTTCAGTTAAAGATGGTCTTCCTTCATTGCTTCTAGCAGATCTAAAAAAAAGCAGAAATTTGGTAGTAATGGTGTTATTTTCCTTCCCTAAAATACAAAGAATATCACACTGTGGTGTGCAATGTGTATCACATGGAGCCCGCCCAGCTAGTGTATTTGGTTCCTTGGAAGTGGTGGGAACATTTGTTTTTGGTTTCACATTGGTTGTGGGAACGAAGCCATACATTTCCTGACCGGTAAAACAAAACGTTTTTTTAAACCTTCTGAGAACAGAAATACAAATTTAACCTGTTCTGGGAACGTTTATTTTTAGGTTGCAGGGAGGTTCTGAGAACGGTTTACACATGCTCCTTGAAAGTTTTTATTGGGAGATTTTACTGGGAGGTTTTATTAACACTCTGAGAACAGAAATTATAGGTTATTTTTAGGTTTTTGAATAACTTCCTTAAAACTTTCACTGAATGTTTCAATAAGACTTTAAATAACACAGCTAGCTTATTTTGGGTTAACTTTTTTGAACTCCCTATAATCTTCTGTT
Source organism: Coregonus clupeaformis (assembly GCF_020615455.1). Taxonomy (NCBI): domain Eukaryota; kingdom Metazoa; phylum Chordata; class Actinopteri; order Salmoniformes; family Salmonidae; genus Coregonus; species Coregonus clupeaformis. The sequence continues at coordinate 45,112,256 of NC_059203.1, forward strand.
CTCTATCCATGGAATTAGTCCACTGCGCCAACAGGATGGAGCTAGCATGCCATGTTGTTTTACGCATACAAAGCTGTTTATTTTAGTCTATTCGAACAGACCCCATTTCAAAGGAAACAAGCACTCATTAAGAGTTAGTGGGCATGTCCAACACACCTGAACACACTTAACAAGATAGAGGATAGAGAGAGTTTTGTTGATGCTGAGAATGGAATGTATATGTTTTTAAATAACATTATTAAAACGTTTTCTGAACGTTACTATAGTTTTCTTGTGGTTTTTATGGAAAGTTTTCTTAACATTCTGAGAATGGAATGTATGTTTTAAAATAACATTATTTGAACGTTCTCTAAAAGTTACTAAAGTTCTCTTGTGATTTTTATGGAGAGTTTTCTTAACGTTCACTGAACAATTTGAGAAAATGACTTTAAATAGAACCATGAGAAAACCTGTAGGAAATGTTATGCTGAAGTACTGCAATTCCCACAGAAGAACATTGTTTCTTAACGTTCTTGAAACAATTTGAGAACATGACTTTAAATAGAACCATGAGGAAACCTGTAGGAAACGTCATGCTGAAGTACTAAAATTCTTGACATTCTCTGAACCATTTGATAAAAAATTCCCAAAGTCAAATCGGTTGGAGAAAGTTCATAGAACATAACCACATTTTTTATGAAAAGTAACCAAGTTGGAACTTTTAGGAAAGGTTCTGTTAAAGTAATGAAATACCAACAAAATAACGTTTTTTTGTGAAGTTCCTTAAATGTGCTGAGAATGTTCCAAACCAAGCATCTATCCTGCCCCATTCCCAGAAAGTTGTGGGAAGGTTAAATGCAAAATAACCATGCAACAACCATGCTATCACCAAGCTTGAAGAAACATATGGTTCTCAGAACGTTATGTGCTAGCTGGGTGAGGAGATAAAAAAAGGATTGACAATGGGGCCAGGAGGATGTCTGAGGGCCAATTTACTGAAGTAAGATACAGACTGTGAGCAGCTGATCTGTTCAGATAGATAGGAGCAGAACATTTCCTCTCAGGTCCTTACATGATATTCCTCTCGCCCCAAGCTTTGTATTTCTTACAATACCACGCAGGGGTTAGTAATGTGACAGTCTTTTGTTCAACTTGTCACTACAAGCTTTAGAGGCAAAGACCATCCAAAATCTATTGTTAGTGATGGTGGAGAAAACATGGATTGGATCCAACACTCACAGAGAGTTCTATTTTTATTCTAGTAGTTATGGAAGTTTGTTATCAAGGAACACTGACTACATCACTAAAGCAGTAACTAGTGTGCCATATGTGAAATGTGAACTATGCAACAAACTGGGAAGTTATTTGGAAGATGCTTCATTCCCTTCATAAATCCATGCGTACCCCTGGGAACATAAATAAGTAAACATAAACATACACTAACATTCCAGGGCTAATAAACAGCGCATCATTGATACTGAAATGATCTAGTTTTCTTTTAGTATGCCGCCATCTTTGAAATTACTCACTACTTCACCCCCCAACATCCCCCTGAGACAATTTGGAGAGGACACTGATGAAAAAGAAAAACAAACATAATTCCTCTCTTCTGAGCCTGTGCATACAGATGAGAGAGATATATATATATATAGAGAGAGAGAAAGTGCGAAAGAGGGAGAAAGAGAGAGAGAGAGAGAGAGAGAGAGAGAGAGAGAGAGAGAGAGAGAGAGAGAGAGCGTGAGCGAGAGAGAGAGAGAGAGAGAGAGAGCACAGTGCACAGTGCACAGTGAGGAAGAGGCACCCAGTCCTGGACCACATAGCCACCACGCTGTTTGTTGAGGCCAGAGGATGTTAGTTTATCAATTCTCTTTGAACAGCTGAGACATAAGCGAGCACAGGAAGCACACAGATATATCTTCTCTCTCTCTCTCTCCCCACGCGCTCGACCCTCTCCAATTCGCCTACCACCCGACAGATCGACAGACGACGCAATCGCTATTGCACTGCACACTGCCCTCATCCACCTGGATAAAAGGAATGCATATGTGAGGATGCTGTTTATCGACTACAGCTCGGCCTTCAATACCATAATGCCCTCCAAGCTCACCACAAAGCTCATGGCCTTGCGATTGAAATCCTTCCTATGCAACTGGGTCCTGGACTTCCTGATGGGCTGTCCCTAGGTGGTGAAGGTAGGCAACATTACCTCCTCGACACTAATTCTCAACACGGGGGCTCCACAAGGGTGCGTCCTCAGTCCCCTCCCTGTATACCCACAACTGCGTTCCAACTCCATCATCAAGTTCGCTGACGACACGACAGTAGTAGGTCTGATTACCAACAACAACGAGACGCCTACAGAGAGGAGGTAGGCACTCTGATGACGTGGTGCCAGGTAAACAACCTCTCCTCAACGTCAGCAAAACAAAGAAGCTGATTGTGGACTTCGGGAGAAACCCGGCTGGGCATGGCCCCATCTTCGTCAACGGGGCCTCCTTGGAGACGGTGAAAAATTTAAAGTTCCTCGGCGTACACATCTCTGAGGAGCTGAAATGATCAAGAAGGCACGACAGAGACTCTTCAATCTCAGGAGGCTGAATACATTTTGCCTGTCCCCGAGGGCCCTCACAGTATTCTACAGGAGCACCATCGAGAGCATACTGTCGGGCTGCATCTCAGCCTGGTACGACAATTTCCACCGAACGCACCATTGGGGGCACACTGCCTGCCCTCCAGGACACCTACAACACCAGGTGCCGCTTGAAGGCCAAGAAGATCATCGACGACCTCAGCCACCCGAGCCACAACCTTTTTCCTCTGCTTCCATCACTCAGACCCAGGCAGTATAGGAGTATCATGGCAGAAACTGACAGACTGGCCAATAGCTTCTACCCCCAGACCATCAGGCTCCTAAATAGCCACCACTAGGCAGCTACCTGCACCCCAGACAGTGAGTCACGTGTCAATGGCTTGTTATACAAAGCATTCAGTTAGTGTTCGATTGAACGTCAGAATGGGCAAAACAAGTGACATAAGCGACTTTGAGCGTGGTATGATCGTCGGTGCCAGGCGCACCGGATCCAGTATCTCAGAAACGTCCGCCCTCCAGTATCTAGGGTTTACAGAGAACGGTGCGACAAACAAAAAACATCCAGTCAGCGGCAGTACTACAGGAGAAAACAGCTCGTTGATGAGAAAGGTCGAAGGAGAATGGCAAGAATCTTTCAAATAGACAAATAACAGCGGAGTACAACAGTGCTGTGCAGAACGGCATCTCGGAATGCACAATTTGTCGATCCTTATCACGGATGGGCTATTGCAGCAGACAACCACACCGGGTTCCACTCCTTTCAGCTAAAATCTGCAGCAACTGCATGATGCCATCACATCAGCACTTACCAACATCCCTGTGTAACATTTCTGACACCTTGTAGAATGTCCCGAAGAATTAAGGCTGTTCTGGTGGCAAAGGGGGTTCCGACCTGGTACTAGATGGGTGTACCTAATAAACTGGCTGGTGAGTGTACATCTACGACCCTGTACATGTGACTAATAAATGAATCTCTCTCTCTCTCTCTTCCTATCTCCCTCTCTTCCTCCCTCCCTAGATGGGCTTTTGACAGAGCCTCTCCTGGGTCGGGCCATGCTGCTGGAACATTACCACTCTCTGCCCTCTCAATCATCTGTGCAGTCTCAGGGACTGTCTGGGAGATGAGCACACCCGACTCAACGGAATGAGAAAGTGAGAGAGAGAGTAAGGGCGTGTGTGTGAGAGCGAGTGTGTTCCTGTTTGTATATGTATGACTGTGTATTGTACACACATCTCAATAATGTAATGCGACTGCCTCTGCATTTGCAGTCCAATGAGATTCAAGGGTAGAAATTTAGGGCACAGGCACGCTTCCCCCCCAGTTAGAGGTTTCATTTTTGGACAGAGCTGGAATGAAACTGCTCTGTTGTTCAGCAGGATGGCTACAGTATCACCTTTCGATACAATCTGTTTCCTTATTAGGAGCACCACCATATCTCTTCCGTATGGCATCATCCTCATTGTTGTTGCTCAGACTCTTGACATACATTAAAAGGGAAAAAGATACAGCACTGTGATCTGCCCTTAAAAAATAGATTTTTAAGTATTTTAAGGGAGGATATAAAAGATTCTGGGTTGAAGTGACCGATGGAATGTTGAGCACTCAAGTCACTGGCTGGATGCCTCAGAATACAGGTCACACAACCTCTACTGCCCCGGACCCCTTACCATCATAAAATGTAATGACGGTGGCAGTGGTGACGGTGGCAGTGACAATGGCAGGGATAACCGCGACAGCTGGTCCTGATTCCCCCATCCTTCCACTCACTGTCCCAGAGCTCCTAGATACGGTGGCATTTCGTCAAGCCCTGCAAACCAATCCTATCCCAGGCTTTCATCTCCAGACAGCTGAAAGCTCATGTTCCTCCACAGATGCTAGTTTTCACCAGTCATTAAATCATTCATAAAGGCTACATCCAGTCATCATTTAAGATATTAGTGTGCTTTCAAACAACGTTAAGGAGTCTTTTCCTCTCCTCTCCTCTCACCACCAGAAGGAGCGGGTGGTTGTAGCTTCCGCCTCACCTCGTTCATTAGTCACACAGAGGTTATTTCCATGGAGTCGTTGCTAGTTCCATCAGCTGTAATGCAGATATGACACAGTGAGTATAAGCCTGATGAAGCCTGGCTCACAGTGATAGGCTCAGGGGCTCAGTGAGATTGCCTGCTGCAGAGTCAGAGGGCTTTGGTGGTTTCCACTTGATGAAGCCAGGCTCAATGCACTCAATGCTTTAATTTAAAACTGGAAGGAAAAAAATGTAATGAGAAAAAAAAATTCATAGATACGATGTAATTGACTTTGCCGATCATTGAGGAATCGGACTAAGTTTGATTAGTGGAACCTAATCAAAGTTTAATTAGAAGATTTAGACCAGACTTTCCTTCCTCTGAGGAATCTATAATGATGTTTTAACCAGAAGAGGGCAATAGAGAGGCAATGAGATATATTATATTATGTCTACCTAACTAAATAATGAAGCTAGGCTACATTTTGTCAGCCATGTAGAGACATGAGCTTATGCAAATTTGCTCAATTAGTAGATAAGCCTTGCACATGGTTCAGATGCATGCATCTAGTATCCTGTGATATCAGATAACTTACTGTACTCTACTCATTAGTTTACCATTCAGATGACCTTGTTACATTCCACATGGAAAGAGCTAGTGGATGCCATTTCTGTTTGCAGGTCTTAATTGTATAGCCATCACAAGTACGCGATAGCCATATGAAGCCATCATCAAAGCGCAACTGAGGCACTATGCAATTGCTAAGATGAGATATATATCTTTATACAACTTTACATATCACAAATGTTGGGTATAACACAGTGTGTTTACCTTACATTACATACAGTTTATCCCACTTAAGGGATAGATTCTATCGGTAATTGTAATGAATGACAGTCAGTCATTGAAGATTCCCAAGGGGGGGAATTGGGGGGGGGGGTTAAATAGTAAATGTAATTGCTAAAATATACTTAAGTATCAAAAGTACAAGTATAAATAATATCACATTCCTTATATTAAGCAAACAAGACGGCACGATTATTATATATATATATATTTTTATTAACTGATAGACAGGGGCACACTCCATCACTCAGATATCATTTACAAATGAAGCATTTGTGTTTAGTGAGTCTGCCAGATCAGAGGCAGTAGGGATGATCAAGGATGTTCTCTTCATAAGTATGTGAATTGGACCATTTTCCTGTCCTGCTAAGCATTCAAAATGTAACGAGTACTTTTGGGTATCAGGGAAAATGTGTGGAGTAAAAGTACATTATTGTCTTTAGGAATGTATTGGAGTAAAAGTAAAAGTTATCCAAAAGATAAATAGTAAAGTAAAGTACAGATACCCCAAAAAACGACTTAAGTGGTACTTTAAAGTAATTTTACTTAAGTACTTTACAGCACTGATGATGACGCTTACTTGTTGTAAAGTCATATTTAAATGGATTGTTGGAGGATAGCAAGAGCAGTGAGAGAACCTGTATCTGGATAGCAACTATAAAAGAACAGCCCCACAGGTTAGAAGATGAATTTCCTCCACAATAGGAGAACACCTCTGTTTCTCTTGTTTTCCCTGCCACATTTGAGCTGAACAACTATGTCCCACATACAGGGGCCAACTATCATTTATCTATGTGCTTCTAACAACCCATCATAAATCTCTAGCTGCTGGCACTGTTGCAACGCAATACCCAATACAGTGGCATCTTCTCCCCCCCCCCCCATTTCTAGTTGGACTATTAATCTACCTGTGGGCTCTGGGTCATCCATTAACTGTCCTCCTTTCTGTGTCTGCTCTCAGAAATCATACAGGCATAGCTCTTAGCTTCAGCAGCAGCAGACACTCTTTAATACAGAGAGAGAAAGAGGATGGTTCAGGGCTTTATCAGTGGGACAAAGGACCACAGGGAGGCCGGTTTACCTCCCACCTGTTCAGAAGGTTACAGCGAATAATAATAAATATATGCAGGGTGCATAATGGAAGCTAGGGACAACTCCTCAGGTGATTAATCCATAGTCCCCTGCTTCTCTCCAGATGGCATTTCACCAGGGGACATCCATTAAACTCTATGGAGCTTGTTCTTATAGCAGATAGACTAGTGCCGCAGCACACAGTGTGGGTTCGAGGAGATTCTTCTTCCCTTATGCCTCCCATGGCGTGATTACTGGCCACTCCACCCTACCAGGTTTATGCGTGTGCATATATAAAGGAGGAATTGACATTTACTTCAAACTGAGACGGATTAGACTTTAAGGGGACAGTTGACAGCTGCTGCTGTAGATATATACTTATATCCATTCAAATTAGACATGCATTACAGACCCTCATCAGTTAATTTTCACACATAAAAAATAGACCCTCTTTCTTTGTTTGCTCTTTCTTCCACAGGAAGTAATTTTCTTCTTGTTGCTACTGATACCTTCAACCTTCAAACCTGAATGCAGCAGTGGGATGCCATACCCAGGTTGGAAATGGAAGTAACCCATTTACGGATTGTTTATTTCTGTGTGTGTGAAGAATCATTCCCCTGCTGAATCCCATGACTCTCAGGCTGCCAGCAGGCACATTGACAATTGCCATGAGTGCAAAGTCCATATTTGAAAACTGATCATTGGCATTCTGGTATGTTCTTATTAAATTGCTTTTCCATCCAGTGTGAGTAACTGCCATCTTATCAGGTGTATGATATAAGCTCTATAGCGCGGAACTGACTGGGTTAGATAACCCTCTAAATCACCACTGACATGGAGTCTAGCTGTACAGCCTCTCCATCATTTGTCTCAGTGACAAAGTGAGATTTCAGTTTGAAGGCAAACCATCTGGACATCCAGACAACCAGTCCAAACAGTCATGTCCTCTCTCTTGGAATCCATGGTACTGCAGAGTGCCGCCCAATATACTGTATCAATATGCAAATATGTGACATTAAGAAAAACGATTTTACTGTGGGTTACTGTTGGTATTTTAATATAGCTACATACCACCCAATTGTCTCAATTAAACAGTGAGCCAGGCGTTCAGTCCACACTCTTTTGATACCATTATCGAGATGTCAGCAAGTGTTGAAGATGCTCCAGCATTTAAAAGGGCACATCTAACAGTCGTGTTTGTTGTTGTTATTGTGTGGCTTAGGGGAAAACACAGGTGTGACTGAGCAGTATAATAACACCATGGGAGAGAAAAGCAGCACATCTGTTCTAGGTCACAGTTCTGTCAAACAGACACACCATATGGGCTGTTCACATTCAGCACCAGCACTATCTCAGCACGACTAATCTGACAGGAACCACCTCCAGAGATGCTGTGAGCTACTTTTTAATGAATACTGTACGTCATTAAAATCACCCCGTCTGCTAAATCTCCTAGCCTCAATCAGTTCTCCTCAACAGATTTTTGTCTTCTTTTTATAATAAGAATTCTATGCTGAACTAGTATAATCTTGGGGCACGTACTGTAGTAGCCCAACATCATTTCTTTTTAAAAAGTAGGCCTTAGCATCATATGCAAATATTGGTAGGGGAGAGTGGGGTAAATTGAGCCAAAGGGATAAGTTGACTGACCCTTGTTTCTAGGAAACCATACACAAAATGTATCATTTGACCAAATACTGTATTTAGGAAGATATCTTAATTTCATGGAGTCTGTGAAGGAAGAAACCACATTGAAAAAGTTGTTAGCAAGTTAGGTCCCCCAGAAATATTTTCACCAAAGTCAAATTCATTTATTGTGTTAGAGGTTTCATGATGCTTGTATCTAAACCAAAGTAGATCATTTTTATTATGATTATATTGATCAGTTGGGGTCTCTATAAGCTTCAATATGAGGTCCTAAACCAGCATGAAAGTGCATCCTTGTAGCTGTGGGGGATAATATAGTCAACATGTTTGCCTTCGGGTAAGTTGAGTCAAGGGCAAGTTGAACAAATTGATTGCAAGGCATAATGAAGGCATTATCACTGGGATGTGAGGTAACAACAGGGCCTGGTCTATGTTAAAAGTGTTAAAACAAGTTACAAAGTGTTTCTTAGGTGTTAAGCCTGTGTTAAAAAATGCAAAATGATTCAAATACAAAAAATTAATTGTGATGATGTTGTATTGTGTTTGGTAAGTAAGGATAGACGGTGGAGGAGATCTTCGTGGGATATACTCAGCCTTGTCTCAGGGTAGTAAGTTGGTGGTCTGTTGATATCCCTCTAGTGGTGTGGGGGCTGTGCTTTGGCAAAGTGGGTGGGGTTATATCCTACCTGGTTGGCCCTGTCCGGGGACCACAGTGTCTCCCAACCCCCCCTGTCTCAGCCTCTATGCTGCAATAGTCTATGTACCGGGGGGCTAGGGTCAGTCTGTTATATCTGGTGTTATTCTGCTGTCTTATCTGGTGTCCTGTGTGAATTTAAGTATGCTCCCTCTAATTCTCTCTTCCTCTCTCCCTTCCGGAGGACCTGAGCCCTAGGACCATGCCTCAGGACTACCTGGCCTGATGACTCCTTGCTGTCCCCAGTCCACCTGGTCGTGCTGCTGCTCCAGTTTCCACAACATTGCCTGCGGCAATGGAACCCTGACCTGTTCACCGGACGTGCTACCTTGTCCCAGACCTGCTGTTGTCAACTCTCTCTCTCTACCGCACCTGCTATTTCAACCTCTAAATGCCCGGCTATGAAAAGCCAAGTGACATTTACTCCTGATGTACTGACCTGTTGCAACCTCTACAACCACTGTGATTATTATTTGACCCTGCTGGTCATCTATGAACGTTTGAACATCAAAAATCTGGCCTTAATATACTGTTATAATCTCTGCTTGGCACAGCCAGAAGGGGACTGGCCACCGCTCAGAGCCTGGTTCCTCTCTAGGTTTCTTCCTAGGTTTCTGCCTTTCTAGGGAGTTTTTCCTAGCCACCATGCTTCTACATCTGTATTGCTTGCTGTTTGGGGTTTTAGGCTGGGTTTCTGTATAGCACTTTGTGACATCTGCTGATGTAAAAAGGGCTTTATAAATACATTTGATTGATTGATTGATTGATTGATTTTAAACAGGTAGTGGTAATATTTCATTCAGTACATACATTTGTAGGCGGCTTAACTTACATTGTCCCGTGGCTTAACTTGCCCCATTCACGGGGTAAATTGTGCCAAGAGACCTTTTATTTTTATTTTTTACTGTAATGTTTACATGAATTCTGATTAGTTCCAGGGATACACAACATCCTGAAATATATGTACATTGGTTAGAAAGAATTCCTATATGACGTGTGTGAAACACCCTGCTTAATTTCATATACTTACATTATTCATCTGATCATTTTCATCACTCTCTTGTGAGCTGGCCATACATACATGTAACCCTATCTATGAGTCAAATAACTACCTCTGTGCATTACCAAGTCTTACCAAGATTTGTCGATCTCAGCATTGTTGAGATATTGATTTTCTCCCATAAGTGGAGTCTTGTTCTAATTATCTTAGCAAATGAAAGAACATTAGCAGGCACCATAGTGGTTGTGCTAGGGCATATAACTTAATTATCCTAAAAGAGGGAATCAGACATTTCTTAGATGTAGTTTGCTATGATGGAGATTTCAGCAGTCCTTTTGATTTTAACCACCCCTTCTACGGACTTGTATTGCTTTACTAATAGCGAGAGACACCAGTCTGAAAAAGAGACATTGATCTTGCCCTATACCATCAATATACAATGGATTATATGGTAAACAACGCAATATTTACGTATAACTCAACAAGCATACAGTACCAAAACATTTATTAGCATTGTCGCTTCAGTCCTCCTAAAATGATGTTGATTTACTCACTTGTATATAAACTGAGGGCTTTGCATTCGTAAAATAAAGCTTTTAAATGTATTGTTTACATATCTCTCAATTACCGTTCTGTGGCATTTTACAATGTTAAGAAAATTAAACAGAGACAAAGTTAAATAATCAACCCTGGCACTTACAAAACTTCCAGTTTGATTAACACTGAAGATTGCACCACGTTATACACTGCTGTATAATCAAATTCTGCTTCAGTGTTTAATGTATTGCATTACTGTAGGTTAGGCCTACAACAACATTAACATTGCTAGTGTATTATCCATTGTCTTCCATCTCATACTCTGGTTAAAATAAAATAAATATATAGTCATTTAGTCATTTAGCATTTGGTTATCTACAGTTTAAGCAGGGCCTTTTTTTGCATATTCACAGGTAGAGTTAGGCATCCCTGTAAAGCAGGATGTAGTTGGTCTAGTCTGAAAAGTTGTACTGCTCCTGTGTGGGCTGAAGAGCTGCTTGCCTGGGGTGAAGGAGGGAAAGAAGGAGGGAGGGAGGGAGGGAGGGAGGGAGGGAGGGAGGGAGGGAGGGAGGGAGGGAGGGAGGGAGGGAGGGGGAGGGGGGCATGGAGGTGAAGAGACTGTCTCCTCAGATGGACGGTGGAGACATGCCGAGGAGAGGAGCAGTGAAGTAGCACCATGCTCCAGAGCCCTTGGGCGCCATGCTGCTGTAAAAGACAGCCTAATGGAGGGCCTCTCTGAAGAACAGAGACAGTTGATTTGCATGAACCTGGTCAGGACCTCTCTCCATAGGATAATTAAGCGCAGGTGCACTGTCAAATCAGAACAAATGGGATTTTATACCTGCAAATTGATATATACTAATTAACGGAAAATACATATTTAATGAGCTTGAAGTGGTATCCTTTCCCACAGCTCCTGTGAGGATGTCTGTGTGTTGTCCCTGCAGCAATAATTATTGACAGAGAGAGAGAGAGAGAGAGAGAGAGAGAGAGAGAGAGAGAGAGAGAGAGAGAGAGAGAGAGAGAGAGAGAGAGAGAGAGAGAGAGAGAGAGAGAGAGAGAGAGAGAGAGAGAGAGAGAGAGAGAGAGAGAGAGAGAGAGAGAGAGAGAGAGAGAGAGAGAGAGAGAGAGAGAGAGAGAGAGAGAGAGAGAGAGAGAGAGAGAGAGAGAGAGAGAGAGCACAGAGAGCACAACTTCACCAATAATACTTCATTAACAATGGTGTGGGAAAACTTAATGGCTGCCAAGATGCCAGGACAGTGATAGTTTTAGACTTTTTCGCCGCAAAGCCCGGTGGAATTGATCCAAGCTTTGACATAAGCCATTATTGTGTGAAGTGCTTAGATTGTAGGGCACATACCAGAGCATTAACCTTGGAACTTCGGGATAAAATAAAAGGAGCTTTGATGCTGAATTCAAAACATGACCACTGCATAAACAGAGCATTCATCTCACAGGAACACATACATCTATAATGCATGTAAAATGAAAAGTGGAAGTTTAAGAATATTGTGGAAAAGTATTTCAAAAGTGGCAAAACTAATATCCTTCCAAATATCGTATAGTGAAATATCCTTGGTAAAACCTCAATAATCTCTTTATGACAGTTGACTGACCACATGGCAACAGAGGCAGAAAAATGCAGCTCCTCATGAAGCTTTAACATTGGAGAAAACAACACTGTTCAGAGAGGAAGTTTTGTATAGAAAGTAAGGCAGTCATAACTTTCAACATTTACAGTATGCATTTAATCAGGACTTTTACCTGGGCGGCACTTACAGTTTGTCTCTCAGATAGCACATATTGCTACAGTAAATGACAAACATAACGGCATGTAGTAGTGAAAGGTAATATTTCACTACTTCTCAATATATAGTGTGCCAGTAGCCATGTACAGTAGTATTGTGTGACTGTCTCTCCAGAGGTAGTGAAGGTCAGGCTCTATTTCCCTTACATGGCTGCATGGGGCTCATTAGCAGTAAACTGAACTACTTCTTCTAAAAGAAAACGTCTTTAACTTTAAACCCATGGAGTGCTGCTTCAACTGGCTACATGAGGAGTTGAGGACTGGAGCACTACTTCCTACTGGGAGCTCTGCCATTGGGTACATTCCACCAAACCACCACTCCAAAAGGGCTAATACTGTATGACTATGCTGGAGGGGTGAGTGATCTCAGTTCTAAATGGCTTGTTATCACCAATAGAACATCCAGTGCTATTTTCAAATCACTCATCAAATAGACAGTATAATATAAAGTGGACCTTCCATTACAAAAATCGGACTCTCAATCTACGTCATTGTTTAGTGCACATGCTGCTAAGTACAATATGTTCACAGTTTAGTTGAACATTTTCCATGAAAACAGAGGTCAATACATTATGTGTTTGACATTAAAGAGGTGCTTGGGGAGAATAAATCCAATCAATCCAAGAAAGGGAACGAGAGAGAAGCCAATTGCTTAAGTGCTCAGCTATTCTGACTGGAATCCCATGTGAATAGCACTGTTAGTAATGAGATATAACATATATTGCCCTGGGAGAGTCCTATTCATATAATGCCTGTGGAGACCCAGTTTCTGTGGCATTTCAAATCTAATTGAAAACACTTTCATAGGGCGTAAGGGGGACATTTGGAACTCTCCTCGTGTGGAGCCAGGAGAAACAATGAAGCATAACAAAACTATAAACTGGTTCCAAATATTCCCCACCACAGGTATAATTCATTACACAACCAAAACAAAGCCAGCTGTTGAAATGTATAAAGGAGCCTGCCCGTTCATTAGTGGGGTAAGTGTTCACTGTCAGCAGATTTCAATGGCACCTCATCGTTAATTATAACCCAATATTAAATCAAAGGTTAAATTGCGAGTTCCACCACCTTAGGGTGGGAGACAGCATACAGTGTGAGTTTAATAGTTTTCTGTTAAAAGTTATCATAGGAAGACAATCCATTTTGGCAGTGCCACCACCTACAAGATAACAATTCAACCTCTGACTAATTTCGATCAGTAATTGGTGTGGAGATTTCATATTTCTCAAGAGACTGACTTTGTCCAAAGACATACATCTTAAAGTTTAATTTCACATTCTATTGATATCATATTGAATGAGTTTTATGAATTGAATAGTAAATATGCTTCATTATATTGTTGGTGCTCAAATTTGATTTCCTTACCAAAACAGACTATTGATCATTGAGATTAAATATTTTTGTTGTTGCAATTAGCAGTTGTAGAGCATGACAAACAAAATAGGCATTTCAGGAGAAAGACTTACATACATAGCACATATCTTTTAGCTATGTGTTCTTTTAAAAGTAACCCCCAAACAAACAGACAGTTGCCCTTCCATATACCCATGTCCTTTGAGACAGCCCTATAAGGAAAAATGGCTAATTCATGATGAGCTATGTTACTCTAGTAATTGAGTCTCCGAGTGCAGAGAGACCTAGCTGTTATTTTTTCCGCGAATGCCCATGGCACTTCACTTGGCATCTCTTCCCCACTATAAACAGCATAGCACATAACAGGCACCATGGGGATTTATGTTCCAATCAATTTATATTTATCTGCTTCTGTTGAGCCACTGGCAACGCGCTACAGACATCTCTCAGAGGTTGAGTCTCCTACTACATCTCATAAACCAGCACCCATCTATATTCTGTATTGGCTCTGTGTGGCTCTGCATTTCATCTGCCTTTCTCCAGTCTCACGTTCTATATTCACATCATATATTTCTCTATTTTCTTGTATAACTGTCACTGCACTATATGCAGCTCAGTGGGAATAAAGACTGAAACTCAGACTGGCTATTGTGTGTTGGAGAAAATGATGGCTGAATGGACTCTGCTGTTGCTCTGTGGGGTAGTTTGGTTGACTGATGGTCTGCGTGCCTGTCTCATGGCTCTTCAGAGGTTGAGGTGCATAATGACTGAGCGGAATGTGGGGGTAGATGGGAGGATGCTGCATTGGGACTGACCTAAGCCATGTCACCAAAGAGGCTGCAATATTAGGAGAACAGGAGTCATGCTCCAGGCTAAGCGTCTGCCTGGGTGAGCATGCACTAGCCACTGGGGGAGTGGTGCAGTAGGACTAGATACAATGCCCGGTGGAAGGTCATCCTGGTAAACAACAGCTGATTTAGCCCTGGTCGCAGTGCAGAGGAATACATCTGTTGAACATCCTATTTGCATGTGTTTTTTTATTTTACCAGGTAAGTTGACTGAGAAACACATTCTCATTTACAGCAACGACCTGGAGAATAGTTACAGGGGAGATCAATGAGCCAATTGGAAGCTGGGGATGATTAGGTGTCCATGATGATATGGGACCCAGATTGGGAATGTAGCCAGGACACCAGGTTTAACACCCCATCTGAAAGACAGCACCCTACACAGGGCAATGTCCCCAATCACTGCCCTGGGATATAATATTTTTTTTGAACAGAGGAAAGAGTGCCTCCTACTTGCCACTTTTAACCCCAACCGTAACCTTAATCCTAACCCTAACCTTAGCCCCTAACTCTAACCTTAGCTCTGACCATAACCTTAAAATATTGTTTTACTGACAAATAAATTATCATATACAATATTGTACGTTATTATACAATATATATATTTTTACATTTTGTGTATAAAAAAATAAACATGTTGTGTATTATCTTACGTTAAAATAAAATAATGCTTCTGGAGTCCTCTGCAGTATGTGGAATATATTGAATGAATCTTAGACCACCAAATATGACAGACTCTTTCTTTAAGTCTTAACTCTCAGCATGACACAGTTGTCATTAATTCGTAATCCTTTAAAAGTGTGAAAAACATTAAACAATTTTTTTCATAAGCATTCATTCCAAGGCACACAGATGCAGAGGTTGCAATGCCACTTAAGATATGATAATTGGTGAAATCCAGGGCTCAGCAAGCATAAGAGACTGCTCGGCTTGTTTGATAAATGGATGTTCTGGTTGAACTTTATATATGTTGAGTGGGCTGAGGTCATAGCAATATTTCCCAAGCTTGAGCATGAAAATCAGCCTTGACAAGACATTTTGAGAGGGGTGCACTTTGCATGGAGGCTGTGCCATTTCATATAGTTTAAGATGCACACTGAATGTAAATGTGTGCATGTGATTACAGGTTCAAGAAACCTTGAGCACAAAACCCACCAGAGTGCTCTCTAGCTGGAAGATATCTTTGTTCTGGAATACAAGTCCTCAGTGATTGCAATAGAAAAATGCTTGAAATCAACACACATTTACAGCATTCCAATCTTCATCACACACATATCTCAGCAACATATTTTCCTTCACCAAATCAGACTGTCAAATTATTCGACATATTCTGTGTCATCTTTCTCTTACCTACAGCAGCACATTTCAATCCATTCATTTTAGCCTTCCTTTCATGGCGTTGCTTTTGGTCATCTTACACAACACTTATGGTCATTTCATCCACTGTCATTTTGATGGCCTGCAGAATGTCCCTGTGGATACAGAATGTTGCATGTCCATTGCCGCTGGAAATGACAATGAGGCCACCGTCGAGTGGACAACAAGAGCTGCTAGTCTGGAAACGCTTGTTGCCGTCTTGTAGATGAGATATGATTGGACATGTTCTGTCAAAGCCTGAACTCTGGACGCAAACAAAATGTGAGTGTCTGACTCAAACAACCAACACACGGATACACACACACACACACACACACACACACACACACACACACACACACACACACACACACACACACACACACACACACACACACACACACACACACACACCACAGAGAGAGACACAGAGACACACACACACACCACATGAGGTTGGTGGCACCTTAATTGGGGAGGACGGGCTCGTGGTAATGGCTGGAGTGGAATAAGTGGAATGGTATCAAATACATCAAACACATGGTTTCCATGTGTTTGATGTCATTCCATTTGCTCCGTTCCATTATTATCACACACACACACACACACACACACACACACACACACACACACACACACACACACACACACACACACACACACACACACACACACACACACACACACACACACACACACACACACACACACTTACCATAGATGGGTAAAAAGAGCACATAGTTGTTATCACATGGACATGAATTCAGCCCTCTCCAAGTTCAGACCCACAGACTCGAATATTGACGGCAAATGCCAGCAAGGACTTCCAAGGCCTCTGGAGTAGAATGAAAATAAAAAATCAAATGCACGTATCATGGGGATTCACATGGAAATGCCAGCTAAATATGTCGAAAAATAGCAGCATGAAGTGGAATATGTATATTTAACAGAGGGAGGAAGTTCCCAGTGTGGTAAAGGTCAGATAGCAGAGAGACTGGAGGCCAACACAATGACATCTGACAGGATTCTACTGCTGCTACTAACACTGCTACTGGAACTCTGCTCATATAGCAGGGGAAACATCACTGCAATCACATAACAGGAATTGAAACACTGCCCTAATTGGTGTCCGGGTCATATACAGTAGTTGTATCTAATGCAACAACAGTAGGAGGATAAACTTGTATTTTTAACAATGCAAAGTGCAACACCAAAGATCAAGACAAAGGATCATGATGGCAGTGAGACAACTTTCTCTCTCTCTCTCGCTCACACACACTCACTGTTCATTTCCCTGCTGGTTGGTGCCTTGGGGGCGCAGCCTGCTCTAAAGTCATGACCTGGGCCCCAGCTGAGCACTTGGCCAGAGCAGAATTGGGCAGGCTAAACAGCCTCTGCATGCCAAGACAGATACAGTACATCACCATTCCGACTACAGCAGGGAGCCTCATAATAGCAGACTGGAGCAGGTCTGCTGGTCCCCCCCTGCTCGTCTGTTTACTTTTTCCTGAGCACCTGCTGTCTCTCAGCCTGTAAATTAGGTGGCAAGGCTGAGGTGCCACACCGGAGGAGCCGGGATTATGTGGGAGCGCGGCACACAAGGATTCTTGGACAGGATTGTGATAACAGGCTCCAACTCTCTCTTTATCCTTTCTGCATGCCGCACCAGCAACACTACCCCCTGTTCCTGTCCACTCACCATGCGAAAGCAGGCCCTTCAAATAGCTGAGCAGACCCGTGCGACGGCGGTACCAAAAGCTCAGGTCTTCATTCTCTCCTCTTTATTTAGTTATTTATCTATCAATTGGACATCTGCTCACTAATTTCACACAAAGAGATAAAGAGACAAAGGCTGATAAACTGAGGATGGGCTGGCTACAGGGGGATAGATGAAAGAGAGATGGATAAACATGAATCTCTCCTTTGTGAAGACTTGTCATCATTCACTCTTAGGGGGATTGAACAGTCAAGTCTTTGTTTGCTTTAGTTCATCACACATCAAAAAGGTGATTCCTCAGATGTACACACGTTATGAATAATGGGGATATCATTACTGAGGGAAAACAAAGAAGAGCAATCTGTAGCTCTGATGTTTAAAGTCGAACAATAGGGTATTCCTATTCAGTCATATTTCTCAGACTGAACTCAAAATAACCCCCTAGTCAAATCTGTCTTTGTATTTCATTAGACAATCATTTGGTGAAGGGATATTACAACCTTTCAGAGAATTGTCAGTCAAAAGCCTCCCTCTACCCTCCTCCCTGGAGCAGGGCCGTGCATCCCTTCTGTTTGTTGCCTCTTAATATGAATGGAGTCACTCAGCGTGAAAATATTTACCAGGACTAATATTTACAAAACGCCAGTTATCTTTAACACATACTGCAGCTAGCAACATAATGCATGAACATTTGGGCTTATGACTTTCTCTGCGTTACAAATACTGTATGCCTCTGTGTTTCACATGCGATTTAGTATACACAGCTGTGCCTAAAGAATTGACCAGCCTTAATGGAGATACAATGAATGGGCACTCAACCATGTCTGACAGTAATCAAATAAAGCTGTAATAATCCGTTCTAATATAATGTCAAATATACCTAACAGGTCATGGCCACTCAATACTAATACGCTGGTGGTGTGATTATTTGGCTACTGTATGCATCAATGTGGTTATGAGCCAGCAATGAATGCACATACATATTATGTTGTTGCACATCATGTCAAGGGCAAAACTGATATTACTATATAATGTATTTACAAATAATAAGCAGTAGCAGTACATCTGCCATGCAGAAAATGGTCAGGTATTGTTCAGTTCATGGCAACTGAACAAGGGCGATAACAAATAATCTGATAATTCAACTTTGCATTTTCTTCTCTTCCACTGAGAATTCCACTGTAACAATCTGTTGGTGTCCGGAGGCCCTTAACTGCTATACTGTTCAGTAGTAGCATTGATTTCTCTGGTGGTAGAGATAGAGACCTGATAGTGACCTGATGCTCATACCATGATGAATTATTTACAGCCAAAAGCAATCAGGTTTCAAAGGCAGTGGGTGAAATCTATTATCGTTGTCTGCTTTGCTCTTCCAAAAAGTGCACTGTCTCCTAATGTTTGTTCAATGTGCTGTGGGAGCCTTTTCAAAGTCATAAATATAAAGCTAGCGATTTGGTGTAGGCTTGTTGATGTGTTTACAGAGATAGATGGCTAGGAACAGAGAGAGGGGTCATGTCTGCAGTGCTTAATTAGACAGATTTGTCTCCGAACTCCTAACTTTAATTAACCATGAAGAGCAAACTGCTCGGCAATTTGAAAGATAACTTATCAGCAAACAGATTTCAGCAGCTAACATCATCAAACCCTTAAGGTGCAATAATATAGACAAAGATAATAATTATTCGATGAGGGTTGTTGAAGTCAACTGCCTGTATTCAATGGAGAGATGCAAATACATTAATATGCATAGCCATCTTGAGACAACTCCGATATAAAGTGTTTTTTCTCAATGTTTACGGGATGTCACGTGCCCTACTTATATCAGTACACTCGTAACAACCTAAACATTACGAAACTTCTATTCGATCAAATAAACCTCACGTAGCAAATAAGCCATACATTTCTTTGTTGACCAAATTCGACACTCTAATTAACCTCCATACAAAAAAAACCTTGATTGGTGGGCGAAAAAATTAAAAGCCGCCACCTGATGGAGGGAGACACATTTTCTGCCGAGTTGGGCCTCTCTCTTTACCTCTTCCTCTCTGTGGAGATGCACCCTAGCAGGAAATTGTTGCATCTATTTTCTATGCGAACTTTCTAAATGGTGACAAAAAATCACTGCACAAGTTAATGGAAACATAGCTACTGTGTCTTGCCTGTATAATAAGCGTCATCCTTTTTCTCTGTAATGTTGGCACATTTTCAATGAGTTGTTCTAAACAAATATCCCCAGTTATAAATGTAGATGAACATGTGGGGGAGCCGGGCTCTAATTAATTAACCAAGCTAGTCTCTTAACTCAATGCTTTAATTAGCAGTGAATTACACACTGCAGCCCGATGTGAGTTATGTCTAATCAGTGGAATAGATTTCAGCAATTAAAGCGCCTTCCAATCAGGAGGTGAGAGTAAAAGCATGCTTCAGATGCCATTATAAATCCTGCTATTGATTTGGAAAGGGGAGCAAGGTGATTCAACAAGGCAGTCCTGGCTCACTCCATTGGCACTGCTCAATCTGAGGACATTTTCAGACTTGGGGGATGGGGGGTTGGGTGGGGTGGAGAATGCCGATTTTTTACTGTTCTGTTAATGAATGTATAAGCCTACACATAATTAAATATGCATAATATAGCTTTTGTGCTGTATGAGTACAGGGCGATTCCACGCCAGCATAGGCAGAAAATATTTTTGGTATCTCAGATTGTTCTGGCAATTCTTACATAGTAACTTCATTGGGAGAAAGGATGTTTGACATGCTTTTTACATTTGTATCACTTTTTTTCTTTTTGAAAATCCTGATTAAGTGGACATTTTTAGCCCACAGTGCCTTCAGAAGGCACCTCTTAACTTTTTCCACATCTTGTTGTGTTACAGCCTGAATTTAAAATAGATTAAATTAAGATTTTTTATGTCACTGCCTACGCACAATACCCCATAATGTCAAAGTGGAATTATGTATTTCGAAATTTTTACACATTATTAAAAAATGAAAAGCTTAAATGTCTTGAGTCAATAAGTATTCAACACCTTTGTTATGGCAAGCCTAAATAAGTTCAGGAGTAAAGATTTGCTTAATAAGTCACATAATAAGTTGCATGGACTTACTGTGTGGAATAACAGTATTTAACAAGATTTTTGAATGACTACATCATCTCTGTACCCCATGCATACAATTATCTGTTTGGTCCCTCAGTCGAGCAGGGAATTTCAAACACAGATTCAACCACAAAGACCAGGGAGGTTTTACAATGCCTCGCAAAGAAGGGCACCTATTTTTCCCTTTGAGCATGGTGAAGTTATTAATTACACTTTGGATGGTGTATCAATACACCCAGTCACTACAAAGATACAGGCGTTCTTGCTAACTCAGTTGCTGTAGAGGAAGGAAACCGCACAGAGATTTCACCATAAGGCCAATGGTGACTTTAAAACAGTTTGGCTCAGAAAACTGAGTATGGATCAACAACATTGTATTTACTCCACAATACTAACCTAATTGACAGAGTGAAAAGAAGGAAGCCTGTACAGAATAAAAATATTCAAATTCTTGCATCCTGTTTGCAACGAGGCACTAAAGCAATACTACAAAAAATGTGGCAAAGCAATTAACTTTCTGCTGAATACAAAGTGTTATACAACACATTCCTGAGTACCACTCTCCATATTTTCAAGCATAGGGGTGATTGCATCATGTAATGGCTATGCTTGTAATCGTTAAGGACTAGGGAGTTTTTAAGGATAAAAAATAAACGGACTGGAGCTAAGCACAGACAGAATCCTAGAGGAAAACCTGGTTCAGTCTGCTTTCCACCAGACACTGGGAGATTAATTCACCTTTCAGCAGGACAGTAACCTAAAACACAAGGCCAAATCTACACTGGATTTGTTTACCAAGAAGACAGTGAATGTTCCTGAGTGGCATAGTTAAAGTTTTGACTTAAATCTACTTGAAAATCTATGGCAAGACCTGAAAATGGTTGTCTAGCAACGATCAACAACCAATAGAGCTTGAAGAATAAAATGTTGCACATTGATTTCTGCATCATAAAAAAGATTCATATTAATATCTCAAAAGTACTATTTTTGATTTTGATTGTTTTTAGATTTATTGTTTGTAACAAAATAATCTTCAAACACGTCACATTTCCAGAGTGGGCTCTTTGGTACTTTTAATGATGTGACCCATTTTATATGACTTTATATATGACATTATAGGTAATTAATTAATTCCAGCCCTCCCATTGAAAAAAATAAGAAAAAAGTTATATTTCTTAAGGAGTATTCAAGATTTTTAAAGAAGAAGGAAATAAATATAGGCTACCTATTTGTGGTATTGGACATGGGAGAGGGCGTGGTTTAAATTGATTCTCTGCTGTCCGTTTAGCACCACTGCTTCTAGGATATCAGGACCATGGACAGAGTCAATCCAGTCCATTGCTCTGTTGACACTGTGTTGTCTCTATCGCGGTAACCTTTTTAGTGAACTGAGCTGGAATAAAGCTAGCTCCTTTAAAACGGTGCCAGCCTGCCTGGCCAAATTTCAGACAGTGGGTTGTTAGGGGGATGTGGAACTTTCCACCTGGAACATTTGCTGGCCACCTCTGTAGCTCACCAGCCACATGCCATTTAATGCATAATTTGCAACATAATTTGACAACCTCCACTTCAGTCTGTTTCGCCTTTAGACACTCAAACTGGGGAAAAAGCGTTGTATGCATCCCATGCTGTTTTGATCAAAGTGCACACTTCCTGCTGATGGAGAGTTTGTTAAATTCAAAGCCTTCCCTTGAAAGCTGACAGAGCCTGTTGTTTTAGGCATTGCGTGGGCATTGTCTGATATTAAGATATACTGTATGTAGTATCGCTCTGTACATGTGATGCTTTTTTGCTGATAGTAGTTGGGTTTAAATTTGAGGTCATTATTGTTTTATTCTTTTAAACTATTGAGATTATGATACAATACTATGGGGCTTTGAAAGGACTAAATGTAGGTTGTGCCACAGAATTCTGGAGCTGTAGTTCACTCAAACACTCAGTTACATAAAATGGGAAAACACTAGAATGTTCAGAGTAATTCTTCGTAAGCTGTTCTTACAAAAACGTCTGTCTCTTGAGAGTAACCTTCCTTGAAGGAAATACTCTTCTATCTTATTTGAAAAAGTATTTTGAGCCCCGACTAGAATAGTAGTGCTGGCTAAATACTAAACCCTAGAATTAGCATCTAATAAAACATCACATTATCTTGGCAGTAAACACAATGCTTTTATATCTGTTACTAATAAAATGAAATTGACTGTCTCAGAGTATTCAACTTGCTCTTCAGTCATACTGTAGCTAGCACTCAGGAGGTTGACTCTCTGTCCATACCCACCATGGTGAGCCTTTTATCAGCAAACAATGATTCTGTGCTCTGTGGTCTACCACAAGCTGCCCTTCTAACATGTCATGTGGAATGATATTAGAGACTGGGGGGTTGGGGAGAGCTGGGGAGAGGGGGAATTGTGCTGACCGAGCCCTTTCAATAGACAGGCCCTGTCTCTGGTCAGACCTCAGGGAGGCTCAGGGACCCCATGTGACAGCAGTAGTGTTTGCCCAGGAAAAAGCACACAGCAAAACAAACACACTGCCTTAATGCCTCACTTACTGCCTCACTATAACAACCTGTGAACAGTCCCTGCATGGAGACGATGTCCCCTTGATCAAATCTCACATTCAAAGCTCCGTCTGGTACAAGGAGGTAAGATGAAATACAGTTTGGCTAAAGAAAATAAGAAAATGCATGGGCAATTGACCTCACAGAAAAATGCTATGTATCAGGACATTTTTCTCTTTGCCCCATTTGTACTCTCATTTAATCTGTTTGGTAGGCTGAAGCTGTATTATTGACACCAGCATTTAAGCATGAAATATGAAATAGATTGGAAACCTTTGAAGTCCCTTTCAGACAGACAGACACACATCACATTGCTTACAAAGAGAGCAGTGACATTTGACTTTGGGCATATAGACTAATCTGTGGTGAAAAGTGACATTTTGCCAGGAGAAAAAAAAAAGCCCACTCTTCCTCTCTGGCCTATTTCCTGAGAATAACTTGTCAGTGACCTGTATGACTTTCAATCAAAACCCTCAATACAGCATGTCATCGAACGAAATCTCACATAAATCGCCATATTTCGCCTTTGAATGTGGAACTACCCAGACAGCATTATGCACAACTATATATTGTTCATATGTATCTAATCTGCAGGTCACTCACTGACTGCACTGTACTGCTCCAAAGAAGAGTATTCACCAAACTTCCTAGACTTGATCCACGTATAGGCCTACATCTCTTGGAGGAGCGGGACAACAAACCGCTGTAAACTTTCTGAGCACTTCCCATTGTGTTTTATGTGTATTCATTAAAGATCTCTGTTGGGAGTGACAGCAGTGTAGCCTCATTGTGTCAGTTCACAGCAGCACACTGAACTGGGAAGCTGCTGAGTGAATCAGACAGTTTTCAGTCCTCATTAGAACAAAATGTTTACATTCATACCTTTGTGCATTTAAGTGTCTCCGACAGAAGAAAAAAACGTTTTCAGAAGACTGTGGATGTGGGTCATCGTATGATACAGTTCCTGGTAGATTTTGATGATCTGCATCTCCAAGTCACTGCTCCCCTCGTAGCATTATATTGTCTCAGTGATGGTTGATATTACCTGGGGAAAGAGCAATACCTTCTGGGTGAAACAACACCACTCACACTCTTAGTAGACACTACCATGGGGAATGCTTCCACTCATAGGGTCAATAGCTATTGTATAGAGTCCGTCGAAACAAAGTACTCGAAAATGTACAAATTGTTTTCATGCTTCAAGTGTTCCTTGACTACCCAAGTGGAAATGCTTAGCATCTCTTTTTGCCCCTGGAGACCTTAGAGGATTTTGTTAGTTTCTCCACATTATTGTCTCACTAAGCATTTCCAAGAATTGAGTCACTTATTAAACAACTTTCCATTACTATGACCAAGTAGGCTACAACATTTATTATGTAATTGTAAGCAAATTATGCTAGCTCATTCAAACTAGCATGGGTGACATACTGTAGATAGTGTTAATCACATTGTCTTGCATCAAAGCAGATATATTTGCCTTGTGCTTTTGTGGTCTGCTTTAAGAAATGGGAGACTTTGGGCTTAATATGTGATACTAAATAAATTATGTCTAGTATGTATCAATTCCTCAAATGTATTCTGGCATTTCATATCTTCTCCTTCTTTACACAATGACTATACTCAGTAGAGAGGTGAGGTGTGTGCGTTTGTGTTGGACTAGCATCTATTTCTGACCATCTCTGCGCTTGATGTTAATAATTCATTGCAGCTCCATGTTTCCACTCCACAGGCCTCAAACTAAAGCCAACGTACAAAGATCAGGTTTAGTTCTAGGGCCAGAGAATTCTGTGTCAGTGAGGCATATGTGGTTGCTAGGGACTGTTTCATGTACAGAATGTGCCTAAAATCAATGTGGCTCTGCTATTCAGGACCACTCCTCCAGAATCCCATGGCCCTCTCTGGCGGGGCAGTAGATTTCAGACTTGACAGATATTGACAGAGATTGAATAATTGAAGTTTTTTATGGGGAAAGTCAAAGTGGTGTGGGATAATGAAATTTGATGCTACTACTGTGTCAAAACAGAAAATTGGTTAGAGGAATAATGTGACTAACTTACTTGAAGTAGCCTAATCTATTTTTATGAAAAATAATAAATATGGATTTGAGAAAACAGGATCAATCTGGTAGATATTTTATCGATTTACTTTTGTGATAGCTATCCATCGTAGGTCCATCTTAGGGGGGAGTGAATTCAATCCATCAGAGGTCAAGTCATGATGATATAAAATGAGAACGGGTAGACAGTCAGGAGGCTGGAGATCTTATCCTTACCGGCAGCCAAGCAGGACAGCTTCCAGAGGACAGAACCACACAATGGCCTGGATTAGCCTATAGTAGCTCAGTATCTATCCTGGACATAAGACATGTGCAGGACAGATACTGTATGTCTGCTTGGAACAAACAACACATTGTTTCCACAGCAGCAAATCATAATCATAACATCTGTAAATACCATGATTGAAAAATAGCGTAAAGTCTGTAGGTGGGTGGTTGGGAGTTGCCACAATGGAGTGTCTGTAAAAACACAAGGGAGAGGGTATAGCCTTTTATTGAATATATGCTTTATCTTTGATCTTTGTAGGCTTCAGATGGTGTAACAGGTAACGGATGATGGTTTAAATAAGGTACAAACAAAACAAGACAATGTCAGTATAAAGCAGTTACACAGGCTCAATAAAGGAACATTTACGAACTGAGGTACTAAGTGCTACACAAATAGCATTCTGTACTGCAACAACAATGGGCTTTGAATATAGCCTTCAATTAGCACTCTAAATCACACGGTATTAATAGTTAATATACAGCGTGAATACAACCAATATATACACACTAAAGGGATACCTCCTGTACTTCCTGTTCACCCACGACTGCGTGGCCAAGTACGACTCCAACACCATCATTAAGTTTGCTGACAACAGAACAGTGGTAGGCCTGATCACCGACAATGATGAGACAGCCTATAGGGAGAAGGTCAGAGAACTGGCAGTGTGGTGCCAGGACAACAACCTCTCCCTCAATGTGAGCAAGACAAAGGAGCTGATTGTGGACTATAGGAAAAGGAGGGCCGAACAGGCCCCCATTAACATCGATGGGGCTGAAGTGGAGCGGGTCGAGAGTTTCAAGTTCCTTGGTGTCCACATCACCAACGAACTATCATGGTCCAAACACACCAAGACAGTTGTGAAGAGGGCACGACAACACCTTTTTTCCCTCAGAAGACTGGAAAGATTTGGCATGGGTCCCCAGATCCTCAAAAAGTTATACAGCTGCACAATCGAGAGCATCCTTACCGGTTGCATGACTGCCTGGTATGGCAACTGCTCGGCATCTGACCATAAGGGCCAAGCTTCCTGACATCCAGGACCTATATACTAGACGGTGTCAGAGGAAGGCCCAAAAATTTGTCAAAGACTCCAGTCAACCAAGTCATAGACTGTTCTCTCTGCTACCGCACGGCAAGTGGTACCGGAGCGCCAAGACTAGGACTAAAAGGCTCCTTAACAGCTTCTAACCCCAAGCCATAAGACTGCTGAACAATTAATCAAATGGCCACCCGTACTATTTACATTGACCCCCCCCCCCCCACACACACACACACACACCCTGCTGCTACTCGCTGTTTATTATCTACAGAAAGCATAGTCACTTTACAAATTACCTTGACCTGTGCCCCCGCACATTGACTCTGTACCGGTACCCCCTGTATATAGCCTCGCTACTGTTATTTTACTGCTGCTCTTTAATTATTTTTAATTTTTTATGTATCTATTTTTTACTTAACACTTATTTTTCTTAAAACTGCATTGTTGGTTAAGGGCTTGTAAGTAAGCATTTCACTGTAAGTATTGGGCACATGTGACAAATAAAATGTGATTTGATTTGAATAGAAAAATCGCAGAACATAAAGTCAATGGTAACCTTTATTAGTGTGCAGCAAAGACCTCTGTGCCACTTTCCCAGTAAATGTAGATCACACTGTTTGGATTGGAGATGGATATGGAGATGGATATGAAAAGGCTGTGTGGGAGTGTTTGCCTCAGACAACATGCCAATAGTAGAGACTCCTGTTTCTACCTAATGAGATAAGAGTATATCCGCTATAGGTATGCTTCTTTCACCCCTCTACCTCCACAGGGCTCTTAGAGCAATCCTGATAAGGTGCAGCAAGATAGATAGGATTCTCTATATCACACATATTCACATTCTCTCGCTCTCCCTCCTCTCTCTCTCCCTCACTTTCTAGCTCTATCTCTTGTGTAATGCACACACACATACACTCATTTATTTGCAGTAACTGCCTTTCAACCCACAGCATTTACAAAATCAGGCAGCAAAGCAACTCAGCAGAGCTCACCACACAGATAACTACTCTTTCAATTGATGTTCCTACATGAGCACTATACAGTGGGGGAAAAAAAGTATTTAGTCAGCCACCAATTGTGCAAGTTCTCCCACTTAAAAATATGAGAGAGGCCTGTAATTTTCATCATAGGTACACGTCAACTATGACAGACAAATTGAGATTTTAAATATCCAGAAAATCACATTGTAGGATTTTTAATGAATTTTTTTGCAAATTATGGTGGAAAATAAGTATTTGGTCACCTACAAACAAGCAAGATTTCTGGCTCTCACAGACCTGTAACTTCTTCTTTAAGAGGTTCCTCTGTCCTCCACTCGTTACCTGTATTAATGGCACCTGTTTGAACTTGTTATCAGTATAAAAGACACCTGTCCACAACCTCAAACAGTCACACTCCAAACTCCACTATGGCCAAGACCAAAGAGCTGTCAAAGGACACCAGAAACAAAATTGTAGACCTGCACCAGGCTGGGAAGACTGAATCTGCAATAGGTAAGCAGCTTGGTTTGGAGAAATCAACTGTGGGAGCAATTATTAGGAAATGGAAGACATACAAGACCACTGATAATCTCCCTCGATCTGGGGCTCCACGCAAGATCTCACCCCGTGGGGGTCAAAATGATCACAAGAACGGTGAGCAAAAATCCCAGAACCACACGGAGGGACCTAGTGAATGACCTGCAGAGAGCTGGGACCAAAGTAACAAAGCCTACCATCAGTAACACACTACGCCGCCAGGGACTCAAATCCTGCAGTGTCAGACGTGTCCCCCTGCTTAAGCCAGTACATGTCCAGGCCCGTCTGAAGTTTGCTAGAGTGCATTTGGATGATCCAGAAGAGGATTGGGAGAATGTCATATGGTCAGATGAAACCAAAATATTACTTTTTGGTAAAAACTCAACTCGTCGTGTTTGGAGGACAAAGAATGCTGAGTTGCATCCAAAGAACACCATACCTACTGTGAAGCATGGGGGTGGAAACATCATGCTTTGGGGCAGTTTTTCTGCAAAGGGACCAGGATGACTGATCCGTGTAAAGGAAAGAATGAATGGGGCCATGTATCGTGAGATTTTGAGTGAAAACCTCCTTCCATCAGCAAGGGCATTGAAGATGAAACGTGGCTGGGTCTTTCAATATGACAATGATCCCAAACACACCGCCCGGGCAACGAAGGAGTGGCTTCGTAAGAAGCATTTCAAGGTCCTGGAGTGGCCTAGCCAGTCTCCAGATCTCAACCCCATAGAAAATCTTTGGAGGGAGTTGAAAGTCCGTGTTGCCCAGCGACAGCCCCAAAACATCACTGCTCTAGAGGAGATCTGCATGGAGGAATGGGCCAAAATACCAGCAACAGTGTGTGAAAACCTTGTGAAGACTTACAGAAAACGTTTTGACCTGTGTCATTGCCAACAAAGGGTATATAACAAAGTATTGAGAAAATTTTGTTATTGACCAAATACTTATTTTCCACCATAATTTGCAAATAAATTCATAAAAAATCCTACAATGTGATTTTCTGGATTTTTTTCTCTCATTTTGTCTGTCATAGTTGACGTGTACCTATGATGAAAATTACAGGCCTCTCTCATCTTTTTAAGTGGGAGAACTTGCACAATTGGTGGCTGACTAAATACTTTTTTTCCCCACTGTATAGTGGGCATATGCCTGGCTGGCCCATTTGCATGAACACATGTTGTGGAACTGAATCCAAGAAATGACGACCATGGCCTGTTTGGAACCACTTAATGTTTACTGTAATGGAAGCATACTAAATGCTTTGTACTTTAATGCTACATAATAACATCCATCCAGTGCAATACATAGAGCAAACAGCAACCGAAAGCAAGTAGCCTACACTATCTCTCCATACGGATTTGAGCTGGGTCTGTCAAGGACTGGTGCCTCTTTTCTATTTCTACCTTTAGTCCTGTGAGTCTGGTATATTGTGTGGGGCTCTGTTGGCAGTAGTTTGGTGTCTGTGTGGGCATGTGAACTTGGCAGGGCAGGGGGTGAGAGAATGCACAGCCTGATACTATTGTCTTTTCACTCCCAAGACTGTGCTCGGTGGTTCAGCTTGGGTGGTATGTGTTTCTAAGCTCTGCTGTGTACTTATCATCCAAAGGCAGGATTAGAGAAGAACATGCAACCGGATTTGGTTTCTTTGAATGGCTCATTTTCCTATCTCTTAGACCAAGACATCAGTCCCAAGGTTCATTACAAGGCACAGAGAATAAATGTACACATTGATTCCTGGGGACTTGTCTATCCCACATGGATTGTTTTCGGAATAGATATTTATTTGGCACTGTAGCCTAAAGGCTACTTAAGCTTGACAACAATATTTTCCAAAGAAAAGTGTGTTTTCAAGATGCCGATACCGTATGCCCATTGATTTATGTCCTCCCAGAATCATCCCTCAAATGTATTAGCACTTATAGAAATATGAGAGGGATATAAAACATGCATAGACTAGAAACAACTCCGAAGAGAACTTGGGTTCATTACTCCCATCATGTCGTAGCCTACGTACTGCACAACAACTGGGATAGATCAGGGGCAAGGGGAGGGGGGACGACGACTGATGTACACAAGGCTCCTTCAGGTCTCCATAATTCACATTGTCAGCTGAAGAGCCAGTGCCCAGCGCCAACCCCTAGCTGTCTCTCATCATCACACACAGTCAAGGGCCTGGCCTGTCGTTACAGATGAAGCCACCAGCTCACCACTGTCCAGGAACATTGAGCCCTATTTTACATTATTGTGTAGAGACGGCTCACTAAGTCCAGGCCCTGCCACAAAGCACATACACTGGATCAGGGATCCTACATACAAGCCTAGAGACCCAAATAACTAAATTGATTAGCAATGATCAACTGTATTGGCAGTGTTCTAGTGATAATTAAAATGTACGGTCAGATGTTTTTTTTTGTGTATTCAGTATGAGTACATGCATACATTCTCCCACATATATCCATTGTACATGCATACATTCTCCCACATACATCCATTGTACATGCATTCTCCCACATACGGTGCTTTCGGAAAGTATTCAGACCCCTTCCCTTGTTATGTTACAGCCATATTCTAAAATGGATGAAATAAATAAAAAATCCTCATCAATCTACACAGAATACCCCATTATGACAAAGCGAAAACAGGTTTCTAGAAATTGTTGCAAATTAAAACAAATAAAAAACAGAAATACCTTATTTACATAAGTATTCAGACACTTTGCTATGAGACTCAAAATTGAGCTCAGATGCATCCTGTTTCCATTGATCTTCCTTGAGATGTTTCTACAACTTGGAGTCCACCTGTGGTAAATTCAATTGATTGGACATGATTTGGAAAGGCACACACCTGTCTATATAAGGTCCCACAGTTGACAGTGCATGTCAGATCAAAAACCAAGCCACGAGGGCAAAGGAATTGTCCGCAGGGCTCCGAGACAGGATTGTATCGAGGCACAGATCTGGGGAAGGGTACCAAAAAATGTCTGCAGTATTGAAGGTCCCCAAGAACACAATGGCCTCCATCATTCTTAAATGGAAGAAGTTTGGAACCACCAAGACTATTCCTAGAGCTTGCCGCCCGGCCAAACTGAGCAATCGGGGGAGAAGGTCCTTGGTCAGAGAGGTGACCAAGAACCCGATGGTCACTTTGACAGAGCTCCAGAGTTCCTCTGTGGAGATGGGAGAACCTTCCAGAAGGACAACCATCTCTGCAGCACTCCACCAATCAGGCCTTTATGGTAGAGTGGCCAGACGGAAGTCGCTCCTCAGTAAAAGGCACATGACAGCACGCTTGGAGTTTGCCAAAAAGCACCTAAAGGACTCTCAGACCATGAGAAACAAGATTCTCTGGTCTGATGATACCAATATTGAACTCTTTGGCCTGAATGCCAAATGTCACGTCTGGAGGAAACCTGGCACCATCCCTACGGTGAAGCATGGTGGTGGCAGCATCATGATGTGGGGATGTTTTTCAGCGGCAGGGACTGGGAGACTAGTCAGGATCGAGGGAAAGATGAACGGAGCAAAGTACAGAGAGATCCTTGATGAAAACCTCCTCCAGAGCGCTCAGGACCTCAGACTAGGGCGAAGGTTCACCTTTCAACAGGACAACGACCCTAAGCACACAGCCAAGACAACGTAGGAGTGGCTTCAGGACAAGTCTCTGAATGTGCTTGGATGGCCCAGCCAGAGCCCAAACTTAAACCCGATCTAACATCTCTGGAGAGACCTGAAAATAGCTGTGCAGCGACGCTCCCCATCCAACCTGACAGAGCTTGAGAGGATCTGCAGAGAAGAATGGGAGAAACTCCCCAAAAACAGGTGTGCCAAGCTTGTAGGAAAAAAACAATGTAATCAATTTTAGAATAAGGCTAATGTAACAAAATGTGGAAAAAGTCAAGGGGTTTGAATACTTTATGAATGCACTGTAAATGAAGACATTTCAGTTCAAATGCATGAGTCCAATGCATAGTCTCACTGTAATATATGGCAGTGGCGAATAATGTCCCTTTTATCTGCTCACTCTCACGCAAACTGTCTTTAGAATTCTTCAGATCATTAAAACAATACAGAGCATAACACACTGCAGCATGTGCTCTATCGTCCACAGTGGCACAAGGTCATGTGACGTAGTGTCGCTGAATCTCAGAACAATTATCTACAGCACCAGCTTGAAAAACCATCAAAGCCCCAAGCCCTCCATACTGCCTGAAGTCCTGTGAGTATATTTCATTCAGGATACCTGTCCACAGTAGTACCTACACTACCGTTCAAAAGTTTGGGGTCACTTAGACATTTCCTTGTTTTTGAAAGAAAAGCAATTTTTTTGTCCATTAAAATAACATCAAATTGATCAGAAATACAGTGTAGCCATTTTTTATGTTGTATATGGCTATTGTAGCTGGAAACGGCTGATTTTGAATGGAATATCTACATAGGCGTACAGTGGTCCATTATCAGAAACCATCAGTCCTGTGTTCCAATGGCACGTTGTGTTTGCTAGTCCAAGTTTATCATTTTAAAAAGCGAATTGATCATTAGAAAACCCTTTTGCAATTATGTTAGCACAGCTGAAAACTGTTGTGATGATTAAAGAAGCAGTAAAACTGGCCTTCTCGAGACTAGTTGAGTATCTGGAGCATCTGCAATTGTGGGTTCGATTACAGGCTCAAAATGGCCAGAAACAAATAACTTTCTTCTGAAACTCGTCAGTCTATTCTTGTTCAGTTTTATTGCTTCTTTAATGTAAATAAGGTATTTCTGAATGGCCAGTCAGATTATGGTAATGTGACTGGACAACATTTTGTGTTGGACATACGTGACCTTTATAGAACACTGAATGAAATGGGTTCGTGTGGACGCCGACATTATTCTACTTGAAATGCTGTGGTTGATGACTCAATGTGGCAGTGGGACACGAATGTTAATAACCTCACAATTCATTGCTTTATTTTCCTCCTAATACACATGTATAATTCAAGTACAATTTCATTTGCTTGAGGCTTATGTGCAGAATGGCAGATTAGAGTGTAGCCAAATAATATATTAACATATGTCATCCCCTAGGCCATAGGTTTTATGCTATTCATTTAAATGTGGCCTAGTATTCCCTTCAATTCACAACCAACACTATAATTGTCTTGCCTGTTTACATCCCTTAGACACTTTAAATGCATCTGCAGCATTTAGCCATATTTAGCACCTAGGTCCAAAGAACAATTGAAGGTGGGAGGTTGATTATTTGATTTTGGAGCACCCCACTTGAGCATTTTTAGCAGGAAACTGTTATGGGCAAATTCATGAAATTAGCACATTTCCTGTAACACCCCTTCTATCAATATCTTGGCCAGCACCAAGTTCCTCTAATTCTTAATTATGTGTCAGCAATGCCATAGGGATGTATGAGAATGACTGTAAACTTTTACATTAAAAAAGATTTGCTGAAATGCCATTTGCTGAAAAACCTCTCCCCAGTTGCAAAAGCCTAAAATAGGTTGTTAGGAATGCATTTTTTTTTTACCCCACTCATTATTAGAGGGAAGAGAACAGCTGCTGTTGCTAACACTCTGAAGTCCTATGTAGAAGAACTGATACTGACTCCACTGGGACTGAAACAAAAAGGTGGCTTTTTAACAAAATATTTAAAAGCTTGTGCTAAGCAATTGAAAAGGCAAGTAGCTAAGCCAAACCTGCTTGGTTTAAAATTGAATGCAAGATATTGGGTTGTGGTGTTTGAATGACATGTTTGCAGATCAGGGGTCTCCAACCCTGTTCCTGGAGAGCTATCCTCCTGTAGGTTTTTGCTCCAACCCTGTTCCTGGAGAGCTATACTCCTGTAGGTTTTCACTCCAACCCTGTTCCTGGAGAGC
Organism: Coregonus clupeaformis; assembly: GCF_020615455.1. Classification (NCBI taxonomy): domain Eukaryota; kingdom Metazoa; phylum Chordata; class Actinopteri; order Salmoniformes; family Salmonidae; genus Coregonus; species Coregonus clupeaformis. Next base: position 45,146,109 of record NC_059203.1, read on the forward strand.
TATCCTCCTGTAGGTTTTCACTCCAACCCTGTTCCTGGAGAGCTATCCTCCTGTAGGTTTTCACTCCAACCCTGTTCCTGGAGAGCTATCCTCCTGTAGGTTTTCACTCCAACCCTGTTCCTGGAGAGCTATCCTCCTGTAGGTTTTTGCTCCAACCCCTGTTGTTAACTAACCTGGTTAAGTTTATCAACCAGCGAATTATTAGAATCAGGTGTGCTGGATTAGTGTTTGAGTGAAAACCTACAGGACGGTAGCTCTCCAGGAACAGGGTTGGAGAGCCCTGTTGTAGATTATGTCTATTTGTGGAGATTTTACTGTATCAACTCAACTGTTGTTACACATGTAAAGGATGTCACACTGCTTGCTTAGCGAGGACCGCTTCCTCCTGATTCGGCTCAGACCAAGGCTCGAACCCAGGATATCTGCCTCGCAAACACGCGTATCGCCCTCTTGAAGCATCTCACCCAGTCACACCACCTAAAAGCTAGCTATTCGACACCACAAGTGGAGACTATTCAGGCTGTGGAGTGTGTTTCACAGATCCCAATCTGCTATACAGATAAGGTAATCAGCCGAGGTTCAAAACAAAGCTGGTTGGTTGTTTGACATAAGCTTACAAAGATACTGTATAAAGTAATGTTTTGGAGTATCTTCAAATCAAGCTGCAACTATCAGTGAACAAAAGTTTTCAAGGTGGAATATTGAAATAGTGCATCCATTGAATAGGTTGGCCATTGATGCCTCCCCCATGACAATACCTTTTGTAACGCCATATTATTATGAATTGTGTGCAATGCTGTTATTATTATTGAATGCTCCCAGACACAACACTTCCACAATCACACTTCAAAGCAGCCAGACAAATACCAACTGCTGTGAAGATGGTTATACTACCTTCTACTAAACAAACTTCTTCTAAATTCCCGACTGAACAGCCACATTATATATTCCTAGCCTACAGTGCTGAATCAATAACCCCCAACATTATGTTTTTGTATTGCTGCGTTAGTCATATTGTTTATCCTAAAACCATTGTTAACTGGCAGAAGACTTTCGTAATATCGATGATTCAAGAAGTCCTAATGTGAACCCGCTAACCGATTAATAAAATAGGTTATGCAAATCATTATTTGTAAAGCAAATAGACCCATCTCACATTTGGCTTGACAAAGAGAGGGATATTGCTCTTAGCATCGAGAGGCACAGGTGCATTTTTTTATAATTCACTGGCAAAAACAAACAGCAAAAAGGGTTAGCAAACTGCTGAGGGCTCTTGAATTTACGAGGCTGATCCAATTTGTGGCTTATTGATGTACATGTTTCCTCTCTGGCACAATGCTCTCATTTTTATTGATCCAAGATTTGGATACGTTCCCTTAAGGTCATAGAAATGTAAAATATTGCCATAGTTTGACCCGTAGCCTACGACTCAGTGCCAAGGGCTCAATATTCTCTGTCAAAAGCTTCTTTGTTACACATTACATTTCACTCTTTGTTCAAGTTACCATGACCTGCAACACCTATCTTTCTGACAACAATGATTTTGTTGAAGAGAAGCAGTAAAAATGAATTACAATGCTAATGCTAGTATAAAGCCAACATAAAACTGTTGTTCATTTGTCTTGTCATAGAGGGTCAGAGAAGTCCTTTGTTGTACTGCACATAAAATGCAATCTTCTGTTTTGTCCTATAATACTGTAGTTCACATTATAACACAATAATAATACTATTAGGTTTAGATTTTAAGTGATTCTTATGTTCTACACGGCCCAAAGGCATTTGAACAGTCATGTGCTCAACATGGGATTCTTTTTTATAGTTAAATAAAACACATCATTCATGATGACTGATTCAGTTGGAATATCAACTTCATACAATCATTGTTTGTTGAGAGTGCTTGTATCTATCAGTTTTGACATGCCCCTCAAGAGATGGGTTTAACTCATCACCCATATGGGACCGCGGCACCTGAGCAATCAAATACATTCATCATGAGTTGACTGGAAGACCCACAACCCTACCTTAGAGGTGAATGCTAAAGCCAACAGTATACAGTGGGTATCATAAGTATTCACCCCCTTGGATTTCTTCACATTTGATTGTGTAACAAAGTGGGATTAAAATGGATTTAATTGTGTGGGGATTTTTTATACACAAAATATTCTGTAATGTCAAAGTGGAAAAAAATTCTAACATTTCTTAACAAGTAATGAAAAACCTTGATTAGATAACTATTCACCCTCCTGAGTCAATACATGTTAGAAAAACCTTTGGCAGTGATTGCAGCTGTGAGTCTTGAATTGTGCAATATTTTCCATTTATTAGTTGAAAAATTATTCAAGTTCTGTCAAGGTGTTGTGGGTCATGGTTACACAGCAATTTTCAAGTTTTGCCATAGATTTTCAAGATGATTTAAGTCTAAACTGTAACTCGGCCACTCAGGAACATTCACTGTCTTCTTGGTAAACAACTACAGCGTAGATTCGGCCTTGTTGTAGGTTATTGTTCTGCTGAAAGGTGCATTTTTCTCCCAGTGTCTAGTGGAAAGCAGACTGATGCAGGCTTCCCTCTAGGATTTTGCCTGTGCTTAGCTTCATCTCATTTATTTTTATAGTGAAAAACTCCCCAGTCTTTGCCGATTTCAAGCATACCAATACCATGATGCAGCCACCACCATGCTTGAAAATAAGGAGGCAGTTACGCAGTGATGTGTTGTGTTAGATTTGCCTCAACCATAAGGCTTTGCGTTTAGGCCAAAAAGTGTATTCCTTTTCTGTGTTTTCTTGCAGTGTAACTTCAGTGCCTTGTTGCATACAGGATGCATGTTTTGTAATATTATTATATTATTCCGTATATTTGCATTCTTATTTTCACTCTGTCATTTGAATCATTATTGTGGAGTAACTACAATGTTGTTGGTCCATACTCAGTTTTCTCCCATCACAGCCATTGGACTGTAGCTGTTTTAAAATCACCAATGGCCTTATAGTGACATCCCTGAGCAGTTTCCTTCCTGTCCTGCAGCTTAGTTCAGACGGACAACTGTATTTCTGTTGTGTCTGAATTATTTAATACATCATTCACAGCATTATATTTAAAAATGTTTAAAGAGATATTCACTGCCCTTCTTTATGAGGCTTCCGAAAAGCTCCCTGGTCTTTGTAGCTGAATCGGTGCTTGAAATTCAGTACTTGACTGAGAGACTTTACATATGTTGTATGTATAGGGGACAGAGGAAGGGATAGTCATTCAAAAATCATGTCAATCCCTGTTATTTCACATGTAAGTTATTTATTTGTGGTTTGTTAAGACAAATGTTACTCCTGAACTAATTTAGACTTGCCTAAACAAAGGTGGTGAATACTTTTGCAAAGACTATATTTTAGTTATTACATTTGTATTAGCTTGTAAACACTTGTAGAATTTTGTTTTCACTTTGACATTATGGAGTATTTTGTGTAGATCAATGACAAAAAGAATCACAATTAAACCCATTTCAATCCCACTTTGTAACACAACAAAATGTGAAGAAGAAAAATCAAGAGGGGTCAAAACGTATTGATACCCACTGTATAGGCATCTGTGAAGGTTCCTGTCAAAATGCCACTCAACCTAGTCACAAGGACAAACAGAGAAAAAGCCTGGGCTTACAAGAGACATGGATAAGATCACTGAGCCACAGTTATTGCAAAGAACTACATAAAATGAGCAGTCTGCTAGAATCATTTGGTTCCATCAGGTCTGCAGAGCAATGAGGTATTCAGTACCTTCCACACTTATTCACCTTAGACATGTCTTTGGACTGTTTGATTGAGTTAGGTCTTTGCATGTCATTGTTAAGGACAGGAGATTCAAGATAATCCACTTTCAAAGTGCAGTGAAATGCTTCTTTCCTCTGCCACCAAGCTACAGACGGTTCAGATCAAGACAAATATTTGTTTATTTTCTTTAAGATTATAATTTTGCAATGTCCTTGTTTCCTCTCTGCTTAAAAATATATGTAAATATATGTATAAAAGTGTTGCATGCTGTATAACTGCCCCATTGCCTTTATCCATTGAGTATCGCACTTAGAACATCATATTTTCAGAACATTAATTAAGGACTGGCACATATTCACATAAGGACACAGTCACATAAATAACTAACGTTAGATCATTAAATAATAATTTGAATGTCAGATTTGACCCCTGTTAAGTTTTAATCTATTTGGATATGTGTGAAATAACTGTAAAACAAAATTGTATAATAATTTTTGCAGTAATTCTCAACCTCATCGATGTAGCCTAGTTATGGTGAAGGAAATTCATACTGCATTATATTGATTTATTAGTGCCTGGATGCTGTAAGCGGGAAAGGGAATCAGGAGTCTTGTGGAAGGCAATCTCAGATATAATTATCCTGTTAGGAAGTCACACCGTTCTCACTATGTTAAACTGCCTACACACGTCAATAGAAATCACAAGCTTATGCACAGAAAAAGTGTTCACTGAAAGAGGATGATGGTATTCAACTAGGGACACACATTATTATTTTATACATCGGAATCAAACTACTGGCTGTGGAACTGTTTTACTTGTTGTAATTGTATTACCATTACCTGCCACTGCAGCGTGAAGATTGATACCTTTACATATAAAATGTATGTCATTCAAATCAACCTCATTGTCTTTAATATGTCTTACATAAATGCTTTATTGTACTTTATCTGTGCTTTATCGGTCTTAGGCATACCTAACTGAGGCATACCTAATTGAGATCCATAACTGGGTTCCATGTTTATTCCATTCTTCATTTCCCACAAATAAAGATGGTTTCCAAAAGCCGGGCCCAATTGATGTCTACAGTTTAGCCAGTGATTGATGGAGCTAGCCTCTGATAGTTCACGTCTCATATTGTTGTCTGGCGATACGGAGCACATTCCCTATTAGTAAACCTGTGTGATTAATTGCAAAACCTCCCTCCTGTCTCCCCTCCCTTGTCATGTGTTGAAAAGGTGCCCTCCTAATTAGTAAAGCCTGATGGAGTGTCCATCCTCCCAGGGTCAAAACCAAGGATTCATATTCAGCCATTTGTGTCAGGAAAATTGGCTATTCATACTAGAGGAGAAATGCAGTGAACTCAGAAGCCACACTGAAATAGAGGATGAAGATATTCAGTAATGAGGCTGTCCTTGCACATGGAGTCCCACAGGTTGGATGATTTCATATGTGGAGGGATCATAGCATTTCTTCATCATCTACGGTATGACTAGCTAGGGGTGTTGGAAAATGGAATAATTCCATGTTCACTGAGACTACATTCTCAATCATGCATGAACCAGATTTGTAATTTAGCTAGTTTAAGTTATAACTAAATAATATCTCCTAGCTAGTGTTTTAACAACCTATCTACAGTACATGGCAATATGCTGGGAAAGTCCCGCCAACTTCCTGGATCATGTCTCGTATGACTTTTGAATGGGCTTCGAGATTATATAATCAAATTGAAAACGCGGTCATTTGAGATATATGTGAAATTCTATTCATATTTGTGGATTATTTGACTATACCTGATGTCTTTCATGAAGGTTTCTGATTGTGTTGTCTTTTTCATAATCGAAAACCTTAATAAAGGCATTGGGTGGAAGTAAATTAATCCATGAATGTGAATATCATTTTACATATGTCTTTAAAAGGACTTTCCCAGCATATTACTCTTAGATAATGTAAGCAGACTTGTGATCTATGAGAACATTTTAGATACATGATGCTAAAAATGCTAGCTAGTTAGCTAAGTTAAGTTAGTCAGCTAGATAACAAAGTTGGCTCCAAATCAGGATTTTTTTTTTAAATGACTCAATTTAGCAAGACAAAACTACTTTATAGTCACTTTCTCAAACAGCTCTCCAATTCTTAGTTCTTTAGTTGACAGTTCCTCCATTGCACAATCATGTCTATTGGCACCAAAATCAAAACAATCTTTGAAATTCGAGCCCCCTCAGACAGTGTGTGATGACATCACAGCTCCATCACTATTGGTCGATAGACCAATCAATCAATAAAAAATGTTTGAAATAGACAAAACAATCAAGCACTATCCACACATGTGCCCTAAAAAGTACCAAACAGTACCATGAGAGATTCTATGTGTACCTCAGAAGGTACTACATTATGTATACCTTTTACATTTTCATACCCCCTGGAACAGTCCTGTGTCCTAACTGTACCCTTATTTTTTGAGAGAGTAGGAGCAAACAATTTCAGCCTTTTCGGTGTAACTTTTAGATATTATTTCAAGACCAAATGAGTATCAATCAAGACTTAAGTTAGTTTTTTTTCCAACACTAAATGTTGTGCTTTTCATTAATCTAAATGCATAACATTATGCTAAAACAGAATAATTCTAAATAAATTGCTTATGCAATAAGCGAAAGCTAAAGTTAAAGCCGTGAACATGTACTGTATGTCTGAAGAAACGAGATGCCCACTTTACTTTACTGACAGTGCTTACCAATAGAAGCAGTGGTTGGCATTCAGATGCTGCGTTGGCCACTATCTGACGAGCTTGGCATTTCTACTTAATTAGGAAAATGCACAGTGCCTACCCCTAATTACACAGTATTGAGAGGAAGCACAGGCTGCCAATATTAATGACCTGATTCCAAGCCCAGTTCAAAATCGTCTGGAATCTCCCAAAGCCCTCGAAATGTCACAGGGAAAACAATGCACCAAATTCAATTATTCTCAATCGCGTACAAGCATTTTTTGGAACTGTGGTTAAATGTACCTACAGTATATCAGAACAGCAATGACCAAATACCTAAATACATTTTCAGAATGTCAGATCAATTTCTAACCTTTGTACATCTATTGCATATATTAGACCCACTATTAAGACATGTTAAATACAATTGTCATCAATGAATACCAAATTCACTCACTGTAAAGTGTTTTGTTCACAGAATATCAACACGTTGATCTAATCAGAAGAGAAAATACTGAAAATATGTTCACTGTTTCCGGCAATCAGTAAATACAACTGCACAAAATTGCAAATGGCTTCATCAGGTACAACATAGGGAAAGATCTAGGCAACCGGAACTGTCCATTTTTTTTTCATTTAAATGTTTACATTGCGGACATTCAGAGATTCAGAGAATGAAGTTGAATTACTTCTAAGTAACTTTGGTTGCTCCTAAGTCATCATCTCAACAATTTTGAGTTTCCATTACAGAGCATTGCTTTGGTGTGGATTGAGGTCTATAGAGTACATTCATTTCAGTTACAGTTGAAGTCGGAAGTTTACATACACTTAGGGTCGAGTCATTAAAACTAGTTTTTCAACCACTCCACAAATGTCTTGTGAACAAACTATAGTTTTGGCAAGTCGGTTAGGACATCTACTTTGTGCATGACACAAGTAATTGTTTACAGACAGATAATTTCACTTATAATTCACTGTATCACAATTCCAGTGGGTCAGAAGTTTACATACACTATGTTGACTTTGCCTTTAAACAGCTTGGAAAATTCCAGAAAATGATGTCATGGCTTTAGAAGCTTCTGATAGGCTAATTGACATAATTTGAGTCAATTGGAGGTGTACCTGTGGATGTCAAGGCCTACCTTCAAACTCAATGCCTCTTTGCTTGACATCATGGGAAAATCAAAAGAAATCAGCCAAGACCTCAGATTAATAAAACTGTAGACCTCCACAAGTCTGGTTCATCCTTGGGAGCAATTTCCAAACGCCTGAAGGTACCACGTTCATCTGTACAAACAATAGTTCGCAAGTATAAACACCATGGGACCACGCAGCCGTCATACCGCTCAGGAAGGAGACGCGTTCTGCCTCCTAGAGATTAACGTACTTTGGTACGAAAAGTGCAAATCAACCCCAGAACAACAGCAAAGGACCTTGTGAAGATTCTGGAGGAAACAGGTACAAAAGTATCTATATCCACAGTAAAACGAGTCCTATATCGACATAACCTGAAAGGCCGCTCAGCAAGGAAGAAGCCACTGCTACAAAACCGCCATAAAATAGCCAGACTACGGTTTGCAACTGCACATGGGGACTAAGATCATACTTTTTGGAGAAATGTCCTCTGGTCTGATGAAACAAAAATAGAACTGTTTGGCCATGATGACCATTGTTATGGAGGAAAAAGGGGTCCTTGCAAGCCGAAGAACACCATCCCAACCGTGAAGCACGGGGTGGCAGCATCATGCTGTGGGGGTGCTTTGCTGCAGGAGGGACTGGTGCACTTCACAAAATAGATGGCATCATGAGGAAGGAAAATTATGTGGATATATTGAAGCAACATCTCAAGACATCAGTCAGGAAGTTAAAGCTTTGTCGCAAATAGGCCTTCCAAATGGACAATGACCCCAAGCATACTTCCAAAGTTGTGGCAAAATGGCTTAAGGACAACAAAGTAGAGGTATTGGAGTGGCCATCACAAAGCCCTGACCTCAATCCTATAGAACATTTGTGGGCAGAACTGAAAAAGCGTGTGCGAGCAAGGAGGCCTACAAACCTGACTCAGGAATGGGCCAAAATTCACCCAACTTATTGTGGTAAGCTTGTGGTAGGCTACCCGAAACGTTTGACCCAAGTTAAACAATTTAAAGGCAATGTTACCAAATACTAATTGAGTGTATGTAAACTTCTGACCCACTGGGAATGTGATGAAAGAAATAAAAGCTGAAATAAATCATTCTCTCTATTATTATTTTTACATTTCACATTCTTAAAATAAAGTGGTGATCATAACTGACCTAAGACAGGGAATTGTTACTAGGATTAAATGTCAGGAATTGTGAAAAACTGAGTTTAAATGTATTTGGCTAAGGCGTATGTAAACTTCCGACTTCAACTGTATGTTCCTCCACTGTATGTATTCACCTTTCCTTATTTCTATTGGGGATTGTGTTTCTGCTTGCCGATGGAAAGTCTACTAACCTCTGACCAGACCAGCCTTTATATTGAATACATGGAATTACATTGTGATGATAGCGATGAATGCATCCTGCACACAATGTGCTTATTTCCATTTTCTTTTTGATTTGATGTATATGAAATTGTCTGGTGACATTTGCATAAAAGGAGGATATTTCCCACAATTCTGCACCTTTGATAGTTGTATTTCATCATAATTTAGGGACTGCAAAGAAAATATATTGATCTACTGGAATTTACAAAATAAAGACTGACTTTCTGTTTTGTCAGCTTAGACTATGTTTGTATTCATCTTTTTGCAGTGTTCTTTTGATGAATATATTTGCAATTTTGACAGTATCATTTAGTATTGATGAATGTATTTATGTTTTGAAGACAAATGCATTTACTGTTTTGCAAAAGGCCACAGAGTTCTGTGTTAAGAACACTGTTTTGAAAATCGACAACATTGTTCCAAGAAATGCTTGTACGCGATTGAGAAAAACTGATGATGTTCAGCGTCCATTTGTTGAGTGTTTTTCTTTTGTGGTTTAGATGGAGACCAACAAGGAAATATGTAATCACGTGAAGAGATTAAAACGTAATGACATATACTGTATATAGCTAGTTTGCATTCCACTTGCTTGTATCTCATTTTACATTACATTTAAGTCATTTAGCAGACGCTCTTATCCAGAGTGACTTACAGTTAAGTGAGGGCATACATTTTCATACTGGCCCCCCGTGGGAATCGAACCCACAACCCTGGCGTTGCAAACACCATGCTCTACCAACTGAGCTACATCCCTGCCGGCCATTCCATCCCCTACCCTGGACGACGCTGGCTAATTGTGCGCTGTCCCATGGGTCTCCCGGTCGCGGCCAGCTACGACAGAGTCTGGATTCTAACCAAGATCTCTAGTGGCACAGCTAGCACTGCAATGCAGTGCCTCACACCACTGCCCCACTCTGGAGACTATCTCCACGCTATGTCCATTAGGTTAGGATAATCGAACAAAGAAAATTGATAATGCATACAGTGTCTGGTGAATTGCATTGGTTCATATTTATAATTAAGAGATTAAGGAATATATTGGGCATGTGTGTGTGTGTGTGGTGAGCTAGTTAATATGGCAGCAATGAAAGCTATTGAACACTGTACTCCCTCTCTGATGGTGAAAAGTGATTACATTCAAAAGCACTACTTTGTTCTACAAACTGCTATGGCAAAAGTAATCCTACTTGGATCCCACTGACTAAAAAGCCTTGCTTATCACTGATGTGTGAATCCCTGGAGCACAGCTTCCCCAAGATGTATTGAATTTTGCAATCCCTGAATTAGATTACATGAGGGAACTGCCTTCGACCCAATTAGGCATTACTATGTGTTACCCATGCATGTAAAGAAAAACACTGCATAACACAGCACTTACATATCGGTAATTCTATCACCCATCTGAAATTGTGCCAAGATATCAAATTGATTTACAATGGCTATGTTAACAGCACTGAGTGGGGCTGCTGAAGACGATCAAAGCTCAAATGGGTGCCAAATAATAAATCCCTGCTGTTTTCATACTAAACGTCCCTTATGATGAATATTAAAAGGTCAAATAGTGCTGGAAAACCATTAATTGTCTTATGTGGAAGTTGAAAAGACCATACTCTAAGTCACATGTGTAGTGCTTTAAAGAAAGAAGGGGATCTTGAATGCAAACAACTTGCTGCAGTAAACATTTGAACAGTTTATTAAGTTACAATTTTAGAAAATTCAACACAAACTCACAAAACAATGATTCACATGCACAATTTTAGTATAGAAGACAAAACAGTTCGTTTTCAATATGAAAACGCAGTTCTATAGGTCAGTTATCTCATGGAGATCATGGATTAAATGTCAGTATTAAAATCAAGGGCCACAAGTTGTATAAAATATCAGCAGGTTGTCTTTATAGGCCAGCTTTAAAAATATATATGCAAGCTATTTACATTAGACCAAGTACATTTGTCAGAACTAAAGCAAATATTTGAGTAACCAAAATCAAGTTGAATCATTTTAAATCAAACTCAGGTTGACCTGATGGCTAACATAATGTTCTTAGATTGCATTTAGTAATAATGAACAAAGTACAAGGCCAAAAAAGGTACAGCATTTTCCCTCTATTTTACAGTCAGCAGGGCGTAACAAGGAACAAGTACTTAGAACTATAGCTACGTAAATTATAGGATAGTCTGGCCAAGTTTGATAAAGGACTAATTTGTAAATCCACATACTCTAGCAATGCGTGAGGGATGTTTACTGGTAAGTATACACTATTCTACTAACCAGCATACATAAATAATGATCAGGTGATGGGTACAGGAATGAGGATAAGCTCTACGAGTTACACTATTTGAATTATACACTGTGTTAGGTTTTATCCTTGAAATGAATTGACAATGCACTGTACTTTTTTTTACAGTAGTATTATAACACAGGCTTAGTCCACAGACAGTTTGACACCTAAAAAGCCATTGTTCATCATTTGGAGAAAAAGAAAAGGCTATCACTGCTATATCGATGCATCTCTTCAGCGTAGGATGGGAGTTTTCAAAAAAGAGCTGAAGAGTCAAAAATACAAAGGAAAATGACAACATCCCTTTCTTAACCAACACATGACCTTTAAACCTGGAATCCATAATGATGAAACTGCCACGTCCGTTTGCTATATTACAAGAACAAAGTTACTTCAAACAACGAACACAGTTTTTTCATTGCACCTCATTGCACGCGCAATAGAACAGCAGAGTATGTGTAGCGATATATTTTTTTACCACGATGCTGGATGCTCCTCTCCTCCGTTTCAACAACAAAACAATAACAAATGTAATGGGGGCGAACAGGGGTGCTGATCATTTTCATATGAATGTCAGTAAGGGAATTGGAGCAGTTTGAATCCGTTAAAAGTACTTAGTAGCGGGATGTTACCTAAAACAACAGTTTCTCATAGTAGCTCTTGTAAAAAAACATGTACTATATATTACATTGTGTTCTTATGATTTTGACTTTGAGTGGGGAAGGACATCGCCAACATCTCCAACTGTACCCAACAAAAACATGCGCAACAGGAAGCCCCGGCATCAGTCAATCAAGCAGCTGAATTGTGACAGCTGCAATAACGGGGCAGGAAAATCAATATCCTATTGACTGGGCTGCAGCAGTCTAATCAAAGAGCACAGGCCTTTATGAAACCACTGAAGGAGCAGATAGGACAGGCTGATTGTGTCCGCTGTTTGGGCTTTACGGGCCTCTGGGGCCTGCACACCTGTTCTGGTGGCTGAGCAGAGACACAGTCACACAGTCACCTTGGATCACTTCCTTGTGCTTTCATTCGACTTTGGGAAATGAGTGCAAACGCAGACGACGGGGAAAGTCTCACAACAACGTAATCATAGCTCAGCCAGCCCTAATCAGTCCCAAGTTCAGTGAAGGCACGGTTCTTTATAGCAGTAGTCGAGTGTTTACTACAAGTCCAAACTTACACCAGTGGCCTCAGAATGATGGCTTATGATGGAGGACCCATCGGACAACATGAACAGGAACCAGTTTCTCACTCAGCATCAGGCTAATAGAAGTACTTTAATATAGTATTTTAGCAGTCACTGTATCTAGTCTAGCAGCTCAGGATGTACTTTATTGTGCGCAGAGAGGGACATTATGACAGCAGCCAATCTTTTCCTCTATTTCCAGTCAAAGCTCCTTTAACATGACATCATTTATTTAGATGCTTTAGTAGCTGCTAAATTGTGCTGCAGATCCAATCATACATTTATTATTCCCAGGATCTCTCCGGACCATAAACATATATAGACCAAACATCCACACTTCATACAGTCTGACCCATCCCTAGTTCTGTAAAGCTTTCAACCCTTTTTTTAATTTATATCAGGTGTTCCAGTATACCATTAAAATTGGAATCATCAACTTATTTCCATTAATGGGGTTCACATTCACACCACTCAGTTACTCAGTTTCTTCCCCTCTGCTAATTAATTTCCAAAAACTGATCCAGAAAGAATGGATATGTCCCTCAATTTGTAATAGGGCCCCGTGTAGCTCAGTTGGTAGAGCATGGTGCTTGCAACACCAGGGTTGTGGGTTTGTTTCCCACGGGGGGCCAGTATGAAATTGTATGCACTCACTAACTGTAAGTCGCTCTGGATAAGAGCATCTGCTAAATGACTAAAAAAGGTAACATGAAAGATATGCATGTGCAGTGAAGGCACTCATATGTCCTGTACTCAAACATGTATACTTTATATATATTTTGCAGACTGGTGATCTGAATTCTGGATAATGGGTAAGGTCATAAATTATGGACTTATTTAGCATTTAGAGGTCATTTGAATGCAGAAAATTACAAGTGGGATTTGCTTGACACAGCAACACCACATGATTCTATTCCTCTGGAACCTTAACATTTCACAGAATTCAGTGTGATTTTCATCAATTATTTAGAGGAGCTTGAGATACAGACAAAAATGCCAAGTCCCATCAGCTTGTTGTAGAGAAGGGGTCTAAAGCTCAATAGCCAACAGCTCTGTAAGATGCCTAATACCATTTCACTATGCAGAGATGAGTGGGCTAGAGGCACAGGTAACCAATAAGGTATCCAGCCCTGGTCCTGATGAGTTAACGCAGCTCAAACACAAAGCATACAAGGTACTGTTCTAGCTTCAGTCACAAAATCACTTAATAAAATATTACAGTGAGGGAAAAAAGTATTTGATCCCCTGCTGATTTTGTATGTTTGCCCACTGACAAAGACATGATCAGTCTATAATTTTAATGGTAGGTTTATTTGAACAGTGAGAGACAGAATAACAACAACAAAATTCAGAAAAACGCATGTCAAAAATGTTATAAATTGATTTGCATTTTAATGAGGGAAATAAGTATTTGACCCCTCTGCAAAACATGACTTAGTACTTGGTGGCAAAACCCTTGTTGGCAATCACAGAGGTCAGACGTTTCTTGTAGTTGGCCACCAGGTTTGCACACATCTCAGGAGGGGATTTTGTTCCACTCCTCTTTGCAGATCTTCTCCAAGTCATTAAGGTTTCGAGGCTGACGTTGGCAACTCGAACCTTCAGCTCCCTCCACAGATTTTCTATGGGATTAAGGTCTGGAGACTGGCTAGGCCACTCCAGGACCTTAATGTGCTTCTTCTTGAGCCACTCCTTTGTTGCCTTGGCCGTGTGTTTTGGGTCATTGTCATGCTGGAATACCCATCCACGACCCATTTTCAATGCCCTGGCTGAGGGAAGGAGGTTCTCACCCAAGATTTGACGGTACATGGCCCCGTCCATCGTCCCTTTGATGCAGTGAAGTTGTCCTGTCCCTTTAGCAGAAAAACACCCCCAAAGCATAATGTTTCCACCTCCATGTTTGACGGTGGGGATGGTGTTCTTGGGGTCATAGGCAGCATTCCTCCTCCTCCAAACACGGCGAATTGAGTTGATGCCAAAGAGCTCGATTTTGGTCTCATCTGACCACAACACGTTCACCCAGTTCTCCTCTGAATCATTCAGATGTTCATTGGCAAACTTCAGATGGCCCTGTATATGTGCTTTCTTGAGCAGGGGGACCTTGCGGGCGCTGCAGGATTTCAGTCCTTCACGGCGTAGTGTGTTACCAATTGTTTTCTTGGTGACTATGGTCCCAGCTGCCTTGAGATCATTGACAAGATCCTCCCGTGTAGTTCTGGGCTGATTCCTCACCGTTCTCATGATCATTGCAACTCCACGAGGTGAGATCTTGCATGGAGTCCAGGCCGAGGGAGATTGACAGTTATTTTGTGTTTCTTCCATTTGCGAATAATCACACCAACTGTTGTCACCTTCTCACCAAGCTGCTTGGCGATGGTCTTGTAGCCCATTCCAGCCTTGTGTAGGTCTACAATCTTGTCCCTGACATCCTTGGAGAGCTCGTTGGTCTTGGCCATGGTGGAGAGTTTGGAATTTGATTGATTGATTGCTTCTGTGGACAGGTGTCTTTTATACAGGTAACAAGCTGAGATTAGGAGCACTCCCTTTAAGAGTGTGCTCCTAATCACAGCTCGTTACCTGTATAAAAGACACCTGGGAGCCAGAAATCTTTCTGATTGAGAGGGGGTCAAATACTTATTTCCCTCATTAAAGTGCAAATCAATTTATAATTGTTTTTCTGGATTTTTTTGTTGTTATTCTGTCTCTCACTGTTCAAATAAACCTACCATTAAAATCATAGACTGATCATTTCTTTGTCAGTGGGCAAACGTACAAAATCAGCAGGGGATCAAATACTTTTTTCCCTCACTGTATATGATACGGCCCACCATGTAAAACTGGTTTAATCTGCTATAGTGGCCAATTTACAGTAAGTCTGGGAATGTTGTCAGTTACATAACTTAGTTAGTATTTTTTTTACCTAACTAATAATATAATAATAATCCAAGATGCCATCTACAGTTAGCTACTATATTAAAGGACATCTGACCCATATAAACCAAAACACATCTCTCCATTGAGCAGCTCTACAATTACAAATGTATGTGAACATACCATACCTCCACCTGGTAAAAAAAATTTTAAACCTCAGATTACCTCTGAAAACCCAATAAATGAATGAAATAAATATAATGAAACCTTTTTTTGTCAACTACTTTGGTATCTACATGGATTTAAGGCATTCGTATTCTTCAAGGATCAGTGTCAAACATATAGAATGTAGACATCACTACTCCCAAATGGAAGTATATTCCGTTGGCAAAACAATAACACTTACAGCATGACGGCACTTGAGACATGAGAGGAAAAACGGTCAAATATAATGCACACAAATTCATGTTGTCTATTAGTCCATCATTGAAATCCTCAATGCATGGCCCATTTCAAATTCCTGTTCTGTCCAGCACTGCCACAGAGGGTTTCACCCGTTGCCCCTTCCAACTGAGGGTGAATGCAGGAGCAGGCTCCTAGAGGAGAAGGAGAGAGAGAAGGGCCGGTAGGAGGGCTGTAACTGTGACCAGACATCACCAGGAGGAGCTGAGAAGGACGAGAGCACTGACGAGGACTGCAGAGAGATGAGACAGCGACAGCAGACTAAGCCGAGACGCTCCCGAGCCCTGTGCGCCCATGCCTGAAACCACAAACCACCAGTCAGAGAAGCTCTACAAGAACTTAAAATTCCACTTTTCAAAAAAAGCAAAAAGCGGGGCATTTTCTGTCTCTATCTGCAAAATATGCTGACAAGTCGTCGTAAATCAAAGGGTAACTGTGAATTACATAGTGCTTTCCATATCTCCATTATTAATGACTTTCAACAGGATAGGCCATTAAAGTATACAGAGATGATAAGGCTTATATCACATTAGAGAGCAGATCTCTTTAGAGAAAACTGAACCGCGTTTCAATTTTGCACAGCAGAGGGGGGGCATTCTACTATTTTACACGCAGCCGAGCTGTGCAGTCAACAAGGAATAATAACCCAATGGCAGAGATGGATTGCACCATACATGCATTTTTTAAAAAGATTGCATTTCTTGCACCCGAAATAAGTCTATTACACATGGTTCTGTTTGGCTGATTGAATCATCACTAAAACTTTATCAATGGACACAGGAAAGAGCAGAGAGAGGAAATGGTAAGCTTACTTAATTTGTGGATGTGGATGGGTTCGCTGCCCACACCTTCACCGCCATCACTCAGGGCCTTGATCTGGATCAGGTAGTTGTCGTTGGGAGACAGTGTCAGCTCCATCCTGGTTTTGTTTGTTATGATGCTGTTTACCTCATTATACCGGTGTCTTCTCAACATCACCTAGAAACAGCAATGCAAAACCCAAAATACAAAAATGTAGTAGAAACACAGTAACTTTGCAAAACACACAACCTCAAAATGAAAGATTGGCTAAAATGAGTGGTGAGGAGTGGGGGAATTCAAACTAGGAGAGTGACTAGATTTTGCTGATTGGATGATAAGATGGATCCTAATGCTTTGTGACAGTACAGTGCGGCTGGCTGATTGAAGCTGTGGATATTCTGTCCCTGTGGACAACCCTACAAATATGAGCCACTAATTATCAATATGGCTGAGTTGACCAGAGGTGATGGTATTGAATACACTTCCTTCATTACACACCCCACCAACCTCCTACTTCCTGCTTCTTCCTTTTTTCAAATCAAACAACCCACACAAAGCAGCACTAATTGAAAGATTGCGTTTGAAATGGTTGTGTTGTATTGGACAAAAGAATAGAGTCACAGTGACATGAGACGTACAAGATAACCGATGACCTCTGCCTCCGTCTCCATGGCTATGACAGGATCCCAGTGCAGAGTGAGCAGAGAGCCAATCATGGTCCACTCTACGTTCAGAGGAGGCTGGCCAGGTGCTGAGAGAGCAAAGTGATGAGGAAAGAGAGAGTAAAAGAGAGATGTTCCTATACAGTAATATGTGTATACTTGAAAAAAGAAAAAGAGTTTCTGTTCTGCTTACATTTTGAAGTTAAATCTACAATAGATACAAAACCTCTGACGAGATCCACTCACGTGGCTTCTTGGTGGTGGCATTGATGGGTGTAGACTGTGGCCCTGTCCCAGCAGTGTTAAAGGTACTCACAGCCAGGTAATACTGTGTGTTGGCTTTCAGTCCAGTCATGTTGACTGCTGAGTAGTTAGCAGAGATTCTCACTTTGCCCACTGTGTCAGGCTTGGTGTCATCTTCCCAATACACCACCTGTTTACCAATGGAAAGAAAACAACAAGAGATTGAGACATCAGACAGGAACAATTAAATCCTAGCCATGGGGACTTTTATTAACTCGCACAAGTGATTCATTTCATCACATTATTAGAACTCGCTCCTCCTCATCTAATCTGTAATTCCATTTGGTGTGCAGTAGGGGACTGGCTTCCCACTGAATAATAAATTTTTCAATATCTAGGTCCTCAATTGCTGATACACCATCCTCTCTACCGTATGGTCATTCTACAAAGGCAACAATAGTAACCCAAAAAGTAGACTATGATAAAGTATAGGGACATTCTGTCAATAATATGTTTTGGATCCACTCTTTTTGGTTCAAGAAAATGTATTCCCCTCACGAATTTGTACTTTCAATGATTAAAATACAGTTTCTGTACTTAGAAATTAACACATCCAGCGACAGTATGGATAAATATTGTATTCTCTTTAACACGAGGCACAGTGCTTAATTACTTCCCTTGAGGGTATTAACTTTCAATTAACGGTGCAGGTGAAGAGATATTTGATTAAGCAAATGAAATAATCCAATGCTAGTTTAGGGTCATATACAGTGGGGAGAACAAGTATTTGATACACTGCTGATTTTGCAGGTTTTCCTACTTACAAAGCATGTAGAGGTCTGTAATTTTTATCATAGGTACACTTCAACTGTGAGAGACGGAATCTAAAACAAAAATCCAGAAAATAACATTGTATGATTTTTAAGCAATAATTTGCATTTTATTGCATGACATAAGTATTTGATCACCTACCAACCAGTAAGAATTTCGGCTCTGCCAATTTCGGCTCTCAGTTTGCCAATGACCATCTGGATGATCCAAAGGAGGAATGGGAGAAGGTCATGTGGTCTGATGAGACAAAAATAGAGCTTTTTGGTCTAAACTCCACTCGCCGTGTTTGAAGGAAGAAGAAGGATGAGTACAACCCCAAGAACACCATCCCAACCGTGAAGCATGGAGGTGGAAACATCATTCTTTGGGGATGCTTTTCTGCAAAGGGGACAGGACCACTGCACCGTATTGAGGGGAGGATGGATGGGGCCATGTATCGCGAGATCTTGGCCAACAACCTCCTTCCCTCAGTAAGAGCATTGAAGATGGGTCGTGGCTGGGTCTTTCAGCATGACAACAACCCGAAACACACAGCCAGGGCAACTAAGGAGTGGCTCCGTAAGAAGCATCTCAAGGTCCTGGAGTGGCCTAGCCAGTCTCCAGACCTGAACCCAATAGAACATCTTTGGAGGGAGCTGAAAGTCCGTATTGCCCAGCGACAGCCCCGAAACCTGAAGGATCTGGAGAAGGTCTGTATGGAGGAGTGGGCCAAAATCCCTGCTGCAGTGTGTGCAAACCTGGTCAAGACCTACAGGAAACGTGTGATCTCTGTAATTGCAAACAAAGGTTTCTGTACCAAATATTAAGTTCTGCTTTTCTGATGTATTAAATACTTATGTCATGCAATAAAATGCAAATTAATTACTTAAAAATCATACAATGTGATTTTCTGGATTTTTGTTTTAGATTCCGTCTCTCACAGTTGAAGTGTACCTATGATAAAAATTACAGACCTCTACATGCTTTGTAAGTAGGAAAACCTGCAAAATCGGCAGTGTATCAAATACTTGTTCTCCCCACTGTACAATATTAAAGTTTCTGGTATTAAGTGACATAACAGTTAAGTCAATACATAATTAGAGAGAAAATGTGAAGTCTGCCGTTGGGACACACAATCCTATATTCCTGGTATTAGCTATGAAACTAAATGAAGCTATTAGATACTATTTTTCACCCCAAAACAATACACTGTTCTGGAGTTAAAAACTAGCTCCATACTGTAGATGATGGGCCTATTATTGTGGCTATCAGTTTAGACCTATCCTGCCTGTTTGGCTACTAAAACAAACACTAATGCATCTGTCTGTGGTATCTTTCAGAATCCTATGACATCCACTGTACCCAACGCCTAAGGTTGAAGATGCATAACAACAGCTTTCCTCCTTAAAAGCCCCTCTCTCTCAAATCCTTTTTGGTGACATGATAGCACTATTGCATCTACACAATATAGCCATCGCCATGGCAACCACGGGTTTTGTGCCGAGGGGCAGGGGTGAGAGTGATTGAAAGAGCACTGGGAAAAATGTATTCTTAAATGGATGGATGATAGCTTTCCTCATCAGGTTTCAGAAGCTGCTGGTGGTGGTCTTTAGAGCAGCAGTGTCTAAAGCGTAAATCATAGTCCGCAGACGCTGAGACGCGATAGTCCGGTGTCCCATTGTGACATAGCTAAGCGGCTCTGACACCACCTTCCGAGGGAGACGCACAGCTGAACGGGCACCTCCCCACAATTCCCAACCAACGCGGCTCTGGTACGCATCCTCTATTCATTTGAATGTGTTGACACTAGTTGGAGAAACTGCTTGAGTTGAGTTGAGAATTCGAAAAGTATGAAAGCCAACAGTCCAATATTCTAGAACACTGCTGTGTGTACGCATACTTGTTTTGGACTATGATAAACCCTTAAGCAACACCCACTCTCCAAGGGTGTCTCAGGGGGAGTGGGATATACAAAAAAACACTTTCCCTTTCACCACACACAGTACAGGTTACACACATGTACATTTGTGAAACAAGACAAATATAACCTTTAACCAAAGTAATATATATGTACAGGTAACTGCCAAAATAAAGGAAACACCAACATAAAGCTTCTTAATAGGGTGTTGGGCCACCATGAGCCAGAACAGCTTCAATGCACCTTGGCATAGATTCTACAAGTGTCTGGAACTCTATTGGAGGAGTGCGACACCAGAAATTCCATAATTTGGTGTTTTGTTGATGGTGGTGGAAAAAGCTGTCTTAGGCGCCGCTCCAGAATCTCCCATAAGTGTTCAATTGGGTTGAGATCTGGTGAGAGACGGCCATGGCATATGGTTTACATTGTTTTCATGCTCATCAAATAATTCAGTGACTACTCATGCCCTGTGGATGGGGGCATTGTCATCCTATGAGGGCATAGCCATGGCCTGCCCAGCATTTTTATTCATGACCCTATGCATGATGTGACGCTAATTCCTTAATTAACTCAGGAACCACACCTGTGTGGAAGCACCTGCTGTCAATATACTTTGTATCCCTCATACACTCAAGTGTTTACATTACTTTGGCAGTTACGTGTAGGTACAGGTACAGGAGTCAACATAATATTATTTACAAGATGTTGTCAATGTTACAGAACTGTCACGGATCCTCCTCCTTGCTCGGCAGGCTTCAGCGTTCGTCGTCACCGGAGTACTAGCTGCTACCGATCTATGTTTCTGTGTTCTACTTGTTTTGTCTTCATTGTACACACCTGGTTCCCATTATGTCTATGATTTGTTCCCTATTTAACCCTCTGGCTCCCACTGTGTTGTGTGCGTGTTTGTTCATTGTTTGGTGTTATCGACTGGTGAGCGGGATTGTCCTCCCTGCGTGGAGTTTATGTTCACTTGTTATTTACGAGTAAAGTACGTTGTCTACTAGCTCTGGGCCCTGCGCCTGACTCCGTCCTACCGCTACACACTGACGCCTGACAGAAACACGCACCTCAAATGGAGTCAACAGGTACATTAATTCCTTCCGGATCAGTGGAGGAAAGCATCCAACAGCAGGCGACCATGATACAGACTCTCGGCACAGCAATGGAGCGCGTGTTGAACACCATGGAGCGATGGGAGAGAGGGGGTTTTCCTACACCTCCTCCAACTACACAGCAACCCACACCGCTGTCCAACCCTTCGTCACCTGGGTCCAGTGGGATTCGGCTCTCGCTCCTGAGGGCATATGATGGTACAGCTGCCGGGTGCTAGGGTTTTCTGCTCCAGGTAGAGCTCTACCTGGCTACCATCCACCCGGCTCCCTCGGGATACGAGAGTGTGTCCGCCCTCATCTCCTGTCTGTCGGAGAGCGCTCGAGTGGGACAACGCCGAGTGGGGAGGAATAGACGCGGCGTCTGTGCGCTATGAAGATTTCACCCGCCGCTTCCGGGCGGTATTCGATCATCTACCGGAGGGGAGAGCGGCGGGGGAACGTCTGTTCCACCTCAGACAGGGGAAGAGGAGCGCACAGGACTTCGCACTGGACTTCAGGACCCTGGCTGCCAGCGCGGGATGGAATGAGAGGGCCCTGATTGACCACTACCGATGCAGCCTACGGGAGGACGTTCGTCGGGAGCTGGCCTGCAGGGACACCACCCTTAACCTGGACCAGCTGGTGGATATGTCGATAAGGCTGGATAACCTGTTGGCGACCCGCGGACGTCCGGATCAGGGTCCATCCATTCCATCCTCCAGCACCTCCGACCCTACACCGATGGAGCTCAGAGGTGCTGCTCTCAGGGAGACCGGAAGGGGGGCCGTCGCCTGCACCAACTGTGGCCGGAGAGTACACACTGGTGGTCGGTGCTGGGGAGGGTCCTCAGGGAGTCGAGGCAGCAGGCAGAGCACTGTTGGACCGTCCCAGGTGAGCAGGCACCCGACTCACCCAGAGCTCCCTGTTGCGCACTTGTGTATTGACATCGAATTTCCGGAGTTTTCCCCGCATTCCCAGCATAAGGCGCTCGTAGATTCAGGCGCAGCTGGGAACTTTATTGATCGTAAGTTTTCCCGTAGTTTAGGGATTCCTATTGTTCCTGTTGATGTGCCCTTCCCTGTACATGCCTTAGATAGTCGCCCTTTAGGGTCAGGCCTGATTAGGGAGGTCACAGCTCCACTCTGGATGAAAAGGAGGGTCATGAGGAGAGAATTAGTCTCTTTCTGATTGATTCTCCTGCGTTTCCAGTAGTGTTGGGGCTTCCCTGGTTAACCTCTCATGACCCCACGATTTCATGGCAACAGAGGGCTCTCAAGGGATGGTCACGTCAGTGCTCGGGGAGGTGTGTAGGTGTTTCCATAGGTGCAACTACGGTGGAAAGTCCAAACCAGGTCTCCACTATGCACATTCCCCCCGAATATGCCGATTTGGCTCTCGCCTTCTGTAAAAAGAAGGCGACTCAATTACCACCCCATCGACAGGGGGATTGTGCGATAAATCTCCAGGTAGGCGCTGCACTTCCCCGGAGTCACGTGTATCCTCTGTCACAGGAAGAGACGGTTGCTATGGAAACATATGTCTCAGAATCTCTGGGACAGGGATACATTCGGCCTTCCACTTCACCTGTCTCCTCAAGTTTATTTTTTGTGAAGAAGAAGGATGGAGGTTTACGCCCTTGCATTGACTACCGTGGTCTCAATCAGATCACTGTTAAGTACAGTTATCCACTACCTCTCATTGCTAGTATGACGGAGTCATTGCACGGGGCGCGCTTCTTCACTAAATTGGATCTCAGGAGCGCATACAACCTGGTGCGTATCTGGGAGGGAGATGAGTGGAAGACGGCATTTAGTACCACATCTGGGCACTATGAGTACCTCGTCATGCCGTACGGATTGTTGAATGCTCCATCAGTCTTCCAATCCTTTGTTGATGAGATTTTCAGGGACCTGCACGGACAGGGTGTAGTGGTGTATATAGATGACATTCTCATATACTCCGCTACACGAGCCGAGCATGTGTCCCTGGTGCGCAAGGTGCTTGGTCGACTGTTGGAACATGACCTGTATGTCAAGACGGAGAAATGTCTGTTCTTTCAAAAGTCTGTCTCCTTCCTAGGGCACCACCTGTCCGCGTCAGGGGTGGAGATGGAGATTGACCGCATTTTGGCCGTGTGTAATTGGCCGACTCCAACCACGGTTAAGGAGGTGCAGCAATTCTTAGGGTTTGCCAACTACTACCGGAGGTTTATCCGGGGCTTTGGTCAGGTAGCGGCTCCCATTACCTCCTTGCTGAAGGGGGGACCGGTGCGAATGCAGTGGTCAGCTGAGGCGGACAGGGCTTTTGGTCACCTGAAGGACCTGTTTACCTCGGCTCCAGTGCTGGCTCATCCGGATCCCTCCTTGGCATTCACAGTAGAGGTGGACGCGTCCCAGGCTGGGATAGGAGCTGTACTGTCTCAGCGCTCGGGTACACCACCAAAGCTCCGCCCCTGTGCTTTCTTTTCGAAGAAGCTCAGCCCGGCGGAGCGCAACTATGATGTGGGGGACCGGGAGCTGTTAGCTGTGGTTAAGGCTCTGAAAGCGTGGAGGCATTGGCTTGAGGGGGCTAAACACCCTTTCCTCATTTTGACTGACCACCGCAATCTCGAGTACATCCGGGCGGCGAGGAGACTGAACCCTCGCCAGGCAAGGTGGGCCATGTTTTTCACCCGTTTTGTGTTCACCCTTTCTTACAGACCAGGTTCCCATAACGCTAAGGCAGACGCTCTGTCCCGACTGTATGACACAGAGGAGAGGTCGATGGAGCCCACTCCCATATTTCCGGCTTCGTGTCTGGTGGCACCGGTGGTGTGGGAGGTTGATGCGGACATCGAGCGGGCATTACATACAGAGCCCACTCCCCCCCAGTGTCCAGAGGGTCGTATGTACGCAATCGATTGATCTATTGGGCTCACACGTCACCCACCTCTGGTCATCCTGGCATCGGTCGGACAGTGCGCTGTCTTAGTGGGAAGTACTGGTGGCCCATTTTGCTAAGGACGTGAGGGTTTATGTTTCCTCCTGCTCGGTGTGCGCCCAGTGTAAGGCACCTAGACACCTGCCCAGAGGGAAATTAAAACCCCTACCCATTCCACAACAGCCGTGGTCCCACCTATCGGTGGATTTCGTTACAGACCTTCTCCCGTCACAAGGGAACACCACGATCCTGGTCGTTGTGGATCGGTTTTCTAAGTCCTGCCGTCTCATTCCTCTGCCCGGTCTCCCGGTCTCCCTACAGACTGCGGAGGCCCTATTTACACACGTCTTCCGGCACTACGGGGTACCTGAGGATATAGTGTCTGATCGGGGTTCCCAGTTCACCTCAAGGGTCTGGAGGGCGTTCATGGAACGTCTTTGGGTCTCGGTCAGCCTGACCTCAGGGTTTCACCCCGAGAGTAATGGGCAGGTGGAAAGAGTAAACCAGGATGTGGGTAGGTTTCTGCAGTCCTATTGCCAGGACCGGCCGGGGGAGTGGTCGGTTTTCATCCCCTGGGCAGAGATGGCCCAAAACGCCCTCCGCCACTCCTCCACTAACCTTTCTCCATTTCAGTGTGTATTAGTTTATCAGCCGGTCCTGGCACCATGGCATCAGAGCCAGATCGAGGCACCTGCGGTGGAGACCTGGAACGCTGCCCATGTACGCCTGCAACGGGCCATCAGGCGACAAAAGGCAAGCTCTGACCGCCACCACAGTGAGGCCCCGGTGTATGCACCGGGGACCGGGTCTGGCTCTCGACCCGAAACCTGCCCCTTCGCCTGCCCTGCCGGAAGCTGGGGTCGGCGGTTTGTGGGGCCATTTAAAGTCCTGAGGAGATTGAACAAGGTTTGTTATAGGTTACAGCTTCCTCCTGAGTATCGTATTAACCCCTCATTCCATGTGCCTCTCCTTAGGCCGGTGGTAGCTGGTCCACTCCAGGAGTCGGAGGTACGGGAGGTTCCTCAGCCCCCACTGGACATCGAGGGGGCACCGGCGTACTCGGTCCGTTCCATCCTGGATTCGAGGCGTCGGGTGGGGGGCCTGCAGTATCTCGTGGAGTGGGAGGGGTACAGTCCGGAGGAACGGTGCTAGGTCCCTAGGAGGGACATCCTCGATCCCTCCATGTTGAGGGATTTCCACAGTCGTCATCCGACTCGCCCTGCACCGCGTCCTCCTGGCCGTCCCCGAGGCCGATGTCGGCGCACGGCTGGAGCCGCGCGTCAAGGGGGGGTACTGTCACGGATTCAGCCAAGGCTGCTCCTCCTCCTTGCTCGTGCAGGCTTCGGCGTTCGTCGTCACCGGAGTACTAGCTGCTACTGATCTATGTTTCTGTGTTCTACTTGTTTTGTCTTCATTGTACACACCTGGTTCCCATTATGTCTATGATTTGTTCCCTATTTCACGACCCATTTGTTCCCTAGACTCCTGAGTGGCACAGTGGTCTAAGGCACTGCATCGCAGTGCTAACTGTGCCACTAGAGATCCTGGTTCGAATCCAGGCTCTGTCGCAGCCGGCCGCGACCAGGAGACTCATGGGCGGCGCACAATTGGCCCAGCGTCGTCCAGGGTAGGGGAGGGAATGGCCGGCAGGGATGTAGCTCAGTTGATAGAGCATGGCGTTTGCAACGCCAGGGTTGTGGGTTCAATTCCCACGGGGGGCCAGTATAAAAAAAATATGTATTCACTAACTGTAAGTCGCTCTGGATAAGAGTGTCTGCTAAATGACTAAAATGTAAATGTAAATGTTACCCTCTGGCTCCCACTGTGTTGTGTGCGTGTTTGTTCATTGTTTGGTGTTATCGACTGGTGAGCGGGATTGTCCTCCGTGTGGAGTTTATGTTCACTTGTTATTTACGAGTAAAGTACGTTGTCTACTAGCTCTGTGTCCTGCGCCTGACTCCGTCCTACCGCTACACACTGACGCCTGACAAGAACTTCTCTTGATATCTTATTCAGTGAGATGTTACAGTACACAGCACTCCAGGGAATATTTCAAGAACCGTGTCTTAAAATAGTTTAAATAAAACGACTGATTTACATATAAACACTAGAAATGGCATCAGAATGTGTCTGGTCGTGTCCGAAATCTGTCTTGCCTACTACTTACTAAAACTACATACAGTGAGGGAAAAAAGTATTTGATCCCCTGCTGATTTTGTACGTTTTCCCACTGACAAAGACATGATCAGTCTATAATTTTAATGGTAGGTTTATTTGAACAGTGAGAGACAGAATAACAACAAAAAAATCCAGAAAAACGCATGTCAAAAATGTTATGAATTGATTTGCATTTTAATGAGGGAAATAAGTATTTGACCCCTCTGCAAAACATGACTTAGTACTTGGTGGCAAAACCCTTGTTGGCAATCACAGAGGTCAGACGTTTCTTGTAGTTGGCCACCAGGTTTGCACACATCTCAGGAGGGATTTTGTTCCACTCCTCTTTGCAGATCTTCTCCAAGTCATTAAGGTTTCGAGGCTGACGTTTGGCAACTCGAATCTTCAGCTCCCTCCACAGATTTTCTATGGGATTAAGGTCTGGAGACTGGCTAGGCCACTCCAGGACCTTAATGTGCTTCTTCTTGAGCCACTCCTTTGTTGCCTTGGCCGTGTGTTTTGGGTCATTGTCATGCTGGAATACCCATCCACGACCCATTTTCAATGCCCTGGCTGAGGGAAGGAGGTTCTCACCCAAGATTTGACGGTACATGGCCCCGTCCATCGTCCCTTTGATGCGCTGAAGTTGTCCTGTCCCCTTAGCAGAAAAACACCCCCAAAGCATAATGTTTCCACCTCCATGTTTGACGGTGGGGATGGTGTTCTTGGGGTCATAGGCAGCATTCCTCCTCCTCCAAACACGGCGAGTTGAGTTGATGCCAAAGAGCTCCATTTTGGTCTCATCTGACCACAACACTTTCACCCAGTTCTCCTCTGAATCATTCAGATGTTCATTGACAAACTTCAGACGGCCCTGTATATGTGCTTTCTTGAGCAGGGGGACCTTGCGGGCGCTGCAGGATTTGAGTCCTTCACGGCGTAGTGTGTTACCAATTGTTTTCTTGGTGACTATGGTCCCAGCTGCCTTGAGATCATTGACAAGATCCTCCCGTGTAGTTTTGGGCTGATTCCTCACCGTTCTCATGATCATTGCAACTCCACGAGGTGAGATCTTGCATGGAGCCCCAGGCCGAGGGAGATTGACAGTTCTTTTTTGTTTCTTCCATTTGCGAATAATCACACCAACTGTTGTCACCTTCTCACCAAGCTGCTTGGCGATGGTCTTGTAGCCCATTCCAGCCTTGTGTAGGTCTACAATCTTGTCCCTGACATCCTTGGAGAGCTCTTTGGTCTTGGCCATGGTGGAGAGTTTGGAATCTGATTGATTGATTGCTTCTGTGGACAGGTGTCTTTTATACAGGTAACAAGATGAGATTAGGAGCACTCCCTTTAAGAGTGTGCTCCTAATCTCAGCTTGTTACCTGTATAAAAGACACCTGGGAGCCAGAAATCTTTCTGATTGAGAGGGGTCAAATAGTTATTTCCCTCATTAAAATGCAAATCAATTTATAACATTTTTGACATGCGTTTTTCTGGATTTTTTTGTTGTTATTCTGTCTCTCACTGTTCAAATAAACCTACCATTAAAATTATAGACTGATCATTTCTTTGTCAGTGGGCAAACGTACAAAATCAGCAGGGGATAAAATACATTTTTCCCTCACTGTACTGTGTACTATTCATACTACATACTATTTAGAACATACTGTTTCGTAAAAACAAATGCAGTAAGCAACAAATATCAACATACAAGGCTCATCCCGAGAATACGTCTTTTAATTTCCACCATTTGTTAATTTGGTATAGTGCGTCATCTTATCTCATTATCAGCTGTTGAGTCTGGAAAGACGATTCTCTTCCTCAAAAGTGTGCAGCAAATTCTACTAAATGAAAAGCCAAAATGAGTATAACCTGGCATTTAAAGCATACTTGATTATCGGAATA
The DNA here is from genome assembly GCF_020615455.1 of Coregonus clupeaformis. Taxonomy (NCBI): domain Eukaryota; kingdom Metazoa; phylum Chordata; class Actinopteri; order Salmoniformes; family Salmonidae; genus Coregonus; species Coregonus clupeaformis. The sequence continues at coordinate 45,174,401 of NC_059203.1, forward strand.
AATATAATTTAAACCATTTTATTTTCGCATACCTTAAATGCCTACTAATTAGAATGCAAGAATGGTTATTCGGACACGGCCTATGTGTTGTTTTATTGAGCAAATTGAGAGAATCCTACCTCATAACCAAGCACTCTTTCAGGGGTGGCGGGGAGGGCTTCCCAGATCACTTCAATTTGAGCTGCAGACACACTCCTGCCCCAAACCCTCTTAGGAGCCTCACTTGGGACTGTAGAGATAGAGAGCAGGTGAGAACCTCTCACGCAACACCATCAAACACACTAATAGGAAGCAGAAGCAGGCAGAGAATAGACCTGTAGTTTCACTGGAGAGAGCTATATTGCTTGGGCTTGGTTTTTAATGGGATCTGTGACTGACATAAGGGAAGACTATCTTCACGGCAAATTCAATTAACACAGTCCCTCACTGACAGCCCAGTGTAGTAAGTGTCAGCTAGGATTTCCTGTAATCTACCTCTGCAATAACAATAACTAATATCAAGTTGAAACTCCCAGCTTGAGAGGGGGAAAAGTGTCTGAACCAACTTATTTCATGATTACTATTCAAGGTCGTGCCTCCAGAATAAAAAAGATTGAGATTCTTCTTTGCCTTGATGACAGCTTTAGCTACCTGCAGATTCATACTACAGCTATGACAATGTTTGTATTGCTAGTAGTATAAATTGGGATTATGCAGGTTCATTGTTTAGCTAGCTAGCTATCTAGCTACATGTCTAAATAAAAGACTCCACTACACCTGATGATTACATGACTAATCAAGTTAGCCAGGTGTGTCTGGGGGTGATCTATTGTATTTCATGAACATTTGTACATGTCTAGACAATAGCAACCCATCCACTTAGCTAGATGTGGCTGGGGGGTGGTTATAGCATTTATTTCACATGACCCATCAATTTATACAAGTGTGTCTGGGTAAGCGTCATTTAATAATTATACTTTCTGTTTTTGATATTGCTACTATGCAAGTAACCATTTCACTGTACTGTTTACACCTTCTGTATCCTGTGCATGTGACAAATACATTTTATTTGATATAGTGTGTGTTTACCATAGAAGGAAACTAATATCAAGTTGAAACTCCCAGCTTGAGAGGGGGAAAAGTGTCTGAACCAACTTATTTCATGATTACTATTCAAGGTCATGCCACCAGAATAAAAAAGATGAAGGGCTGTTTGAGCGTGATTCCCCTGGCTGCCATCGCCTTTACCTTCCTCTGCGGAGAACACTGTGGCTATGGAACTGAAGGGCCCCTCCCCGCGGTTGTTGTATGCCCCAACCTTCACATCGAACGGCGAGAAGGCCGGGATGGTGTCGTTGCGGAAGACGTATCGGGCCACCCCAGGCGTGGAGATGACCGCTCGCGTCCAAGTGACAGCACCCAGCGGCCGGAAGGCGATGATGTAACCAAAGCCCTCTCCATTCTGCAGTTCCTCAGGCACGGGCTGGGAGCGAAACACAAAACTATAGTGATATTAAAACGCATACAGACAAAGACACTGACACCCCTGCCTTTGTCCTCAAGCACCCGCCAAAGACGGCTTCAACATGAGCTGCAATGATTAGATGCAGTGTTTTCCCCCCTACACCACAACCCACAGATCCTTTTCTCCCTGCATTGGTACATCATTGTGGATGAAGTGGGCTTCAAAGAAACAATCTCTTTCCCTGAGTTGAATCACGTTGGGATGGAGAAATGGCACTCCGAGGCCAGACCCCAGAAGGGAGGGGCTGGCTCTAGTGTAGATCATAAAATTGCTCCATTCAATTCTGCACAATTAAGCAAAACCATTACCAGGCTATGGAGAGAACAGTAAAACCTGACGGATGACTTACCTCCCAAGTTATCACTAATTCAGATTTTGTGCCGCCTCCGCCTCCAACATCAGTGGGAGCTGCATCAGGCACTGTAAGACAAAGCCCAAAGGAGAACAATTATAAGGAGGTTGTTAAATAAAGTTTTAAAAAATACAATAAAAAAAAAATAAGGCAGTTAACATAGCTGAACTACAGGTTTATAAGTCTAGCCTCATGACACAGTTTTAAAATGCATTCACAATATTGTTTTTTATTTTACACTCCACAACTTATTTGTTATTTTTATTTCATATTCTTTTATATTGTATTTGTTTGTGATTTCTTTTGGTATTCTTTCTTAAAACGACATTGTTGCTTAAGGGCTTGTAAGTAAGCATTTTACTGTAAGGTCTACACCTGTTGTATACGGCGCATGTGACAAATAAAATGTGATTTGATTCTCCCTTGATACTAGCGACCCGACATGTTTTGGAGTATATCGTCCTACTCAAATACCAAGTGTCACAATGAATAAACAACTTATTTTTTTATTTAGCTGTTAAGTTTAATAGTCAGAAAACACAATTTTACTTGACAACTGTTTTGTGCATAGCACTGCACAAAAGATTTGCGGACCACTCATGTGCATCCTGATGTGTATTTACCCAAAGTAAATGGTCCATCACATTTAATCTGTCACATCAGCAACTGGTTCAAGCAGCATTTAATGTTAGATGTCAGGGGTCTGTGTATTTCACTTTGTGTGTGTGTTTGTGTGTGTGTCTGCATATGTATTCTAGAGAGAGTAGAGGAGTGAAACTCACTGGCATCCTCTGTCCTGGTCTTGGCTGAGGCTGGACTAGGCTCTCCCATGCCCACACTGTTGCGGGCCACCACCCGGAACTCATACTCCACCCAGGCATTCAGACCCACTACAGTGGCTGTCAACGTGTTGCCATTGATCTCCTCAGGAACTGGAAGTGGAAAGGAGAGCGTTCAACATTACCATATACATAAGCATGGCTAAGGTGTGCTCTGTTCGTACTGTATGCTAGGTGTATTAGCTACCTGTGTCCACAGCTTGCCAGCCCACAGTGAAGGGTGTCCTGACCTGGATGATGTAGCCGGTGATAGGGCTGCCGTTGTCCCTACCAGGTTTCCAGGAGAGCTGGGCCGTGCTATCTGTGATCTCCTCCACCACTACAGTGTCCGGGGGCCCGGGGGGACCTGACTCAATCAGACAATTAGCAAAGTGAGCCTCCACAACACCCTCACACCACCACCCCCCCATTCCCAACTCATTATGCTCTTGCCTTTACTGCTGTCCCATTACATATCAAGGCCATCACACTCCATCTAATTAAGGGCTGTGTCCTTGGTCCGGCTTCACAGAAGCCTTTAATTCAGACGTGTGATATGTGAGGCTGAGAAGTGATTAAGAACACAGGATCACTAACACCGAACAGGGACATGGGAGGGGACAATTTGTGAAGAGAGAAAGCGCAAGAGAAAGAGAGATAGAGATTGAGAGAGAGATAGTTAGTGAGTGACACATAGATACAGTGAGTGAGACAGAGAGATATTGAGTGAGCGATAGACAGTGAGTGAGAGAGAGACAGTGAGTGAGAGAGATACAGCATGATTGAGAAGCACAGAATATATGTGACTCGTTTCAGGAAGCTAGGCATTTGTCGCACGTCACTACTTCACATGAGAGGCATTTGAACACATACAGTACCAGTCAAAAGTTTGGACACACCTACTCATTCAAGGGTTTTTCTTTATTTTTACTATTTCTTACATTGTAGAATAATAGTGAAGACATCAAAACTATGAAATAACACACATGGAATCATGGAGTAACCAAAAAGGTCTTAAACAAATCAAAATATATTTTATATTTGAGATTCTTCAAATAGCCACACTTTGCCTTGATGACAGCTTTAGCTACCTGCAGATTCATACTACAGCTATGACAATGTTTGTATTGCTAGTAGTATAATTTGGGATTATGCAGGTTCATTGTTTATCTAGCTAGCTATCTAGCTACATGTAAAAAAAAAAAAGACTCCACTACACCTGATGATTACATGACTGATCAAGTTAGCCAGGTGTGTCTGGGGGTGATCTATTGTATTTCATGAACATGTGTACATGTCTAGACAATAGTGACCCATCCACTTAGCTAGATGTAGCTGGGGGGTGGTTATATTATTTATTTCACATGACCTATCAATTTATACAAGTGTGTCTGGGTAAGCGTTATTTAATAATTATACTTTCTGCTTTTGATATTGCTACTATGCAAGTAACCATTTCACTGTACCGTTTACACCTTCTGTATCCTGTGCATGTGAAAAATACATTTTATTTGATACAGTGAGGGAAAAAAGTTATTTAATCCCCTGCAGATTTTGTACGTTTGCCCACTGACAAAGACATGACCAGTCTATAATTTTAATGGTAGGTTTATTTGAACAGTGAGAGACAGAATAACAACAAAAAAATCCAGAAAAATGCATGTCAAAAATGTTATAAATTGATTTGCATTTTAATGAGGGAAATAAGTATTTGACCCCTCTGCAAAACATGACTTAGTACTTGGTGGCAAAACCCTTGTTGGCAATCAGAGAGGTCTCCAGGTTTGCACACATCTCAGGAGGGATTTTGTCCCACTCCTCTTTGCAGATCTTCTCCACGTCATTAAGGTTTTGAGGCTGACGTTTGGCAACTCGAACCTTCAGCTCCCTCCACAGATTTTCTATGGGATTAAGGTCTGGAGACTGGCTAGGCCACTCCAGGACCTTAATGTGCTTCTTCTTGAGCCACTCCTTTGTTGCCTTGGCCGTGTATTTTGGGTCATTGTCATGCTGGAATACCCATCCACGACCCATGTTCAATGCCCTGGCTGAGGGAAGGAGGTTCTCACCCAATATTTGACGGTACATGGCCCCGTCCATCGTCCCTTTGATGCGGTGAAGTTGTCCTGTCCCCTTAGCAGAAAAACACCCCCAAAGCATAATGTTTCCACCTCCATGTTTGACGGTGGGGATGGAGTTCTTGGGGTCATAGGCAGCATTCCTCCTCCTCCAAACATGGCGAGTTGAGTTGATGGCAAAGAGCTCGATTTTGGTCTCATCTGACCACAACACTTTCACCCAGTTCTCCTCTGAATCATTCAGATGTTCATTGGCAAGCTTCAGACGGGCCTGTATATGTGCTTTCTTGAGCAGGGGGACCTTGCGGGCGCTGCAGGATTTCAGTCCTTCACGGCGTAGTGTGTTACCAATTGTTTTCTTGGTGATTATGGTCCCAGCTGCCTTGAGATCATTGACAAGATCCTCCCTTGTAGATCTGGGCTGATTCCTCACCATTCTCATGATCATTGCAACTCCACGAGGTGAGATCTTGCATGGAGCCCCAGGCCGAGGGAGATTGACAGTTATTTTGTGTTTCTTCCATTTGCGAATAATCGCACCAACTGTTGTCACCTTCTCACCAAGCTGCTTGGCGATGGTCTTGAAGCCTATTCCAGCCTTGTGTAGGTCTACAATCTTGTCCCTGACATCCTTGGAGAGCTCTTTGGTCTTGGCCATGGTGGAGAGTTTGGAATCTGATTGATTGATTGCTTCTGTGGACAGGTGTCTTTTATACAGGTAACAAATTGAGATTAGGAGCACTCCCTTTAAGAGTGTGCTCCTAATCTCAGCTCGTTACCTGTATAAAAGACACCTGGGAGCCAGAAATCTTTCTGATTGAGAGGGGGTCAAATACTTATTTCCCTCAATAAAATGCAAATCAATTTATAAAAAATTTTTACATGCATTTTTCTGGATTTTTTTGTTGTTATTCTGTCTCTCACTGTTCAAATAAACCTATCATTAAAATTATAGACTGTTCATGTCTTTGTCAGTGGTCAAACGTACAAAATCAGCAGGGGATCAAATACTTTTTTCCCTCACTGTATAGTGTGTGTTTACCATAGAAGGCAATGTGAAGAACAACATGACCTGCACCAAAGTCAGATTAGGATATAGGCCAAGTACTAGTTAGTGTATTTTTACCTGGAGTTTCCTTATTGTAGGCTACTACTTTCACCACTTTTAGTCTTGAAATCTTCGGTTGTTTACTACACTACTCACTCTGTTTAGCATATGCCCTCACATGTGAATCCTTAAAGAGATAGGTGGGGCTAAGGCTTAAGAGGGTGTGAATGATGTTGAATGGGTGTAGACAAAGAAGAACTCTCCAGTAGGTGTATAAAGAAATTAATGGGCCATTTTCTCAAAAGTGTGGTTACAAGTTTATCCACTTTCAAAGCAGAATTACTTTCACATTGTTCTGTAACTGCAGTTTATGATATAACATTTTCGAGCTCTGAGTGTCTACTTTTATCCAATGTAAAAAATATCATTAAAAATGTTGCTACATAGGACCAAATCCAGGTGGTGGGTCACATATATGCTCCAAAGATGATGTTGTTCGCTCTACTGTTTCATTATACAGATGCTTCTATGTTTTTTGTCAATGTGTAAATGAGTCAATTAAAACCATTCTCTGTAACAAACAATGGCTTTCCAAAACACCCGGGACAGCTATTACAGGGTGTTATGGGCATGCAATGTATGCCAATGTAAATCACTAGAGATATGCTACAATGATGAGATATGATACACTGCGCCTAACACATATCAACTACCGCTGTGGAAGCTGCAGTCACAAATGTACCAGTGTCACATTGCGTGCCATTTTTTAATTTAGCAATGCCAAATATTGTCTTTCAAAAACATGTCATAAAAATGCAATGTTCTCATTACACCAACACCTTCCATTGTTACATTTGTATACCATGTCATGTCATGAAATGTAAAAACAATATGTGTAAGATCATTATGTCTGCAGAGTTCTCACCAAACTGAATACATCGTCCTATTTGGCATTATGGTTATATTTGACATTTAGCAGATGCTCTTATCCAGAGTGACTTACAGGAGCAATTAGGGTTAAGTGCCTTGCTCAAGGGTACATCGACATATTTTTCACCTAGTCGGCTCGGGATTCGCACCAGCGACCTTTCGGTTACTGGCCCAATGCTCTTAACCGCTAGGCTACCTGCCGCCACATAGGTAGCTTGGCAGCAAGTTTTATTAACCATTATTACTCACATAGGCCTATAAAATTATAGTCTGGTTGCCAGTCTGTTTAGATTACATTCCACTGCTTGTACTCCATGCATGGCATGTGCCACATTTTGAGCACATGACATGGAGTACAATGACTGGAATGTAAGCTAAACAGACTGGTACCCAGACTAATAACATTAAGTATGCCATCTAGATTGCAATTTCAGCACCAATTTATTGCATTAATTTTAATTCTGTCAAAGTGCTTACAATACTTTATATTGCAAGCTCTAAGATCAAACATTCACAGCCAGAACTATATTGTATTTTGACACTCAAACTTTTCTAAAGAAGCTAAAATGTAATCACTTCTGAGAAATAAGTCCCTGTACAAATGTGAATCTCATAGCCTGCTAAATGGCATATTATTATTATTATCATCATTCATAGCCAGAGTGAACTGAACATGAATTCCATAGAGGCACCCTTACAACCTTAACAGTTGGTTCTCTTACCTTTCACAACCAAGATGGCTGAAGCAGACAAGCTTTCCACGTCGGTGTTGATAACACAGACATACTTTCCCCCGTGATTCAGCTGGATGTTACGAATCATCATATCTCCTGAGATGCTCTACAAGGGAAAACAATAACACACAAGAAAAGCTGGTGTAAGATCAAGAAATAAAAAGGAAATACACTCTGAACTGTTTCATAATTCTCTCTGAGCAACTGCATGTGTGATCCTACTGTAGGTTGATTAATAAATACATGTATTACATTGGAGCAATAGCATGTGCAACTACCTTCTTTTTCTTTCCAAGTGTGACTGTAGCTTTAAAATTGAGAAAGCTCTGTGCATGGAGCTGCATGTGGTCCCCTCAGGTCACAGAGTCTTGTGACACACGGAAACCAGCAAGAACGTGAGCTGTGTTCTAAACAAACAGTCCTGTTGGCTATCCTTCAGGCACTGCATGCTCCCCTACTCAGCCTCGCACAGGACCACCAAAACAAACACACAACGGCTAATTGGCAAGATGATCCTAATTATTCAAGAATTACATAAGCAGGGATGAGAAATTAGTACGACTTACAGACTAAGAGCTAATATTGTTCTAAATAAAACAGTATGCTCTTTCACGCCATGGGGAAACTAAAGCTGATAAACTATTGAAAAACCTAAAGAGGAGTGAGGGGATGAAATAGCTTCAGTTAATCTTCCCATCTGCCATGGAGGCTTAAGTACAGTTACAGAAGTCAATGTGGAAGAGCTATCACATTTAAATGTCTTCATATTTTAAAGTGAGTGATATGGGAACATCTTTATATGCAGTTAACTATTAGGCACATAGCAATGCTACCCATCACTCTATCCGGGGAGTGGGACTCATATTCTAAAAATCCAGAGCCAATGTTCACTTAGTGAAGTGGTCTGTCACACATACATGGCATGTCATCCTTCAGGACTCCTTTTAAAATAGAGTGTGTTTGTCTGGAGAGGATTCACCTAAGGGCTAAGCAGGTTAGACACACTCAAGCTACGCCAAATTTCATCAACTCACTGGGCAGTGACCACAGCTCGGCTAGGCTCGGTTGCAATTGGGCATGAACGCCCCGAGGATCCTCACCTCTCGGGGGCAAAGACAAAGCAGAGCAGAGCGGCACTTATGTGTGGCTGAGGGACGGCATGGCACTCCTCTCTTCTGACAGGCTAACATGCTCATGCCATGTCTGCCTCTGACATGCCAGCCAGCAGCTGTCTGACTGGAGAGCGAGGGGTTAAATTCCATGCCTTGCCAGGCAGGAAGCTATGAGGCAGATCTGGCTTAATTATGTTAATTAATTCATCAGACGCTGTTGAGAGGAGCTGGTAATCTCCCTGGGCATGGGGATATGGAATATGTGAAAACTGTATCTCATTATTTGTGTGTCCACATGTCAATGTCATTTGTAATTGCCATTTGTCTATCCACGCAGGAGTGAACTTAGCATGACCACAACGTGGGAGGGGTTCAACTCTGATATCAACGTAAACTTTGATCCATGAATTTAGTTTATTCAGCTATATCCGTACAATGAACCATGGGTGAATAATGGATCCATAAAACAGTGATAAATGATTCTCTAAAACAATTTGGCAGAGACGAGCGCAGAACAAATGACTGTGCTCGTCTATCAAAAGGAACACATATTTTAGACAAAGAGTAGTCTCTTATCGTTAATTGAAGGCATGAGGAATTCAAATGAACATTTTACTGGTGCCAAGGCTTGCCCTTGGTTAATGCCAGCCAACTCATTACAAATTATTTCAGGGCACAAGACTCATAAATAGGTATGCAAATTCAATTACGGCAAAGAGAGATGATAACAAAATGATCTCCCTTGAGGTGGAGAAATTAGAAGTTTGAGGGATGAAAAGTATAAAGACTTTTAATTCATCAGGCTTCTTCTACCATTGAAACAGCTTAAAGATTAGTAGGATCTCCTATGAAATACTGTGGCTTTCACCTTTATATTGTCTTACGAATAAGATCGCAATTCTTATGGGCTGTCCGATAGACAGGGAGTTAAAAGGTAAATGGAAGAGTCATTGAAAAATAGGAAATATAACTTCAAGCAATGGAAGTTAAATACAGCCTATTGAAGCTTCGCTTCAATGCTAAAACTGCTGCTAAGATTTGATCCCAACACATGCTTCATTAGTACTTTTCTTGTATACACGTTTAATAAAGTAGCCTACAGTGTGAAGGTAGGGCTTTTAGAGGTTTTTAGGAAGTAGCTAACCTATTACACAGAGATTATACAGAGTTTCCAAACGAAGCATATTATTTTGCAGTCTGCCACACTGTGTGAAACAATTAATCCTAGAATAGCCTCACAGCAGTTGTCCACTGCTCCTGATGACTCACCCCTCCTACTCTGTCGAAATGGTCAGCGTCCCCGTGGAAGTCTATGAGCTGCCCGTTGAAGGCCCAGGAGAAAGAGACATCCAGGGCTGGATCGCTGGCTGTCTGGCAGGGCAGCACAATACTCTCGCCAACAATGATCTCCATGTTAGCAGGCCTCTGGGTGATTCTGGTGGGCTCTGTCCAGACAATGACAGCTTAGTATGCATCTTAATACTCTCTGGGTGGGAACCATTACGCTCAAACAACCCTAGTGTTTAGATTATAACTATATCATACTATCACTACGACAAGGATCATCATAGCTACATGTGTCTTGGTTCTAGCACTTAACTTTAAAAAAAAATCTGGTTGACACTTCGTATTTGCATGGTCAACTTGGGGGGAAATGTTTGAAGTAGGATTATGCAAGCAGAATGCATTCCCAATGGTGGCTGTAGAGAATTGGATGCAGTGGAGTATGGGAGCCTTGTAAGAGAAAGGTCAGGATAATTAAATTCCATTAGATTAAAGGGATCAGCTGTTGGCGTAAAACTTTAAATTAGCGATTGAGAAAAACAAGGGAGGTGGAGACAGACGTTTACAACACATGTACCAGATAACTGCATCAACACGTTAAGTCTCCGCATCCATAAGTAATTACCTTTACTTAATTGCAGTACAATAACTTCTTGCCTATTTAAGCACCATTTCAATTGCTTTAATTAGAAAATAACAACCTTGACCGTGTTAAGTTGTACAGACAAAATAGTAACGATCACTTTCATTAGGTGTTAGGCTGGAATTATTAGTACGATTATCAGCACAAGTAAGTACATACAAATATCAGACAGTACACTCAAAAAAATGCTGGGTTGTTTGGATGACCCAACTACTGGGTTGCAGGCATTGGGCCACTTAATTAGGTTGTTTTCTTTAAGAAGAGTAAGATTGGGTTGTTGATGCTGGGTTAATAATGCTGGGTAATTGAGATATGACCCAGTGGGTCAGATCAGAAAACTGGAGGCGTGGCTTAGTAGGGGTGTGGGTTTCAGATAGTTATTTTTGCCCACCTGTGAAAGTAAATGTAATTCATGTTAATCTGTTCTGTTGTATTGTTGTCACGTTAAGGTTGAATACTGACAGTTTTGTAGCTTCATTGAAGCTTTTTGAAGTGTGGGCTGCAGGTAGCCTAGTGGTTAGAGCATTAGGCCAGTATCCGAAATGTTGCTGGTTTGAATACCCGAGCCTGCAAGATGAAAAATCTGTCGATATACCCTAGTTTTGGGGCGATGGCTCAGGGCTTATTGGGAGAATATGTTATGATAGCTCACCTGTGATGAACAGCCTTCCAGTGGTGCTTGCAGTCCCAAACTGATTCTTAGCGATGCACGTGTAGCTTCCCGCATCCCTCCTGGTCACATTAGCAATCTTCAGTGTCCCGTTGGGAAGCAGAGTAATCCTGGGGGATGAGTAACAGAGATTCAGAGCTTTTGCTTGGGTAGAGAACAGAAGTGCCGTGTCTAAATCCAGTCCAAGTGCTAGGATGCATCATCACCTTCATTTCAACACCATTTACATGTTTCCTTCTATTCCAACAGAGGAAAGCCCAACTGTAATTTTAGAAAATGGACTTTGCATTTTTCCATTTCCTATGAAGATTGGTGTCCTAATGTCAATCATTCCACCCAGGCTTGTCATTCAAGCGATTGTTATCTGCATGTGCATTTTTGTATTTGAACATAATAAGACTGAATGACTGAAATGTAAGTCTTCGCATATACTAACCATTCAATATGCACAAACGCTGCATACTACATTGACTATCTACTGTATATATACATTTTTGCAGGGCTTTGTTTTCTTCTCATTTGCCTGTCCTCCTATTCATCCACACATGCAAATATTATAATAACACATAACTACACTTTGTGAATGGAAGAGAATTCATCCTGGGTTCCATACTACCTTTCGTTTCTCTGCAGGATCTCATTGCCTTTCTTCCACAGGCTAATTGCCCGGGGCGAGGCTTGGGGCTTGCACTCCAAAGCCACGTTACTGCCTGAGCAAGCTTTTAGCAGGGCCTTCAGTGGATTCTTGGAGAAACTGGGAGGTGATGCTAGAGAAGACACAGGGGGTGAAAAACGTGAAGAAGACAACTTGAACCAACTCCCAGATCAACTGTGCTGAGCTGAGCTGAGATTGACTCTCATTCCCTCCCTCCTTCCCCTACCCTCTGGCATAAAAGCCACGATCTCCATAGGATCTGCTCCAAGGCTTCAGCAATGAAGCCATAGCCCCCCTAAAGACCAGTCCTCACTACACAGTATGGGATTCTCTAAACTTTGGGCTTCATCTGTCATCATCACATTTGTCAGCCATCATCGGAGACCCCCAGTGTCATTAAATATCAAGACAGAATTGGATTTCTCATCCAGTAGGTCAGATAGAACTCATCAAAGCTCTCCAAATAAATCGATATGTAATCTACATGAGAAAGCCCTCTGATGCCACTATGCAACGTATTTGTAGTATCAAAATCAATATAATGATTGAAACTAAAATGAGACACTCCATCAGATTCATATTTTCTTCTTTGGAGCCGAAGTGGCATTAAATGAGGCAGCAGAGTGATTTTTGAAAAGGGCAATCGCAGGATGCTAGTTTTACCTTTAAGAATATGATCAAACAGACAGCAAGATAGACACACATAAAAAGCGGAGAGGAAAGCAATCTTACCTAACACCATTAGCTCAGCGCTGGAATAAATAATGCCATGTTTGTTTTCCGCCACACACTGATACATCCCGGTGTCTGACAGGTTTAATGCTGCTATGGAGAGAGCCCCGTTTTCAATTTGTACCCGGCCCTGTGGATGAGAAAGCAGACAGATCTGCATACGTATTGCTGGAGCAGTCGAATATGTCCACAGGCGTAAATGCAATTACTTGTACACTATGAAGAGACGAAGAGAGCAAGAGACGAGAAGAAAATACATTTTATAGCCCTCTGTTGCAGTATGTATGCTCAGATTGGGGCTAACAAATGCTGACCTGCAGCTTCAATGAAAATAAAAAAAGCAATGTTGACAATACCAGTAGAACACTAATAAGCAATTTATTTTCCATGGCCATCCAGTTGGAAAAGCCACTAAGACAGGTCTGATTTTTTTTGCTGATGTCTTGCTCAGCCTGAATTTTAACCCCATCAGCTGTTCAGAGAGCCTGTACCACGGCACACTATGGTGGAGATGTTGATGTGATGTGTCTGTGGGACAGGTCCCTCAGATCGGATCCATCACAGTGCTGTGAAGGGGGGAGGAACGCTCTGCATGCTCAGAGCTGGTGGTTGCCAGGGCTCCATACATACCTCTGCCATTAGGTTGTCTCCATTCTTCAGCCAGCTGTAGGAGGGCTTGGGCTTCCCGTTAGCCTTACACTCCCAGAACAGGTTCTCCTCAATGGACAGGGCCCCGTCGATCATTGTCTGGAGCCAATGGGGTTTCGCTATGAAAAGAGGGAATATGCAAATGTCAGGGACATAATGACAATAAAAAAGCCAACTGAGTCAAGACTGAAAATGAATTGTTATCATGGACCACTGAAATAATATCAGCATTGAATGAATATTCCATCTTTTCACACAATTACTATGCTAATCTCACTGAGCGTTCTAAACTGCCAGGTTTTCTATCAGACGACCAAGGCCACAGCCAGTATTCCGACTCCAAGCCTACATTAAAAAATGTGGATATCTATTACAACAGCACATTGACTCATAAGTCTCTCTGGACTTTAAACGGATCACTTACCATGGAAGGAGATACGACCTCGTGCAGCGTTTTTGCCTCTGCTATTTTCTGCCACACACTCGTACGTCCCTGTGTCTTCCTGCTGGAAATTTGGAATTTCAAGGACTGCGTTGGAGTTCTTCATCTTAACCTTACTGGGAAATGGGACGCCACTGGTTCTCCTCCAACTTATTTCTGGGACTGGGCTGCAACATTAGGAAAGAAAAAAAGCCCTAATGACGACGACTGTCTGAGGTGGAAAAAATTTGATTAACTGTACAGAAGCTTTAACTGTGTAATGGAATTCCATTCTTCTCTAAGGAGGAGGCTGCCAAAGCCTTTAGAATTACTGTAACCATACAAATCTGTCTCTCATCCACTTTCACTGTCTCAAATTTCTGTGGCTTTGCTTTCCTGGGAGATATATGAAAGGACGTTTGATTTTCACATCCTTACGATGTGATATTGCTTTCTGTAGCCCCTTGGGAATCTGTGATATTTGTTTGTTTATCCCCATTAGCTTTTGCAGAGGCAGCACCTATTCTTCCTGGGGTCCACAAAAAAACACAAAACATGACAAGTAACGAAACACTGATAAACTGACAGACAAGAGCAGTCACACACATTTTAAATACAATGATATACAAACAATTCAAAAAGACAAAACAAAAAAATGTGTGTGTTAGATTGTGTCTGTGTGTGCGTGTGTTTGTGTGTCACCTCACAGTCCCCGCCATTCCATTAGATGTTGTCACACCCTGGCTCTGGGTCTCTAGATGTTGAGCCAGGGTGTGTTCATTCTGTTGTGTTTATTTCTATGTTGGCTAGAGTGACTCCCAATCAGAGGCAACGAGTGTCAGCTGTCGTTGGTTGTCTCTGATTGGGAGCCATATTTAAACTGTCTGTTTTCCCTTTGTGTTTGTGGGTTTTTGTTCCGTGTTCGGTCATTGTTACCGTGGACTTCACGAGTCATTTCTTGTTTTGTTGATTGTGTTCTATTATCACTAAAGATAATAAAGTTAAACATGTTCGTTCATCACGCTGCGCCTTGGTCTGTTCAATACGACGATCGTGACAGAAGAACCCACCATACAAGGACCAAGCAGCGTGTCCAGGAGCAGGCAGCCTGGACATGGGAGGAGATATTGGACGGGAAAGGATCCTGGACTTGGAAGGAGATACAGGCCGGGATGGATCGGCGTCCGTGGGAAGAGACGGTGGAGGCGCGCCGTAGAGAGGAGCAGCGGCGCCAAAGGTGTCAACGTCGGACAGGCGAGAGGCAACCCCAGAAAATGTTTAGGGGGGGGGCACACGGCATGGACGACGGGGCTGACGGAGGCAGAAAAGGGGCGGATTCAGAAGGCCACCAGGTTACGGGTACACCGCCCTGTACGTCCTGTGCGGATGCCTCACACAGAGTGTGTGAGGGTAGGCATTCAGCCAGGACGGGTTGTGGCCGCTCTTCCTCCAGGTCTCCTATCCGTCTCCACAGCCCGGTTCGGCCTGTCCCTGCTCCACGCACCGAAGCCTACGGGGTGCGTCGCCAGCCCAGTCCGGCCTGTCCCTGCTCCACGCACCAAGTCTACGGTGCGCGTCGCCAGCCCGGCCCGGCCTGTCCCTGCTCCACGCACCAAGTCTACGGTGCGCGTCGCCAGCCCGGCCCGGCCTGTCCCTGCTCCACGCACCAAGTCTACGGTGCGCGTCGCCAGCCCGGCCCGGCCTGTTCCTGCCACTCGCACCAAGTATACGGTGCGCGTCGCCAGCCCGGCCCGGCCTGGTTCCTGCCACTCGCACCAAGTATACGGTGCGCGTCGCCGAGCCCGGCCCGGCCTGTTCCTGCCACTCGCACCAAGTATATCTGGTGCGCGTCACCAGCCGGCCCGGCCTGTTCCTGCCACTCGCACCAAGTATACGGTGCGGCGTCGCCAGCCGGCCCGGCCTGTTCTGCCACTCGCACCAAGTCTACGGTGCGCGTCGCCAGCCCGGCCCGGCCTGTTCCTGCCACTGCACTAAGCCAGGTGCGAGACGTCCAGCCTGGTAAGGCCCGTTCCTCCTCCACGCACCAAGCCGGGGTGCGAGCGTCAGCCTGGTAAGGCCCGTCCCTCCTCCATGCACAAGCCAGGGGTAACGAGTCGTCAGCCTGGTAAGGCCCGTTCCTCCTCCACGCACCAAGCCAGGGGTGCGAGTCGTCAGCCTGGTAAGGCCCGTTCCTCCTCACGCACCAGGCCAGGTGCGCGTCGTCAGCCTGGTAAGGCCCGTTCCTCCTCCACGCACCAGGCCAGGGGGTGCGCGTCGTCAGTCCAGCACAACCTGTGCCTGGGTCACCGGTGCCTGGTAAGGTACCGGTCAACTCTCCACTATGGAGCTGAAGCTAACCGCTCCTGCTGTCCAGTTCAGCTCCAGCCAGCGGGGCCAGACTGGACCAGGCGCTATGGGGGTTTATTGGAGGGTGGTGGGCAAGGCCGGAGCCAGAACCGCCGCCGAGGAGGTATGCCCACCCAGCCCTCCCTGTTTTGTTGCAAGTTGAGGCGCGGTCGCAGTCCCGCGCCTTTAGGGGGGGGGGTACTGTCACACCCTGGCTCTGGGACTCTAGATGTTGAGCCAGGGTGTGTTCATTCTGTTGTGTTTATTTCTATGTTGGCTAGAGTGACTCCCAATTAGAGGCAACGAGTGTCAGCTGTCGTTGGTTGTCTCTGATTGGGAGCCATATTTAAACTGTCTGTTTTCCCTTTGTGTTTGTGGGTTTTTGTTCCGTGTTCGGTCATTGTTACCGTGGACTTCACGAGTCGTTTCTTGTTTTGTTGATTGTGTTCTATTATCACTAAAGATAATAAAGTTAAACATGTTCGTTCATCACGCTGCGCCTTGGTCTGTTCAATACGACGATCGTGACAGATGTTGTTTAATATTTTTTTAAAGGTAATTTTGCTGTTTGCTTGAGTAATTGGAGATGGGAGTTCCATGCGATCATGGCTCTGTATAATACTGTGCGTTGCCGTGAATTCCTGGTGGCATGTCTTGTGGGTGTTTGAGCTGAATGTTATTTGATTATGCAGACAATCTGGAATTTTCATTAAAGTAATACTTCTCATAAAAACTAGGAGAAGCAGTTAATCTCTCGTCAACCCTCAACCAGGAAAGACTGGCATGCATGCTGTTGATGTTAGTTCTGTATGTGCAGTTATGGGAAAGCTATGTTGCTGCTCAGTTTTGAGCCAGCTGCAGCTTTGTTAGGTCTTTCTTTGCTGCACCTGACCATATTACCAGACAGTAATCAAGATGGGACAAGATCAGAGCCTGAACAACTTGTACAGTTGATCTTTGTGTCAAAAACGCAGAACATCTTTTTATAACAGACATACCCCTCCCCATCTTCACAACAACTTGGTCAATTTGACTTGACCATGATAATTAACCATCCAATATTATACCTAGGAGTTTAGCTTCCTCAACTTGCTCAATGGTCACACCCTTTGTACACAACTCCAGTTGAGGTTTAGGTCTTAGAGAATGTTTTGAACCAAATACAATGGTTTTAGTTTTAGATGTAGTTAAGACCAGTTTATTATTAAATCACCCATTCTGATACTGACTGTAACTCCTTATTTAGAATTTCAGTGAGCTCACTGGCTTCGGGTGCTGACATGTAGAGTGTGGAATCATCCGCATACATAGTCATTCTAGCTTCATGTAAGACCAGTGGCAAATCATTTGTAAAAATAGAGAAGAGTTACAGCCCAAGGCAACTGCCCTGAGGGACTCCGCACTGTACTTATCTGATGTTAGAGAAGCTTCCATTGAAGAACACTCTCTGGGCTCTATTGGATACATAACTCTGCAACCATGTGATGGCAGGTGATGTAAAGCTATAGCAAGTGAGTTTCTTCAATAACAATTTATTATCAATAACATCAAAGGCTGCACTGAAATCTAACAATACAGCTCCAACTATCATCTTTTTATCCATTTCTTTTAAACAATCATCTGTCATCTGAGTCAGTGCAGTACAAGTTGAGTGCCCTTCTCTATATGCATGCTGAAAGTCAGTAGTTAACTTGTTCTCTGAAAAATAGCATTGTATTTGGTCAAACACAATTCTCTCAATCAGTTTACTAAGAGCAGGCAGCAAACTGATTGGACGGCTGTTAAAGACATCAAAGGGTTAGGCAGTGGAATTACTTTAGCTTCCTTCCACACCTGTGGACACACACTCCTTTAGGCTTTGGTTAAAGATATAGCAAATAGCGGTGGCAATACAGTCTGCTACCATTCTCAATAGTTTCCCATCAAGGTTGTCTATATCTGGTGGCTTTTCATTATTGATGGATAACAATAGTTTTTCCATCTCTCCCACACTAAATTGACCAAATTCAAAACAGCAATCCTTCTCTTTCGTTATTAGATATTTTATAGAAAAATATGATGGTTCACTGTTCAATGTTGTCATTTCACTTCTGAGTTTTTCCACTTTACTAGTGAAATAGTCATTGAAATTATTGGCAACATCGAATGTTTTTAAAAATAAATAAATGACCCATCAACTTCAATGAACGATGGAGATTAATTGGGTTTTCCGCCAATGATATAATTTAAGGTATTCCAAAGTTTTTTTCCATTGTGTTTTATGTCATTTATCTTGGTTTGGTAATATAGTTTCTTATTCTTTTTGTTTAGTTTAGTCACAAAATGTCTCAATTTACAGTATGTCAACCAATCAACTGAGTAGCCTGACTTATTTGCCACCTCTTTCGCATAATTTCAAATCAAATCAAATCGTATTTCTCACATGCGCCGAATACAACAGGTCTAGACCTTACTGTGAAATGCTCACAAGTCCTTAACCAACAATGCAGTTCAAGAAAGAGTTAAGAAAATATTTACTAAATAAACTATAGTAAAAAATAAAATATCAATAAAAAGTAACACCATAAAATAACAATAACAAGGCAATATACAGGGGGTACCGGTACCGAGTCAATGTGCGGCAGTACAGGTCAGTCGAGGTAATTTGTACATGTAGGTAGGGGTAAAGTGACTATGCATAGATAATAAACAGCGAGTAGCAGCAGTGTAAAAACAAAGGGAGGGGGAAGGTGTCAATGTAAATAGTCCGGGTGGCCATTTGATTAATTGTTCAGCAGTCTTATGGCTTGGGGGTAGAAGTTGATAAGGAGCCTTTTAGTTCTAGACTTGGCGCTCCGGTACTGCTTGCCGTGCGATAGCAGAGAGAACAGTCTATGACTTGGGTGACTGGAGTCTTTGACAATTATTTTCTCTGACACAGTCTAGTATATAGGTCCTGGATGGCAGGAAGCTTGGCCCCAGTGATGTATTGAGACGTATGCACTACCCTCTGTAGCGCCTTATGGTCAGATGCCGAGCAGTTGCCATACAAGGCGGTGATGCAACCGGTCAGGATGCTCTCAATGGTGCAGCTGTATAACGTTTTGAGGATCTGGGGACCCATGCCAAATCTTTTCAGGCTCCTGAGGGGGAATAGGTGTTGTTGTGCCCTCTTCACGACTGTCTTGGTGTGTTTGACCATGATCGTTTGTTGGTGATGTGGACACCAAGGAACTTGAAACTCTCAACCTGCTCCACTACAGCCCCGTTGATGTTAATAGGGGGGCTGTTCGGCCCGCCTTTTCCTGTAGTCCACGATCAGCTCCTTTGTCTTGATCACATTGAGGGAGAGGTTGTTGTCCTGGCACCACACTGCCATGTCTCTGACCTCCACCCACACTACCAGGTCTCATCGTTGTCGGTGATCAGGCCTACCACTGTTGTGTCGTCAGCAAACTTAATGATGGTGTTGGAGCCGTGTTTGGCCACGCGGTCGTGGGTGAACAGGGAGTACAGGAGTGGACTAAGCACACACCCCTAAGGGGCCCCAGTGTTGAGGATCAGCGTGGCAGATGTGTTGTTGCCTTTCCTTAGCACCTGGGGGCGGCCCGTCAGGAAGTCCAGGATCCAGTTGCAGAGGGAGGTGTTTAGTCCCAGGGTCCTTAGCTTAGTGATGAGCTTTGTGGGCACTATGGTGTTGAACGCTGAGCTGAAGTCAATGAACAGCTTTCTCACATAGGTGTTCCTTTTGTCGAGATGGGAGAGGGCAGTGTGGAGTGCGATTGAAATTGCGACATCTGTGGATCTGTTGGGGCGGTGTGCGAATTGGAGTGGGTCTAGGGTTTCTGGGATGATGGTGTTGATGTGAGCCATGACCAGCCTTTCAAAGCACTTCATGGCTACCGACGTGAGTACTACGGGGCGGTAATAATTTAGGCAGGTTACTTTTGCTTCCTTGGGCACAGGGACTATGGTGGTCGCTTGGAACATGTAGGTATTACAGACTCGGTGATGGAGAGTTTTAAAATGTCAGTGAAGACACTTGCCAGTTGGTCCGCGTATGCTTTGAGTACACGTCCTGGTAATCCGTCTGGCCCCACGGCTTTGTGAATGTTGACCTGTTTAAAGGTCTTGTTCACATCGGCTATCGAGAGCGTGATCACACAGTCGTCCGGAACAGCTGGTGCTCTCACGCATACATAACATTTCCATAATATTTTTCAATTAATCATCAATCCAGAGGGTTCTTACAGTTCTCACAGTTAATTTCTTAATAGGCGCATTAATCATTTTACAAACACTTCCAGTGCTGCATCTGGATTCACTTCCTCATACACATCAGACCAACATACATGTTTTACATCTTAAACAAAATAGTCCTGAGAAAACATTTTGTATGATCTCTTACAAATTACTTTAGGCCCAACCTAAAAGCTCTGCAGCATGAGTGACGATATGATCAAAACAAGTGGTATGCACTCTAATTGGTTCAGTGATACCCTGGGTCATATTATAGGCATTAGTCACAGTTAGAAGCTTCCTCTTGAGAGGACAGCTAGATGCTAACCAGTCAATGGTCAGGTCACCCAGAAAATAGACCTCAGAAAATAGACCTCTCTGTTAACATCCACACGCTATCAAGCAATGCACACATATTATCCAAATACTGACTGTTATTTCCGTGTATTGCTACTGCTGTATCATCAAAGGAATTATGAATTTCAGAGATGGCCAGTATTTGAATGTTATCCGATGTTAGCAAGTTCTTGATTTCATGAACCTTATTTCTAAGGCTACATGTATTAATATAGGCTATTCTTAGCCCTTTCCTGGGTAGCTTATCAGAGATAGACATAATATGGAGAAATAAATTAAAGTAGGGGTGTGGAACAGAAAACCAGTCAGTATCTGGTGTGACCATTTGCCTCATGCAGCGCGACACATCTCCTTCGCATAGAGTTGATCAGGCTGTTGATTGTGGCCTGTGGAATGTTGTCCCACTGCTCTTCCATGGCTTTGCAAAGTTGATGGTTATTGGCGGGAACTGGAACACACTGTTGTACACGAAAATCCAGAGCATCCCAAACAGGCTTCCAGGAATTGTGTACAGATCCTTGTGACGTGGGGCCGTGCATTATCATGCTGAAACATGAGATGATGGCGGTGGATGAATGGCACGACAATGGGCCTCAGGATCTTGTCATGGTATCTCTGTGCATTCAAATTGCCACTGATAAAATGCAATCGTCTTCGTTGTCTATAGCTTATTCCTGCCCATACCATAACCCCACCTCCACCATGGGGCACTCTGTTCACAACGTTGACCTCAGCAAACCGCTCACCCACACAACGCCATACACGTGGTCTGCGGTTGTGAAGCCGTTTGGACGTACTGCCAAATTCTCTGAGGGAGCATGCCAATTGCACACTCACTCAAAACTTGAGACATCAGTAGTATTGTGTTGTGTGACAAAACTGCACATTTTAGAGTGGCCTTTTATTGTCCCCAGCACAAGATGCACTTGTGTAATGAGCATGATGTTTAATCAGCTTCTTGATATGCCACACCTGTCAGGTGGATGGATTATCTTGGCAAAGAAGACATGTTCACTAACAGGGATGTAAACTAATTTGTGCACAACATTTGAGAGAAATAAGCTTTTTGTGCATATGGAACATTTCTGGGATATTTTATTTCAGCTCATGAAACATGGGACCAAAACTTTACATGTTGAGTTTATATTTTCAGTATATACACTACCGTTCAAAAGTTTTAGAACACCTACTCATTCAAGGGTTTTTCTTTATTTTTTACTATTTTCTACATTGTAGAATAATGAAATGAAATAACACATATGGAATCATGTAGTAACCAAAAACATATGTTAAACAAATCAAAATATATTTTATTTTTGAGATTCTTCAAATAGCCACCCTTTGCCTTGATGACAAATTTGCACACTCTTGGCATTCTCTCAACCAGCTTCATGAGGTAGTCACCTGGAATGCATTTAAATTAAGAGGTGTGCCTTCTTAAGTTAATTTAACATCAAGCGCTATGATGAAACTGGCTCTCATGAGGACCGGCACAGGAATGGAAGACCCAGAGTTACCTCTGCTGCAGAGGATAAGTTTATTAGAGTTACCAGCCTCAGAAATTGCATCCCAAATAAATGCTTCACAGAGTTCAAGTAACAGACACATCTCAACATCAACTGTTCAGAGGAGACTGTGAGAATCAGGCCTTCATGGTCGAATTACTACTACTAATGGACACCAATAAGAAGAAGAGACTTGCTTGAGCCCAGGAAACACGAGAAATTGACATTAGACCGGTGGAAATGTATCCTTTGGTCTGGAGTCCAAATTTGAGGTTTTTTGGTTCCAACCGCCATGTCTTTGTGAGACGTGGTGTGGGTGAACGGATGATCTCCGCATGTGTAGTTCCCACCGTAAAGCATGGAGGAGGAGGTGTTACGGAGTGGGGGTGCTTTGCTGATGACACTGTCTGTGATTTATTTAGAATTCAAAGCACACTTAACCAGCATGGCTAACACAGCATTCTGCAGCGATACGCCATCCCATCTGGTTTGGGCTTAGTGGGACTATAATTTGTTTTTCAACAGGACAATGACCCAACATACCTCCAGGCTGTGTAAGGGCTATTTTACCAAGAAGAAGAGTGATGGAGTGCTGCATCAGTTGACCTGGCCTCCACAATCCCCCGACCTCAACCAAATTGAGATGGTTTGGGATGAGTCGGACCGCAGAGTAAAGGAAAAGCAGCCAACAAGTGCTCAGCATATGTGGGAACTCCATCAAGACTGTTGGAAAAGCATTCCAGGTGAAGCTGGTTGAGAGAATGCCAAGAGTGTGCAAAGCTGTCATCAAGGAAAACGGTGGCTATTTGAAGAATCTCAAATCTCAAATATATTTTGATTTGTTTAACACTTTCTTGGTTACTACATGATTCCATATGTGTTATTTCATAGTTTTGATGTGTTCACTATTATTCTACAATGTAGAAAATTGTAGAAATAAAGAAAAACTCTTGAATGAGTAGGTGTTCTCAAACTTTTGACCAGTAGTGTATAAAACATTGTTTAGCTAATAGTAAGTCAATCAGGCGCTTGTGAGTGTCAGTTGTTGTATGTGTGCGTGTGTATATGTGATGTTGGGCTGAAGTTACTGAAGCCAAGGGGGTGCGCGTCGTCAACGCCTGATCCAGCCTGGTTCCTGCTACTCGCACCAAGCCAGGGTCATGAACGTCAGCCTGTTCAGCCCAAGTTCCTGCTACTTCCGGCACCTGGCCAAGGGCAAGGTCTGTCAGCCTGGTTCAGCTCGTCCCTGCTACTCGCATCCAAGCCAAGGGTGCGAGCCGTCAGCCTGATCCCAGCCCATTCCTGTATCGCACTTTAAGCCAGGGATGCGAAGTCGGTCAGCCTGGGAGGCCCGTTCGGCTCACGCATCAAGCCTGAGGTGCGTATCGTCAGCCAGGTCCGGTCCGTTCCTGCCTCACGCGCCAAACCAGGGGTGCGCGTCGTCAGTCAGATCCTACCAGCTGGGTCAGATCGGACTGGGGGCGCTCTGGGGGATTGAAGAAGGGTGGTGGGTCAAGCCCGAGCCGAGCCGCCTCCGAGGAGTAATGCCCACCCAGCCCTCCCCTGTTTGGGGTTTTGAGGCGCGGTCGCAGTCCCGCCTTTAGGAAGTACTGTCATGTACTTCCGTTGTTTTGTTTTGTTCGTTTCACTGTATTTCGCTTGGCCTCGGATGACCCGGAAGCTTGGCTCTCTCACTCCTCACAGGATTTTGGGAGTGAGGGTGGACAATGAGCTTGTAGTAGCAGATGTAGGCAATATCCCCACGCTCTCTGGCAGCTTCCGTAGCTGGAATAAGTTATTTCTGCCTCTGGCACACAGCTTAAGAGAAGTCCTTGTTGAGGAAGATGTTGGTTCCTCTCAAATTCTTGGCTCTCTCCAGAACAGCCATCTTGTCCTTGAACCTTAGGAACTTGACTTTAAACAGCCACAACCCCGGGACTATATGCTGCCCCAGCCACACGGGCTAGTAGCGGTCCCAGCAACTGAGGCTAACTGCGTCGCGGGATCCAAATTAAAACCCATTTCAGAAACGTTCAAAAACAACAAACCAAGTTCTCTCTCATTCCACTTTCAGCATGCGTCGCGCTCTGTTGACGTCACGGTGTAATGTGAGTTGGTTGCAGGATAATGTTGTGTTTTGTGATACTTGACTTCAAGACTTTAGGTGATATCACTAATATTCCAGCATCCTAAAAACAGCAACCTCATAATTACAATGATCTGTGTGACTTATGCACATGCACAAACTTGCACATTCACTCCAACTTACTTTCCCAGAGCGAAACATTCCAGTTTCACTGTGGATCCCTTCGCAGCTGGAACAGTGTCAGGGAAATGAACTTCTATTTTGGGTTCGTATTCACCCATTGCTCCTACGAAAGGGAGACAATACACAAACCAAATTTTGGCATTAATGATTAATGGCGCACACGCTTTACACCCTGGAAAACAAGGTACAACAATAACATGCGCCCAGAAACACAAAGGTCTTTGTGTGTGGAACAGAAGCGATCACTGAGAGGTTGTTAAGATGGAGAGAAATGGAAAACGTTTGTAAAAGGTTCAAAGAAGAACACACCTGGGTGAAGGCATGGTAGGGATTAATCTCCTTCTTTTCAGACTGAATCTTATATTCAAGCTGCTAGGAGGACAACAGCTTCACCCTTTGACTTTACCTTTTGAGGGTATAAGATTACTCTTTCTCTTTGACCACTTATAATCAGCATTACAGAATATCTGGATAGAATGGTCTATTGTAGACTGTGTATAGTCTGCCAATGCTTTACGAATTGTGGCTTAATCTTGGCAGCTTTTAAAAATGTGGGCAGCTTTTTGTTTGTGCTGTCTGATCAGTGTGTCTGTTTATATAAAGGATGGGATCTTACCATCATTCCTCAGGACCAGCGGTGTAGGAGAGCTGAGGACTTTGCCCTTAGTGATGCTGTTGTTGACCACACAGGTATAGTTTCCCACATCAGAAGGCTCCACTTTAGCGATGTACAGACTTCCTGTCTCCTGAGAGATGAATCGACGACTGTCTTGCTGGACAAAGTAGGGGTACTCATTGAAGATCCATGCAAATGTCAGCTCTAGGAGGGAGAGGAATATGACAGTCGTAAATACAATACACCAGTATTAATATGTTACAACACAGTAATGTGTTTGTAGGCGTAGTAGTCTACATTGAAAAATTCCCTTTTGAAAATATAATTTAGCATGTATGCTAAATATTTCACAGTGTATGTATTGCCCATTGATTAAATACTGTATTAGAAAACAAAATAAAAACAGATTGTAAGCAGATCATGTTAGCATTCCACACAATTTCCTTATTTCAGTTTCCTGAAAGAAGATACCAGGGCAAATACAGTAGAACAGTTATTGGTGCACAAGAAAGAGCGTCCAAAGGAAAGAGAGCGAAACAAAACGGATTACAGCGCTTCACTGGCACTCTCATGACACATGCCCTGTCCTCTACCCTGAGTGACTGGGGACAGGGCTTTTTTCCAGGCTTGACTCACGCATGCCACACTTCTCCTCAGCCAACAGGCCTATCTAAAGAACACAGAGCGCTGCCACACAGCAATACTGGGTCATCTTGAAAAGAGCCAGTGCACAGATTCATAGGAGCGAGGTACTGTAGCGAAAGCCTATCTACCGTGGCATGGAAGTGAGAGCGTGTACGGACCTACAAGGTGTGTATCCAGCGTATCCACTCATCTCCTGTCCCCCTGGGAGGAGAACGCCTCGCAAACCTTGGCTCCTGGGATCACGTCTTGGCAGTCGGTTCAGTGAAGCCAAAACCAATTCATTCTGATGAAGCAAAGCAAGACCGGGGATCCCTGACTCTGAGCTATGTGGCCGTAATGAACAGTGATAGCATTTGTCAAGAAAATACAAGTCAAGAGGAAAATGAAAATATAGTGCAACAACCTCTTTTCTTATTGAACACAATGGCTATTTATGTAACAAGCACAACGTTACAAACATGCAATAGCTATGACACAAAAAGAAACCGTCCCATAATTGAGCCCTGGAGAATACACCCATATATATGATGGAGCAGAGCCCTAATGCAGTCACTTTTGCTAGAAACAATATTTCATTTGTGGCCATGTCGATGTAACATGAGATATAATGTGTGATTTGAGAGAACATCTATTCCAGCAATTGAAGCCGCTGAGGCAGAGTTTAAACCTGCAGGGATGTCTTACAGTCAGTGAATAGCGATGGGTCCACCGAGTTCAAGGTTGTGTGTGACATTCATGCTTCACAATGCAATGAGCACAGTGCCACACTTACTTGGCCTTATTCACTTGTTCAAGTAGGGAAACCAAAGAAAACACAATACTGCTATGGTAACAACAACACGCCTGGCACAAGCTCATTTTTGAGTGAGAGGCTGTCGCATTGTGTTTCACACTGGCTACCCCAGGCCATTATCGCCCCCTGTACAGGCCTGTATACACACACACACACACCTACTGTAGGCACACTTTGTACAATACATTAGAGAGTAACCAGCCACTTTAAAGTGTCACATTAAAAGTGAGTGGTCCTGCAACAGGGTCAGCCTGTATGTATGCAAAGTCCATTATTCAATACTAAGCAAACTGGAATTGAGTAGTGTTGCGATTACACACACTTCAATAGCCATCTCACATGTGCAGAGTCATTTTGTCTGTACAAGTTGAAAATTGCATGAAAGCTAAATAAGATATTCGAGAAAGTGATATGATTTGTTTTCCCTCTAGGGTGTAGAGTAAATTAGTTTGCAAAATCCCTTTGAATTCTGCATTCCATTACTATTGATGATCTAATCCAGGATTGATTAAAAGCACTTTCCTCAAGACTGCATTGACTAATGATTTGGTTAAGACTCCAATTTGAGGAATATCTTTTCATTTGCCACCAGATTTGGCAATAGAGTTCAGAATGAAAAATAAATAAAGGAAAGCTAAGCATAGCTTTATTCTGCAAACATCTGTGTGAAATAAGTTTCATTTGAGGCTGCTAGCAAGAATGCATGCCTTGAGGCTCTAACAAATAAGGTTTTATGAAAGAAGTGATTAGGTTAGGAATATCAGCACACCAAATAGCACCAGTATATTCACTCATATACTGCATCAAAGATTTTAATGGGATACAGAGGAGTGGAATCTTCTCAGGTATTCATAAATATCTCCAATAAGGAAAAAACCTACCTCCAGAATGCATGGGTGGTCCACATAACAAAACCACTCCTTGGCCCTCTCGGACACTGACAGCACTCCGTGTCGTTTGGGTCTTGAAGTTATCTAGGTCTTATCAACACAAAAATCAAGGGTAAGCTTTAGTGTTATTACAGAAGACAGGTTGGGTAAATATAAAGCACATTTGACATAAAGCACTAACCTTAGAATTACTGTATGTCTAAATGCAGCTGATAACTCAATCAGTATCAGCTAATGTCTTTCCCAGTTTGGTTAAAGTTTCATCAACACATGCATCAGTTATATTGGTTTCTTTAAAGCCCTAAAATCCATGTACTGTAGGAAAACCATTTACAGGTACAGTAATGGATTGCTTTAGAACACACCCAATGCTTTCCAATACTTAGAAAGGCAACTGTAACATTAAATATTATTGTTGGACTTATGGTATGGTATGTGATGGATACTTCACAACACACAGTTGTTATGATAGCAGCAGGAGATTAAATTGCAAAGGGATAAAAAGGGGGAGGAAGTTGGAGGGACTGCACAAACACGGAGCACATGACGAATAACAGGATTCAGTGCCAAGAGCAATAACCAACATCATTATTAAATGCAGTGTAATCTCACCCTTAAAAGCACTAGCTTCCCTATCAATACTCTGGGCGCAATTCATCCCTGCAAATGAAAGAGGAAAAGCTGCCTGACTGAGCTTGTACCTGGGTGATGAAATGTTCCTCTATTTTAGTGAGTGATGGGTGAACTACTGTACCCCTGTCCCTACTGATTCTGCACCCTCGGGCGGGCAGCCCTACAGTCAGGCCCCGAACACAAACAAAATAAAGTCAATGTGACCGATAAACGAAATTGGGAAAAGAGGAGGATTACAGAGGGGAGTGGGAGAGCGAATGGAAGATTAATGAGCCAGTCTCCGATGACCGTGGTGAAATCCAACACAGCCAAGTCATAGCAGGATTCTTTCCAGGCCACACATTGTGTCACCATCTTCTAATAGAGCCATAGAGAACTAGCTAGAACTCGCAACCATGGTGCTGATTCTAAAGCACTGGAGGAGTTAGGCTAGGCTATCTAGATGAGGGAAAGGTGGTGCATGCTGGTTGGAAAGCAGATCCAAACAGCAGCTGATTATTATGATAATATTCCTTTTGTAACAGTGGGAGGTGGGAATCAGTTACGGTAGGGAGCGAGGCCTTCCTCTACTCCTCTCTCCCTCACACAGAAAGGCTCAGTGTAACGGAGAGACAGTAGGGACTGCTAAAACACAGCACTCTATAAGCTGGCTCTGCCCTGTCTATAGCAGAACGAGGGCTTTCTGTGTAATATGTCTCCTCTACACAGACTCCAACTCTGAGAGGCAATAAGAATGTGTCGGGAGGGAAGCCAGGAAAAACATATAAAGGTATCCTCTCTAACACCTTGCAAGCTCTTCATTCTATTTTTTACCACAAATGAATAGCAACTCAAGTCACAAGTACAGAGGGAATGTCATTTTGAATTTATTTCATTCTCTCTCCCTGGTGTGTATTATACCAGTGTTTGTACATTTGTACTACACTTGTGTTACAGTTGTTCAGAAATTCAATGTAAAGTAGGATGAAATTGATGGCCATAACACATCACAAAAAAAAACAATTGAAATGAGTAGAATTGTGTAGACAGGAAATGGGTGAGGTAAGCCATCCTTGTCTATGGAAGAGTCGTCATTACGTGGAAAACATAGCAGCGTATGCGGCAATCCCCATCTATCTCCAAGACCTCCTCTGTGCATTCAAATAGACAATACATGTCAAGCAGTTCCCTCCTCACCCAGGCCCCACAAGTGAGATTCATTATCCAGCCCATAAGGGTAATGACAGTCCATCTCTTAAGAGGAAGGCAAGGCTATCTATCCCTGGGACGTGATCGATAGTGAGACGGCATGATCAGTGAGAGGGGAAAGGTGTCTCTCTACACTGTCTATCGGTCTGCTCTCTATATGGTAGAGACCCACACTAAAGCTTCATATTTACCAGTGGAGGCTGCTGTGGGAAGGACGGCTCATAATAACGTCTGGAACGGAGCGAATGGAATGGCATCTAACCATGTGTTTGATGTATTTGATACCATTCCACCTATTCCGCTCCAGCCATTAACCACAAGCCCGTCCTCCCCAATTAAGGTGCCACCAACCTCCTGTGATATTCACATACCCCTCTCTAAAATACCAGACAGGCTGTTCAACCAAGTCTAATCTATCTGCAGCGACACAAATTACACAGTAAAAAATGATTGTGTCTGGTTTGCAAAGTTTAAGCTTTATTTGTGTAGGTTCAGTCCAGATCGCAGAGGCTTGCATAGATTGGCAAACTATCAGTCAATACCGAGGTTGCACAGACGCTGTCAAAGCTGGAAACACAGAGACTAATGAGAATCAATGGAGTTCAGAGGCAGTCAGAAGCTGCCTCACCCACTGTGGTTGTTGCATCTGACATTTCATTCGATTACCATTTCCCTTTAAAAAATCTATTTGAAGCATACCGAACAAGAAATCGGAATGCTAAAGACACAGAGGCCACAGAAACACACTCACAGACACACAACACAAGTGCACACACTTACACAAACATGCATGCACAATTGCAAGCATGCAGGAGCACAAACACACAGACACACACATACATACACCCCTCCCCCATAACGTGCTAGGGATAGCCCGATCACTTACATGCAAATTGTAAAGTGGCTCTGCGGCTGAGGATAGTCCCCCATGTGTTGAAGGCAGTGCACTGGTATATCCCTGTGTCTTCATCCCTGTCCAGACTGTTAATGATCAGGTTGCCCCCAGACATGTGACGCCGGTAGTCACTCCCCAGATCAATGAGTGTTCCGTTTAGCGACCATCTGGAAAGACGTAAACACAATCAGCAGCCAGGCCTCTGGAGACACACGCTCACAAACATTTATCACATGGATCGATTTGATAAAGACGATTGAATCAAATGAAGATATCGGATAAAATAACGCTGTAGTTGCTGATATTTTGAGCATTAAACTTTTCATTGTGTATTGGGTTAGCTAGTTGCCTTGGCATTTGAAAGACTGTGTGGTCTATTTGTTTACATTGTACATAATTGTATTATGTAAAAAAATATCACATCTATTTCATATTACTGATCTAAAATACTTTGTATGTGAAGTTATAGGTTGAGCATAATAAATCCTATTTCTAACTTCTTTAAAAACATCAATCACCAGCTAAGTTAAATTCCCAGATAGCATGAGGTCAAAGAATGCACAACATACAAATGTTTTGGACTACTTACTGTTCTAATGATTTGTTGCAAAAAACAATTTACAAAATGGGGAAATTATTTTAGTTTTTCCAAAGTTAACAAAGCTGAGAGGCATGATAAGTATGGATTATTTTCCTCATCAGAATGCAAGAAATTATGCATGATTAGGATGAGACTTTGAGCCAGCTAGCTTGAGCAATGCAATTCAGGACTGTGAAATGACAATTCAATGATGAGGGAAAAAAACTTTCAGCAAACTAACGAGCAGAAAAAATTGTGCTTCACACAGCCTTAAAACCAGCCATAACTTTCCCCAGACTCCCGTCTGACAGACTACAAAAGATATAGCTGTCTTTCCTGTTGTTGCCTGCATTATTCATCTATCTCAGTGCGGCTTTCACTTAATCAAACTTATTTTGTCACCATTCCAGATACCAATTTTTTATTTTTTTATGTTTGAAGTTATGTGATGAAACCTATGTTTCCTGGGCACACAAATACAAACATTTCAAACAAGGGAGTTTGATGCCATATTCAATCTCAACTGCCTTTAAAAGAGCATATTGTTTATGCATGTTCCCAATGGCTCAGCTGATATGATCCATCATGTTATCGTATGTATACCAGTGTTTCCCCTAGGATTTTTTTCAGCAGAGGTGACACTGCGTGTACAGCCTAGCTGGAGGATCTGACATGTGTAATATAATAATGGAGAGCGGGAGAGAGGGGGTTGGGTGGCTATTCGCAGCCACCCCAGCATATCTGAACTTAATGGGAGAGGACGGTAGGCAGGCTGAGCAGATCAGACACCCCTGGAGCAGATGGCTGGGCTCTGCCTCGGCTGGGTGTGAAGGTGTCTACGCACGACACAGCCAGCCATACCATCTAGCAGCAGAGGCAGCAGCAACACCTCAAACAGCAAGCCTTCGCTCCATTTGAACAGTGGGACAAGCTGTCAGAGACACCCCGCACCTACCAACACTAAGTAGCCACCAGAAAAGGCCTGGTATGAAACCCCCCTGAGGATGAAGGCTAGGTGATAGAGCATCAAACTACCATCACATACACAGCACCCATTCCATGAGAGTAGGAATAAACAACGACGGTAGACCACAGTGCTGCTGCTAGTGTCATTTCACCCATAAGCAGATGTGGAGTTATTCAGCCTGAACCAATGTAACTGATATTCCACATTGTCCTCATAATAAATGATCACGCCACCAATTAAAGCCCATGCGGACATAACTATCCTTTACTATCGACTATGCAAACTATAATTATCCATGGGAGCATAGTCGTATTGTATTTGAGTCATCACCATCATCATCATCACCATCATCGTCATATGCAGTGATGTGTATCCATCTCTCTAACAGTCAGTAAAATGGTTCTTACCAGCTGTGAGGTAGTGAACAAAACCTCAAATATGGTGGCAAAAACATCAAATAAGACAGCTGGCGCCAATTATATTTTACTGTGAGAGTATATGATTGTTGCAAACTGCATGCTCTGACCTGTATAGCAGTCTGTGCCCTCAAACCTGTTGCCAGCACAGGACTAATGAGGAACTAAATGAGCAGTCCAACACCATGGAAATCTTTATGCATTCTAAACAGTAGTGGTCTCATCTCCTCTTCATTGCCCCCTCAGGTCTTAACTCATCCACAGATGAAGACTCCAACTGAAGTGCTTCACAAAAAAGGCAAAACAGCACTTTTATCTGGGGCCATAGCATTAGTGGAGTGAATAGAGGAAATTTAACACACCAGACAGTAGGGTTCCTAAAAAACAACAAAGACTAACGGCTCCCTTATTTGCTCTGGCTGTCCTAGCCTGTTCCAGCCTCCAGGCCATGGGCTGCTCATGGCATGGTGTGGATGAACTCTGAACGACCTTGAGGTTCACATCAATGTTGCATGAGGCCTCTTCATCAAATACAGGCAGGGAATGGTGCTGCGCTCAGCGCTGTCTCCAGCCACGCATCTCACCTGTTTTTACCTGAGGACACACACACACACACACACACACAGCTAATATTGGCCCTTAAAAACCACACTGCTGACCACCAGGAGACAGAGGGCCCTTGGTCTCAACCCAGAAGGTTGGCAGAGAATCAGATATTACTGAATATCATCATTGAACATGGTTGTACTTGAAATGGAATAATTAATATTTCAGTAGTCTGAGACTTTGTCAGGGCAGGAGATGCAAAGTTCTCTCCTCAGGCTCCATGCTGTGATAGCTTCCACACTAAATGAGAAACTCAAATTGCCTACATAAAGTAAGAGACGGTGACAACATCTCCAGATGTCACATTAGGGGACAGGGAACATCACAAATAAATGATTGTTGTCCATTGGCCACTATGCCCTTGGTTCTACAGTACATTACAATAAGTTCATAACACACTGCCCAATGTAGTGTTCATTATGGGTCACTGATAAGGACTAAAATCAATTGTGATAACCATATTGAGAACAACTACCCCTACTGTAACAGATCACGTACTAATATCTTTAACATGCGGTGTGGTATGGAGTGTGACGTGTGGAGTTGTGTGGCACTGGTTATGAAAGATAAAGAAAAAAGAGAGTAGTAAAGAGCATTGTTTCAGTGGTATGAGATGGTTACTTTGGCATGAATTGGAAAATGTGAAGGTCTTGAAAAAATTGAAAACTTGTGATTCCAGTATAATTTCACTAGAAACTGAGTGAGGTTAGTTGATGCCTTCCTGCAGAATTGTGGGAGATCAAAGCTTGTC
This sequence comes from Coregonus clupeaformis, assembly GCF_020615455.1. Lineage (NCBI taxonomy): Eukaryota > Metazoa > Chordata > Actinopteri > Salmoniformes > Salmonidae > Coregonus > Coregonus clupeaformis. Next base: position 45,207,705 of record NC_059203.1, read on the forward strand.
CCTTTGCAGCTCTGAGGGACAGCTAGGGCAGCTCATTGGGGGCATTTGAGGTCCTGAGTTTTTCTGCGTTAGGGAAATGTATTGCTAAACATTTCTGTTTCACTTTTAATCATCAAGACAAAAGTCTTCTCCTTGCCGGAGGGGACACAAGTCAAGAACAGTCAGTGTCAAACATACACTCTGGTGCAACCCAAATAAAGCCACAAATGATCCCTTCACTTGCAGTGAGTCCAAGGACTAAACGATGCAGTGTCTTTAAAAGTATTCCCATAAACGTCAATCCCCTGCCATGGGAGTTTGTTTCAATAAAGTGATTCACTTCGATTCTATTCAGATCTGTGCTCTGTATTCTTTTGGTTTTAATACAAATACCTTACGTAAAATGGGTGCTTGAGGTCCTACTTTTTAATTGATCGACTTGGTTCTATCCATTTCACAATGAAAGCTTGGATTGTCTTTAATTTGTCTTAGATTGGACTTTACAAATAACATTAATTGTGTGAAATAGCTCATTAGACACACTTAACTCAAGAGTTATTAGCCTGCATGAAAACAATCATAATATTTGGAATTGCTTATGATGACTAATGTTTTATCCGTTCCAACACATCAAATATTAATCCAGGGAAAACATATCACTGTTACTTTACTAATGTACACAGTAAAAAATGGGGTGTTAATATTTCAGAGTAAAGTTATTTTAACCCAGATAGAGTATTTTCAACATTTTTGAGAGTAAAGTTGCTCTATCAGTGGAGTTAAAAGTGAGTGTAAAAATCTGCAGATACGCAGTGACAATTTCAACTCTACAGCAGTGATGAATACCCGCCACTCTGCTTTGCTGAAGTTTGGCACGTACGTTGGTGGAGGAAGATTGCGAAGGAGTAGCTAGGCCACAGATATTGCTAGGTAAGTTACATCCCCGTTTTTTCAACACCAAACCGGTATTTTTTAACTTTACATAATTTTAGAGTTGTGCTGATGTCAAGGTCATATTTTAAGTTACGAGTTCCATGCGGCGGTCCCCCTTGCAGTGACCTCGTCATCAGCCAGCTAAATTAGCTTGTAAGTTCAGATGGTTGACAGTAATAACTGTTATATGATATACCCATGGAATATGTTTGATATTTTTGTGAATGGCTTGCTGTTTCATATGGCTAAAAATAGGTAACGTTAACTTAGCTAATCAGTTCGTTTGAAGGACACCACCGTTTGGCATGAGCGCAGATTGTGCTTGTCATGCGGTTAGCTAGCTTGCAATCAGTATCGGTAACTGTCTTTCTTTGTGTTGCAATATTTTCACGAATGAAGTTTGTCAGAATGGTAAATACGTAAAATAACGTTCGCTAACAACAAAACATTTATACAGATAGTATTGTTAGCTAACGTTATTGTATAGCTTCCCAGGCTTCCTTACACTAACGTTAACTGTTTTTATAAAGCTATATATAACGGTAATGTTAGCATGCTTCTGATAGTTAGCCAGCTAATGTTGGTGTTATAAAACGATAACTTAGATCACTGATTTGCATGACGGGTTTGTTTAACATTGCTTAACCATTTTAATGGTTAGCTACTGTTCGAACTAAAATGGCTAATGAGCTAGCTAACTTTGACACATAGCTAGTTATTTGGTAGCTAATGGGACAATGTGCCTCTAAACTTGAACTAGCCTACACCCATTTGCTGCAGAAAATGGCAGCTTAACGTTATATTCAACCAGCACAACTTTGTCTACTTCAGCCTTTGTAATTGCAGTGTAACGTCTAAGTAATGCATAGTGCATTGCGTAGCTAGTACTACTGAGATAAATGGATAGTTAGCTAACGCTTAGTTGAACCAGCACTAAATGATGATTTTGAATATATATTTTCTTTGTTAACAGAGGCAAAATGCTGTTGCGTGTTCAGCTCGGGAAGAGCAGAAATACGTCAAGCTGTCTGAGCTGACATTCAATGCTTTCTTGAAAGAAGGTAGGTATAATAGGTTAAAGCAATACATATCACCCTAATGACAAAATAATACAGCATTAAGCTATTATCTTATGATATCTATTTAGGTCTATAGTCATTTCTGCTGTGCTTTATATTTTCAGTAACATAAAATCAGGTGCAGATCCTTGTCTTTCATCATTTTGTGAACACATGAGGCAACCTTAAGTATGAACTTGGATTCTTGTGAGAAGGGAATGCATGTTTTTCTTTTTTTCTTCTTTTTTTTAACAGTGTGTCTAAAATTCAACATACCAGAAAGCAGAAAGCCAGACATTAAGGTGTATGACCAGTCTGACACAGAAGTTGACTCAGATGTTTTTGAAGAATTAGTAAAGGAGTCACCTGGAACTTTCAGAATCATGCTGGGCAATGGACTTGGTATTCATTCATTCAATTAGTTTTTTAGTTTAAAGGCCAGAATGAGAACCTTTATTGTCTTAAAAATAACAGTTTATTGTAATATGTTTCTATGTTTTGCACAAATTTCATAATGAACAGATACCTCTCATTCATCATCATGCTCGGGTACATCTGATGACACCATCATTCTGAATTTCACTGTGTGTGACGATGTTGAAGAAGTAGCGGCTGGCGAAGGAAGCCAGCCTAAAAGGCCATGCCACATAAACTATGAGGCAAAAGCAGTAAGTGGTGAACATTGCTGTTAAGTCCAATCTGAATGTTGTTTCATCATGTGACAGCATTACATATTGTTTTACAATTACGGAAAGCACATTTCTTTCCACATATAGCTGATTGAAAAAAATCCTAACATCAAAGCCTGGTGGTGAACGCATTATGCAAGAGTATGGAAAAACCAAATCTCTGACAGATGCCACCAGAAGACAGATGATCAACATACTTGCTGCTGAGATGACAGAAACACATGGGTAAGCATTAAGCATATAGATGGGCTGTAAAGAAACATTGTTATTATTTTCCGGTTATTAATTATGTAAAATGTGTTGTGCAATATCAATTCAGTGTGATGTTAACTTTGAATTCATATGCTAGGACATCCCCCCCCAAAAGTGTCAGAGCACAGGGGATAGTAGCTTTGTTTCCCTATCTAGAAGACCCATACTCACAACATGGATATGTAAGTAAATGGGTTATTGCAACATTATGCACATATTCACTCTATGGAATGGGAATAGTACTCCTTTATAATTTATTTATAATAATATAGGATCATTACTACGATCCGGAGAGTGGTTCCGGATACCTTGCATGGCGATTGAAGACCATACAAAGAAAAACAGCAGAGGAAAGAGGTGCCTCAGTCAGCAAATCTCCTAAAGGTATGTTTTCTGATCAGTGACATGTAATTATAATGGTGACCTGTGAATTGTACAGAAAGGATTTCTTAACACTGTATTTTGTCTTAAGTTGGTGGGCCAGGCCGTGATCGTCAGCCCTTCACCTATGACAGAGAGCCATCTGATGAGGATGTGGAAGCAGCTATTGCTGTTTTGAGACACTCTGCTGATGAAAACACTGTCCGTGAGAAGATGAAAATGACCTTCATATATCGGCAAGCAATGGTCAACGATGAAGCCAAATCATCAGATGTCTTCTCGGTCTTCCCAAGATTTCTGGACACACCAGGACTGGTATGACAACTTAATTCACTGCATCACCAAAAATATCCAATGAAGAATAAGGTAACACTCATTATTTCTGTCTTTGTGTGTTACATTGCAGATAGAACAAGATTTCAGACTTCTGTTTGGTGAGGCCACAGCCAACAAATTCTTGGAGAAGTGGCCAACCACTTTCAAAGCAAAAGTAATAAAGGAAAGCCATGGACTTGTATCCACCACAGAACTCTTGGATTTGATGCGCAATGCTGAGTCAGCTGCTGAAGTTGAGAATGGTATGAATGAACTGTTTTACTTTTTTATGTGGATAATGTAGGTGTGCATTATATGTCCATAATGGTGCAAGTTGTGAATAAGAATGTTATGCTACGGCACAATGTTAACCAGGTTTTTATTTACTTATTTGTAGGCTGGGACAGTGACATGTCTGCCATCTTGCTGCTGCTACATTTGCTACCACCATCTGCACAAGGTAGAAAGAGGCCGGGAAAGATGTCTGCATATCAAGCTGTAGATCAGCTCATCAGATTTCAAAAGGTATGCTTAACAGTTGTTTAAAATATATATTCCATCATCTCAATCTTGTGCACAGTTTGAGGTGATCTTATCTATTGTCAGAGGTTAGTCACCAAAACAATTCTGTTGAATGTGTTTTTTTTGTAGGTTGGAACCAGTGTGCAGCAGCATCTTGACAACATCACCCAAAGCAGTCAGCCCTACCTTCTCGCCCAGGGATCCACACAGAGCAGCATTCACTCCTACTTCATTGTGGTTGACAAGCATGCTCTTCCATGCAAGGCAACAGGTTCAGTAGGAGCTTTTGACGAAGTCTTTAAAGCCCATTACGTATTTGGTACGTCATACAGTTCTTCCTTGAGCAGCTTTTTCACTTTTGTGCAAACAACCATCTATAACATCGACATGGGGGAAACAAAGGAGACTCCTAGAGTTGCTGAGTTGCGAGCAAGAATGGTGCGTTAGTTGAGATAAAACTATGAAGTGTTTTCTTTGCAAAAGTGACCATGGAAGTCCAAACAACCTTGTTAAGCACCTTAAGATAATTCATGGGCTATGTACAGGCAGGACTCTTTTTCTGAAATGTGGTCAAGAAGGATGCTCACGTTCTTTTGGTAGCTTTTCTGGTTTTAGAAAACATCTTAACAAGTGCCACGGAGAAAGTTTAGTAGATTCTATAGAAGATGATCTTTCAGACCCTCAAAGTACCGTCAACACCAGTAATATTTCTCATGTTGAAGTGTCGACTGAATGTTTAGAGGCTGAGTCAGAGTTATCTTCGCTATACATTGTAAATAGTTGTGCAGCTGTTATTTCTGATCTAAAGGCAGCAGGTGTTGGTCAAAGTACAGTAAATACTGTAGTGATTTCCATGGAAGAGATTGTTCAAGATATTCATCAGCATGCTAAAGAAACAGTGATAAAGCATGTATTTAGTAATGGAAGAGAAACAGAAATGTGCAAGAAAGTTGAGGCGTGTTTTGAGGGGTTAGAGAATCCTTTCACAGTTCTAAATTCGGAATACAAGCGATCAAAATTTATGACTGCCAAGTGGGAAATAGTAGAACCAGTTGAATGTGTGATTGGTTCAAGATTTGACACAAGACGAAATAAAAAGACTGGAACATATGATCAGGTAGTAGTTCAAGATAAATTCATGTATATTCCAATTTTATCTACACTGCAGTCAATATTTAAAAGTCAGTATTTTGCAGAAATGTTGCAAAGCTCAGCTACCAGCAACTCTAGACTGAGAGATATTTGTGATGGATCTTTTTTTAAAAGTCACCCCCTGTTCTCAACTGAGAAGCAGACAATACAGGTCCAGATGTTCTATGATGATTTTGAGGTCGCCAACCCATTGGGTTCCAAGCGAGGTATTCATAAATTGGGTGGAGTATATTTTACTTTAAGAAACTTCTATCCAAAATGGAATTCTTTTTTTGGCTAACATACACCTGTGCGCCTTATTTCATACTCAAGATGTTAAACGATATGGTTTTAGTGAAATTTTTGCTCCCATTGTTCGAGACATTAAAGTGTTAGAGAGCGATGGTATTGAGATTCCATTATACAGTGGTTATGTACGTGGCACTGTAGTACAGGTAACAGGTGATAATTTGGGTTTGCATAGTTTGTTTGGTCTGGTGGAGTCTTTCAGTGCAAGGTACTGTTGCAGGTTCTGTTTAGCAGAAAAGGAGGACTTTCAAACAGAATTCTCTGAAGATTCTTCCAAAATAGTTTTACGCACCAAAGATATGCATACTGCTCACTGTCAAGAAATGGCTTGTAATCCATCCCTTCCGTATGTTTTTGGTGTGAAAAGGTCATGCATATTAAATTCATTGAGGTATTTTCACACAACTGAGAACTTCTCAGTTGATGTGATGCATGATGTGTTAGAAGGGGTTGGCCAGTACGAATTGAAGTTATTATTTCTGTATTTGAATGAAAAACATGTTACATCAGGAGAAATACATTCAAGAATACAAAGTTTTGATTATGGTTTCACAGAGAGAAATAACAGGCCTGTGACTGTTAATTTAAGTGAAGGATCTAATGATCTGGGACTGAATGCAATTCAGTCCTGGTGCTTACTTAGGAATGTTCCTCTTATCTTTGGAGATTTGGTAACTTCTACTGACCAACACTGGGGCCTGCTTCTTTTATTATTGCAAATAATTAACATTATATTCTCGCCCATGTTATCTCAAGGTCTATGTGTATATTTAAAACATTTGATTGTTGATCACCATACACTGTTTAAGAAGTTGTATCCTCAGAAAAAACTTTTACCAAAGCACCATTTTCTTATCCACTATCCCCGCTGCATCCAGAAAATAGGGCCTGTACTTCATAGTTGGTGTATGAGGTATGAAGGCAAACATAATTTTTTCAAAAAACAGCTTAAATCGTTTAAAAATATTACCAAAACGCTGGCAAAAAAAGCATCAGAATCATATGGCATATAGTTGGCGAAGATCAACAACTTTTAGTCGGTTAGATATTGGTCCAGGAAAAATGGTGGCTTTAAATATGGTAAAAGGAGGTTCTGAAATTGCTTTGGCAATGCAAGTGCCCAGTAGCATTCAGGTTATGAAGGTTAATTGGGCTAAACATAATGGGTATGTTTATCGCCCACACTTGGTTATCTGTGGCGAAGTTGACTCTGAAGTGCCCTTGTTTTATCAGATTGAGTCAGTTCTGATAATGTGTGAAAAACTGTTACTACTCACAGTGCCTTTAGTTACAGTAACTTTTCAAGAACATTTCCATGCATATGAGGTGATCAGATCAAAGCATGATTTAGTTTTTTTTCATGTCGACAACCTGCACTACCCTAGACCTTTTGACATACAAAGGTCATATGGAGGAAATGACACAGCTCTCCTTGTTGTGCCATATTGCTTTCTCTGGTGAACATTTTTATGATGTTATACTTCTGTCATAGACAAGGCAATGGGTGTACAATGTAAATTCACGGACATTGAAATTATACTTATTTTTTTCAATAAATGTGGGTGCTCTCATCTTGTATTATTGTGCTTTGTTTTATTTGATAGTATTGATATTTCTATAATTCAGTAACACTACATCATATGATTTAAATAAAAAAATAAAAAACACTGTAGAGAAATGAAAAGTAAATATCATTACACTTTCAAGTGTCATTTTTTGAAGTAAAATTGTAGTTGACTTAACTCTATACAGTGTAATCATATTACTCTCAACAGTGTGATTAAACTACAGTGTTAAATATTTTGACACATTTCATTGTTATTTTTTACACAATATGGAGTAGAATTAACTCTAAAAGTTTTACACTGACCAAAGAGTACATTTTACACTGATTTTGAGTGGGACCAAATGTTATCTGAAACAGAGTTAAATTCAACTCGATAGGAGTTAAATTAACACTTCTGTTTTTACTGTGTAGGAAACTTTTGCGCAGCGCTTAAATATCTTAAGAGGCTTCTACTTACAGCATTTGAGGGTTATTCCAATGTGTGGCACAGATGACTACACCACATTTTATCACACATAATCATAACCCACGATCTATTATTGTCCCTGTACACTTAAGTTAAAAAAAGAATAATCCTAATTGTTTAGTTTGATGGTGAGAACACGTCCACTCGACTTCTTTTTCAAGTAGTGCAAGTTGTGATGGTTCAGCTCATCCTTGGATTGCTCAGATTGCACAACACGTATAATGATACCCCCTGCTGCTGCTCTAAGACCCATGTTTTAAGCACATACACATTAGAGGAAATGTAAGCATTTAACAGAATGTCACTCACAAGGTTATTACCTCTCTCAACTGCTTGCTGTGCATTTACATGATGCTGACCAAGCTACGAAACACAATCTACCACCAAACCAATGCGGGCTGCCATTTTCAGGTAGCCTCACCACCGGGGAATAACCGGAGGGATATCAGAGAATCTAGAGTAGAATTAGTAACTGAAATCTCCCTACATTCCTAATGATTTCCTGCAGTGCAGCACATTATAAAACATTAGCTTCAATCCTAGAGCAACCTAAATCAAATCTGTAATAAAGATAACTAGACTCACATCTCTGAAGTATTTATAAGTTAATGGTTGGCTGACTTCCCGTCTAAATCTAAATCATAGCTCAAAGCCTACATTAGTTTACAGCTTTTTTTTTTTTTTGGAATGAGCATGCCATATAAATACGTTTCTCTGTCTGGTTAAATGTCTGCGCAGCCCTTTCCTGCAGTCAAATGACCTAGTGGCCTCATGGGTGTAATGTTATTAATATTTGTCATAATTTCATAATAAATAAACATATTATTATTTTTTCCGCAGAAAATCTGGTGTTTATATGTCAAACAGTTTTGTTTTATTTCAGTCTTCTGTGATGTATATAACGTGTAATATTGGGATGCAAACTCAAAATGTAATACATTTCAACTCTATATCTGACATGGTACAGGTGTCTTCTTTTTTTAGGCCCATAACCATGTGTGTGAGGTGTAAACTTTTGTTTCAAAGTAGATTTGTTAAAGACTACCAAGAAACGCTATATATGACCCTGATTTAGCCAACTGCAGTAAAAGGTTAATCTTGTTTCTTGGATGTTACAGTATCTCTACTGCTATTATGGTCAGCCCAATGTTTATCTCTCTCCGCCAAATCAATACCAATCAATGCTGTTAGTATCCTGATTTGATTGCCTTGAGAGAGAGAGAGACTGAAGATTTTGTTAAACGTCCATGTTAAATGGCAGCTAATGGCAGTTCCACACTGAATTGTGGAATTATAGTGTAGATTGATGGAATCCTTTACCTGTACTGTGGGGAGGGGTTCCCCTCTGCCTCACATCTAATGGTAGTTTCCTGGTAAGGGGAGTTGATGGGTAGAATGAGGTCACTGGGCTCCGTCCTCCATCTTGGCCCTTGGAACAGGAAATCTTGTGCATGAGCTGGAGAACATAAGCAACACAGGCTGTAATACTCAGGCCTTTAACAATTGGCATTCGTCAATGTGTGACATTTCAGTAATCTAACAAGGATGTAACAAATGAGTCTGAACAAACAGGTAGAGGGTGAAAACTTGTGAATCTTGACATGCCAGCACTCGCCAACAGAGGTGACAAAAACTGGTGACAGTTATGACATTTTAAAAATCATGTCTATAATTGCAACATGGTAACTACGATTGTGACAGGGCCATTAAAATATTTGATTTGGAATAGACATAAGGAAACCATTATTTGATTAAATAGTGTGCTACTAACCCAAATAATTATAATAGCTTATCCATGAAAAACCTCAATGTTGGCATAACTATTCAATGTTGGCACAAATCTGAGCACTGCAAAAAGCATGGTGACGTTGAAACGTTAGTCACATGAATGCACCTGTGTGAATCCATCTGGTAGCAGGGCAATTTATGATAACCATCTGGTAGCAGGGCAATTTATGATAACCAACTACCCAGCAAACCAGGAACATTCCCAGGACATTAGCTAAGATATGCCCATTAAGTTCTAATTAGGGTTTGAGCTAAAATTAGGATGATAACGTCCCAAAAATATTCAAACAATATTTTTGATCACCAAATATTTTTTCCCAAAAAATGTTTGAAATGAAATATCATTGGAATGTTCTGCTAACATTCACTAAAATATTGTTCAAAACATCTGTAAAAACTACCACAGAACATTCCCCTAAGGTTAATGTAATAACACAATGTTCCAGTAATGTTCTTAGAACATACTGCCGCAACAAAATGTGGGAGCAATTGACCCTTCGCTATGTCCCGCCCCCCTTGGTTACTGTTGCAACCTTGGACAAAACATTTTCAGGAAGCCCAATTCCCCATTCAACCATTGGCGAAATCCCCTCACAATGATCTTAAACTGTGTTTCTTTCTTATGAGACCCTAGAAACTGTTTTTGAACAAACAATGAAATTAAACACTTGGGTATGTTGTGGTGGACTGTCATTACAATTGCTTAATGTGAACCTGGTAAAATGATGTTTGTAGTGTAGCTAGCCACTGAATGGCTCTGAGCTCACTGTCAGCATGCAGTCAAAGCTATAACCACTTTTGGACCTAACTATTGCACTCAAATCGTATCCTGATGTCGACAGCAGATGGGAGTTTCATAACATTCTTAACTTTGCTAGCTAACATACATTTTGAGAAAACAAGCTATATTAAGTGGCTAGCTAGTTAGCTTGCGTTAGCAACATTTGGTGGTCAGAGACTGAGAGCTAGCTAACCAGCTGAGCTGGCAAACAATGTAACAAAAGTATAATTTCGGAATAAAAAAAATACTCCATCAACAGGCTATGCATCTCAGGAATCACAGTAGCAATTACACCTGGTGCATTGTTCAACTATTCAGCCATTTAAACATAACTTTTTTAAAGAAAACTCTCAGTTTTTGCCATAGCCTTCATTGGCCTTCATGCGATTTAAACGTGAGCTTGTCAGAGGTGTCGGACTCGACGACAGTTGCTAAAACATTACAGGAACGTTCTGCTAATGTTCATGCGACATCATCCAAAGCATTCAAAACAACATGCAGGGAACATGTCCGCATAACTCTCATATAGTTATAGTGTGATGTTATTTACATTTACATTTTAGTCATTTAGCAGACACTCTTATCCAGAGCGACATACAGCTAATGAGTGCATACATTTTTCATACTGGCCATTTTAGGGGCCATTACGGCCACACAAGGGGGATACCATCAAGAAATTCAAGGCCCGGTGAGAATATTATCAAGTGCTTGTCAAATTGTGAATTAGAGACTGATGAAGTGTGTGCAGCCTGAGCAAGAAACAAAGCAGAGCTCATGCCTTTCATGCAACTTTTTTCAAATCATCTTTAGAGTCACATCATGCAGCCTTAGAATGTATTAAAAATCAAACTTATAGCCCAATGTTTGTATCACAACAAAGGTTGCCAAAATAACTAAATTAAGCATATAGGAGGACCTGTTTCTTTGTTAACCGCTCAACACAGAATAGCCTCATGTGTGCACTCACTCAGAAATCGTTTGGAGAAAATATCCTTTCTATTTTATTCAGCTATGTTCAATGATTGTTCCAATAACGTTCCCTGAACATACTTGAGCAATAAAATGTTGGAGCAATAGAAGTTGTTTTGAGAACAATTCTTAGAATATTCAGCTAATGTTGATGGAGATATCAATACACTAATACCTACACTACATGACCAAAAGATGCTCGTCGACCATCTCATTCCAAAATCATGGGCATTAATATGGAGTTGGTCCACCCTTTGCTGCTATAACAGCCTCCACTCTTCTGGCCACTCTTCTGGAAAGGCTTTCCACTAGATGTTAGAACATTGCTGCGGTGACTTGCTTCCATTCAGCCACAAGAGCAGTAGTGAGGTCAGGCACTGATGTTGGGCGATTAGGCTTGGCTCTCAGTCGGCATTCCAATTCATCCCAAAGGTGTTCGATGGGGTTGAGGTCAGGGCCCTGTTGCAGGCCAGTCAAGTTCTTCTACACCGATCTCGATAAACCATTTCTGAATGGACCTCTCTTTGGGCACGGGGGCATTGTCATGTTGAAACAGGAAAGTTGGAAGCACAGAATCGTCTATATTGTTATTGTATGCTGTAGCGTTAAGATTTCCCTTCACTGGAACTAAGGGGCCTAGCCCGAACGATGAAAAACTGCCCCAGACCATTATTCTTCCTCCACCAAACTTTACAGTTGGCACTATGCATTCGGACAGGTAGAGTTCTCCTGGCATCCACCAAACCTAGATTTGTCCGTTGGACTGCCAGATGGTGAAGCGTGAATCATCACTCCAGAGAACACATTTCCAATGCCCCAGAGTCCAATTGCGGCGAGCTTTACACCACTCCAGCCAACGCTTGGCATTTCGCATGGTGATCTTAGGTTTGTGTGCGGCTGCTCGGCCATGGAAACCCATTTCATGAAGCTCCCGACTAACAGTTATTTTGCTGACGTTGCTTCCAGAGGGAGTTTGGAACTCGGTAGTGAGTGTTGCAACCAAGGACAGACAATTTTTACGCGCTACACGCTTCAGCACTCGCCGGTCCCGTTCTGTGAGCTTGTGTAGCCTACAACTTCACGGCTGAGCTGTTGTTGCTCCTAGACATTTCCACTTCACAATAAAAGCACTTACAGTTGACCGGGGCATTACTAGCAGGGCTGAAATTTGACGAACTGACTTGTTGGAAAGGTGGCATCCTACATTGAAAGTCACTGAGGTCTTCAGTAAGGACATTCTACTGCCAATGTTTGTCTATGAAGATTGCATGTCTGTGTGCTCGATTTTATACACCTGTCAGCAACGGGTGTGGCTGGAATAGCCGAATCCACTAATTTCAAGGGGTGTCCACATACTTTTGTATAGATAGTGCATAATAACAAACAACAAACATATAAAGTTATAAAGTTATTTTGTAATGTTATGACATGATGTTCCAATAATGTTCTAAAAACATACTTTAACAATAATGGAAGTAGTTCTGAAAACATTGCTGCAATGTTCCGCTAATATTAATGTGCAGTATTATACAAAGATGCCAAACTTTTAAACAAATGTCAATCATGATATTTTATTATGGTATTGTTCAAACATAGTTATAGCTTTTTTAAAGAAAGGTCATCAAGTAAATCTGAACCTGTGATCTGCCAAAGGATTCCCTTTGCACTTAAGTCCTTAAACTATGATTCAAACTATGGCTTCATGTCTTTGTACATACTGTATGCAAATTTATGTACGTACACCTCACCACAATCTGTCAGGCAATAATTTTACATGACTTCTGAAATCAGGTTCATAGTGAAAATAAAGGTAAAAACATCCCAATTTTACAGTATATAAAAAGGATTGGTAGATTAAGAAATAATAGAGGAAACGTATTTTTCTAGATTTAGTTATCCTCTCTTTTGTATATTAGTGTTAGTCCCATCCCAGTGGCACAGTGGATTAATTCCAGGGATAACACTCCAAAGCTCCCAGGTTGCAACTAACAACAAAATAAGTAAATCAATGTCTAATCAACTGTCATTTGATTGCAAAAAACTGCAACATGCATTTCTACATAAAATATTGTACAAACAAATTCCTCAACAGTAACATAGCACTAACACATACACTAAACCTCCACGGACTGTTCAAAACTGTTTTGAATACTTATGTGTTGATTGTTGAGCCCCTTAAAGCCTACACATTCTGTATACTATATGTAAATTCAAAGTCCGCTTTGCTGTGGTTGTCTTTCAGTGGAGGAGAGAGAGAGAGAGAGAGAGAGAGAGAGAGAGAGAGAGAGAGAGTATGCATTTCTGTCCCAATCCCAGGTGACCACAAGGGCATAACGAGCCAGTGTGGCAAGAGGTTTGTGCTAAAATGCAGGCGCAGTTTTATCCCAAGGATCCTGATAATGATCTCTGACATGTCAAACACAGGAATAGGAATGGAATCGCAGATGTCCCTGGAGGCGCAAATGCAGTAGGCTGCTCGAGGGATGGTTGAAGGGCAACAGGGGAAGTAGCCTACCGTATATGAAAAACTCAATTTTAATCAATTTAACCTTGTCACTATGAAATATAATATGGTTGGTTGCAAATACTGTGTAGGTGTCTCTATCAGTTTCTTATCAACAGCAAAAGAGAAGATTAGATCTAGGCTAATGCAATGTAATGCAATACAGATTCTGTAGAATTGTGTAGTCAGTGCACAGTATGGTTCATTTCAGTTCATAGCGTCAAGCACAATCTAGAGAATGCCCAAAGCACTTTAAAATTATGTAGGCGACCCTGTAAGCATGAGATCTCCTACATTTCCATATGAGACCAAAGAGACAACATAGGGCACACACATCAGTGTCATACTGTCGACTTCAAACTAGTGCTCTATTGAGAGGTATTGCAGTACCGTTGCCAAAAAGGTATACCACCCAGCAAACCGGGAACATTCCCAGAACATTAGCTAAGATTCCCATTAAGTTCTAGTTAGGGTTTTATCTAACATTAGGATGATAACATCCCAAAAACATCCAGATAATGTTTTTCATAACTAAATCTTTCAATTAATATATTTATTTATTTATTAAATATCCTTGGAATGTTCTCCTAACATTCAGTGAAATGTTTTGCAGATCATCTGCAACAACCACCACAGAACATTCCCCAAAAGTTCTCATTAGGTTTCCAGCTAATGTAATAACACAATGTACCAGTAACGTTTTCCCAGCAAACCAAAAATGGTTCTGTGAAAGTTCCCGGAACATTCGTTAGGTCACGTCAAATGTTCTCATAACATGTATAAAACATTTGTCTGATGTTGCAAGAACGTTCCTATAACACATTTAATCTGTTCTTTAAAGGTTCCCAGAATGTTTCATTAGGTTGTGGTGAGCAGTTTGGTGAGATCGCTGTGGGGACATCACAAAATATATGCTCCCATAAAACAAAAAACTGTCCATGATTCTATAACGTTTCTTTTAGAGTGCATAAAACATTCACCTGATGTTACAATAACATTTTAATAACTCAAATTGTGTTCTGTGTCCTTATTGACCATATTTGACAGGCCACAGTTATCACCTGGTGGTGCAGTGGGTTAATGATTTGGCTGCAGATCTGAAGATTGCAGGTTCAATCCAAGATATTCTTTAACCATGTTTCTTTTGAAAGAAAATGTGAAATTGAGGCTCAGATATAGTCTACTAAAAGAGAGGATGCCTTTATTTCGTCCAGATTTATAAATCCAGAATGCAGAATTTAGACAAACTGTAAAAAATTAAACATTGAGTAGAAATTGACTGTTCAACTTTTTAAAAACGCACCCGATATAATTCCTACTTTGAAATGCTTGATATGGTTCCCCCTGGCTTATTTTTCATGATCTGACAAGCAAAAGTGATCCTAGATCAGCACTCATAGTCTAAATATGGGCCCAGGGGTACGCAGCATATAAAGAGCATGGGTGAAGTGATGGTGAATAACCCAGTTACCAGTATTTCCCTGGGTTAGTTATGTCTAAGAAGGCTAAAAAGACAGCATGGAACTCCTGTGTGACCATACTGCCATGGCTATATATTGTCAACATATGAAGTGTAAAAAATATGGTTGTGATTAAATGCTGTTCAAATGTCCTATGAATGAAATTAAAATGCCATGTGTCTCTATCATCTACAATTTGGTCTTCAAAAGCGAATTACCATTACATCTGTAGAGAAACATAATTGGGATGTATTCCAATCTGCTTTCTTATGCTTTAATTTGCATGCTGAGAATGTTGTGGTAATATCAGGTAAAACTTAAATATAACATTTTCTAAGTGTTCTTGTAATGTTCTGAGTGTTATGATTTCTATTCTATTCCTTTAAACATTGAACCGCTGTGGTTCACAACAATTCTGATTTCCAAAGGCGGAAGTTGGGAGAGTTTTTGTTCGGGTGGTTCAGTGAAACAATTTTAGTTTCTGAGGTAGAGGTTTTTGGTGAGGGAGGCCCTGCTCTCTCCGCTCCCAGATGCTTAGTCCATTTCATTCCGATCTCCTCTGCATTTTTGTAGCCATTTGCTACAGCCTGTCAACTATGCCTCTGCCTATCCCTGTTCTCTCCTCTCTGCACAGGCTACACAAACGCACCACACCGCGTGGCTGCTGCCTCTCCAACCTGGTGGTCCCTGCACGCACCACCCACGTGGAGTTCCAGGTCGCAGGCAGCCTCTGGAACTGCCGTTCTGCTGCCAACAAAGCTGACTTCATCCCAGCCTATGCCAACCTCCAGTCCCTCGACTTCCTGGCGCTGACGGAAACATGGATCACCACTGAAAACACCGCTACTCCTACTGCTCTCTCCTCGTCTGACCATGTGTTCTCGCATACCCCGAGAGCATCTGGTCAGAGGGGTGGTGGTACAGGAATCCTCATCTCTCCCAAGTGGACATTCTCAATTTTTCCCCTAACCCATCTGTCTATCTCCTCATTTGAATTCCATGCTGTCACAGTCACTAGCCCATTTAAGCTTAATATCCTTGTCATCTATCGCCCTCCAGGTTCCCTTGGAGAGTTCATCAATGAGCTCGACGCCTTGATAAGTTCCTTCCCTGAGGATGGCTCACCCCTCACAGTTTTGGGGGATTTCAACCTCCCTATGTCCACATTTGACTCATTTCTCTCTGCCTCCTTCTTTCCACTCCTCTCCTCTTTTGACCTCACCCTCTCACCGTCCCCCCTACTCACAAGGCAGGCAATACGCTTGACCTCATCTTCACTAGATGCTGCTCCTCTACTAATCTCACTGCAACTCCCCTCCATTTCTCCGACCACTACTTTGTTTCCTTTTCTCTCTCGCTCTCCTCCCACACTACTCACTCTGCCCCTACACAGATGGTAATGCGCCGCCGCAACCTTCGCTCTCTCTCTCCCTACTCTCTCCTCTTCCATCCTATCATCTCTCCCCTCTGCTCAATCCTTCTCCCTCCAATCTCCTGATTCTGCCTCCTCAACCCTCCTCTCCTCCCTTTCTGCATCCTTTGACTCTCTGTGTCCCCTATCCTCCCGGCCGGCTCGGTCCTCCCCTCCAGCTCCGTGGCTTGATGACTCATTGCGAGCTCACAGAACAGAGCTCCGGGCAGCGGAGCGGAAATGGAAGAAAACTAAACTCCCTGCCGACCTGGCATCTTTTCACTCCCTCCTCTCTACATTTTCTTCATCTGTTTCTGCTGCTAAGGCCACCTTCTACCACTCTAAATTCCAAGCATCTGCCTCTAACCCTAGGGAAGCTCTTTGCCACATTTTCCTCCCTCCTGAATCCTCCCCCCCTCCTCTCTCTCTGTGGATGACTTCGTCAACCACTTTGAAAAAGAAGGTTGACGACATCCGATCCTCGTTTGTTAAGTCTAATAACACTGCTGGTCCTGCTCACACTGCCCTACCCTATGCTTTGACTTCTTTCTCCCCTCTCTCTCCAGATAAAATCCTGCGACTTGTGACTGCAGGCCGCCCAACAACCTGCCCGCTTGACCCCATCCCCTCCTCCCTTCTCCAGACCATCTCCGGTGACCTTCTCCCCTACCTCACCTCGCTGATCAACTCATCCTTGACCGCTGGCCATGTCCCTTCCGTCTTCAAGAGAGCGAGAGTTGCTCCCCTTCTCAAAAAACCAACACTCGACCCCACTGATGTCAACAACTACAGACCAGTATCCCTTCTTTCTTTTCTTTCCAAAACTATTGAGCGTGCCGTCTTTAGCCAACTCTCTTGCTATCTCTCTCAGAATGACCTTCTTGATCCAAACCAATCAGGTTTCAGGACTGGTCATTCAACTGAGACTGCTCTTCTCTGTGTCACGGAGACTCTCCGCACTGCTAAAGCTAACTCTCTCTCCTCTGCTCTTGTCCTTCTAGACCTGTCTGCTGCCTTTGATACTGTGAACCATCAGATCCTCCTCTCCACCCTCTCCGAGATGGGCATCTCCGGCGCGGCTCACTCCTGGATTGCGTCCTACCTGACCGGTCGCTCCTACCAAGTGGCGTGGCGGGAAGCTGTCTCCGCACCACGTGCTCTCACCACTGGTGTCCCCCAGGGATCGGTTCTGGGCCCTCTCCTTTTCTCCCTATACACCAAGTCACTTGGCTCTGTCATATCCTCACATGGTCTCTCCTATCATTGCTACGCTGACGATACACAACTAATCTTCTCCTTTCCCCCTTCTGATAACCAGGTGGCGAATCGCATCTCTGCATGTCTGGCAGACATATCAGTATGGATGACGGATCACCACCTCAAGCTGAACCCTGGCAAGACGGAGCTGCTCTTCCTCCCGGGGAAGGACTGCCCGTTCCATGATCTCGCCATCACGGTTGACAACTCCGCTGTGTCCTCCTCCCAGAGTGCGAAGAGCCTAGGCGTGACCCTGGACAACACCCTGTCGTTCTCCGCCAACATCAAGGCGGTGACCCGCTCCTGCAGGTTCATGCTCTACAACATTCGGAGAGTGCGTCCCTGCCTTACACAGGAAGCGGCGCAGGTCCTGGTCCAGGCACTTGTCATCTCCCGTCTGGACTACTGCAACTCGCTGTTGGCTGGGCTCCCTGCCTGTGCCATTAAACCCCTACAACTCATCCAGAATGCCGCAGCCCGTCTGGTGTTCAACCTTCCCAAGTTCTCTCACGTCACCCCCCTCCTCCGCACACTCCACTGGCTTCCAGTTGAAGCTCGCATCCGCTACAAGACCATGGTGCTTGCCTATGGAGCAGTGAGGGGAACGGCACCTCTGTACCTTCAGGCTCTGATCAGTCCCTACACCCAAACGAGGACATTGCGTTCATCCACCTCTGGCCTGCTGGCTCCTTCCTCTGCGGAAGCATAGCTCCCGCTCAGCCCAGTCAAAACTGTTCGCTGCTCTGGCACCCCAATGGTGGAACAAGCTCCCTCACGACGCCAGGACAGCGGAGTCACTCACCACCTTCCGGAGACATTTGAAACCCCACCTCTTTAAGGAATACCTGGGATAGGATAAAGTATTCCTTCTAACCCCCCCCAAATTGTAAAGTGGTTATCCCACTGGCTATAGGGTGAACGCACCAATTTGTGAGTCGCTCTGGCTAAGAGCGTCTGCTAAATGACGTTAATGTGCCCCTGAGCAAGGCACTTAACCCTAATTGCTCCTGTAAGTCGCTCTGGTTAAGAGCGTCTGCTAAATGACTAAAATGTAAATGTAAATGTAATGATTTAACTGGATAAGAACCCAAATGCAGACAAGTACACCAAGCCAGAGAAGTTTTAACAGGTTTATTTACAATGTACAAAGTCCAGGTTTCCAAATATATGGGAAGAGCAAGTCCAGGTACAGGGAGGGTAACAGATCCAGATCAGGGCAGGTGTGGTACCGTAATGTCCTAGTGTCCGTGGTGAGTCCAAAAGAGAGGTCCGGTAATGGAGAGCAGGATGGTGGTGGCAGGAGTGAAGCGGAGGCAGGAGTCAGGTTCCAAATATCTGTGGCACAGGAGAAAAAGTAAATAGAACAGACCAAAAACACAAAGAGCAAAAATAACCAGGTTGAGTCGGCAGCGAGACTAACATGGTCGTCTTGACTATGATCTGACGATGAGTGGTAAGTTTGACCGGGTCTTAAAGGCTGAGGTGATATGGTGAATGAGCTGCAGCTGGAACCCTGACTCCCGCACACCAGACTTCACTCCTGCAATCAAGGACAGACAGAGGGGAGGGAGAGAGCAGAGAGAGCTACCTATCAGCAGTAGGCCTAACAGTACCCCCCCTCTACGGACGCCACCTGGCGGCCGACGGGGTTTATCGGGATGTAACCTATGAAACTCTCGGACCAGATCAGGATCCACAATGAAGCTCCTGGGCACCCAGGAACGTTCCTCGGGACCATAACCCTCCCAATCCACCAGGTACTGGAAACCACGACCTCGGCGGCGAACATCCAGAAGTCGCCGGACAGTGTAGACCGGACCCCCACCCACGATCTTGGGCGGAGGAGGGGGACGAGAGGGCGGGCACAAAGGGCTAACCGACACAGGCTTAATCTGGGAAACATGAAAGGTGGAATGAACCCGTAGGGAGGCAGGAAGCTGTAGCTTAACCGCGCAGGGGTTAACAATAGACAGTATCTTGAACGGTCCTATAAAACGAGGCGCCATCTTCTTAGACTCCACCTTCAATGGAAGGTCCCGTGACTTCAGCCATACCTCTTGACCAGGAGAGTAACCGGGAGCCTGGGACCGGTGACGGTTGGCTTGCCTCTGCATGTACGCCGAAGCTCGGGACAGAGCTACCCTGGCCTTCCTCCAGACCTTGAAGCAGCGGCGCATGTGGGACTGCACCGAGGGTACCGCAAGTTCCCTCTCTTGGGAAGGGAACAGGGGAGGTTGATAACCCAGAGCACACAGAAAAGGAGACAAACCAGAGGAAGCGTTAGTCAAGGTGTTATGAGCATATTCCACCCAGGGGAGCATGGAGCTCCATGACCCAGGGTTAGACCCAGTGACACAGCGAAGTGCGGTCTCCATCTCCTGGTTCGCTCTCTCGGCTTGCCCGTTGGTCTGGGGGTGATATCCAGAGGACAGGCTGGATGTAATGCCCAAAGCTTTACAGAAAGCTTTCCACACCTGGGAGACAAACTGGGGACCCCTGTCAGAGACAATATCCGTGGGTAGACCATGAGAGCGGAACACATGTTCAACCAAAATATCAGCCGTCTCTCTGGCAGTGGGCAGTTTAGGTAGGGCCAAAAAATGAGCGAACTTAGAAAAACGATCAATCACCGTAAGAATGACAGTCTTACCAGATGAGGGGGGAAGTCCAGTGACAAAATCCATAGCGATATGCGACCAGGGCCGGCTGGGTATAGGTAGAGGTCGTAGATGACCAGCGCTGGCCTGGGTGGAGTTCTTACTTCGTGCACATACCGTACAAGCAGCAATGAAGGCTCGAGTGTCCGCCTCCATCGTGGCCCACCAGAACTTCCGTCGCACAAAGTCAAGGGTCCGCGAAACTCCAGGGTGACAGGTAAGGGGAGACGAGTGAGCCCACTGAAGTACCTGGGAGCGAGCAGACTCAGGGACAAACATCCGGTTAGGAGGACCCCTCCCAGGGTCAGCTTGATGATGTTGAGCCTGTCTAACAATCCCCTCGATGTCACATGTGATGACTGCAATACTGCAGGTAGGAGGCAAAATGGGTTCAGGGTTACTACCAGTATCAACAGCCGAATGAACACGAGACAGGGCGTCAGGCTTGACGTTGCGTGACCCAGGACGGTAAGACAGAGAAAAATTGAATCTCCCAAAAATAGTGCCCACCTGGCTTGACGGGGGTTGAGCTGCTTTGCTGACTGGAGGTAAGCCAGATTCTTATGATCCGTCCAAACGATGAAGGGTTGTTCCGCCCCCTCCAACCAATGTCGCCACTCCTCGAGAGCCAGCTTAACGGCGAGCAGTTCACGATTTCCAACATCATAATTCCTCTCTGCCTGAGAAAGTTTCCTTGAGAGAAAAGCACAGGGATGCAGTTTGTTATCTTCAGGAGAACGTTGTGACAACACTGCACCTACCCCAGTGTCGGATGCATCCACCTCCACGACAAACTGGCGGTCGGGGTCCGGCTGCATCAGAATGGGAGCCGAGGCGAAGCGATGTTTCAGTTCTTCGAACGCTGATTCGGCCCCTTCATTCCAAGCGAACGGTCGTGAGATGGAGGTGAGAGCGGTGAGTGGCGCCGCAATGCGGCTGTAGTCCTTGATGAACCTCCTATAGAAGTTCGCAAACCCCAGGAATCGTTGAAGTTGTTTGCGGGTAGAGGGAGCTGGCCAGTCCGTGACAGCAGAGATCTTAGCTGGGTCCATCCGCAGCTCCCCCTGAGCTATGATGTAACCCAAAAAAGAGGTCTCAGACACATGAAATTCACATTTCTCCATCTTCACAAACAGTTTGTTCTCCAACAACCTTTGCAACACCTGGCGCACATGCAGTTCATGTTCCTGGGAGGACTGAGAAAATCAAGATATCATCCAGATAGACAAAAACAAACCGATTCAACATGTCCCGAAGGACATCATTGACTAGTGCCTGAAAAACAGCAGGGGCATTAGACAACCCAAAAGGCATAACCCGATACTCAAAATGTCCCAAGGGTGTGTTGAAGGCAGTCTTCCATTCATCACCCTTACGAATGCGCACCAGGTGATACGCATTTCGTAGATCCAGTTTCGTAAAGATGGTAGCACCATGAAGGAGGGGAAAAGCAGAATTAATCAAAGGCAGAGAATACTTGTTCTTAATGGTGATGTTGTTAAGTCCACGGTAATCAATACAGGGTCTGAGGGTCTTATCCTTCTTAGCAACAAAAAAGAATCCCGCTCCTACAGGTGACGAGGAAGGACGCATAATACCTGCCGCCAAGGAGTCCCGAATGTAGTTCTCCATAGCCTCCGTCTCCGGCCGGGAGAGATTGTACAGGCGACTGCTGGGGAGCGGGGCTCCTGGCTGGAGGTCAATGGTGCAGTCGTAAGGCCGGTGAGGAGGAAGAGAAGTAGCTCTGTGTTTGCAGAAAACGGATGCCAGGTCATGATACACGTCAGGAACAGCAGAAAGATCCATGGACTCCAGTGGAGGTTGAGGCACAGTACTGGCAGGAGTCTGAGCAGAACACAAACAATTCACATGACAAAATGTGCTCCATGAAACAATGCTACCTGTCACCCAATCAATGTGTGGATTGTGTTTTATGAGCCAGGGGATACCAAGGACCAGGGGAGTCTGTGGGCAGTCGATAATATGGAATTGAATGTTCTCCTGATGATTTCCCGACACTCTAAGACAAACAGGAACAGTCTGATGGGTAATGCGGGTCAACAATTGTCCATTTAGACCCTTAGCCTGCAGCGGACAGTCCATAGGAACAGTCTCCAAATCCATTTGTTGAGCCCACTCTCTATCCAAAAAGCTTTCGTCGGCACCAGAGTCAATCAGCGCACTAACAGAGAAATTCTGGGACTGCCACTGGAGGGATGCCTGGAGCAGAATGCGGGGAGAAGAGGAAGAATCCGCTGCTCGGCTCACCAAAACTTCTCCCATTAATGATGAGCCGGCCCTTTTCCCCGGACCGAACTGGGCAGGAAGGAACGAAATGACCAGCTTCTCCACAACACAGGCAGACCCGAGCCTGAATACGACGTGCACGCTCCTCTGAGGACAACCGTGCACGCACCCACCTCCATGGCTTCGGGTTCAGTGCTCCTCGTATCGACTCGGGAAGACACGGCTCTCTCCGTAGGGACGATGCAGGGAGGAGTTTGTTGATGACAGACAGGTTGCTTGGAACTAACACTCCTCTCCCGGCGGCGCTCCCGAATCCGATTATCCAACCTGATAGTGAGTGAAATAAGATTATCCAGCGTAGGCGATTCATCATATGACACCAATTCATCTTTTAAGGTCTCAGACAAAGCATTGATGAACACTCCTTGTAATGCCTCGTCATTCCAACCACTCACTGCTGCTAAAGTCCGAAACTCCACTGCCATCTCCGCCACACTACGAGCCCCCTGCCGAAGAGAAAACAGCCGTTTCGCAGCCTCCTTGCCTCGTACGGGGTGGTCAAAAACCTTCCTCATCTCCGTGGTGAAGGCAACGTAAGCGTTGCAAATGTCCGACTGACTCTCCCAGACCGCGGATCCCCAGGCACGAGCGGAACCGCTAGTAGAGTTGATAAGGTAGGCAATACGGGCTCTTTCTGAGGCGTAGGTGAGGGGCTGTTGTTCAAACACTAACGAGCATTGAGTCAAAAAATCGCCACAGGTTCCCATGTTCCCGTCATAGCGCTCCGGAGCAGGAACAAAAGGCTCTCTGATCTGGGCTGAAGGGGTAGTAAGGGCAGATACTTGATTGGAGAGTAATTGAACCTGATTAAGCAGCACCTGACTGTCCTCAGCAATCGTTTTAAACAGGGTATCATGTTGGCCAAGTAAAATGCCCTGATTGGCTATGGCAGTCCAAATTTGAGTGCACTCTGGGGTGGTATCCGAGCTACTGTCTGCTGGGTTCATGTTGGTCAGATCATACTGTTATGATTTAACTGGATAAGAACCCAAATGCAGACAAGTACACCAAGCCAGAGAAGTTTTAACAGGTTTATTTACAATGTACAAAGTCCAGGTTTCCAAATATATGGGAAGAGCAAGTCCAGGTACAGGGAGGGTAACAGATCCAGATCAGGGCAGGTGTGGTACCGTAATGTCCTAGTGTCCGTGGTGAGTCCAAAAGAGAGGTCCGGTAATGGAGAGCAGGATGGTGGTGGCAGGAGTGAAGCGGAGGCAGGAGTCAGGTTCCAAATATCTGTGGCACAGGAGAAAAAGTAAATAGAACAGACCAAAAACACAAAGAGCAAAAATAACCAGGTTGAGTCGGCAGCGAGACTAACATGGTCGTCTTGACTATGATCTGACGATGAGTGGTAAGTTTGACCGGGTCTTAAAGGCTGAGGTGATATGGTGAATGAGCTGCAGCTGGAACCCTGACTCCCGCACACCAGACTTCACTCCTGCAATCAAGGACAGACAGAGGGGAGGGAGAGAGCAGAGAGAGCTACCTATCAGCAGTAGGCCTAACACTGAGGACCTCCAAGACAAGGTCAAATGTATATTGCGTGAACATCAATGGAATATTATGTTAAACCTAAAACAAATATGTTATGAACGTCATAAAAACTGACTTATTGAATTCTTACAAAATTAAGGGAATGTCCTGTACAACCTAACTTAAACATTGTATGAATGTCATCACAACTGAGCATATTTTGTGTTTTGGAAACCTATCTTTTGTAATGTACCCACACTTTCCATACACAACCTAATTACATGTTCTGGGAACCTTTAAAGAACTCAGGAAGGCTGTTCTGTCAACATTCTTGCAACATCAAAGTAATGTTTTCTGCACCCCGAAATAACATTATGTGAATGTCAGCACAACCCGACAGTTTTTGTGTTTTGGGAAAAAATCTCTTGTCATGTACCCACAATGTTACCACATTCTTGTACTATCAGGTAAATGTTTTGCACCCTAAAATAATTAAGTGATAATGCCCGAGAAGCCGGTGTTTGGACGATATATTGGCACGGGTGTTGTTAGACCCGCGATGAAGTGGAGGGCCGGTAACCATGTCAATATATTCTAAACTCCGGCTTCGAGGGCATGATCACTTTTATACAATGGGTTACCAACATATTCAAATAATGATTGACATATTTCATTAAAAACGTTAAGTCCCGACACAAGTCTAGGGTTGCTACCCAAGCAGGCTGGTCGTTCATTCTATTGGTTCGGTTGCCAGAGACGCGACCCACTCTTTCAGTCTTTTTGTTCTGTATCTATGGACACGACCCAGTCGTTCGTTCTAAATGTTCCATTGCCATATTGGCTGGCAACGTTCTTATCCCTTGCTTGCTTGCTACCTAGCCAACTACGGCTAACTTACAGTCACGTCAAACAGTGCAGCCAGAATAACAACAGTAGTGGCATTTGCATTTGTTTAAGCTGTTTTCTAGTGACATTTATTTGGACACATCCATAACAATGAGCAAATGAGGCGCGATTTCGCCTGGCATAGAAAATGTGCTCTCGTCAGGACACTGTTGTTCAGAGGAGCTAGCCAACAACACAGCTAACACAATCTTTTCAAACTGAAGCTGGAAATACTGCAAACTAGCTGCACTTCGTTTCATTTGACATTTTTTCAATTGACATTTCTTTGTATATATCCATAAAAATGATTCCAGCTGATTCATGACTTCGACTGGCTGAGAAACGCTGCCTGCCTGTCTGTCTCGTCCCGACTCCCGACACGTTCATTACAATGGGACAGCAGGAGATCAAATTTGAATATTGAAACAATGTTGCAAATGTCGGAGAGACAGACTGCAAGGTTTATAAAAATCTCCGCTGTTGAAAACTAAATGTTAGTCTAAAAGAAATGTGAGATAATGTCTAGATGCTTTTTATAGTGGAGATCAAGTTTATAAAGTGCCTGGCTGGGCTGATGAGACAGTGGATTGCACAGTCAAATGGAACAGAGTAAATAGGCATTTTAACATCATAGATTTACCTGGTGGTAACTTGTGGAATAGACACCGGCTGGAATGCGGTTTTAACCAATCAGCATTCAGGATTAGACCCACCTGTTAAACATTGTATAATCACCCACGCAACTGGACAGTTTTTGTGTTTTGGAACAGATCTTTTGTGATGTCCCCACAATGTTCCCACCAGACAGTTCCCACAACCTAATGAAACATTCTGGGAACCTTTAAAGAACAGACAAAATGTTTTCTGGGAACATTCTTGTAACATCAGTTGAACGTTTTTGCACCCTAAAAAAAACCATTGAACAATCCTCCATGCAATTAGACAGTTTTTGTGTTTTGGGAACATATATTTTGTGATGTCCCTACATTGTTCTCAACAGACTTTACCCCCAACCTAATTAAACATTCTGGGAAACTTTAAAGAACAGATTAAATCTGTTTTAGTAACGTTCTTGCAACATCAGCTGAATGTTTTATAGGTCCAAAAGGCTCCTTAACAGCTTCTACCCCCAAGCCAAACAATTAATCAAATTAATCAAATGGCCACCCGGACTATTGACAAATATTTTCTTAACTCTATTTCTTGAACTGCATTGTTGGTTAAGGCCTTGTAAGTAAGCATTTCACGGTGCATGTGACAAATACAATGTAATTTGATTTGATTTGTATACAAACATTCTACAATCATCACCACAACTGGACAGTTTTTGTGTAATGAGAACATTTGCAGCGACCTACCCTAACGAATGTTATGGGAACTTTCACAGAACCAATTTTGGTTTGCTGGGCAGTTTCTTGTTTGTAACAAAGAGAGCAATTAGGCCTACTAACATTGTGCAAGTAACAATGTTAACGTAAACATAAATCATCCTTCGAATTAAAAATCATATAGGAGCTTGTAGAATTATAATAGTAAATACCTCTTCCAGAATAAAATGTGTAGTAAAACGTCTTACCTGCAAGGCAACCAATGATTGATAGCAGCACAAGTTGTTTCCATAGTAACATCATCTTCAGTTGCCAAGGGCAAATAAGACTCTCATCCAATTGCTTGTGAATGGAATGTTCTCCCTTGAATATGAGAATCTTTGATCTGAGGGGAAGGTAATTAAACAAATAAGTAAAATAAGACATTTTGAGCCAAATATTACAAGCATTCAACATCAGTATGATGATTACAGTATTGCAAAGTTGCACTATTCATGTTCTTTCACAGTTTTTAGAAGACTTGAAAAAAACAAAAAAAAACTGTGAAAGCATTCACCAGACAACACATGCATATGATTTAAGCCATTATGGTTGATTAATTAT
Organism: Coregonus clupeaformis; assembly: GCF_020615455.1. Lineage (NCBI taxonomy): Eukaryota > Metazoa > Chordata > Actinopteri > Salmoniformes > Salmonidae > Coregonus > Coregonus clupeaformis. Next base: position 45,234,732 of record NC_059203.1, read on the forward strand.
TTTATTAATTACACTGTATGCCTTTTGATGACTGCATTATGACTAAATGTAATGGAAAATACAGCTGTTGACACATTGGGGGTAAGTAAGGACATATACAGTGCATATAAAAAATGTAATATACACCCAAAACATTTCAATACCAGGTATAGATGCAAAGCCAGTGATCACAATTCCATCGTCTGTGACAATGTCAAATGTTCACCATTAAAGCCTGGTCCAGACAAACTCTTACATTTACATTTTAGTCATACAGAGCGACTTACAGTTAGTGAGTGCATACATTTTCATACTGCCCCCCGTGGGAAACGAACCCACGGGGGGGCAGATACCAAATATCAAACATTGAAGAAGTTTGAATATGATTCAGCTGCAATGAATCGCAGGTTCACAACAGCACCTATTCTGTGGAACTACAGTATATTTTGGACAATGTTATGGAATAGTGACACAGAGAACTGCTAAGTGAGCTTGTTTTTACATTACCAAAGCATCATAGTGCATTTCTTGTCAACCTGAGCAACAAGCACAAATCTGCTACATCGGAGGAAAGAGGGGGTGGAAATAATTGACCTCAAAAGCTACTTTCCCCAGCCTATTAATAGGAACAGGCAGACAACCTAAATACATTTAGCGGTATACTAATATACAGTTGAAGTTGGAAGTTTACATACACCTTAGCCAAATACATTTAAACTCAGTTTTTCACAATTCCTGACATTTAATCCTACTAAAAATGCCCTGTTTTAGGTCAGATAGGATCACCACTTTATTTTAAGAATGTGAAATGTCAGAATAATAATGGAGAGATTTATTTATTTCAGCTTTTATTTCTTTCATCACATTCCCAGTGGGTCAGAAGTTTACATACACTCAATTATTATTTGGTAGCATTGCCTTTAAATTGTTTAACTTGGGTCAAACGTTTCGGTAGCCTTCCACAAGCTTCCCACAATAAGTTGGGTGAATTTTGGTCCATTCCTCCTGACAGAGCTGGTGTAACTGAGTGAGGTTTGTAGGCCTCCTTGCTCACGCACGCTTTTTCAGTTCTGCCCACAAATATTCTATAAGATTGAGGTCAGGGCTTTGTGATGGCCACTCCAATACCTTTACTTTGTTGTCCTTAAGCCATTTTGCCACAACTTTGGAAGTATGCTTGGGGTCATTGTCCATTTGGAAGACCCATTTGAAACCAAGCTTTAACTTCCTGACTGATGTCTTGAGATGTTGCTTCAATATATCCACATACTTTTCCTTCCTCATGATGCTATCTATTTTGTGAAGTGCACCAGTCCCTCCTGCAGCAAAGCACCCCCACAGCATGATGCTGCCACCCCTGTGCTTCACGGTTGGGATGGTGTTCTTCGGCTTGCAAGCCACCCCCTTTTCCCTCCAAACATAACGATGGTCATTATGGCCAAACGTTTCTATTTTTGTTTCATCAGACCAGAGGACATTTCTCAAAAAAGTATGATATTTGTCCCCATGTGCAGTTGCATACCGTAGTCTGGCTTTTTTATGGCGGTTTTGGAGCAGTGGCTTCTTCCTTGCTGAGTGGCCTTTCAGGTTAAGTCGATATAGGACTCGTTTTACTGGGGATATAGATACTTTTGTACCTGTTTCCTCCAGCATCTTCACAAGGTCCTTTGCTGTTGTTCTGGGATTGATTTGCACTTTTCGCACCAAAGTACGTTAATCTCTAGGAGACAGAACGTGTCTCCTTCCTGAGTGGTATGACGGCTGCTTGGTCCCATGGTGTTTATACTTGCGTACTATTGTTTGTACAGATGAACGTGGTACCTTCAGGCGTTTGGAAATTGCGCCCAAGGATGAACCAGACTTGTGGAGGTCTACACATTTTTTTCTGAGGTGTTGGCTGATTTCTTTAGATTTTGCCATGATGTCAAGCAAAGAGGCACTGAGTTTGAAGGTAGGCCTTGAAATACATCCACAGGTACACCTTCAATTGACTCAAATTATGTCAATTAGCCTATCAGAAGCTTCTAAAGCCATGACATCATTTTCTGGAATTTTCCAAGCTGTTTAAAGGCACAGTCAACTTAAAGTATGTAAACTTCTGTCCCACTGGAATTGTGATACAGTGAATTATAAGTTAAATAATCTGTCACAAACAATTGTTGGAGAAATTACTTGTGTCATGCACAAAGTAGATGTCCTAACCGACTATAGATTGTTAACAAGAAATTTGTGGAGTGGTTGAAGAACGAGTTTTAATGACTCCAACCTAAGTGTATGTAAACTTCTGACTTCAACTGTATAGCCTACTATGCAGCACAATGCCCATACAACATACAACGAGAAAAGCTTAAAGTGCCTTCAGAAAGTATTCATGCCCCTTGACTGGGTAAGTCTCTAAGAGCTTTCCACACCTGGATTGTGCAATATTTTCCCATTATTATTTTCAAAATTCTTCGAGCTCTGTCAAATTGGTTGTTGATCATTGCTATACAACAATTTTTAGGTCTTGCTGTAGAATATAATGTAGATTTAAGTCAAAATTGTAACTCGGCCACTCAGGAATATTCACTGTCTTCTTGGTAAGCGACTCCAGTGTAGATATGGCCTTCTGTTTTAGGTTATTGTCCTGCTGAAAGGTGGAATTGTCTCCCAGTGTCTGGTGGAAAGCAGACTGAACCAGGTTTTCCTCTAGGATTTTGCCTGTGCTTAGCTCCATTCTGTTGATTTTTTATCCTAAAGAAACTCCCCAGTCCTTAACGATTACAAGCATACCCATAACATGATGCAGCCACCACTATGCTTGAAAATATGGAGAGTGGAACTCAGTAATGTTGTTGTATTGGATTTGTCCCAAACATAACACTTTGTACTCTGGACAAAAAGTTAATTGCTTTGCCAAATTCTTTGCAGTATTACTTTAGTGCCTTGTTGCAAACAGGATGCATGTTTTGGAGAATTTGTATTCTGTACAGGCTTCTTTCTTTTCCCTCTGCCAATTAGGTTAGTATTGTGGAGTAACTACAATGTTGTTGATCCATCCTCCAGGCTCTGTCGCAGCGGCCAGCGGCACAGCTATCACTGCCCCAACACATACATTCTAAGTGATTTCAATGGGTCTTTCTCCATTCTGATTGTTTTATACCATTCAATTCAACTTTAACAAAAAGAAAAAGCTTTTTAATCAATTTCTGCATTTCCTGTACTCATTTGAGATCATTTCCACACTGCCACATAGGGATATATGATATGGGCAAACAATCTAGGCCTTATTCTTTACCAAATGTTGCAATTGTGATTTGACTTGCGATTTAGAGCAAAACACTTGGGTGAACTGTTGGAATCATGCAAATAGAATGATTATTCTAATTCTATAGTTATAATATAATAGTGGGCACTTTGAATACAGTGTTGTTTGACATGACAACGAATCAAAATGCCAGGGAAGAGTTATTGTGACAGGGAAGGAACCAAAGTGTTTCATAGGGGACTCTATAATCTTTGGCTACATTGAATGTTTTCTCTTAGCTACTTCATGTAGCTAACATATTTTCATTTATCTGTTATTTTACCAGGTAAGTTCACATGCTCATTTACAGCAACAACCTGGGGAATAGTTACAGGGGAAAGGATGAGCCAATTGGAAGCTGGGGATGATTAGCTGGCATGAGGGCCAGATTGAGAACTGGGGTTAACACCCCTACTCTTACAATAAGTGCCATGGGATCTGCAGTGACCACAGAGAGTCAGGTCACCCATTTAACATCCCATCTGAAAGACAGCACCCTATACAGGGCAATGACCCCAATCACTGCCCTTGGATATTTCTTTAGACCAGAGGAAAGAGTGCCTCCTACTGGCCCTCCAACACCACTTCCAGCAGCATCAGGTCACCCATCCAGGGACCAACCAGAACCAACCCTGCTTAGCTTCAGAGGCAAGCCAGCAGTGGGATGCAGGGTGGTATGCTGCTAGCAGAAAAACAACACATTCATGCTTCACGTATTCCTCTTTGATTTAGAAGATACTGTTGCACAAACAACATGCTGATTTAGGTCTACACCATCACCATCAGGCTGTATAGCTAGTTGCATTTGCTCTGACTCAGTACATTTATTAGCTAGCTAGCCAGCTAACTAGAGATTAGCATTAACACGATTTTGGCCCAACTTGCTAAGAAAAGACAAACTAGCCGTTTGTAGATGTAAGAAACACAAACTAATAGTGTAATTATAGAACACTAGTGGATTAATATTAAGAAGCAAAGTGAAAACAGCATTGTTGCATGTGCTGCATTGACCATATAGACTGAACGCAAGTGTCTCGTGGTCAAGGAACAACAAATGCGCTCCTTGAGTGACAGGGGGCGGGGCTAGGTCTGTGTGTGGAACACACGGTGTATCACATTTAACAAACCAAACATTCAAATACCATTATAGAAGGTAAAGTAAAAACCAAAACCGGTCTGTGCATCAATACCTGTATATCGTAAAATACGGTATACCGCCCAGCCCTAGGTACAGAGATGAAGTAGCCATTCAAAAATCATGTTAAACACTATTATTGTACACAGAGTGAGTCCATGCAACTTATTATAACTTGTTAAGCACATTTTTACTCCTGAACCTATTTAGGCTTGCCATAACAAAAGGGTTGAATACTTATTGACTCAAGACATTTCAGCTTTTTATTTATAATTAATTTCTAAACATTCTGATAAACATAATTCCACTTTGACATTACGGGGTATTGTGTGTAGGCCAGTGACTAAAATTGTTTTATTTAATCAATTTTAAATTCAGGCTGTAATACAACAAAATGTGGAAAAGGTCAAGGGGTGTGAATACTTTTTGAAGGCACTGTAGGTGGTCATCCAACTTTGTGAAGAATGAAGATCAATACGTTTTCATTTCTGTATATTTCTGAAAAAACTTTATACTCCCATTATAGATCCATTTTTGCAGAGATGGTATATTTCTTGTCGTTTTACCTTGCAATCCATTGAAATTATACATGACATTAATGAACTTGCTTAGATATGTGTGGTACGTATGTCTCTATAGCATATGGTTACAAAGCTTTGAAAGCCTGGTTCTACAGCCAGTAGTTTGAGTGGCATTTTTCCTTTGAGCCTGTGCCATACTTGCAAAGTCTGTGAACTGAATTCACAATGCATGATACATAATATTGTCTGACAAGTAATGTAATGGGCCTTTAAAAAAAATCTGATCTGGAACTGGTGCCTATTGTTATAAAATTCCAATTCTAGCATTATTTCAATGGTAAAAGCTTTCTTTCCTAATGCTTTGATCTACATCACTGTTACCACTGGTAACTGATATGCCTCTCAGGATTAAGATTCCTAACCCTTCTCCACATTCTTAGAACTTTAAATTTTTGTGGATTAACCCAGTAGGCTACTATCTTTGGCATTCTTAATATAGTAGTAAAATTACATATAAAACTATTGTTTCATCGTCTTAAAAATGTTTACAAAACAAAACATGTAGTCATTTCAATAGCTACAGAATTGTGTATGTGTAGTTTGAAGGGGAGGAATATAGCTTTTATTCCATAGCCATTGTTATGAGTCACATTCTGTGAGCACCAGCCTCCTGCAGCTACCTACTGTTGCCCAGAACACACTCTTCAGGGGGGTGATCTCATTTGGTTATAGATTACATAATCTTCTGGCCAGTGCTGTCTTAGCACCATGCTCCTGGTGCCAGCAATGGTTCCTCATCTGCTGTAATTGTGAGACACAGTGTGTCTCAGAGTGGATTTCCTGGTGTCTTTCAAGTTTTAGGGGGCATTTTGCCACTGTAAATCGTGTCACATTGGATTACACACTTTGAGATCATAGTGGGTAGAAATGTGTGCAACATTCCTCAGTTTGTCTGGTTTGCTCTGCTCCATCCCAGGCATCCTATCCTTCCCAGTCTAATGCAGGGACCCATAAATGACAGACTGTATTTATAATGCATACCTAGAGTATTTTCAAGATGAGCTCTTTATTTTGACAAACTCAGTGGAGACATTGCTTGATATGTTGGATCCCCAGCTTGTGAGAGAAGTCAAGTTGGGCAGCCAACATGTCAAGCAAAATGTCTCCACTGAGTTTATCAAAAATGAAGAGCTCATACTGGAAATAGGCATGCATTACCATTACAGTCTGTCTTCTATTTGGCCGTATACTGTAGTGGTAAGGGTGGCTGGATATCGTTATGCACTGGTGGAGGTGAAGTGAAATGATGAACACGAGATTGCTCTGCCAAATGTAATGATGCGGCACAGTTTCACCTCCACAATAGCTAAGCCTAATGAAAGTCGTTGGCTAAACGTATCCCCGAGTAAATTAGATTACTTCTTGGTTAGAGGGGCTGTTGTTTGGTGCATAATTGATAGAAGAGGTGGTTAAAGGCATCTGTTGTCCCCTGAAGGGACGCATAATTGCAAAGAAACTAATAAGGGTGGGAGTAAAGGAGAGAGGTTCCATCACAACATGAGAAAGAGGGTGAGCTGTTTTCAGATGCAACATTACATCATTTACATTTTAGTCATTTAGCAGACGCTCTTATCCAGAGCGACTTACAGTTAGTGAGTGTATACAGTATTTTATTACTGGAATCAAACCCACAACCCTGGCGTTGCAAACGCCATGCTCTACCAACTGAGCTACATCCCTCCCCTACCCTGGGCCAATTGTGCGCCGCCTCATGTGTCTCCCGGTCGCGGCCGGCTACGACAGAGCCTGGATTCGAACCAGGATCTCTAGTGGCACAGCTTAGACTACTGCGCCACTCGGGAGACCCAACAACACCTATGGCAAACAACGCTGGACCAGCGAGGAGTGTACTGTACAGCTCAAAAGGAGACACTGTTACACAGTAAGTTAGAAAAACAGATAATAGGTAGGCCAGTGTTTCCCCTGTACGCAAAATCATTGCTGATAAATCATGGCTGCCACTGCACTGTTAGATGTGTAGATGTATGCCCCAGGAAGACCCGATCGCACCCCCACCCCCGCCACTGCTTCTGAAATAAATCTTAAGGGAAACACTGGGTAGGCTATTCACCATATGACAAGACAGCAGCATCTAAAACCTCATTCATATTGAAGATAATCTCTAATTCAAGAAAGGATACATATAATTACTGTAATCACTATTATTGCCCTCCACTAGAAAGTCTCTAAGGCCAGTATCAACAAGAAAAATGATTTAAGTTCTAACTTCCACCATGAGCTGTGATTTACCCAAGAAAGATAATTAGCACATCTCATCTGTAGGCCTCACTATTTACTTTGTCCAGCGATCCAGCTGCTGAGTAGACTTAATTTCACATGGGCCAACGAGGATGCATAAATGTTAGTATATCTAAGTTAGGTATTAAAGACTTCGAACAAGGGCATTGAAAGAAGTCTGAGATTGTTTCACAATGAAGGTCTAAATGCTCTGTGCTGAGAAACTGAATGATGTTTGTCCAAGACCAATTAAGTGTATTGACTTGGAATACTTTTTGTAATCTCTGCCCCCTTTCCTTTCCTCGCAGCTTTGTACCATTTTCATCCAATTAAAGAATGGTTTTACATATTCATATGAATACCTCTCCTGAGATGTCTCTGTCTGCTGTTTCAAGTGCGGCTGCCATGGAAGCACATCACATAACACAGAACACTGAGTCACTCCATAAAGGTGTCTGATTGGCATGTTGTTACATACATGCGTGCATAAGATAAATGTGATTAGGACTGACAAACTGGCTGTGACTAAGACCAAAAATGCACAGCACGCAACGATGACTAACATAGACTGAGCTCTAAGACAAGGGAAATGTTATTACGTTTCTCACTTCTGTCACTCAGAGGAACATCATAGGAAAATTGAGTCACAATTGTTTTATGTAGTCTACAGTACATTACAGTATAGCAGATACTGTACATGATGAACTGAAAACAAAAAAGTAAGGCCAAACCTCAAAACTGAAAATGATTTGAAAGATGACCACTTTTATCAACAATCTTGCATTTCAAGACACAATCAATGTCACAAATGTTATCTATTAAACAACATTTCATGGAGCAAGATACTTTCATGGGGAGATATGAAATGTTTTCACACAGTAAGTGAGAGAGTTTGTTTAACACCCAAATAACAGCTGTGCACAAAGGGTGAGATGATTGATAATTATTGGGTCGAAAACATTTCACCCAAAGAGGGAAGGTTCTTATAACTAAGAAAACAGGAGAATTCACTGTTCAAAAGACAACAGGATGCTCCAGTGATTCCCTCAGATGTTAACCAAGGGGCCAATGCATTGGTGAACCCCACAGCTGCTGCAAACCATGGGGCCAGAAAAGTAAGTGCACTTAACAGAGAGTGAGACAGGGAGCAGTGATCCATTCCACAACCCCATCATCGTGGTGGCATATCCCCAGACCCCGATCCCAATAGCCACAGATACATCACTGGGTTGGAGGTGTGGGATGAAGAGAGGGTCAGATGCTTTCTAGATTAGAGCTGTGCATCCATTTACAGCACTATATTCAAACCTCCGAGATTTTTCCAAACAGAAATGCACTTTTTGTACCAAGATTGCCACTCTGATGTTCTTCAGAAGGGATTTCAAAACCAATTGAGCTAAAATAAAAGGGCCACAGTCCTTTCCTCTGTAGCAATGTCAGGGGCATATTGCAGTGTTTAGGAATAATTCAGCACCATAGCTGCTTATGATGTTTTCACCTCTCATTTGGCTGTGCTTGTTAGCCACAAAATGAGATGAGCAAAGCATGCTAGAGAAATCTATAAATAAACATGAATAGAGGAGAGAGGGATCAAATTCCCCAATGAATAGCACATACTTTGAAGATGTATATTGGCTGAGCATGTGCAATTCTGCTGCAGCTGGTGTTCTGTCTTTTTTAAGGGGTCCAAAATATGGTCCAACCAGAAGAGTTTTGAGACATTCATATATGTATTTATCTAAAGGAAATAGAACAAAGGAGAGACCGTTTTGGTCACAAAGGTCCCCCAGAGGGCAGCCAACTGGGATGCAGACAATAATTTGACACAGTCAGAGGAGTCAACGAAAAATACAATAGCGCCAGCAACATAATTAAAAGCATAATTTAATTATGTTGGATGATTAATCACAGTTTAAAATGAAAAAGCTAGAGAGCAAAAGATCCATAAGGTGCACCTGACTGAATTGTATGTGGGGGGAAAAAGGGGCTCTATTGCAACCAACCTCAGCATTAGGCTATCTGCAGTCAGAGCTATGAAGGCTACCTTCTCTGACTGCACGGCACAAAGCAAAGCAGCCCCATGTGGACTTGTGCCCTAGATGAGGAAAAATGATGCCTGAGCAGCAAGATAAATCCCAGTAGCCTGGAGCAGCCATTCAAGGCTCCTGGTGGAGTACTATATCAGCATTATGCATGAGATGATCATGCACAACCATTATCTCCCTAAATATCTGCTACACACTTCCTTTTTTGAGAGGAAATAGCTTTTTCTACAATTCAAAAGATAGAAAGTTGAATAAGTGCTTGAATCAGGCTGTTAAAATTGTTCACCCTCGCCACTGCCCATATTGGTAAATGGGAACAAACAAGAAAATCCAACTATAACCCTGGCCATATAGGCTATAGGCACCGTGTGAATTGCACTGTAGTTGCCATAACATGCTCAGTTATCAAATAATTTTTATATTTCACACTGCCTTTTCGATTATTGAAACTTCTCAGCATGTCGAAAAATACTAGTAGGCTATAGCCTATGAAAGATTGTGGAATTGATAGACACTCGGACTCGCATGCAACGTAACCACTATTATGAGAGACATTTAAAATAGATGTTTACTTTATGTAGAAGCTTATCAAATCAACGTCAAATAAACACTTACCGAGTTATTAAACAGAAGGCTGTTTTTCCTCTTCATGGAATTGGATGATCAGAGAAAATAGTAGGCTAGTCTATTTCATTGATTCCATTGTCCAAATGATATTATCAATGGTATTTATCGATTGTCTCTACGCCCTTTCCTAAAGAAGAACCATTTTCATAAGAGCTGTGGCTCTCTTATTCAGGATCCCAACGAGAGTTTGCAAGTAAAGGCTGGTCCACTGAATCGCAGCACCACACTTCTCGTAAAGAGCCCCGTAAGTCCGTCTCTCCTCTTCGCTTGGAGGAGATGCTCCTCGTTGTAATCCCTGAAGCACCCACGCAATTAGCTCAGGAGTCACAGGGCTCCAGCTCCGACGTCGGGATACCAACTGTACTCAATCACAGATCCTTTGGTTTAGTCTTTCAACACCTAAGACACTCCGGGAAATGCTGCCAGTCTGAACGAAGACTGAGACAGAGAGACCTCAGAGCTGAGATTTACATTATGCGCATCCCCGTGCTCCAGCCCCGTTGTGAAGCGCTCACTGTTGACACGTGAAAACACGCGCGCAAATGAAATGCACCACTTGTCGGGAGCTCAATACTCATCCTGCATGCTCTAATTTCCACGCATTCAAAGCCAAAAAGATGATCTGAAGTATTTTTTAAATAACATGGCACCCGGTAATTTATAGGCTATACGTTGCCCATTTGGAATTAGTCACAGCCATCCAGATAGAGGGAGTTACAGCAGTATTTTCCTTTCATGACTGTCAGGGTAATTTGAATACCCCGTGGTAATTGCACAGGGAATGTTATGAACATCATACTGTCACTGATATGATTATGCAATTAAGACCAGTATTCAAGTCAATAGGCCCAATTCAAATGTATTCCACAGTAGGGCTATTAGCCTGTATCTATTTACAAGGAGGTATATACGCAATAGTCTACTCAAATATATCACAAATTGTGTTGATCTCTCAACGGTTTATAAAACTAGACTAATCTAGCCTACATGCAACAAATACAGTCCTGTCTAGTCAGTGCACAAACTACCTGTGACAAAACAGCACTCCCTACCGTTGGATCTATCTTTGTTCCTCCAATATTATCATGAGGGGGTGTCAAGCAAACGTATGTTGGTGGTATCTAACACACCATTGGTTGATCAATGTCACGGCGCATTGCTCGATTGCATTTGCCTGGGGTGCGTTCAGTACAACATAACTGTGTTCAACGTTTAATTAAACAGAAACGGTACTGTACTGAACGACCAGTTGAAAAATGTTGTGATTATGGTGACCCAGAGGACGATTGTCTATGGTGTGCTGCACCAGGACTCTCTGTTATCACCTGAACTCTGGTGAAGTCGTCGGCAGTTACTGCACTTGTACTGCAGTTTGAAGATGGCAATCTTTTTTGTAAGGGTTTCCTAATCGCAGTCTGCTCTGATGAGCTCCCAAACCATGTTTGCAAAATCAATGAGATGTAATCAGACATTGGTGGAAACAACACTGCGAACACCTAAAAAACTACGATTTTAGTCAATAAGTCATTATTTTAGTCAAAGTATGATATACACTGAACAAAAATATAAACGCAACATGTAAAGCGTTGGTCCCATGTTTCATAAGCTAAAATAGAAAATCCCAGAAATGTTCCATACAAAAAGCTTATTTCTCTCAAATGTTGTTATTGAGCATTTTTCCTTTGCCAAGATAAGCTATCCACCTGACAGGTGTGGCATATCAAGAAGCTGATTAAACAGCGTGATCATTATTACACAGGTGCACCTTGTGCTAGGGACAATAAAAGGCCCCTCTAAAATGTGCAGTTTTGTCACAGAACACAATGCCACAGATGTCTGAAGTTTTTAGTGAGCGTGCAATTGGCATGCTGACTGCTGGAATGTCCACCAGAGCTGTTGCCAGAGAATTGAATGTTCATTTCTCAGGCCCCCGGAGTGGCGCAGCGGTCTAAGTCACTGCATCGCTGTGTTGCGGCGTCACTACAGCCTGGGGTTCGATCCCAGGCTGTGTCACAACCGGCCATGACCGGGAGTCCCACAGGGCAGCGCACAATTGACCCAGCATTGTTACTTGACTCATCGTGCTCTAGCGACTCCTTGTGGCAGGCTGGGTGCCTGCTGACTTCGATCGTCAGTTCGATCGTCAGTTTCCTCTGACACATTGGGGCAGCTGTCTTCCGGGTTAAGTGAGTGGGTTTTACGTAGCGCGACTTAGCGGGTCATGTTTCGGAGGATGTGTTACTTGACCTTCGCCTCTCCTCAGCCTGTTGGGGAGTTGCAGCGATGAGACAGGATTGTAATCATGAAATTGGGGAGAAAATAGAATTAAAATAAATATAAAAATGTTAATTTCTCAACCATAAACTGCCTCCAATGTCATTTTAGAGAATTTGGCAGTACGTCCAACCGGCCTCACAACTGCAGTCGTGTGTCGTGTGGGCGAGCGGTTTGCTGATGTCAACGTTGTGAACAGAGTGCCCCATGGTTGCGTTGGGGTTATGGTATGGGCAGGCATAAACTATGGACAACGAACACAATTGCATTTTATCAGTGGCAATTTGAATGCACAGAGATACAGTGACGAGATCCCGAGGCCCATTGCCGTACCATTAATCTGCCATCACCTCATGCTTCAGCATGATAAAGCATGGCCCCATGTCACAAGGATCTGTACACAATTCCTGGAAGCTGAAAATGTCCCAGTTCTTCCATGGCCTGCATACTAATCAGACATGTCACCCATTGAGTATGTTTGGGATGCTCTGGATCGACACGTACGACAGAGTGTTCCAATTCCCACCAATATCCACTTTGCAAAGCCATTGAAGAGAAGTGGGACAACATTCCACAGGCCACAATCAACAGCCTGATCAACTCTATGCGAAGGAGATGTGTCACGCTGCATGAGGCAAATGGTGGTCACACCAGATACTGACTAGTTTTCTGATCCACGCCCCTACTTTGTTTTTTAAAGGCATCTGTGACCAACAGATGCATATCTGTATTCCCGGTCATGTGAAACCCATAGATTAGGGCCTAATGAATTTATTTCAATTGACTGATTTCCTTTTATGAACTGTAACTCAGTAAAATCTTTGAAATTGTTGCACGTTGCGTTTATATTTTTGTTCTGTGTATTTGGGCTTGAAGTGACAAATCTGAACTGCCCACTTCGTGCAAATCCGTGTGAATGCAATGTCTTTTCCTATGATATGACGTACAAATTATTTTCAATGGCGTTTCAGGGCTGGGTTTTATTTTAATGTTACCACCCACCAGCATGGCATTGTCAGAAACAGCTGCAAAGTTATTCCTCTTCCTGACTGAGATGAGCAAACAACCTTGTGTCCATTTGGCTGTCTGAGCCAAGCTTACGTTTTTGCATCTCCACTTTTTATATAATTTGTCAATTTTCACTTATTTTTTAGCTAGTTTGTATAAAAAAATATATATGACCATTTTATAAATGGTATAATTGCGTGATATGACAGCATATCCTTTTGCTTCACTACACTTGATTCGTGTAACGTTGGCTAGAAACCACAAGTCTCTATCCAGATAATGATAAGCCACCCGCAAAAGAAAATTCAAGGAACTTATAGTTAGTTATGTGACATTTGCGGCATACATTATTATGAGCAAAGTCATTGTAGCCTGGGGTTGACATCCATACAAGCATTCTACTCAGACGTTTACCCCAAAATAGTGTGAAACACACAGCCTAAATGTAGGCAGATTTTGATGGGGGACAATGAGGAGCGGGCTGCAGGCTTGCCCTCCAGCTGGGAATGGAATGTTCAAAATGTGACTTTATTGATAACAACCTATAGAACGGACAACCAGTCGGCTTGGAACGTTCTTATTGTTATGATGATGACAACTGTGCGAAACCCTTTCCTCAGTACGCTTTAAAAGCTAGCAAGTACCAGATACTTTTGGGGACCAGACTGGTGCGCTCTTGGCCAGCATGAACTGATCCGTACTTCATGCAAATGTATTAGAAAAATGGTATGGTAAGGTTCAGTACCCAGGTGGAAAAACCCTTTAATTCAGGTGGAAAGCCAACATCTAAAGTAAATCCCCATGTGATGATCACGTGCAGACTGTGACTGTAACACCATTTCCCCTACCTAAAATGTACTGTAGGGCTGCAGTCCAAACATGTTATTTTCCCCCCTCAGCCCTTGCGCTAGCCACTTTCCCTCGGGGGAATCCCAGTCGAAACCGGATGCAGTTTGATTGCCATCTTATATGGAGGTCCAATTCACAAACGTTGCCCCCTCAGCCCTCGATTTAGCTCAAGGGAGCGAGTGAAGAACTTTAGTCACTTGCGGGGTTGATATGACCCACAATTCAATGCAAACTGTAGTCACATGTCAAACTTTGGTGGCCGCGAAGTGTCAAATTTAATCAACAAGGATGCATTTTCGGCATGTCAGAAAAAAGTATGAAGCTAGCTTGCTAAAAATGTTTACAGTCGTGGTCAAAAGTTTTGAGAATGACACAAGTATTGGTCTCCACAAAGTTTGCTGCTTCAGTGTTCTTAGATCTTTATGTCAGTAGTTACTATGGTACACTGAAGTATAATTACAAGTATTCCCTAAGTGTCAAAGGCTTTCATTGACAATGACATTCAGTTTATGCAAAGAGTCAATATTTGCAGTGTTGACCCTTCTTTTTCAAGACCTCTGCAATCCGCCCTGGCATGCTATCAATTAACTTACATTTACATTTACATTTTAGTCATTTAGCAGACGCTCTTATCTTGAGGATCGACCACAAATTCTCAATGGGATTAAGGTCTGGGGAGTTTCCTGGCCATGGACCCAAAATGTCGATGTTTTGTTCCCTGAGCCACTTAGTTATCACTTTTGCCTTATGGCAAGGTGCTCCATCATGCTGGAAAAGGCATTGGTCGTCACCAAACTGTTCTTGGATGGTTGGGAGAAGTTGCTCTCGGAGGATGTGTTGGTACCATTCTTTATTCATGGCTGTGTTCTTAGGCAAAATTGTGAGTGAGCCCACTCCCTTGGCTGAGAAGCAACCCCACACATGAATGGTCTCAGGATGCTTTACTGTTGGCATGACACAGGACTGATGGTAGCGCTCACCTTGTCTTCTCCGGACAAGGTGTTTTCCGGATGGCCCAAACAATCGGAAAGGGGATTCATCAGAGAAAATGACTTTACCCCAGTCCTCAGTAGTCCAATCCCTGTACCTTTTGCAGAATATCAGTCTGTCCCTGATGTTTTTCCTGGAGAGAAGTGGCTTCTTTGCTGCCCTTCTTGACACCAGGCCATCCTCCAAAAGTCTTCGCCTCACTGTGCATGCAGATGCACTCACACCTGCCTGCTGCCATTCCTGAGCAAGCTCTGCACTGGTGGTGCCCCGATCCTGCAGCTGAATCAACTTTAGGAGACGGTCCTGGCGCTTGCTGGACTTTCTTGGGCACCCTGACGCCTTCTTCACAACAATTGAACCTCTCTCCTTGAAGTTCTTGATGATCCGATAAATGGTTGATTTAGGTGCAATCTTACTAGCAGCAATATCCTTGCCTGTGAAGCCCTTTTTGTGCAAAGCAATGATGACGGCATATGTTTCCTTGCAGGTAACCATGGTTGACAGAGGAAGAACAATGATTTCAAGCACCACCCTCATTTTAAAGCTTCCAGTCTGTTATTTTGTCTCAATCAGCATGACAGAGTGATCTCCAGCCTTGTCCTCGTCAACACTCTCACCTGTGTTAACGAGACAATCACTGACATGATGGCAGCTGGTCCTTTTGTGGCAGGGCTGAAATGCAGTGGAAATGTTTTTGGGGGATTAAGTTCATTTTCATGGCAAAGAGGGACTTTACAATTAATTGCAATTCATCTGATCACTCTTCATGACATTCTGGAGAATATGCAAATTGCCATCATCAACACTGAGACAGCAAACTTTGTGGAGACCAATACTTGTGTCATTCTCAAAACTTTTGACCACAACTGTATATAGACGATATTCAGTGTTGTAACCAAATAAAATATGAGTATTAATAATTTACATCAAATACACTTTAATTTCAGTTATGTGCATTAACATAAACAATGAAAACACTGTTGGAGTTTGTGTTGCAGAGGTGCACTTGGAAAGTAAAGGAAGAAATACACAAGATGGGTTCAATAAATATATTATATTTTAGACATTTTATTTTTTTGAACAAATAAATAATTTCATATGAACACAAACAAAACAATTAAATCTCGACCTCCATCCCTATATTGTCACAAAAATCACAATAAAAATCCAGCTCCACCGCTACCTCTTGATCCCACTGCACACACCTGCAGTGGAACCAGTGCTGGCAAAAGTCACAGCACACCCATGGCACCTCGGATCTACACTCCTGAGAGGAGCTTGCAGGCGGATCACGCTCCCCGCAGCGAGCACAGCAGGTGGTGTCTTCTTTTATAAAAAATAAAAGAATACAAATTGATTAATATGGTTTTGCAAAATGTAGAAGTTCTTCAACAACAATAGTAATTGATACAACTGAGAGAGCGTGAAAAACAGATTATGAAGTACCTGAGAGTGGTGCCATGGGTGGTGTGACAGATGTGACCGGTGTAGCTTTTCTCTTCCTTTTCTGTGCTGCAGTTTGAGAAAAACTTGTTAGACAGAGCATGTTGCATGAAAACCCTTTTCAACTTTTTTACATCAATACCTCTGGAGGAAGCTGCAGAGGTTTTGGAGGAGGTGGAGATGACTTGAGGGCTGGTGCTATGTACTGTAGATATGTAAAGATATATATACAGTGGGGAGAACAAGTATTTGATACACTGCCGATTTTGTAGGTTTTCCTACTTACAAAGCATGTAGAGGTCTGTAATTTTTATCATAGGTACACTTCAACTATGAGAGACGGAATCTAAAACAAAAATCCAGTAAATCACATTGTATGATTTTTAAGTAATTAATTTGCATTTTATTGCATGACATAAGTATTTGATACATCAGAAAAGCAGAACTTAATATTTGGTACAGAAACCTTTGTTTGCAATTACAGAGATCATACGTTTCCTGTAGGTCTTGACCAGGTTTGCACACACTGCAGCAGGGATTTTGGCCCACTCCTCCATACAGACCTTCTCCAGATCCTTCAGGTTTCGGGGCTGTCGCTGGGCAATACGGACTTTCAGCTCCCTCCAAAGATTTTCTATTGGGTTCAGGTCTGGAGACTGGCTAGGCTACTCCAGGACCTTGAGATGCTTCTTACGGAGCCACTCCTTAATGCTCTTACTGAGGGAAGGAGGTTGTTGGCCAAGATCTCGCGATACATGGCCCCATCCATCCAGTCGTCCTGTCCCCTTTGCAGAAAAGCATCCCCAAAGAATGATGTTTCCACCTCCATGCTTCACGGTTGGGATGGTGTTCTTGGGCTTGTACTCATCCTTCTTCTTCCTCCAAACACAGCGAGTGGAGTTTAGACCAAAAAGCTCTATTTTTGTCTCATCAGACCACATGACGTTCTCCCATTCTTCCTCTGGATCATCCAGATGGTCATTGGCAAACTTCAGACAGGCCTGGACATGCGCTGGCTTGAGCAGGGGGACCTTGCGTGCGCTGCAGGATTTTAATCCATGACGGCGTAGTGTGTTACTAATGGTTTTCTTTGAGACTGTGGTCCCAGCTCTCTTCAGGTCATTGACCAGGTCCTGCCGTGTAGTTCTGGGCTGATCCCTCACCTTCCTCATGATCATTGATGACCCACGAGGTGAGATCTTGCATGGAGCCCCAGACCGAGGGTGATTGACCGTCATCTTGAACTTCTTCCATTTACTAATAATTGCGCCAACAGTTGTTGCCTTCTCACCAAGCTGCTTGCCTATTGTCCTGTAGCCCATCCCAGCCTTGTGCAGGTCTACAATTTTATCCCTGATGTCCTTACACAGCTCTCTGGTCTTGGCCATTGTGGAGAGGTTGGAGTCTGTTTGATTGAGTGTGTGGACAGGTGTCTTTTATTCAGGTAACAAGTTCAAACAGGTGCAGTTAATATAGGTAATGAGTGGAGAACAGCAGGGCTTCTTAAAGAAAAACTAACAGGTCTGTGAGAGCCGAAATTCTTACTGGTTGGTAGGTGATCAAATACTTATGTCATGCAATAAAATGCAAATTAATTACTTAAAAATCATACAATGTGATTTTCTGGATTAGATTCCGTCTCTCACAGTTGAAGTGTACCTATGATAAAAATGTCAGACCTCTACATGCTTTGTAAGTAGGAAAACCTGCAAAATCGTCAGTGTATGAAATACTTGTTCTCCCCACTGTATATATTTTTTTACATTGCTGTTTTATAAAACAGATAACAAACAGTCATTTTTTCGTAATTTAACATGTGTTTACCTGTGGAGGTGGTGGTATTCAAATTGCAGGGGGCAGGGACACCAGACGAGGCTGCTATGGTGGTGTGACCAGGGGAGACGGAGGAGGCGGTTGGTCCAGAGGAGGCCGTGTTGGTGGTGACAGACATGGGGGGTGGTGTGCATTGGGGTGGTGGTGGACAAAACCGCAGCCGATGGCTTGGAGGAGCTGGTGTTTGTAATGGTGGGGTTGAGGGGCCGACGATGGTGTGGCCGGGAGAGTAGGCATGTGGCCTTCTTCTGCAGCTGGGGACTCCGGCGGCTCCTACAGGTGTTGCACACTGGGAGGCACTGGCAGTGGTGATGCAGCTGTCAGGAGTGGTTCCAGCAGGGGGTCCAGCAGAGGCGATGGCGTCAATGGTCTCATCCATGGCAGCCCTCTCCTGTGCCCTCTGTGTTCTGAGGGCTGCCCGACGCTCTTTCTCCTCTTGCCTCAGCCCTCTCCTTCTCACCCCTCTCCTGCCACTAGCGCGTGTATTCCTCCCCGGTGAGGCATGTGGCGACCACAGGGAGTCTTCTGTATCGGTCCAGCCGATACTTCAGGACAGTAAGGATGTGCCCCAGGTCCTTCGCTATCAGCCCCCCCTCTATTAGGGGGTGCTCTTCTAGAGCTAGGGATGGGACTGGAGCAGCGGCTGGGACTGGAGAAGGGGCTGAGGGTCCGCCTGTGGTCGCTGGGGAGGAGGTGCTGATGGATGGCACAGTGTTGCTGGTTCCAGTAGAGGCGGTGTTGGGACCCGGTAGGGTCCGAGACGGCATTAAACGGGACCCTTCCACCACATAGCGCATGTCCTTGCATCGCTGGTACGGGTAGCGGAATACTCTGGCAAATTCTGATTTGTTTACCATGTAGGAGTGGTCAAAATGGCTAAGATCTCCAGCTACCTTGGAGAACTCAGCCTTTAAAGGGCCAAAGTATGCCACGTCCAGCGGCTGCAGGACATGGGTGCAGTGTGGTGGAAGACAAAGAAGTATAACCCCTTCCCTTAGTGCTGCCGCGAGCACTTCCGGGTCCATGTGGCTCTTGTGCCCATCGAAGAGGAGAAGGAGAGGGCGCTCTTTCACTGCATGCTTAATGAAGTGCTGAAACCACTTCCTGAACAGATCCCCGTCAATGTAGCCACTGCTTGACCCTCCATACAAGGCTTGGGGGGGGCCTTCCAGTGTGTAGTGGCCACCGGGGAAACACTTGGGGTAGATGATAAATGGGGGACGTCCTCCCCAGTTGCGTTGAAGCAGGCCAGCACTGTGATGTGCTCCTTGGTCCCCGGAGCCTGCTGGTACACGTGTTTTGTGCACCGGGGAGCCAGCACTTTGTGCCTGCTCTGGTCGCTACGAAACCCAGACTCATCGCAGTTATAGATTTGTCTGGGTTTCTCCCTCAACCCACTCTCCTCCAAGTGCTTCTCAAAAGAAGTGAAGAAGATGTCCATCGTCGGACGTGTGGCACACTCAGCTCTCCCCCTATCCAGGGTGTCCGGCCTCCTCATGCTTAGGTTCTTGTGCCTCCTCCTGAACATTTCCCACCACCTCTTCCCCAGTGGTGGGATTGTTTCCCCTGGGTGCCGAAACCTACAATAGAATAGAATATATAATTGTCCATCCAGGATGAAAATGTTTATTTTGGCATCACCATACACATCCACATTTACATCACACACATTGAGAACAGTCAGTCCACCAATCTACATACATAAACACATAGAACACAAAATACCTGCGTGTTTTGTCGGCGTATTTCATCAGCCTCTGTCTGGTGAAGGGGAACCCATGGCTGGCGCAGTAGATACAGTACTGCACCAGAGACTTTTCATTCTCTGGTGCAAGCAATGTGGGTGGTCCACTGCGACAACCATGGGTCACCCGGCTGCTCAGCCTGTCCGCCAGGGTCTGCCGAGGTATACCATGCACCTTGGTAGATAAGAAAAGAAAACTGTTACTAGCAGATACAATTCACATACACATGGTCATCTCCTAAAAACAAAAGATGCCTAACCTTGGCAGCCTGGCGGATAGCCATCCCTGCCCCGCAGTCCTCCATGGCATGGAACATGTCCACCTCACTCCACTGCTTCCTCTTGACTTTCTCCATGCTGCAGTGGTAAATACATGTAGCTAAATAACTTGGCATACTATACACATTTTAGAAAGATAACTCAATCTGAATATGTATAAACATTTACATTTCAAAGCTAAGGCATTGAAAGGTGATGAAAGTTTTCACAATAACTGAAAGTGTACACACGTTTTTTGTTTGATGTTATCTGTAATTAAAATTAGTGTCCCAATTAGTGTAATATTGATGCATACATTGTACCATTTGACTAAATACTGCCTCTATGTAGCTGTTGTAAGATGAAACATAGCCAACAGTGATAGGTGTCAAAAAGTTAATGGTTCAAAGTTCCAAATACATTTTTGCAGATTGTGCAAAACGCCTCCGTCAGAGGACTCCAATTTTGATGCTGTAAAGCTTGACAACATGCAGCTGTTTTCGTGATATGTATTATCTAACACTTACAATTTCTTTCCTTTTTGCTTACTTAGCAGTTCTATCAACATTTAGCAACTAAGATAGCAACATTAGAAAATCCGTTAGCTATATTTCAGAGGTAAAAAATTGGATATTAAATTACGTGTGGTCTGTCGCGCAGTCGAATTTTACAATATGCAGCGTGTTCCACAAAATGTGTACATCTAACTTTTTTGAAAACTCTCAAAACCTAACTTAACTTACATAAATTGCACTGAAAATCGGTGGTCAGCTAGCTAAAAGGGTGTCGTTAGTCACAAAACTATATTTTAAAACGTTATTTTCCAGTCCATTTAAATGTTGAGCTCGAGGTGATTCAGTCCTCCAACCGCTAGAGAGTGTCCGAGGTTAGGGGGTGTCTGATGTTTGGGGAAAATTAGCTACATGCCGAATGGGATAGGCTACCCTCACATAGCCTATCTGAAATTATGTTTAATGATCATGGAAAGCATGCAGTTACTTGCTGTGTAACTATGATATTGAGCTAAATGTGCTCAATTGTTTTTCATGGAACAGTCGCTCTTCAAAAGGTGATCACATTACAACCAAATAATTGTAACATTTATTTGGCAATCGTTTGCAATGGTTTTAGCGGAGCTGGTGGTCCCTTGCCCCCCAGCAGGCAAATCGAACGTTCTGCACCTAATTGTGACGTTTATTGATAACAACCTATTGGCAGGTTACTATGACAAACAAAAATGGTTGCTAGGCAGGCTCTTCTCCCTTGCTAGATAGCCAACTACACAGTAATCACTTACATTTACATTTTAGTCATTTAGCAGACGCTCTTATCCAGAGCGACTTACAGTTAGTGAGTGCATACATTTTCATACATTCTCTTCACTTCAAACTGAAGATGGAAAGACAGCATGCTAGGTGCATTTTGTTTCCTTTTACCTGTTTTCTATTGACATTTCTTTGCATATACCCATAAAAAATTATGCTGATCTTGATATCGCCTGGCTCAAAAAAGCTGTCTAGATTGTCCAGACACGTTCATTCTCTAGATGATGGTGGAGATCGCTTTTCAAAATTAAAATAACGTTGCAGAGGTCGGAAAGACAGACCAGACCGCAAGGTTTATACAAATCCCTGCTGTTGCAAACCAAATGCTAGGTTAAAAGCAAGGGGAAATCTTTTCTAAATGCCTTTTTACAGCGTAGATCAAGTTTAAACTTGCTAGGCGGATGGGACAGTGGATGCACAGTGATTTCTCAGATAGAACAGCTGGAACGCAGTTTTAACCAATCAGCATCCATGATTATTTAAAAATGTAATAAATGTGACTTGCTCCATAATCTTCTCTAGCATTGACCCCACGTTGAGCGCAGCAGAGCTAGTTACAACAGAAGTATCCCTGATCAGCTGTTTAGTTTTCAGCGCTGCGCTGTTTTCATTCTGCATGTCGCAATGCAAATGTCACTGTAGAATACATTTGTCTGTTATTTGTCATAACTTATAGCTTGCTTGCTGCTCATTTAACAGTTTCACAAGATAATGTGTGGTTAATATGTTTAAAATGAGTTTGTGGGTGTGCTAGAAAGCTAAACAGCTAGCTAGCTAGCTTTTTAGTTGATTGTTAATGAATTACTCATTTTGAAATGTGGATCTTATCATCGGAGGCTTTTAAAGTGTGCCCACTGCAGTAAAAGGTTAAACTCAGAAAACGTGCACAGCAAATGTACACAGAACACATCATAAGCCATGGCAAATGTTTAGAATTACATTAAATTAGCTTTAAAACTACAACATTTCTCTTAGACTCATGACAAAATGTAAATATTTGGAAATTAGTTATACAATGGCAAATTTTTCTCTCTGGCCCATGGTAAAATGTGTAGAATTGCAGGAAATTAGCTTTAAAACAGCAACATTTTCTATCAGCCTAATGGCAAAATGTGTAAATAGCATGACATTATCTTCACATTTTTCTCTGCCCCATGGCAAAATGTGTAGAAATGCAGGAAGTTAGCTGTTTTCCTCCCCAAAAAACGTTTTCTAAAAATGAAAATGTAAGAGCACTGAATTTAAGGGCATAAAGTTCACACAGATGCTACAGTTAAGAATGTACTGATGAATTTAGGGCAGCATTGTGGTTTGAGCGTACAATTCCATTTAGTTGGACACAGCTTCAATGAGCTTTAAAGGCCCGAGGGTAGGCTATCCTTTAATCTCATGTCATAGCAAGAGAGCAGGCTAGATAAGAGATGCACCATGTTTGTGAAAGGGGGCAGTGGGTTGGTAAAAACAGGGTGGCCAATACCATGGCACATTTGGCAGCCCTTACACCATGTGCACTCAACTCTGCAGTATCTGTATGTCCTGGGGTGCTGTCTTGTTATCCAGCAAAGATGTTGCTTTCCAGGTCAACAATAAGTCTGTGAGCACTGCAATGCAATTTCTACTGTGTACATGGTTGCTGCTTTCATATATGATATTATTAAATCTATAAACATTCTATCAGAATTACTAACATACCAACTAGATACTAAAGAAAATAGCATGAATGATTAGGATTCATATGTAGCCTACTGTTCAATAATGATTCAGTAATAATTGTTATTACCATGTTATTACAATGTTGTTTTTACAATGTTACCAGTTCACATTCAAACTAGCCTCATGGATTGTGAGCACTGAATTTAAAATGTGTGACCCATTAAAACAGATGGCTTGATGACATGAGTTGAACCTGAATGTGGTGTCATAGTTTCAGCTGCAGGTCATAAGCAGGTGCATGGGTGGAGAGGAATACTGCAAGCTTAGTTATGTGCTAGTCAGTGGCCCATCACAAAAACATGTCAGTGCATTGTTTTATGTTGCAATGCAGTGGTAGACGGCATCAAACAGAATTTGATCCCTCATTTGGGGGATTTCCTATTGGGATTTCTCACATCAAAGGCAGGCAGGTGTGGAAGATCCATATGGTTTATCTGCTGCTCCAGGAGACCTTTCTGAAATTAATGGCAATGCCATATTCTAATTTGCCATAGCATATCTGTGTCACTTGATTATTTGTATAATTCCTAATGTGTGTTTGATTCATAGTACACTACCGGTCAAAAGTTTTAGAACACCTACTCATTCAAGGGTTTTTCTTTATTTTTACTATTTTCTATATTGTAGAATAATAGTGAAGACATCAACACTATGAAATAAAACATATGGAATCATGTAGTAACCAAAAAAGTGTTAAACAAATCAAAATATATTTTATATTTGAGATTCTTCAAATAGCCACCCTTTGCCTTGATGACAGCTTTGCACAGGCATTCTCTCAACCAGCTTCACCTGGAATACTTTTTCAACAGTCTTGAAGGAGTTCCCACATATGCTGAGCACTTGTTGGCTTCTTTTCCTTCACTCTGCCGTCCGACTCATCCCAAACCTTCTCAATTAGGTTGAGGTCGGGGAATTGTGGAGAACAGGTCATCTGATGCAGCACTCCATCACTCTCCTTGGTAAAATAGCCCTTATACAGCCTGGAGGTGTGTTAGGTCATTGTCCTGTTGAAAAACAAATGATAGTCCCACTAAGCCCAAACCAGATGGGACGGCATATCGCTGCAGAAAGCTGTGATAGTCATGCTGGTTAAGTGTGCCTTGAATTCTAAATTAATCACAGACAGTGTCACCATAAAGCACCCCCACACCATAACACCTCCTCCTCCATGCTTTACGGTGGGAAATACACATACGGAGATCATCCATTCATCCACACCGCGTCTCACAAAGACACAGCGGTTGGAACCAAAAATCTCCAATTAGGACTCCAGACAAATTTCCACCGGTCTAATGTCCATTACTCGTGTTTCTTGGCCCAAGCAAGTCTCTTCTTCTTATTGGTGTCCTTTGGTAGTGGTTTCTTCAGCAATTCGACCATGAAGGCCTGATTCACACAGTCATCTAAAAAGTTGATGTTGAGATGTGTCTGTTACTTGAACTCTGTGAAGCATTTATTTAGGCTGCAACTTCTGAGGCTGGTAACTCTAATGAACTTATCCTCTGCAGCAGAGGTAACTCTGGGTCTTCCATTCCTGTGGCGGTCCTCATGAGAGCCAGTTTCATCATAGCGCTTGATGGGTTTTGCAACTGCACTTGAAGAAACTTTGAAAGTTCTTGAAATGTTCCGTATTGACTGACCTTCATGTCTTAAAGTAATGATGGACTGTCGTTTCTCTTTGCTTATTTGAGCTGTTCTTGGCATAATATGGACTTGGTCTTTTACCAAATAGGGCTATTCTCTGTATACCACCCCTACCTTGTCACAACACAACTGATAGGCTCAAACACATTAAGAAGGAAAGAAATTCCACAAATTAACTTTTAAGAAGGCACACCTGTTAATTGAAAGGCATTACAGGTGACTACCACATGAAGCTCGTTGAGAGAATGCCAAGAGTGTGCAAAGCTAGCTGTTATCAAGGCAAAGGGTGTCTATTTGAAGAATCTCAAAATATAAAATATATTTTGATTTGTTTAACACTTTTGTTGGTTACTACATGATTCCATATGTGTTATTTCATAGTTTTGATGTCTTCACTATTATTCTACAATTTAGACAATAGTAAAAATAAAGAAAATCCCTTGAATGAGTAGGTGTTCTAAAACTTTTGACCGGTAGTGTATGTATCATTAATAACGATTCTCCAAACAGATTAGCAAATCTGAGCTGAGCATGGTCCTTCACTCCCTTTGCTGATAGTCAAGTGCTTAGTTGCTGATTTGTTAACATTGTAAAGACACAATTGACAATTTTCCCTTTTCTAAGCTCTGTTAATTGTATTGAGAGCCATGCTTTTGAAAATAACAGACGGTTTTGCCTAGAAAACCCAGTGAAGTAGCCTAGCACTTCTTCCTCAGTTCTTCTCAAGCATCATTAATGGCTCTTCATTCAGCCGTAATTGATAGAACATTACTGTGGAAATGTATTCATGCAATTTTAACAGATCCACTTCGAGAGGAAATGCTGCCTCTAGGATCCAGATATCCCGACCATGGGCGTTCGACGGGACGGCGGCGCTCCAGAGTGGCACTGTCGCTGTCGTCCTCCGCTCTCTCGGACTGCGGCTCCACCCAGTTGCATCAGCTCGGGATCCGAGTCATCCGGGGTGGAAATGGACAGACCCCTACCCGGACGTCCTCTGTCTGCCAGCAAGTTGTCCAACCTCCCCATAGTTCTCCAACGCGGCTCCTCCTTCGTTCCAAACCGCGTTGGCCCACTCCAGGGCTTTCCCCGAGATGCAGGAAACGAAGACGGACACCTTCTCCTGCTCCGATGGGGCCGGCCTGATGCTGGAGAAGTAGAGCTCCAGTTGGAGGAGGAATCCTTAGCAGAGCGCCGCCGTCCCGTCGAACGCCCATGGTCGGGATATCTGGATCCTAGAGGCAGCATTTCCTCTCGAAGTGGATCTGTTAAAATTGCATGAATACATTTCCACCGAGAGGGGAAGATCAGTCAAAAAATCAACACTTAGGTGAGGCCATGGTCGTTGTGGAACTGGTAAAGGTTGTAACTTACCCGCTGGGAGGTGCCTAGGTGCCTTATTCTGGGCGCACACCGAGCAGGAGGAGACGTACACCCTCACGTCCTTAGCCAATGTAGGCCATCAGAGGAGGGTGACGTGTGTGCCCAGTAGATCAGACGATCACGGATAAGAGCAGGCACGTACCGCAGCCCAGCTGGACACTGAGGTGGAGATGGATCTGTGCGTAATGCCTGCTCTATATCCGCATCCATCGCCCATACTACCGTTGCCACAATGCAGGAGGCCGGGAGTATGGGGGTGTTGTCTCTGGGCCTCTCCTCTGTGTCATACAGCCGGGACAGTGCGTCTACCTTCACGTTCTTCGTACCCGTAATGTATGACAGTGTAAAATCAAACCGGGTGAAGAATAGGGCCCACCTGGCCTGGCAAAGATTCAGCCTCCTCGCTGCCCGGATGTACTCCAGGTTACGGTGGTCCGTCCAGACGAGGAAACTGTGTTTTGCCCCTTCGAGCCAATGCCTCCATACGGTCAAAGCTCGGACAACAGCCAACAGCTCCCGATCACCAACGTCGTAGTTCTGCTCCGCCGGGCTGAGATTCTTAGAGAAGAAGGCACAGGGGCAGAGCTTGGGTGGCGTGCCCGAGCATTGAGATAGGACAGCCTATCCCTACCTCGGACACATCCTCCTCCACTACGAATGGTAGTGATGGATCGGGGTGGCCCAGTACCGGGGCTGAGGTGAACAGACCCCGCAGTCTACTGAAGGCCAGGTCAGCCTCAGCAGACCAGCGGAGCCGGGACAGCCCACCCTTCAACAGGGATGTAATGGGAGCTGCGACCTTGCCAAAGCCCCAGATAAACCTTTGATAGTAGTTGGCGAAGCCAAGGAAGCACTGCACCTCCTTAACCGTGGTTGGAGTTGGCCAATTACGCACGGCTGAAATGCGATCTCCCTCCATCTCCACCCCTGAGGTGGAAATGCGGTATCCGAGGAAGGAGACGGACTGCTGGAAAAACATACACTTCTCTGCCTTGGCATAAAGGTCATTTTCCAACAGTCATGCCAGCACTTTGTGAACCAGGGACACCTGCTCGGCGCACGTGGCGGAATACACCAGGATGTCATCGATGTAGACCACCACACCGCGACCAAGCATCTCCCGAAACACCTCGTTCACAAAGGACTGGAAGATGGATGGAGCATTCATCAAACCGTAGGGCATCACCAGGTATTCATAATGCCCGTGGTTGTGCTGAATGCTGTCTTACACTCATCCCCCTCCCGAACACGCACCAGGTTGTATGCACTCCTGAGATCTAATTTGGTGAAGAAGCGCGCCCCATGCATTGACTAAATCACTGAAGGAATGAGGGGGAGAGGATAACTAAATCTTTTCGTCTCCTTGTTCAGTGATCGATAATCAATACATGGGCGCAGACCGCCGTCTTTCTTCTTCACAAAGAAGAAACTTGAGGAGTCAGGTGAAGTGGAGGGATGTATATACCCCTGGCCCAGGGACTCGGTGACGTATGTTTCCAAAGCCACCATTTCAGCATGCGACAGGGGGTACACATGACTCCTGGGAGGTACAGCGTCTACCCGAAGATTTATCGCGCAATCCCCCGCCCGATGAGGTGGTAATTTTGTCGCCTGCATCTTAGAAAACGTGTGCGCCAGATCAAGGTATTCGGGGGGAATGCGCATGGTGGAGGTACTGTCTGGACTTTCCACCGTGGTTGCACCAACGGAAACACCTAGACACCTACCCTGACACTCTCGCGACCACCCCGTGAGAACCCTCTGTGGCCATGAGAAGGTGGGGTTGTGGAGTGCTAGCCAAGGGATACCTAATACCACAGGGAAAGCAGGAGACTCAATAACAGAAAAAGTAACCTGCTCACATTGAGTCTCCTGGTGATCATGGTGACTGGTACAGTAACTTCCTTAACAAACCCGGACCCTAATGGTCGACTATCAAGTGCTCTGATGGGGAGTGGAATGGATAGGGGAACCAATGAAATGCCTTGACGGCATGAGAATGCCCTGTCCATAAAGTTCCCAGCTGCGCCTGAATTGACTAGCGCCTTACACTGGGGAACTACCATGTGATCGGGAAAGTAGATAGGTAGGGTACAGTGCGCAGCAGAGGGCTCTGAGCGAGTGTGGGTGTTCGATACCTGGGGTGATGCGAGAGTGCCCTGCCTGCCGCCTCCAGACGCAAAAGAGCGTTGACGACCACGTGCGGTGTACTGTTCCTTCGTGCCACCAGAGTGGCACTGTCGCTGTCGTCCTCCGCTCTCTCGGACTGCGGCTCCACCCAGCTGCATCAGCTCGGGATCCGAGTCATCCGGGGTGGAAATGGACAGACCCCTACCCGGACGTCCTCTGTCTGCCAGCAGGTTGTCCAACCTCCCCATAGTTCTCCAACGCGGCTCCTCCTTCGTTCCAAACCGCGTTGGCCTACTCCAGGGCTTTCCCCGAGACGCAGGAAACGAAGACGGACACCTTCTCCTGCTCCGATGGGGCCGGCCTGATGCTGGAGAAGTAGAGCTCCAGTTGGAGGAGGAATCCTTGGCAGAGCGCCGCCGTCCCGTCGAACGCCCATGGTCGGGATATCTGGATCCCTCCGGGTGCTGGGGTGTAGGTGGCTGGATCCGGTTGGCCAGCTGGTCTCGACAGATCGGGTCCTCTCCTCTCCAGGCGTTGGATGACCTGAAGAACCCGATCCATCGCTACACCCAAGCTGGCCAGCATCGTGGAATGCTTCTGGACCCGTGCCACGACTCCAGGCATGCACTCCTCTCCCGCTGACTCCATATCAGGTGGGTGATTCTGTGATGAGTGCGATAGAAGGAGTCAGGCGCAGGAGGGTAAATCAAGGAATACAGAGTTTATTCCGTCGTACACAATTGCGCTAGATAGCGACACACGAAAACAGGAACAGGTGAAACTATCTACCCTGGCAATACACGGTACGGGATACTCCAACAATATACAGGCACAGGTGAAATATCTACCCTGGCAGTAAAATGTGCAAGTAGCTCCACCGAGCTACACTACTCTCACAATAAACAATCACCCACAAGGAGAAGGGGGGCAGAGGGAACACAGACTAATGAGGGGGATAAGAACCAGGTGTGTGTAATTGACAAGACAAGACAAATGGAATGATGATATATGGAGCGGCAGTGGCTAGTAAGCTGGTGACGACGAACACCGAAGCCTGCCCGAACAAGTTCCAATAAAGTGCACAATTTCATAATCATATCATCTAAAGACAATTATCAGCAGCAATAAAATAGTATTAGGTGCGTGTGAAGATGCAGGACAATCTGAATGAAAGTTGACTTTTAATACCTACATTAAACTATTTATGAGCTCAGTTTTTCCATTTTCCCTTAGACGTTCAGCAATTACAGTAGCTACTCTAGGTACATCCCCCAAAGATGCAGAGAAAAAATCCAGAAAGCATCTGAGGAGAGGTTAGAAAGGGATAAAGACACGAGCTACAAATAAAATACCAACAAATTAGACTGCCTTGGAAATATTAGCCATTAGACACCTCCAGCAGAGTCTAACAAACTAATTCACTGCAGGTACCCATCAGAGATAGAAGGAGGAAAATGCATGGATGGAAAGCCCAGACAAAACTCCCTTTAAAGTCAGGAAATTAGCTTAGATGTTTGTTTAGAGAGGTGTGGAAGATGGCCCACTAGACATTCCCCATAACCTCCATGGGCATCTCAATAAATATTCATGCTTGCAAGGACAACACTTGTACTTGGAACTTTTGCCCATACCGATACATTCAATTAATAATAATTCCACTAACGATTCCACAAGATGCAATGAGTTTGCTTAATTTCTGATAGCCATGTCTCCTTGTTTTATCGTAACAATCCTGATGCAGTGAATGACAATATATGCCATGTTGCATCGACTTCGCCGAAGATGATCTACAGTTGAAGTCGGAAGTTTACATAAACTTAGGTTGGAGTCATTAAAACTCGTTGTTCAACCACTCCACAAATTTCATGTTAACAAACTATAGTTTTGGCAAGTTGGCTGTGCCTTTAAACAGCTTGGAAAATTCCAGAAAATGATGGCATGGCTTTAGAAGCTTCTGATAGGCTAATTGACATCATTTGAGTCAATTGGAGGTGTACCTGTGGATGTATTTCAAGGCCTACCTTCAAACTCAGTGCCTCTTTACTTGACATCATGGGAAAATCAAAAGAAATCGGGTTTATCCTTGGGAGCAATTTCCAAACGCTTGAAGGTACCACGTTCATCTGTACAAACAATAGTACGCAAGTATAAACACCATGGGACCACGCAGCCGTCATACCGCTCAGGAAGGAGAGGCGTTCTGTCTCCTAGAGATGAACGTACTTTGGTGTGAAAAGTGCAAATCAATCCCAGAAGAATAGCAAAGGACCTTGTGAAGATGCTGGAGGAAACAGGCACAAAATTATCTATATCCACAGTAAAACAAGACCTATATCGACATAATCTGAAAGGCCGCTCAGCAAGAAAGAAGCCTCTGCTCCAAAACCGCCTTGAAAAAAACTGACTACGGTTTGCAACTGCACATGGGGACAAATATCATAATTTTTTGAGAAATATACTCTGGTCTGATGAAACAAAAATAGAACTGTTTGGCCATGATGACCATCATTATGTTTGGAGGAAAAGGGGGAACGCTTGCAAGCCGAAGAACACCATCCCAACCGAGAAGTACGGGGGTGGCAGCGTCATGCTGTGGGGGTGCTTTGCTGCAGGAGGGACTGGTGCACTTCACAAAATAGATGGCATCACGAGGAAGAAAAAGTATGTGGATATATTGAAGCAACATCTCAAGACATCAGTCAGGAAGTTAAAGCTTGTTCGCAAATGGGTCTTCCAAATAGACAATGACCCAAGCATACTTCAAAAGTTGTGGCAAAATGGCTTAAGGACAACCAAGTCAACTTATTGGAGTGGCCATCACAAAGCCCTGACCTCAATCCTATAGAACATTTGTGGGCAGAACTGAAAAAGCGTGTGCGAGCAAAGAGGCCTACAAACCTGAGTCAGTTACACAAGCTCTGTCAGGAGGAATGAGCCAAAATTCACACAACTTATTGTGGGAAGCTTGTGGAAGGCTACCCAAAACGTTTGACCCAAATTTAACAATTTAAAGGCAATGCTACCAAATACTAATTGAGTGTATGTAAACTTCTGACCCACTGGGAATGTGATGAAAGAAATAAAAGCTGAAATAAATCATTCTCTCCAATATTATTCTGACATTTCACATTCTTGAAATAATGTGGTGATCCTAACTGACCTAAGACAGGGAATTTTTACTAGGATTAAATGTCAGGAATTGTGAAAAACTGAGTTTAAAGTTATTTGGCTAAGGTGTATGTAAACCTCCGACTTCAACTGTATATACTGACGAGTAATGGGACTGACAGCACTAACAATGGGAATACATATCCACAAAGGCAGAAGGCAGGCAGGGGGAGGCGGGATCAGGTGGGAACATTCTAGCCAATGAGAGAGCAGCTATGCTTGTGAACAACAGGGATAACTCCGATATAAAATATATATTTTTAAAGTTGCCTGAATGCCACTTATATCAGTACGTTTGTGAGAACCTAAACATTACAAAACTTCTATTTGATCAAATAAGCCTCACGTGTCAAATTAGCTATTCAATTTTATGTTGACCAAATTCAACAATTTCTCATTGACCTCTATACACAAAAATCCCCACTTCATCTGTTTCTCATTGTATTTTCGCAAAGACAGATTTTGGGTCGGAGTCAAGCCTCTCGTTTTCCCTCTTGCTCTCTGACTTCACTCAACAAAGCAAATCATTTATCATATTTCTAGCTGATAGCTTGTAAAATGGATTGCAGCCCTTAAAGATGCCCTCTCAAACTTGTGTATAACTTCAGCCAGTAGTTTTGAAAGTGGTGCTCACGAGCCAAAACTGGTCCTCGTTTTTTGTGTACTATGTCATTCAATTGTGTACTACATCGTCCATTTCATGTGATATGTTACGAATTTTGCATTTGTTACAAATCCAATTTGTGCAATTATGTTACAAATTTGTTCTGCTAAAGTGCATTTTTCATGAAGAAATTATGTGATACAGTACAAAGAAGTCAGATGTCATCAGACATCCAAAATTAAACCCCACAAAGAAAGGTGCAGACTTTCATTCGTGAAAGCTCAGAGAGTCAAAATGCTGTCAAACAAAAAACTAAGAAAATGTAGAAAACAAGGAAACATGAAGTCATCAGATTCACTTCAGTGCTAAAAAACCTGCTTTAGTTTCACACCCAGTCGATTCTGAAAGCTTGCTAGTGCCTACTGAACAGTTTGCATCAACCTATACCACTCTAAAGCATCTGCCCGGTGAGAAAGACATTCTGAGTGCTCCATAACATGCATGGGTCCAAGCAAACAAAGGATTCCATTCCCTAGCTGGTGATGTGCCACACTACAATTCAATGCCAGAGTGAGGAGTAGTATCAAACCCCAGTCAGTTCAGTCTTCAGTCAGAGAGGGTAGGAAACCATCAATTCATTTTTAGGGGCTGCTGGCATGCATTTTAACCTCTGTCAGACTGACTAAAGAACATTTACTGTCAAAAGTGATGTCAATCACTTTCTGACTGCACCCCTTTTGATTTAAATGATACTTTAACATGGTAGAAGTGGTCAGAAAGTGACTTTTTGGACCTGAATGGTAAAACATTCAGGAGTTAGAGGTGCTTAAAGCTGACCCATTTTGCATACCCCACCC
This sequence comes from Coregonus clupeaformis, assembly GCF_020615455.1. Lineage (NCBI taxonomy): Eukaryota > Metazoa > Chordata > Actinopteri > Salmoniformes > Salmonidae > Coregonus > Coregonus clupeaformis. Next base: position 45,267,849 of record NC_059203.1, read on the forward strand.
TACCATGAAACATTCATGTCTTCATCACTGAAAAAGATAAATGGCTGAGTTTGATTTCATTTGAATGCTTACACCCTATTTCTGACGTGTTTGTGTTGTGCCCACCATCGGTTGAGACACAGCATACTCTAGAACAGGGGTTTCCAAACTGTGGGTCGGGACCCACTTGTGGGTCGCAGCAGGGGTCCAGGTGGGTCGTGAGATAGAATTTATTGTGCATTCAACAAAAAAAGAAAATATACAGTACCAGTCAAAAGTTTCTTAGCAAAGAGCAATTTCTCAAGCATGAATTTTGCTAAAACTATCTTGGAGTGGTTTGAGTGGAGAGGGGAAAACTGAAAATGTGATGTTATTGGCAGAGAGATTTGGAACTCTCTTTCTTATTGGTCTATTTAATTATATACTGCATGGTGATTTCACCACGGAATGCCAAAACTCCCTCTGACCAAAACAGGCAGACATTTCAGGTGGTCTTTTCAAACAACTCTTAAACTAAAGGGGCATTATCATCATTTTCACAATTTCACAGTATTATTCCAACCTCATAGTGTTGAAATACAGTACCATCTGGTTTGCGCTTAGTGGGACTATCATTTGTTTTTCAACAGGACAATGACCCAACACACCTCCAGGCTGTGTAAGTGCTATTTGACCAAGAAGGACAGTGATGGAGTGTTGCATCAGATGACCTGGCCTCCACAATCCCCCGACCTCAACCTAATTGAGATGGTTTGGGATGAGTTGGACCGCAGAGTGAAGAAAAAGCAGCCAACAAGTGCTCAGCATATGTGGGAACTCCTTCAAGACTGTTGGAAAAGTATTCCAGGTGAAGCTGGTTAAGAGAATGCTAAGTGTGCAAAGCTGTCATCAAGGCAAAGGGTGGCTACTTTGAAGAATCTAAAATTTTAAATATATTTCGATTTTTTTAACACTTCTTTGGTTACTACATGATTCCATATGTGTTCTTTAATAGTTTGATGTCTTCACTGTTATTCTACAAAGTAGAAAATAGTAAAAATGAGTGAGTAGAATGAGTAGGTTTGTCCAAACTTTTGACTGGTACTGTATATACAGTGGGGAAAAAAGTATTTAGTCAGCCACCAATTGTGGAAGTTCTCCCACTTAAAAAGACCAGAGAGGCCTGTAATTTTCATCATAGGTACACGTCAACTATGACAGACAAAATGAGAAAAAAAAATCCAGAAAATCACATTGTAGGATTTTTTATGAATTAATTTGCAAATTATGGTGGAAAATAAGTATTTGGTCAATAACAAAAGTTTCTCAATACTTTGTTATATACCCTTTGTTGGCAATGACACAGGTCAAACGTTTTCTGTAAGTCTTCACAAGGTTTTCACACACTGTTGCTGGTATTTTGGCCCATTCCTCCATGCTGATCTCCTCTAGAGCAGTGATGTTTTGGGGCTGTCGCTGGGCAACACAGACTTTCAACTCCCTCCAAAGATTTTCTATGGGGTTGAGATCTGGAGACTGGCTAGGCCACTCCAGGACCTTGAAATGCTTTTTACGAAGCCACTCCTTCGTTGCCCGGGCGGTGTGTTTGGGATCATTGTCATGCTGAAAGACCCAGCCACGTTTCATCTTCAATGCCCTTGCTGATGGAAGGAGATTTTCACTCAAAATCTCACGATACATGGCCCCATTCATTCTTTCCTTTACACGGATCAGTCGTCCTGGTCCCTTTGCAGAAAAACAGCCCCAAAGCATGATGTTTCCACCCCCATGCTTCACAGTAGGTATGGTGTTCTTTGGATGCAACTCAGCATTCTTTGTCCTCCAATCATGACGAGTTGAGTTTTTACCAAAAAGTTATATTTTGGTTTCATCTGACCATATGACATTCTCCCAATCCTCTTCTGGATCATCCAAATGCACTCTAGCAAACTTCAGACGGGCCTGGACATGTACTGGCTTAAGCAGGGGGACACGTCTGGCACTGCAGGATTTGAGTCCCTGGCGGCGTAGTGTGTTACTGATGGTAGGCTTTGTTACTTTGGTCCCAGCTCTCTGCAGGTCATTCACTAGGTCCCCCCCGTGTGGTTCTGGGATTTTTGCTCACCGTTCTTGTGATCATTTTGACCCCACGGGGTGAGATCTTGCGTGGAGCCCCAGATCGAGGGAGATTATCAGTGGTCTTGTATGTCTTCCATTTCCTAATAATTGCTCCCACAGTTGATTTCTTCAAACCAAGCTGCTTACCTATTGCAGATTCAGTCTTCCCAGCCTGGTGCAGGTCTACAATTTTGTTTCTGGTGTCCTTTGACAGCTCTTTGGTCTTGGCCATAGTGGAGTTTGGAGTGTGACTGTTTGAGGTTGTGGACAGGTGTCTTTTATACTGATAACAAGTTCAAACAGGTGCCATTAATACAGGTAACGAGTGGAGGACAGAGGAGCCTCTTAAAGAAGACGTTACAGGTCTGTGAGAGCCAGAAATCTTGCTTGTTTGTAGGTGACCAAATACTTATTTTCCACCATAATTTGCAAATAAATTCATAAAAAATCCTACAATGTGATTTTCTGGATTTTTTTCTCTCAGTTTGTCTGTCATAGTTGACGTGTACCTATGATGAAAATTACAGGCCTCTCTCATCTTTTTAAGTGGGAGAACTTGCACAATTGGTGGCTGACTAAATACTTTTTTCCCCCACTGTACACCCACTCACACAGTGTAATTTCTTCCATCCTAGCCACATTTCCTAATCTGCTTGCAATGCGCCTCCCCTATATCAAGGTGTTCTGATACTTTCCTTATGCACTACGCTTTTCCATGTGATAACTTGTACTATACCACAGGTCAGTATAGTCTACCAGTCTATTAGTCTGTCCTGCCATCTATCCACCATTCATAGTGACAATAGTGGTAGGTGGATTGTTTGTCCAGATCTGCAATAAGCGAACTAGCAATCATACCACACATAAAAACATTCAAAGCTTCATACATTTTTAGATGAATCGAAAAGATCAAATAGGAATAGCTGATAGGCAGCGGAGAGGCCAGGTGCATCACTGAGCATGAAAGAACAGTCAAAAATCTCCCCTATTGATGTTCCTTAGGGACAATACAATTGTCTTACCTATGCTAGCCTACAACGCCACAATGCAATCAATATTTATGTTATTGTTTTCAAGTGAGTACAACATTCTACTCTAGGCTGCAGTGAAAATGTCATTTGAATAACGACGCAAATGTCCTTTAATTTTAATGTTTCATTTAATTTGGATCTGTTGTGAGTCTACTCTCTAGAGTTTATGAGGTCTAGAAAGGCACAGTAGCAGGCCAGTCTGGCTGTATTTTCACTTCTGATACTGAATGCGCTGTCTGTTGCAGATCATCATTTTCCCAAATCGTCCTATAATAACGTGGACACATATGCTCCCAGCAAGCCCAGTTATTCATCCAAAATATAATTCCAGCATCCTCAAAATGGCCTGACATTAACTAGGTCCATCCAACCTTTTAATGCAAGTAAAGTAGTCTACATGTCTGATAAAAATTTCACCACATTATGGGAAATCATGTAGTTTATTAGGCTACAGACAGCGGTGTAAAGTACTGAAGTAAAAATACTTGAAAGTACTGCTTAAGTCCTTTTTTGGGGTAACTGTACTTTACTATTTATATTTGTGACTACTTTTACTTTTACTTCACTACATTCCTAAAGAAAATTATGTATACATTTTCCCTGACACCCAAAAGTACTCTTATCAAGAGAACATCCCTGGTCATCCCTACTGCCTCTGATCTGGCGGACTCACTAAACACATGCTTCGTTTGTAATTTATGTTGGAGCATGCCCCTGGCTATCCGTAAATTTAAAAAACAAGAAAATGTATATAAAGAAAACCACGCCTAGTTTGCTTTATATAAGGAATTTGAAAATATTTATACTTTTACTTTTGATACTTAAGTATATTCAAAACCAAATACTTTTAGACTTTTACTCAAGTAGTATTTTACTGGGTCACTTTCACTTTTGCTTGAGTCATTTTCTATTAAGATATCTTTACTTTTACTCAAGTATGACAATTGGGTACTTTTTCCACCACTGGCTACAGATAAAATAAATTATAATTAACTTCACAGGGTGGTGAAAGTGCACAGTGATGAGGTTAATGCTCCTTTCAATAAATATGGAGGGTCTTATTCTGGTGACATGATGATCGATGCTTGGCTGCCATTTGACAAATAGAAATAATCTGGCACTTTTGTCCATAAAAATCTCATCATATAGTAGCACTGTATCTGCAAATTGTTGGCTAGAGTGCACGTGCCAATACCAGTGGGCACATTCACTATACCTATGCATCCCTTGACTATCCCTTGACTTTTTGGCCCTGACGGAGACATGGATCACCGCAGAGAACACTGCTACTCCAGCTGCTCTCTCTTCATCTAACTACGTTTTCTCTCGTAGTCCAAGAGCATCTGGTTGTCGCGATGGTGGCACATGGCTACTCATTTTTCCTAACTGGAGATTTTCTATTTTTGCACTCTCTCACCTGTCCATCTCCTCATTTGAATTACATGCTGTCACTATCCCTTGTCCACTCAAGTTTAACATTATTGTCATCTATCGCCCACCAGGTGCCAATGAAGAGTTCCTCAATGAGCTTGACACCTTGATAAACTCATTTCCTGATGATGGCTCACCGCTCTTCGTACTTGGCGACTTCATTTCTTTCCAACTCTCCCTTTCCCCTCCTTGCCTCTTTTGACCTCACCCTTTCCCTGTCCCCTCCAACTCACAAGGCAGGCAATACGCTTGACCTCATCTTTACTAGAGGCTGTTGGCCTTCTAATCTCACTGCAACCCCCCTCCAGGTCTCTGATCATTACTTGGTTTCCGTTTCTGTCTCCCTTTCCTCCAACCCTGGCCACTCAGCCCCTACCCAGATGGTCATGCGATGTCGCAATCTTCGCTCTCTCTCTCCCACTACTCTCTCCTCTTCTATCCTATCATCTCTCCCTTCTGCTAAATCCTTCTCCCTCCTGTCTCCTGATTCTGCCTCTTCGACTTTACTCTCCTCCCTTTCTACATCCTTTGACTCGTACTGTCCCCTTTCCTCCACTCACAGAGAACTACCCTATGCCTTGACCTCTTTCTCCCCTCTCTCCAGATGAAATCCTGCAACTAGTGAGGTCTGGCCGCCCGACAACCTGCCCGCTCAGCCCATCCCCTTCTACCTTCTCCAGACCATCTCTGGAGACCTTCTCCCATTCCTCACTTCCCTCAACTCATCCCTGACCACTGGCTGTGTCCCCTCTGACTTCAAATTGCTCCCCTCCTCAAGAAACCAACACTTGACTCATCTGACGTCAAAAACTATAGACTTGTATCCCTTCTTTCTTTTGTTTCCAAAACACTTCAGCGTGCTGTCTCTGATCAACTCTCTTTATCTCTCTCAGAACGATCTTCTTGACCCTAACCAGTCAGGCTTCAAGACGGGTCACTCAACTGAGACTGCTCTTCTCTGTGTCACGGAGGCTCTCCGCACTGCCAAAGCGGACTCTCTCTCCTCTGTTCTCATCCTCCTAGATCTATTCGCTGCCTTCGACACCATGAACCATCAGATCCTCCTCTCCACCCCCTCAGGACTGGGCCTCTCAGGCTCTACACACTCTTGGATTACATCCTACCTGGCAAACCGCTCCTATCAGGTGACGTGGAGAGGCCTGCCCGCTCAAAGACCGCTCCATCACGGTGTCGCCCTCCCAGAGTGCAAAGAACCTTGGCATGACCCTGGACAATACCATGTCGTTCTCTGTAAACATCAAAGCAGTGACTCACTCCTGCAGGTTCATGCTCTACGACATCCATAGAGTACGACCCCTACCTCACACAGGAAGCGGCACAGGTCCTAATCCAGGCCCTTGTCATCTCCCGTCTGGCCTACTGCAACTCGCCGTTGGCTGGGCTTCCGGCTTGTGCCATCAAACCCAAAACTCTGCAGCCTGCCTGGTTTTCAACCTTCCCAAGTTCTCCCATGTCACCCTTCTCCTCCGCACAATCCACTGGCTTCCAGTCAAAGCTCGCATCCACTACAAGACCATGGTACTTACCTACGGAGCAGCACGAGGCACTGCCCCTCCCTAACTTCAAGCTATGCTCAAACCCTACACCCCAATCCGAGCACTCTGTTCTGCCACCTCTGGTCTCTTGGTCCTTCCATTCCTACGGGAGGGCAGCTCCCGCTCAGCCCAGTCCAAGCTCTTCTATGTCCTGGCCCCCCAATGGTGGAACCAGCTTCCCCCTGAAGCTAGGACAGCAGAGTCCCTGCTTATCTTACAAAAGCATCTGAAACCCTACCTCTTCAAAGAGTATCTGAAATAATTCCCCAACTCACCTCGACCACAACCCCCCCTACACAAAACAAAATAAAATCCTGAACCAACACCTGCACTTGACCCCCCTTCCCCTTTCTAGCACTGACTTTGCTGATAGCCACATTATTGAGTAAAAGTGTACTTACTATGCCTGTGATATGTGGTTGTCCCACCTAGCTCTGCTAAATGACTAAATAAAACGTAAATATGATAATAACCTAATCTGGTAGTAGCACTGTATATGCAAGCTGTTGGCTGGAGCGCACGTGCCAATACCAGAGTGGGCACATTCGCTATACCTACGCAATTTTTTTTGTAACAAAACCGTCAGTAGGCCTAGAGTTTAAAATGTGAGGGAAACCCATTTAACTTGTATTTATATTCATGTACATGGGAATTTCACCTCAAAAGTTATTTTTATGTGCACTACGTATTCATGCACCAGGGTTTCCCTTAGCTGGTAATTGCTGGCATTTGGCTGATAAAAAATGAAGGTGACCAAGAACCCGATGGTCACTCTGACAGAGCTTTAGAGTTCCTCTGTGGAGATGGGAGAAACTTCCAGAAGGGCAACCATCTCTGCAGCACTCCACCAGTCAGGCATTTATGGTAGAGTGACCAGACGGAAGCCACTCCTCAGTAAAAGGCACATGACAGCCCACTTGGAGTTTGCCCAAATGCACCTAAAGTCTATCAGACCATGAGAAACAAGATTCTCTGGACTGATGAAACCAAGATTGAACTCTTTCCAATGGCACTGTATGTGTCAGTGGGATGACTGGTAAGCCCAGATCGGAACCCTAATCGGAAAGCCTGGTGGTCAATGGCAGCAAGTAGCTAAAAAGGGGTGGAAACCGGGTGTAAAATAGTGATTTCGAAGGTTTGGCTACGCGAGACTACCCCAGATCTGACTCCAGTCTCAGGTAACTGTCCAAGTAGCCAACAGTCCCAGGGTACAGCCTTGCACTAAACAGCTGTAGACTATTAATCTACTACATGTGTACAGTTTGCAGAAGTCTGTTGGATCCCTCTGATCTGTTGCGCTCTCTTTCACCCTCGTCAAACTGACATTCATAGCATCTGATTTTACTCATCAATTTTACATCATTATGCTTAAAGGTCCCAAACAGTGACAATCATGTTTTGGATGGTATTCGGATGAAACCAGATCAAAGTAGGGCTACCCGAGTACGAAAAATGACTGTTGCTTCTACATTGATCAAGTTTGATCATAAAGTTACTTGTCCGCTCCCCCATGTCAAACACTTGGATTCAGGAGGCGATATGGAGGCGGGATTATTATGGAACTTTTGTGACATCACAAAAAGCGCAATTTTAATAGACCAATAGTAACGTCTTATTCTCTTACCTAATTTAAATAAGTACTGCAATGTACCCAACATCGCAGAAGGCGTGTTAACAGATGGGCATGGTTTACATAGCTGGGTAGTTAGTCTACTGGTGCAACAATTTGACTGCAGCGTGTCAGGAAATATACACTGTACAAAAATATATAAATAAAGTGTTGGTCCCATGTTTCATGAACTGAAATGAAAGATCTCAGAAATGTTCCATACGCTCAAAAAGCTTATTTCTCTCAAATTTTGTTCATGAATCTGTTTACATCCCTGTTAGCGAGCATTTCTCCTTTGCCAAGATAACCCATCCCCATGACAGGTGTGGCATATCAAGAAGCTGATTAAACAGCATGATCATTACACAGGTGCACCTTGTGCTGGGGACAATAAAAGGCAAAACAACCCAATGCAACAGATGTCTCAAGTTTTGAGGGAGCGTGGAATTGGCATGCTGACTGCAGGAATGTCCACCAGAGCTGTTGCCAGAGAATTTCTCTACCATAAGCCGCCTACCACGTCGTTTTAGAGAATTTGGCAGAACGTCCAAATGACCTTACAACCGCAGACCATGTGAAACCATACCAGCCCAGGACCTCCACATCCAGTTTCTTCACCTGCGGGATTGTCTGAGACCAGCCACCCAGATAGCTGATGAAACTGGGTTTGCACAACCGAAGAATTTCTGCACAAACTGTCAGAAACCGTCTCAGGGAAGTTCATCTGCGTGCTCGTCGTCCTCACCTGGGTCTTGACCTGACTGCAGTTCGGTGTCTTAACCAACTTCAGTGGGCAAATGCTCACCTTCGATGGCCACTGGCACACTGGAGAAGTGTGCTCTTCACAGCCATTGAAGAGGAGTGGGACAACATTCCACAGGCCACAATCAACAGCCTGATCAACTCTATGCAAAGGAGATGTGTCGCGCTGCATGAGGAAAATGGTGGTCAGACCAGATACTGACTGGTTTTCTGATCCACGCCCCTACCTTTTTTTAAAGGTATCTGTGACCAACAGATGCATATCTGTATTCCCAGTCATGTGAAATCCATAGATTAGAGCCTAATTTATTTATTTCAATTGACTGATTTCCTTACATGAACTGTAACTCAGTAAAATCTTAGAAATTGTTGCATGTTGTGTTTATATTTTTGTTCTGTCTAATTCGAGGTTTCCCCTATTCATCTCATGCAAAGATACTTATAGGTTTCCACTTTCTGTGTCTGGTGTTAGCTAGTAACTGGCTAGCTAGGTCTTCAGCCAGCATGGAACAAAAGAGGGGGAAGGGTTTTCCAAAACCCAGACGCAGTTGTCGTGTCTTCAAATCAAGAGACATGCCAAATTCATACCAACATCTTGACATGAACATTGTCTGACAGTCAATATTTACATTTTAGTCATTTAGCAGACGCTCTTATCCAGAGCGACTTACAGTTAGTGAGTGCCTACATTTTCATACTGGCCCCCTGTGGGAAACGAACACACAACTCCGGCGTTGCAAGCGCCATGCTCTAGCAACTGAGCTACAGGGGACTATATATATTTACTGAAAATTACCCAGACCTCACCCTGTAAAGTTTCAACAAAAATTGTCCAAGATGAACTAGCTAGCTAGCTTGATAAACAGTGCTGACAATTCCAATTGGGCTAGCTAGCTAAATTATACAGCCAACAATTTGTCTATATTGATGCTAAACAAATCATTTGTGAAACCATGATGTGGTGTATGACAGGATTGGATGTTGCATGCAATTGCAATGTTTTTTTGTTTGTTTATTTGTGTATCAGCAAATTTGCTTGAGATAATCTCACTGCAAAACTGTGTTCATGTTGCTTGACATAGGCGTTTAAAAGAACCACCAGCCAAGGCGAGCTCCCCATCCACTCAGTCTACTAGTTCCCTGTCCACTCAGTCTACTAGTTCCCTGTCCACTCAGTCTACTAGTTCCCTGCCCACCCAGCCTACTAGTTCCCTGCCCACCCAGCCTACTAGTTCCCTGCCCACTCAGCCTACTAGTTCCCGGTCCACTCAGTCTACTAGTTCCCTGTCTACTTAGTCTACTAGTTCCCTGCCCACTCAGTCTACTAGTTCCCTGCCCACCCAGTCTACTAGTTCCCTGCCCACTCAGTCTACTAGTTCCCGGTCCACTCAGTCTACTAGTTCCCTGTCCACTCAGTCTACTAGTTCCCTGTCCACTCAGTCTACTAGTTCCCTGCCCACCCAGTCTACTAGTTCTCTGTCCACTCAGTCTACTAGTTCCCTGCCCACCCAGCCTACTAGTTCCCCGCCAACCCAGCCTACTAGTTCCCCGTCAACCCAGCCTACTAGTTCCCCGCCAACCCAGCCTACTAGTTCCCCGCCAACCCAGCCTACTAGTTCCCCGCCAACCCAGCCTACTAGTTCCCCGCCAACCCAGCCTATTAGTTCCCCGCCAACCCAGCCTACTAGTTCCCCGCAACCCAGCCTACTAGTTCCCCGCCAACCCAGCCTACTAGTTCCCTGTCCACTCAGTCTTTCTTTTCAGACTTCATGGTATTTTGGAATGAGAGAAAAAAACGTTTTCTCATTTTTTTTGTCTTTTTATCTGGAATAATATTATGGATGATGTTTTAGTCACTCCAAAGGCTATTTTACATGGGAATCAGAATGATTCTGCAGGACTTTTAATTTACAGGTATAATTTGGGATACACCAAATCCCTAATGCCTATGCTGACATACTTATCATCAAGCTCGCTAACGATCTCCCAGATGAATATAGATTGATTTGGGGCATAAGTAGCAAATACAATACTGCTCAATGTTAAACATAAGCATGCACAGTATAGGAAACAAAGATACAGTGCATTCTGAAAGTATTCAGACCCCTTGACTTTTTCCACATTTCGTAACGTTACAGCCTTATTCTAAAATGGATTAATTGAAAAATGTTCCTCATCAATCTACACACAATACCCATTAATGACAAAGCGAAAACAGGTTTAGAGAAATGTTTGCAAAAATAAAACAAAGACACGGCGGTTGGAACCAAAAATCTCACATTTGGACTCATCAGATCAAAGGACAGATTTCCACCGGTCTAGTCCATTGCTCGTGTTTCTTGGCCCAAGCAAGTCTCTTCTTCTTATTGGTGTCCTTTAGTAGTGGTTTCTTTGCAGCAATTCAACCATGAAGGCCTGATTCACACAGTCTCCTCTGAACCGTTGATGTTGAGATGTGTCTGTTACATTTATTTGGGCTGCAATCTGAGGTGCAGTTAACTCTAATGAACTTATCCTCTGCAGCAGAGGCAACTCTGGGTCTTCCTTTCCTGTGGTGGTCCTCATGAGAGCCAGTTTCATCATAGCGCTTGATGGTTTTTGCGACTGCACTTTCTTTCAAAGTTCTTGAAATGTTCCGTATTGACTGACCTTCATGTCTTAAAGTAATGATGGACTGTCGTTTCTCTTTGCTTATTTGAGCTGTTCTTGACATAATATGAACTTGGTCTTTTACCAAATAGGGCTATCTTCTGTATACCACCCCTACCTTCTCACGACTCATTGGCTCAAACGCATTAAGAAGGAAAGAAATTCCACAAATTAACTTTTAACAAAGCACACAAGTTAATTGAAATGCATTCCAGGTGACTACCTCATGAAGCTGGTTCAGACATTGCCAAGAGTGTGCAAAGCTGTCATCAAGGCAACGGGGCCTACTTTGAAGAATCTCAAATATACTTTGATTTGTTTTACAGTTTATTGTTTACTACATGATTCCATATGTGTTATTTCATAGTTTTGATGTATTCACTATTATTCTACAATGTAGAAAATAGCAAAAATAAAGAATAACCCTGGAATGAGTAGGTGTGTACAAACCTTTGACTGGTACTGCATGTAAATGTGATATTTCATAAACATTTTTTTTTTTTTTGCAACAATTTCAAAAAAACAATTTTTGCTTGGTCATTATGGGGTATTGTGTGTAGGTTTAATGAGTATTTTTTAAATATACATTTTAGAATAAGGCTATAATGTAACAAAATGTGCAAAAAGTCAAGGGGTCTGAATACAGTACATGTGGGTAACTGTTTTGACTGATCAATAAGTACTTACAATTTTTAGACAATACTAAAGAACAATTCCTAAAGTTCCAAAGCAGAGTCACTTGAACATCTTTCAACACATCATAAACATGCGTCAGGAATCAATTCAAATCAAATGTTATTGGTCACTGTGATGAGTACTGAGGATACGAAGAGGCAGGACGCAGACGCAGGAATCAACAATGTAAAGGTTTACTTAACACTGAGCAAGAGAACAACAAAGAGCGAGTACACGACAAGACACTAACAATCACACAGAACACAACACTGAACAGTCCAGGGCTATATAGGGGTGGTGATGAGAAGATGAGGTGCAGGTGCGTTGGAGGTGATTAGGGTGCGTTGGGTTTCCATTCCGGTGTTGCCGAGGTGTTGCACCCAGACCGGTGGCTCAGTAGACCGGAGAATCAGAGCGCCGGACGCGCGGCTCCCGCCACAGGACGTCGCCAGCCAAAAGGACGACCCCGAGGTCGAGGAGCGGGCAGGTCAGGGCAGCGACGGTGGAAGTCCCGAATTAGGTTGGGGTCCAGAACATCCCCAGCCGGAACCCAGCTCCTCTTCTCAGGACCATACCCCTCCCAGTCCACCAGGTAACGGAGCCATGCCCCACGGAACCTGGAGTCCAGCAGGTCCCTCACCGCATACGCCGGACTCCCGTCAATGTCCAGGGGCAGAGGGGGCGTACCCCGGGGGACGGCATCTGCCAGAGGACCAGGAACCACCGGCCTGAGGAGAGACACATGAAAAGTGGGTGAGACACGGTAGTGAGGGGGAAGGAGCAGCCGGTATGATACCTCATTTATCCGCCGGAGGACCTTAACCGGCCCCACAAACCGGGAGCTCAGTTTCTTGCAGGGCAGGTGGAGAGGGAAGTTTCTAGTGGACAGCCAGACACGATAACCAGGCTGGAACACGGGGGCCTCACTGCGTTGGCTGTCGGCTTGGTCCTTCTCTGATGAATGGCCCTCTGGAGATGGACATGGGCGGCGTCCCAGACCTGTCCGGCCCTGCAGAACCACTCGTCGACAGCAGGCGCATCGGTCTGGCTGGGTGTCCAAGGGCCCAGGGCCGGCTGGTATCCCAGGACGCACTGGAAGGGAGTGAGCCCCATGGAGGAGTGAATGAGGGAGTTCTCTGCATATTCTGCCCAGGGAAGAAACCTCACCCAGCCACCCTGCCGGTCCTGACAGTGGCAACGAATAAACCTGCACTCCACCTGCCCATTTGACTGAGGCCTATACCCGGAAGTGAGGCTGGCCGTGGCCCCGATCTTCTCCAGGAAAGCCTTCCACACTCGGGAGGTGAATTGGCGGCCACAGTCCGAGATGATGTCCTCCGGAAGTTCATAATGCCGGAAGACCTGTTGGAACAGGACATCAGCGACCTGGAGAGCAGAAGGAAGACCAGATAGTGGCAAAAAAGGGCATGATTTGGAGAACCGATCTACGACCACCAGGACTGTGGTGAAGCCGTCAGAACGTGGAAGGTCGGTGACAAAGTCTATGGACAGGTGTGACCAAGGTCGCTGAGACACTGGGAGAGGAACTAGTTTGCCTGCCGGGGCATTCCAAGGTGTCTTCGTTTGGGCACATACGGAACAGGAGTTGATATAGCGGGAGACATCAGTAGCCAAGGTGGGCCACCAGTATTTTTGTGAGAGAGAATGTAGGGTGCGCGTCATACCGGAGTGTCCTGCCGTAAGGGTGGTGTGCGCCCAGATCAGCAGGCGGTCACGGACCCTGGTGGGTACATACACGTGCCCCGGAGGGGCGTTGGCAGGCGCTGGGTCCTCCTGAGCCATCAGGCGGATGTCTTCATCCACATCCCAAACGACAGGTGCCACGATAAGAGACGGAGGTAGGATAGGACCCCCAGATCCTTCCTTTCTCCGATATGGTGCATCCTGGAGAGTGTGTCGGCTTTCACATTCTGGGATCCTGGGCGGTAGGACAGAATAAACTGAAAGCGAGTAAGAAATTGGGCCCTCCTGGCTTGACGAGAGTTCATCCGTTTTGCTGCCCGTATGTGCTCCAAATTCCGGTGGTCAGTGAGAATCCGGAATGTGTGGACTGCGCCCTCCAGCCAGTGTCTCCATTCCTCCAGAGCGAGGACCACCGCCAACAGCTCCCTGTCTCCAACTCCATAGTTCCTCTCTGCGGGGGTAAGCTTTTTCGAGAAAAAGGCACAGGGATACATTTTCTCTGGCTTACCTTGCCGCTGGGAGAGGACCCCACCCACACCCTCCTTAGAAGCATCCACCTCCAGGATGAAAGGACGTGCTGGATCTGTGGTGAACCTCTCCTTCAGCCTCTTTAAGGCAGCATCAGCCTCAGGGTTCCAGGCCAGCTTCTGAGGCCCCCCCTTAAGGAGAGAGGTGAGCGGGGTAGCTATGGAGCTGAAGGACCTGATGAAACGCCGGTAGAAATTTGCGAAGCCCAGGAAGCTCTGTAGGCCCTTGATGGTGGTGGGGACTGGCCATGACCTGACGGCGTCCGTCTTCGCTCTTTCCATGAACACCCCCTGAGGACTGATCCTGTATCCCAGGAAGGAGATGGCCTGTTGGTGGAATTCGCATTTCTCCCCCTTCAACAACAGGTTGTGTTCCCGGAGGCGGAGTAGGACAGCTCTTACGTCCCTGACGTGCTCCTCGAACATAGCCGAGTAGATCAGGATATCGTCGATGTACACCACCACCTGTCTACTCAGCATGTCTCGGAACACGTCATTGACGATGGACTGGAACACGGAAGGTGCGTTGGCGAGGCCGTAGGGCATGACACAGTATTCATAGTGGCCTGAGGTAGTGCTGAATGCCGTCTTCCACTCGTCTCCTTCCTGGATTCGGATCAGGTTGTAGGCACTCCTCAGGTCCAACTTGATAAAGTACCGGGCCCCTCGCAGTTGCTCGATGGCTGACGGAACCAGAGGGAGGGGGTACCGGTACTTGGTGGTGACTGCGTTCTGCCCCCGGTAGTCAATGCACGTCCATGTTTTTTGGCCACGAAGAAGAAGCTGGCGGATGCAGGAGAGGTAGAGCGTCTGATGAACCCCTGTTTCAGGGTCTCCACCACATACTTCTCCATGGCCTCTGTCTCCACTATGGAGAGGGAGTAAATGCGACTCTTCAGGGGGTGTTGTCCCTCCAGCAGGTCAATGGCACAGTCCCAGGGCCTGTGAGGAGGGAAACACTTAGCCTTGGAGGCAGAGAAGACATCGGAGAGATCTGCGTACTCGCGTGGAATGTTGGGCTGGAGGTCGGACTCCGGACTCTCCACTGACGTGGAACAACAAACCACCGGCAGGCACGTCATGAGGGGGACCAGGCTGTGATCCTCTTGGTGATCCAACTGATGGTGGGGTTGTGTAGTCTGAGCCAGGGCACTCCCAAGATGATCCGGTGAAGGGGTGACGTGACGATGTGGAAGGACAGCTCCTCGTGGTGCTCCGGTAGTGTGGGAATGGTGATGGTGGTCCGTGGTGGTGTACGGGGTGCTGCCCACCTCCATGGGTGAGGACTCGGAGGCAGGGCACCTTCCATAGCTCAGATGGGGTGAGCGTTGAGGCTCCGGGAGGTGTTGGGAACGCCGTCGGTCTCTCAACATGTCGTCAAGACAAATGGACGTGGCGATGAGTGTATCAAGTTTCATCTCGTCGTCCCGACATGCAAGTTCCGTCGTGATGTCCTCCCGTAAGCCTCTCCTGAAGGCCGTGCGCAGAGCACACTCATTCCAGCCGGAAGACGCCGCCACCGTGCGAAAGCTCAGGGCATACTCAAATGCAGCCCCCTCTCCCTGTTGGAGCCGAAGGAGACGCTCACCCCCGTCCTTTCCCTCCGTGGGATGATCGAACACCGCCCTGAACCGAGTGAGGGAGGTGGAGTAGGGAAGCGCCGCGGCCTCACCTCCTTCCCAGACTGCCGTGGCCCAATCCAGCGCCTTTCCCTTCAGTAGCGAAATCACCAGCGCTATCCTGGCTTGGTCCGATGGAGATGCCCCACGTTGACGCGCCAGATACAGTGAAACCTGTATCAGGAAGCATCTACATTTTGTCGTTTTCCTGTCATAGCGCTCCGGCAGGGCGATGGGTCCCTCAGATATTGGTGATAGCCTGGGAGGAGGTGGACTGGGTGCACTCGCCGCTCCCTGAGGTGGAACCGGAGCGATGGTCAGTTTATGCAGCGTTAGGAGCACTTCCTGCATGGCGGCGTTCAGCTGGGCAATCTGCTGCTGTAGCTGGTCGAGTCGCTGGGAAACTCCAGGAGGATTACCTGCTGCATCCATCTTCGTGATTGGTGTGTGATTCTGTGACGAGTACTGAGGATACGAAGAAGCAGGACGCAGATGCAGGAATCAACAATGTAAAGGTTTACTCAACACTGAGCAAGAGAACAACAAAGAGTGAGTATATGACAAGACACTAACAATCACACAGAACACAACACTGAACAGTCCAGGGCTATATAGGGGTGGTGATGAGATGATGAGGTGCAGGTGCGCTAGAGGTGATTAGGGTGCGTAGGGTTTCCATTCCGGTGTTGCCGAGGTGGTGCGCTCAGACCGTTAGCTCAGTAGACCGGCAAATCAGAGCGCCGGAGGGGAGCAACGGGAGGAGACGTGACAGTCACAAACACATATTTAGCAGATATTTAGCAGATTTTATTGCAGGTGCAGAGAAATGCTTGGAATGCATCAGCAGTTGTGTAATCTCAATATAAACTGGTCAGTGAGTTGGCAAGAATATATTGTATATGGGCATTGCACAAAAAGATAAACACAAACATTTGGCTGATGGTTGTGGATTCCTGTCGAATCAAAATGGTTGACTGAGCATTCGTCTTTCATGACTTCTCACTCAGAGGCCTTTGGCCCACTAGTATTAATTAAAAGAAGAGAGAGCCTCCCAACACAACCTTGACCTTCGACAGACTTCCCCTCCAATTAGCTGCACTACGAGAGGCTGTTTCAGAGATTTTTGAGGCAGTACAATTTTAGAGAAATAATGCGAGTCAGTGACGTTTAACAGCGTTGAGCGAGTGCATGTATTAGAACTCTCTTGTGAGGCTTTCTTTCATCTGAACTGATTCCAACCATGTGTGCTCTACTACAGTAGCAGTATGCTTTAGTTTGAAGTGAAATTAGACCTATTAAGATAATGTTTTGAATTTCATTGTTTACTATTTGGGGTCTACAGGCAGAAGGACACCCCTGCTGGTGAACGGATCCTCTGGACACCATAGCGCGGTACCTGCAGAAGGGGCAGGCCAGATATCACGTATGTGGACCATCTCAAGAGCGACACCAGACTAGAGGAGGAGGAGGTTGTGTCTGCAATGGAGGACAGACAGCTCAGGAAAACTCACTTTTCATCCCTGTGGACCCTAGACGACCAGGTGATGATGAGATAGATGATGATGGGGTGTGACAAAAGATGAATGTTGTAACATAATGATCACTCGCTACTCTCCCAGTTTGCCTGCTCATAAACATGGATATTACCAACAAAGGCAATCACCAAATGAAAACATATACAATTGTGGCAGTGACTGTGCAGCTCTGTGAGGAGTTCATGGCTTTTACTTTACAAAGTGTTTTGTTTTGCCCAGGCGTCTTAAAACTCAGTTCATTTTTAAACCTGCATTTCATTTGCTAGTTTTCTCAGAGCCTGTTTCAGTCAGCTATAACATGTTACCGTTTATACCTCCTCCTATTCCCTACATGAAAAAATACTACAGTTTAATTACTATAGAATTCTATAGTAAACTGTAGTATACTATACTACACACTGTAGTATCCCTCGATCATGTGTAGTACTTACTATAGAATGTTGTAGGAGACTGTATAATACTACAGTAAATACTACGGTATTATCCGCAAAAGAAAACACTGTAGTAAATATTACAATAATGTCAGAAAAAACACTACAGTCCGCAAAAACACTACACATTTTTTAACTATAGTAAATACTACAGTATTTAATTTGCATATATCATTCCCATTCCCCTACCCCATATCCCAATTTGTGCCACCCATAAGTGAACAATCTACATGCCAAGTATAGACCATATTGTGTTACAGTGAGGGAAAAAAGTATTTGATCCCCTGCTGATTTTGTATGTTTGCCCACTGACAAAGACATGATCAGTCTATAATTTTAATGGTAGGTTTATTTGAACAGTGAGAGACAGAATAACAACAAAAAAATCCAGAAAAACGCATGTCATAAATGTTATAAATTGATTTGCATTTTAATGAGGGAAATAAGTATTTGACCCCTCTGCAAAACATGACTTAGTACTTGGTGGCAAAACCCTTGTTGGCAATCACAGAGGTCAGACGTTTCTTGTAGTTGGCCACCAGGTTTGCACAAACTCAGGAGGGATTTTGTCCCACTTCTCTTTGCAGATCTTCTGCAAGTCATTAAGGTTTCGAGGCTGACGTTTGGCAACTCGAACCTTCAGCTCCCTCCACAGATTTTCTATGGGATTAAGGTCTGGAGACTGGCTAGGCCACTCCAGGACCTTAATGTGCTTCTTCTTGAGCCCCTCCTTTGTTGCCTTGGCCGTGTGTTTTGGGTCATTGTCATGCTGGAATACCCATCCACGACCCATTTTCAATGCCCTGGCTGAGGGAAGGAGGTTCTCACCCAAGATTTGACGGTACATGGCCCCGTCCATCGTCCCTTTGATGCGGTGAAGTTGTCCTGTCCCCTTAGCAGAAAAACGCCCCCAAAGCATAATCCACCACCATGTTTGGCTCCTGAGTGGCGCAGTGGTCTAAGGCACTGCATCGCAGTGCTAACTGTGCCACTAGAGATCCTGGTTCGAATCCAGGCTCTGTCGCAGCCGGCCGCGACCGGGAGACTCATGGGCGGCGCACAATTGGCCCAGCGTTGTCCAGGGTAGGGGAGGGAATTGCCGGCAGGGATGTAGCTCAGTTGATAGAGCATGGTGTTTGCAAGGCCAGGGTTGTGGGTTCGATTCCCACGGGGGGCCAGTATAAAAAAATATGTATTCACTAACTGTAAGTCGCTCTGGATAAGAGCGTCTGCTAAATGACTAAAATGTTTAAAAAAAATGTAAATGTAAATGTTTGACGGTGGGGATGGTGTTCTTGGGGTCATAGGCAGCATTCCTCCTCCTCTAAACACGTTGAGTTGATGCCAAAGAGCTCCATTTTGGTCTCATCTGACCACAACACTTTCACCCAGTTATCCTCTGAATCATTCAGATGTTCGTTGGCAAACTTCAGACGGGCCTGTATATGTGCTTTCTTGAGCAGGGGGACCTTGCGGGCGCTGCAGGATTTCAGTCCTTCACGGCATAGTGTGTTACCAATTGTTTTCTTGGTGACTATGGTCCCAGCTGCCTTGAGATCATTGACAATATCCTCCCGTGTAGTTCTGGGCTGATTCCTCACCGTTCTCATGATCATTGCAACTCCACGAGGTGAGATCTTGCATGGAGCCCCAGGCCGAGGGAGATTGACAGTTCTTTTGTGTTTCTTCCATTTGCGAATAATCGCACCAACTGTTGTCATCTTCTCACCAAGCTCCTTGGCGAGGGACTTGTAGCCCATTCCAGCCTTGTGTAGGTCTACAATCTTGTCCCTGACATCCTTGGAGAGCTCGTTGGTCTTGGCCATGGTGGAGAGTTTGGAATCTGATTGATTGATTGCTTCTGTGGACAGGTGTCTTTTATACAGGTAACAAACTGAGATTAGGAGCACTCCCTTTAAGAGTGTGCTCCTAATCTCAGCTCGTTACCTGTATAATAGACACCTGGGAGCCAGAAATCTTTCTGATTGAGAGGGGGTCAAATACTTATTTCCCTCATTAAAATGCAAATCAATTTATAACATTTTTTTTGTTATTCTGTCTCTCACTGTTCAAATAAACTACCATTAAAATTATAGACTGATCATTTCTTTGTCAGTGGACAAACATACAAAATCAGCAGGGGATCAAATACTTTTTTCCCTCACTGTACATACAGGTTATACAAAAGAGCAGAAGCTCTGAACTATCTGATCAGACCCCATTCCAACCTACCTACAGGTTATGGAAAATGTGCCCTTTTAGCATTTCTCCAGTAGTTTCCTGAAGGAGAAAGCCTCCACTTCTATGTCAGAAATAATAAAACAAAAACACTATAGTAATGTCTGCAAAATACTACTGTATACAACAGTCCGCAAAAACACTACAGTAAATACTACATTGTACTACAAGACGCAAAAACACTACATTAATCACTATACTGTATATACTACAGTTTTCTTTTACTACAGTATTTATACTATAATTATACTATAGTTAACTGTAAATACTACAGTATACTACAGTAAACACTACACAGAATACTACAGTAAAGTCTGCATAAACACTACATTGAATACTATAGTATTTATACCATATTATACAATATTATTTTTTCATGTTGGTGCTTACAGAAGCATTGAGAGTCTGGACAGTAATGCATCTGGGTGTGTAAGATTTACCTTCTCACCATCAGGAAGTCCATACCAAGTCTAATGAGGGGAGAGTGAAGGTATGTTGTTGTAAATCTTCTTTATGGGTCCATTTAAATGGGCCCTTTCCAAAGGAACATTTGAGAGAGGCCCATGAAAGCAACAGAACTGATCCCTCCTCTCCTATTTCTATAAGGAATCATAAGAGGGTCTGCTCTGACCCCTGTGACCTATGCTTGTGTGCATTGAATGTAGGCTACAGGACATTTTACCCATACAACATGTTTTTGTATGGATTGAAACATGCCACATTCGACACCATGTCATCATATTATCTAGAAACATACTTACATAAGCCCGGTTCAGATACAACAGCTGACATAAGGTAAAACGAGACAAAACTAGCCAGTTTTAGAATTTGGTGTTGTAGAACAGCTGCAGATGGGGCATTCAGATCAAAAAGTTAAAACCGTCTCGTCTTGGCTGTTCTATCTAAACTGGGCTATTGATGTTTCAAATCATATTTTGACGCATATTCTTTGAAATACTCTGAACTGTCAAACTGAACGAGTCCTACCTCAGTGGATAGAGCTCAGTTATAAAGGGTGCAAGCCGAGTTGTTCTAATAAATAGAGCCATTCTGACACATGCTAGCTATCTTGTGGATTTAGAGTTATCTTCCCTCACGTAAAACACTCCCACTTGCTGACAATTATAATCGCTGATTATGTTTGGCTCATTTTAGATGTCCTCCGCTCAGCGGGTTGGCCCTTTTCAGAATATTACTCCATCATCTCAGCAGAACAAAGCTTTTTCAGGCTGTTGGTTTCATACACAGGCTCATAGTAAGGGCTTCATAAAAAGGGCTGGTTCACATAGGCCTACAGTACAAATCCTTCCCTTCAGAAGCTTTGGAAATGGAAAACAATGGTTTTGCTGTTTTACATTAGTAAATGTCATGTTCATGCACAATTTGACAGACTTTTAAATTAGTTGGTGGATTAATAGAGTTTGATTGGCGGTAAGTGAACATGGGCTTCTTGCATGGCAGTGGAAAATGATATCACCTGCCATTCTGACTGTCACGCTCTGGTTCCGGGACGTTGTGAATGAACCAGGGTGTGTTTGTTTTGTTGGGTATTTGTTGTGGGGTTGGTTGTAAGGGTGTATTCGGTTGGTTGTGTGTTAATTGGGGTGTCGTGTGACTCCCAATCGGAGGTAACGAGTGTCAGCTGTCGGCTCGTTATCTCTGATTGGGAGCCATATTTATTCTGTCTGTGTTCTCATGTGGGTTGTGGGTTTTTGTTCCAAGTTTAGTCTTTGTTACTATTGGACTTCACTGAGTCGTCTTTTGTTTGTAGTTCGATAACGTTTATTTAATAAAGTCATGTTTCTTGGACACGCTGCGCCTTGGTCATACTTGGACGACATAGACGACCGTGACAGAAAAACCCACCACAAGAGGACCAAGCAGCGTAACAAGCGACAACAGGACCTGCCTACACAGGATTTATGGACGCCTCCAAAGGATTCATGGACATGGGAGGAGATACGGGCTGGAAAGGGTCCTTGGGCACAACCGGAGGAATATCACCGCCCTCGTGAAGAGCTGGAGGCAGCTAAAGCAGAGAGGAGGTGGTATGAGGAGGCAGCACGGAGGCGAGGCTGGAAGCCCGAGAGTACTACCCAAAAAATTTCTTGGGGGGGGGCTAAAAGGGAGTGTGGCGAAGTCAGGTAGGAGACCTGCGCCTACTCCCTGGACTGACCGTGGAGAGCGAGAGCACGGGCAGACACCGTGTTACGCAGTAGAGCGCATGGTGTCTCCTGTACGCAGGCATAGCCCGGTAAGGTACATTCCAGCTCCACGTATCGGCCGGGCTAGATTGAGCATTGAGCCGGAGGTCATGAAGCCGGTCCTACGCATCAAGCCACCAGTGCGTCTCCTCGGGCCGGCTTACATGGCACCTGCCTTACGCATGGTGTCCCCGGTTCGCCCACATAGCCCGGTGCGGGTTATTCCTCCTTCCCGTACTGGTCGGGCGACGGGGAGTATACAACCAGGTAAGGTTGGGCAGGCTCAGTGCTCAAGGGAGCCAGTACGCCTGCACGGTCCGGTATTTCCGGCGCCACCTCCCCGCTCCAGCCCAGTACCACCAGTGCCTACACCACGCACCAAGCCTCCTGTGTGTCCCCAGAGTCCTGTGCGTCCTGTTGCTGCTTCCCGCACTAGCCCTGAGATGCGTGTCCTCAGCCCGGTACCTCCTGTTCCGGCACCACGCACCAGGCCTACGATGCGCCTCAGACGGCCAGAGTCTGCCGTCTGCCCAACGGGGCCTGAACTGTCCGTCTGCCCAACGCCGTCTGAACTGCCCGTCTGCCCAACGGCGCCTGAACTGCCCGTCTGCCCAACGCCGTCTGAACTGTCCGTCTGCCAAGCGCCGCAGGAACTGCCCGTCTGTACCGAGCCTGCAAAGCCGCCCGTCTGCCATGAGCCTTCAGAGCCGTCCGCCAGACCCGGAGCCGCTAGAGCTCTCCGCCAGACAGGAGCAGCCAGAGCCTTCCGCCAGACAGGATCAGCCAGAGCCTTCCGCCAGACAGGAGCAGCCAGAGCCTTCCGCCAGACAGGATCAGCCAGAGCCTTCCGCCAGACAGGATCAGCCAGAGCCTTCCGCCAGACAGGATCAGCCAGAGCCTTCCACCAGACAGGATCAGCCAGAGCCTTCCGCCAGACAGGATCAGCCAGAGCCTTCTGCCAGACAGGATCAGCCAGAGCCTTCTGCCAGACAGGATCAGCCAGAGCCTTCCGCCAGCCAGGATCCGCCAGAGCCGTCCAGCCAGGATCCGCCTGAGCCAGCCAGCCAGGATCTGCCCCTCAGTCCGGTGCTGCCCCTTAGTCCGGTGCTGCCACTTAGTCAGGTGCTGTCCCTTAGTCCGGTGCTGCCTATTAAGCAGTTTGTGACTGTGGTGGGGTGGGGATCACGACCGGGGCCAGAGCCGCCACCGTGGACAGACGCCCACCCAGACCCTCCCTAGTCTTTATGTTGGTGCGTCCGGGGTTCGCACCTTTAGGGGGTACTGTCACGCTCTGGTTCCGGGGACGTTGTGAATGAACCAGGGTGTGTTTGTTTTGTTGGGTATTTGTTGTGGGGTTGGTTGTAAGGGTGTATTCGGTTGGTTGTGTGTTAATTGGGGTGTCGTGTGACTCCCAATCGGAGGTAACGAGTGTCAGCTGTCGGCTCGTTATCTCTGATTGGGAGCCATATTTATTCTGTCTGTGTTCTCATGTGGGTTGTGGGTTTTTGTTCCAAGTTTAGTCTTTGTTACTATTGGACTTCACTGAGTCGTCTTTTGTTTGTAGTTCGATAACGTTTATTTAATAAAGTCATGTTTCTTGGACACGCTGCGCCTTGGTCATACTTGGACGACATAGACGACCGTGACACTGACATGGCCTGTGGGAATTTCTTAGCAGATTTGATGTTCACAAACTCTTCAGAAGAAATTAAGGGAATACGATGTTGACTTTCAACCTGGAAGTGGTAGACCAAACCACTCAAATCGACTTCCCTTTCCAGTTTTGACCCTGCGCCTCCAAGTAAAGTTAGGTAGAAATTGAATAGACTTGGCAGATGATTTTCATCCTTGAGGCTGTCAATGCAACTTCTTTCCACCCATGACAGTCACTTTCATTGGCTTTGGTGGCTAAACCAAAATTCAACACAGAACTAGGAATGACCCAAATGTGTGTTGCCATTTGCAGAGGTCACAGGCCCTCAGGCGATAGTTATTTGGTAAATATGTTTGTGAAATATTAATGTAGTGCAAAATCAATATTCTCAGGTGTGGCATATTCTCCCCGCTGTAGTTTTTCAGCCACAGAGAGAGATTTAATGACACATCTCTGTGTACCTCTCCAGCTCTCTGAAGCTACAGCGTGCTGTTTACACTGAGGCTGATTCCACTCTGTGTGAATGAAAAGATACTGTGGTGATTCTCATATCTACACATTGACAGGTTCAACACCCACTCCTCCTGGGACACCACACCAATCATCCCTGATAGCACACCACTCGCTGCTCTCCTTATTCACCCAGGCATCCCCCCTCTCGCTGGGGCCTGCCACTCGCCTATTTATTTAAATGCGATAAATATTTAATTTGTGAACGTGTTGCAGAAGATCACACAGGCACTCACAAAGGACCCTAAGCTGAATATGCAACGCTCAGATAAATATTTCAGCATTCCATTTCACCAGCCCCCTGTTGACTCGCCATGCGCCTCTAGCTGATCCTTGCAAGAATTAAACATGTTTTGCTTGCAATATTTATTCTTAAAAAACAGTAAATGCCTTGCAGAATGATTGATTGCAAGAGGTGGCTGTGACTGGGATTGATCTGTGTGCATTTGCAGTTAAGAGCGTTGGGCTAGTAAGCGAAAGGCCGCTGGTTCAAATCCCCGAGCCGACTAGGTGAAAAATCTGTTGATGTGCCCTTGAGCAAGGCACTTAAGCCTAATTGCTCCTGTAAGTCTACATTTCCAGCTGCTGCGATGGATGCAATGACACAGGGTATCTCCCCCACACACACACCCCACCACACACACACCTCAGTGTAATTATATGCATGTCACAGTCTCTTAAGCAGCCTAATCCTCTCTCTCTGTAAGGTAATCTTTTTACTACCGCTTAAGACCTCATCAGGCTTTTTTTCAAACAATACTATACACTCTTAGAAAAAAAGGGTTCCAAAATGGTTATTTGCCTGTCCCCATAGGAGAACACTTTTTGGTTTCAGGTAGAACCACGTTCTACAATAAACTCTCTCAATGTGAATGATCAACCTATGGGACAAAAGGAAGGCAAAGTGTCATCTGAACAATTTCACTGAGGGTTTATGCTAATCCCTAATACACACTGCAATTTAGTTTCTTCAAAAGACGGTGCTTTCAGAATAAGAGCTTTGCATACATTTTCAGGGAGCAGTGAGGTAAAAACACATTTAACACTAAATGTGCAGAAAATTGTTATTCAGTGGCAGGTTGAAAATAGGATGAACATGTCCCTCCTCTCCATTATAGCAATAATTATAGGGAGAATAAAGCCTACTTTCACACTAGCTGTGTGGCTCTGTCTATTATGACTTTTAATTGACTTCACTGGCTAATGAAGCACTCATTTTCTATCTGTAAACCAATCATGTGCAATAGGCTCTCATATTAAATATGAGCTACAGTATCGGAAATGTGATACAGATATTGTTTGAACATGTACAACCTCTGATATTTAGCCTACCAGTCTATCTGAACTCTACTTCATATGTATATTTCAGTGTACAGTGCCTTCAGATAGCAATCATACCCCTTGACTTATTCCACAATGTTGTGTTACAGCCTGAATTCAAAATGGATTAAATATATATTTTTCTCAACCATTTACACAATATCCCATAATGACAAAGTGAAAACATGTTTGTAGACATTTTAGCAAATTTATTGAAAATGAAATACAGAAATATCTCATTTACACACACCCCTGAGTCAATACATGATAGAATCATCTTTGGCAGCGATTACAGCTGTGAGTCTTTTTGCGTAAGTCCCTAAGAGCTTTGCACACCTGGATTGTACAATATTTCTTCAAGCTCTGTCAAGTTGGTTGTCAATCATTGCTACACTGCCATTTTCAAGTCTTGCCATTGATTTTCAAGTAGATTTAAGTCAAAACTGTAACTCGGCCACTCAGGAACATTCACTGTCTTCTTGGAAAGTAACTCATCTCCCAGTGTCTGGTGGAAAGCAGACTGAACCAGGTTTTCCTCTAGGATTTTGCCTGTGCTTAGGTCCATTCCGTTTCTTTTTAATCCTGAAAAACTCACCAGTCCTTAACGAATACAAGCATACCCATAACATGATGCAGCTACAACTATGCTTGAAAATATGGAGAGTGGTACTCAGTAATGTGTTGTATTGGATTTGCCCCAAACATAACACTTTGTATTCAGGACAAAAAGTTAATTGCTTTGCCACATTTTTTTGCAGTATTACTTTAGTACCTTGTTGCAGACAGGATGCATGTTTTGGAATATTTTTAATCTGTACAGGCTTCCTTCTTTTCACTCTATAAATTACTTTAGTATTGTTGAGTACCTACAATGTTGTTGATCCATCCTCAGTTTTCTCCTATCACAGCCATTAAACTATGTAACTGTTTTAATGTCACCATTGGCCTCGTGGTGAAATAACTGAGCAGTTTATTTCCTCTCCGGTAACTGAGTTAGGAAGAACGCCTGTATCTTTGTAGTGACTGGGTGCATTGATACACCATCCAAAGTGTAATTAATAACTTCAACATGCTCAAAGGGATATTCAGTGTCTGCTTTTTATTTATTTATACCCATCCACCAATAGGTTCCCTTCTTTGCAAGGCATTGGAAACCTCCCTGGTCTTTGTGGTTTAATCTGTGTTTAAAATTCACTGCTCAACTGAGGGACCAAACAGATAATTGTATGTGTGGGGTACAGAGTTGAGGTAGTCGTTCAAAAATCATGTTAAACACTATTATTGCAGTCCAGGCAACTTATTATGTGACTTGTAAAGCACATTTTTACTCCTGAACTTATTTAGGCTTGCCATAACAAAGGGGTCGAAAACGTACTGACTCAAGACATTTCAGCTTTTCATTTTTAATTAACTTGTAAACATTTTGAAAAACATAATTCCACTTTGACATTATGGAGTATTGTGTGTAGGCCAGTGACAAACCAATCTCAATTTAATAAATGTTAAATTCAGGCTGTAACACAACAAAATGTGGAAAAGTCAAGGGGTGTGAATACTTTCTGAAGGCGCCGTATGTGTTATTACAGATTGTGACTCCTATTCATCAAAAAGTTCTCATCACTAATCAAGGATGGCACAATACCTTATGTAGTACGTACGGTTTGTAACTGCTATTCTTAACTTTGAAGGCCAATGCTCAGAACTAAAGAAATGCAAACATTTACTTCTGCTCAAACAATGACAGTTAAAAAATAGATGCTTTGTGGCGTCAAGTCTCATTCTCCGCTGTGGTGCTCTTCCTTGTATGAGGGAATTCATCAATAAAGCAATTGTTTTAGCTCCCAGCAGGTCCCAGTGCAGCTGTAAAATTTATGAACAGCAGTACAAACAGACAGTGGATGGATCCAAAAGGGTCCCGGAGGCAGCCGGAAGAGAGTACTTAGCAATAACAACACAATCAATCACATCTCACACACGTCACACACAACCCTAAGTTCCCTAGCAATGCATTCCAAATGCATTCTCACATTCACATGTTCTCTGGTCCATCATCATATCTCATTAGAGGAGGCTGGTGAGAGGAGGACAGCTCATAATAATGGATAGGATGGAGTGAATGGAATGGGATCAAACAGATGGAAACCAGGTGTTTGATGTGTGTGAGACCATTCCATTCATTCCCTTCCAGCCATTACTATGAACCTGTCCTCCCCATTTAAAGTGCCACCAGCCACCACTGTATATCATAGTGCTAGTAGGTTGTTCCATCATGGGGGGATGGATGCAGAGCCTCTCTGTGTAAAATCCTGTTCTGTTAAGCCTGCAACACACTTCAGGCTTTTTAGAAATCCTATGACCACACTACCTTTCACATAACAAGCCTTGGAGAGAGTTCTGAGAACGGAGTAGTGTGATGCTAGCATTCCGTTAACAGTAATGACATCACAGCAGAATGATGGATGTTCTTTGGAGTGTGCAGCAATGGGGGCAATTAAGATACCAAACATGTTGACATTTTGATTGGGAGTTTGCTGACAGTGCCCTTTCACATATTGTTCCTTTAATTCCACTATGATGTCTCCAACTTCTATAAAAGCCTTGGAAATAATTGGAAAGCCTTGCAGATATCAATCGTGTTATCTGTTCAAGGCTTTAGAAATTTAAATCCTGAAAGAATCTGTACAGTGTTGAAACACATATTTTTTACATTGCACAACTTTTAGTTACTAGCTGAGATTTGAAGTGCAAAATGTTGTCTGCCTATTGGAGTACAATTTATTTCCCCTGTTAATTTGTCCATCTAAGCCTTGAATGATTGTGACAGAGGACTGTCATCAGGCTCTAAACCATGGGGAAATACTGTTCTTCCTTCGAACAAAACCAGAGAATGTTGGTCTGTGTTCCATCATGTTTGCTTAGCCCCTCCGAAAACGTGTGGAGGTTTTTTGGGGCCTACCCGTCCACAATTTTCATGCTTGGAGACCCACATGGATAGCAGATTTGCCTCTGGCATGCTCACAGCACCACCGAGTCTGCCCATTATTCTCCACACATTGCAAATGCTATGGCTGGAGTGGAGTCGGGCGGCATCCTCAGGACGGACAGCAATCTCAACCCGCAGAGCGGGGGACAGACAGGCCTCTGATCTATGCAGATTAATTTTCAGTGGAAGTGGGAATAGAGACAGCCTTGCCATGCTAAAGGGATTGCAGCAAAGTCTAAGTGTATACAAGGGTACATCCAAATGTACAAGTGCAGAAGTTGTAAGAAACCTGACTTGGAAGCAGGGCAGAGTCTGGCTGTGTTAATCAGGCTTTCTAGTTCATCTGTAAGAAGAACACTTAGCCATAACTGAGACCATGCAGAAGTGCAGAGATGGTAGACTTAGGGGTGCACTTGTGATTGCACTTTACTTGAACACTTTATCAGAAAGGTGCTTTGTATAGAGATCGCATATTTAAGAGCAGAAGATTGCATCCCACCTCTAACAGGGAAAATAAATAGGATATCTGTCTGCAAGTACAAAGGAGTCATTTGTTGATATTTTACAATACTCTCAGCAGGGTTTACCTTTAATCATCCTTTATGTAATCTGCTTGTATATACTCCAGGGTAAACACAATATCTGAAAAATTAAACACCTGTGATCCCGTTTCCTAGAGGCACATCTCCATTATTGACAGTGAACATGACACTTTAACACCACATCATGTTATCATGGAAGATGAATTGTTATGTTAGAAAATGAGACTTTGAGAGTGCCTAAGGGTATAGTTTAATAGCAGGTTTCACACTCATCTTAACCAAACACTTTTAAAACATTTCCCACCCACACAACATTCAAGTGATTTTTTTTTCCAGAGCTGACTCCCTAAAGGTTGCTTGTTGGTAGAAGCTTTCAGGAGAAGTAACCTGAAACATGTTGTGGGTACCTGAGTTATTGCTTATACTGTACCATGATTATGCAGTATGCCTTCAGGGACCAGGACAGTGCACACTGTCTAATATAATAATGAATTCACTCGATGATGCTCACCAAGGTGCCTGTGAGCAAAGAAAGAAAAAAATGACTTCCGGAAGGACTATGGTAGAACACAGATCATATACTTCAATAAGTTTAGATAAGCTAGCAAATAAACAGAAATTACATTTTCTATTTGGAATGTTTGTTGGTAGAAATGGCTTGCACTACACCCCATTGTCTTACGCCAGATTGCTCCAATGTTGTCATTGTCTTATCTGATGTAAGACAATGACAACACCCCTGAGGTAGAGGTCCTACTGCGGAAACTTTCTCCACATTCCAAATAATTATATTGCTTTTTGACAGGTCATAGAGTGATATTGAAATTCAAACCCCTTGATTGGTTTCTATGGCAATTGGTTTGTCTACTGTAAAAGGCTGATTCCAGTTTCTAAAGTGCAGTTGAAGATCTGTAGCCCTAGGAGTAAACTTCATAGACAGACTGTGACCCCTAAATTGTACCATAGGAACAGCCCCATCTCCACACCAGAGTTGTGCTTAGTTGAATGATTCAATGGGCAGCTCCTTTCAGATCCTGACTCTGGCTGTCACCATCACCCTGGGTAAAGGGCAGCCACGCACCAGACAATCAAAAACAAGGGAATAACCAGCTCACGTCATCATATCAATGGGGATGTGGTTTGTTACCACAACAGGTTCAGAAACATGCCGGATTCTCCTCCAAAGCATAGGTTAATATCCGTCATCGGATACAGAAAGCTATTTTAAACAGCTGACCATCTGTCCACAGTCCACAGTCTTTGGTCTGTTGGTCTGCTCCCACATGGCAAACTGTCAGGCTTTGGCCTTTCTTGTCGCAACCAGTCCCTGACTGAATTATCACTGTGAACTGTGATTTGTGCCCAGTTTGCCAGATAGTTAGGCTTTGGGCACACTCAAACCTTAAAAAATGGTGCGTCATAACAACAGCCAATCCAGTGTCTTTCAATGAGAGCAATGTGTGGGTTGAAGGTGCAAGAGAATAGTTAGAGTCCTAGATTACCATGTAGTAAGAACGATTTGTTGAAATTATATTTCCTTTCACCATGTGTATTCTGCAAGTATTCAGCAAAACTCGCATCTAAATGAGAAAAACAAAAGCAATTTGCACTCAAACCCTTTTGTTTCTCTAGATGGTTTTAAAAGCATGGACTGGGACTGTAACCCAAAGTACTCATAAAAAATGGATAACCCATGGGAATCAACAGCACTTTAAACTGCGAAAAAAGCTGAGAAGCACATTTTCTGGTTGTTTATAAATGGACATATACAGTATACTAAATGAACAACAGAAAATACATGAAACTAAATCTCAAGTGCATGCAAAGCCTCTACCTCAGTATGCCTTATCACACAACTTAATCCCTGCTCCTATACTGTTCAGGGTGTGTTGGCAACTCCATCAAATCCATTTAATTTTATTAGAGGAAAACACTGTAAAATTCACTCACTTCTATACCCAGGGCCACGCAGTCAACATAAATAATGAGAAATGGGAATTGAAGCCCTCTGTTGCAATTAGTCATTTAATTTCCAGATCGAATTTGGCTTATTTCAAATGTTGTATCTGGGATTCTGTAGACATGTCTCTAAAGGTCAAATCTGTTTCTGTCCCTTAACAATAATTTGGATTCTCTTTCAAAGGACACACATCCCCACAGATATGTCTCCAAGGACAGCTATTTCTATCTGATATTCACATGATGAAGTAACGTCGCCATAAATGTCCATACTGCAGGGGTGTTTGTGAATATATCTGCAGGAGCGGTAGTGTTACATCCAGATTTTGAGAGGAGCCCGCATACAGTACTGCTGTCTTGTGAGTCAAATAGACAAAGAAAAATGACCAAAGGGACCAGGCAGGGAGATGACAAGCAATATTCCAGAATGACAAATGTTCTGAAATGATAAATGCTCAGGATTGATAAATATTACAGGATGACAAATGTGGACCAGCTGCAAAGGAAATCAAATGCAAGCCACACTAGATTAGAGATTCTGAGTGGATTAAGGTTTTGATTTCTCCTACTTTAGGTCTTGATAGCAACGATCAAATTTAAACAAGATTGTTGATTTGTAACAATGTAGTGTTGAAGTTTTCCGGCTGTCTAAGAAGAGTATAAATATAATAGGAAGGGACTGTGTGATGTTCCCTCTCTGTAACAGATATATAAATAAACCCTCAACACAAATACACTTGTCTTGTGTTGTCTTCTGTGGAGGCAAGGTTTGTTGCTTCTCTTACAATACGTTTCTTGCAAGAACAATTTCAAAAACACGACTCAACAGACCCTTCAGAATTTGAGAATTTTTCTGCTATTATGGTTCCATCAGAACACAATTTGGGAAGGGATTACATTCCTTGGCTAGCTGGAATGAATGTCGTGAGACACATTTGTGATTGGGACCACAGGCCATAGGGATTACTGTATGTTCAACAATGTAGAGGAGTCAAGCAGGCCAACTCCAACAGCTACTACTAACCCTTGAAAGGGAATAATGCCTTTCAAAATGTTCTGTGTTAAGGCTGAGTCCTATGTTAAGGCTGAGGCTTGGATTTCAAATAGCTAAATTACACCAAAGATAGGAAACAATTTAAGAGAACCACAGTATGCCCTTGAATAAACTCTGAAACATATACTCAGATGTCAATAGCTTGTAGGTTCAATAATCTTATGTGTGACTGTTTGGAATTAATGTATGAATGATGCCAGATTTGTGATCAGACCAATGTCTCTGGCCTTACATTTTGCATAGATAGGATGGAACACACATTTTTTATCAATCAAATTGCATAGCGGGAATTAACCGTTTTATAACATGTAATTCAGAACTCATATTTTATCTTTCATGTTTTATCTACTCAGTCAAGTTACTGTATGAAAGGGAAGGGAAAGGAAAGGAAAGGGGGATACCTAGTCAGTTGCACAACTGAATGCATTCAACTGAAATGTGTCTTCTGAACTTAACTCAACCCCTTTGTGACCATGGTCACCCCTATCACTCATGCAGCATTTTGTGACTGTAGAGTGTACATTTGATCTATCTATTTACCAAGTGCTGACACCACACACTTTGTGCCATCAGAGTTAAAGGCTCTGATGAGATCTTAAATTGCCTCCTTGGCTTGTTTGTTCCACTTGATATTATTGGCTATAAAGTCTCAAGGTAACGCTTACCTCAGCAAATGGCTGAACACCTGCCTTACAAAAATAACAATGGCCAGCATGCGCTATCAGGGACAAGGAGCTCTTCTGTTTATCATAATGTCTCAATTAGGATAATTAATTTGAAACAATACTACTATGATCAAAATATTTACTTTGAACCAAAATGTTATATCACAATGAAATTATATAATATCATATTTACTTGCTGAATTATTTTTGGTTTAAAATGTGAGGGACTTCAAAAAAATATATATATTACTAAAGTGAGCTGGTATAGGCCTACCAAGTAAAACATTTCAAGCCCACTGATGGTGCTGGCTGGCTGCGGAGGGGAAATATTGAATTAAATAATCTCCTAAATAATAGAGCTGTGTGTTTTGAGACGGGCAAATAAAGACATCTGAACAGAAGAAAAAGGGATTTGAGACATAACCATTTTTGAGGAGGAGAATAGAGCAGAAAATGAAAAATCTAATAAATAAATAGTAGGACAGAGAGACAGCCTATGACAAAGAGACCAGGAAATAATATTAGGGACTCGGTGAGAAAGAGAGACAGTGTGATACAAGAATTACTCATTGCGAGCGCCTCAAGGGAATAGAGAGTAACAAAGATGGAAACCTGTCTCTATCTCTAGTCCTTTTTCCTTAATGGACTCACAACAGGACCTAGTTTGTGGTGTTAGATGTGGGAGTATAACCAACTGATTACTGCAAATCAATGGCAAAAGTCTGAAGCTTCCCATGTTGCTCAAAAACAAAATATTTAACAGCAGGTATGAGAATACAATAGTAATTACTAGGCTCAGTGATTTGTGACGACTGTAACAAGATCTGCAAGCTCAAATAGACTGACCCAGCACTATCCTGGTGTTTATACCTCTGAGATGTACAATGACTTCAAAACAACACTTTTACACCATGCATAGTCAAGTGCATAGTTCATGCATAGAGTACATAAATACACATTTAGCTTGGAGAAGAGTTGACTATAACACTGAATCAAACTCAGCATTTACAGTACTGCCATGATATACTGTATTTGACACCAGAATTTGAATTTGGACTTTCCTATGCTCTGCCATGTTCTTTATGTCAACATGAATCATCACATGACATTAATAAACTCTCACTCTATAGACTGTGTGTTAATTTTTTGGTGTCAATGAGGCTAGTGGTCTTATGAGTGTGGAGGTATGAGAGTTCATTGATTATCAGTTAAAGGATAATTGATTTACTGCTTCAAGCTGCTGAGTTAGCTCCACTCAACATGGTAAGACAGAACAAAATATGTGCTGGCTTTGATGTCTCTTAGCCTCACAGCACAATTAGTCCATGGGCAAGAGGGCCACATTTCACATATTTGTCCACTTTGGGGTGGCAAAGTCTAATGACGATTTTCATTAAGGTCCATGTCTGTGGGTATGATAACCACATATCGGAGGTAACTAAATGTGGTTATCACTGCATTATATGTTATAACCCCTATCCGGATAGTTAGGCCAACAGGATCGAGGGTATGAAATGTAATTTTGTATTATGAGGGAACGATCTTCTCATACTAAGGCAATTTATTGCTATGGGCCAACCTTGGGGGTTCAAAGGTCCTACAAGTATGCATTTTGGGGTACATCAAGAGAGAATGGGCAGTATTGGGATGCACTCTATTATCACATGGTACCCTAGATTTAGCTAAATAGAGTCATCATAGATTTTGTCTATAATCAGTCCCAGCAGCCTATTTTCAAGATGGCTGCCATTCATTTCATTGGGGAGGAACTACACTGATTTTGCATGGCCATAACTAAATCAAATATTGATGTAATTAGACAAATAATGGCTTAAAATGTGTGTTACAATGAGGACAACACCAAATTATGGCCCAAGTATGTCAGATCTATTTATTTAGCATAATGTTACCAGAATAGTGGTAAAATATGCCAAAAAAGCTGTCTGAATTGCAGAGTTTTGTATCCTTTTCAAATATATTGCATTAAAACGAAAATAAATTATAACATTTACTGATGTCTTTTAATAAATATGATAAACAATACGACTCTATAATTTGTGTTAAAATCAAGAAATGTGATGTGAAACCTGCCCTGTTTCCTTGCACCCTATATAAAATCCCATAGGAATGCATTACATCCAGCAAAGATGTACAGGTAAACCATTTTCTCAAAATGCCTTCATAATGAGTGTACCAAACTGTACATAAAGCTAGGAAAAGTCTAAACAATGATTCCCAACTATAGCTGATTTAACCATAGAGTACACATTTTCCAATATGCCTGCCAACAGGCTCCATTGGTTTTAAATGGATTGGTCTGATGTCAATCAATCAATCAATCAAATGTATTTATAAAGCCCTTTTTACATCAGCAGATGTCACAAAGTGCTATACAGAAACCCAGCCTAAAACCCCAAACAGCAAGCAATGCAATGTAGAAGCACGGTGGCTAGGAAAAACTCCCTAGAAAGGCAGAAACCTAGGAAGAAACCTAGAGAGGAACCAGGCTCTGAGGGTGGCCAGTCCCCTTCTGGCAGTGCCGGGGGGAGATTATAACAGTACATGGCCATTAAGGCCAGATTGTTCTCCAAGATGTTCAAGCATTCATAGATGACCAGCAGTGTCAAATAATAATCACAGTGGTTGTAGAGGTTGCAACAGGTCAGTACATCAGGAGTAAATGTCATTTGGCTTTCCATAGCCGGGCATTTAGAGGTTGAAATAGCAGGTGCGGTAGCGAGAGAGAGTTGAAAACAGCAGGTCTGGGACAAGGTAGCACGTCCGGTGAACAGGTCAGGGTTCCATAGCCACAGGCAGAAGAGTTGAAACTGGAGCAGCAGCACGACCAGGTGGACTGGGGACAGCAAGGAGTCATCAGGCCGGGTAGTCCTGAGGCATGGTCCTAGGGCTCAGGTCCTCCAGGAGGGGAGGGAGAGAGGGAAAGAGAGAGAATTAAAGGGAGCATACTTAAATTCACACAGGACACCAGATAAGACAGGAGAATAACACCAGATATAACAGCCTGACCCTAGCCCCCCGGCACATAGACTATTGCAGCATAGATACTGGAGGCTGACATTGCCACAACTCTTTCAATAATAGGTGGAATATGCCTAATGGTAATAAAAATATATTATAGTTATGCAGATAACACAACCAATTTTGCAAGGTCTGCAAAATATACATATTTGTCAAATATTAGCAAAATGGTTCCATAAATATACAAAAAACACTATTCATATAAAAAAATGTATCTGTAATATTCCTAAAGGGATCTTTCACTGGTTTGTAGTGATTATCATGATATACAATATTATGGCATATTGTTAAATATATTAATCCTGTCATATACACTGCATAGGCCCTGTGTAGCTCAGTTGGTAGAGCATGGTGCTTGCAACGCCAGGGTTGTGGGTTCGTTTCCCACAGGGGGCCAGTATGAAAATGTATGCACTCACTAACTGTAAGTCGCTCTGGATAAGAGCGTCTGCTAAATGACTAAAATGTAAATGTAAACAGAACATTCTAACAAACCACCTGATGATGAGGGCATCAACTTACATAGCTGGTGAAGTATTAAAGCCTTAGGTTTATAGCCCTTATAGACCGTCTCTAGCTACACTATTTATGGAAAAATAGTATATAGTATATTGCATTATAGGGCCTACTGTTATATGTATTGGTTAGAGGCTGCTGAGGGTTGCTAAAAGGCTGGATCTTTTTCTAATCACCATTTGCATAATTTTTATTACATTTGTCAACCAGCCACTGAACTAATGGCTACAAAATGATTAAGTAACATATTTCATTAAATAACTTAAGGTTAGAGAGCATAATTTTAACATGGTCAGGGACAGAAGAGGTTATAATCACCAAAGTTTTAGAGATAATTTGTGTTTACCTAAATATGTGTGTTAACTTGCTGGGACAACTCAAGAAATTGCAGAGCACACCTTTCATCTTAGCATTTTAAATTTTTTAATTTTATTTAACCTTTATTTAACCAGGTGAGCCAGTTGAGAACAAGTTCTCATTTACAACTGCGACCTGGCCAAGATAAAGCAAAGCAGTGCGATAAAAACAACAACACGCATGCTGAGTATTTCTATACAACAGACTATCACAGGAGCCAACTATAAAACCAGTAGTGGTGAGTGGGTAAAATCACTGAGGAAGCCAAGCCAGTAAAAAAGCCATATTACAACCTATGTTGTGATAATTGTGTTGTTTGCTCTATAACCCATTAGTTCATAAGCCACCGTGATATACAATAAGGCCATGAAAACAAAAAGACAACAGTCAAACAGTGGCGGAATAAATTCAACTACAAACTACGTTTGTTTCATAACAAGGGTAACATCTGTCCGGTGAAGTCCACAAAGCAAATATTGCATGTATCAAACAGTTACCAGCATGGTCAAGCAAGTGAATGCTTTCGACAGTTTACTAAACTACTGATTTAGAACCACGGAGTTACCACAAGTCAGCACAAAGACAACCGGAGCACTGCCTTGGCTATTCCAGCACCATTTCAACTTAAACATTTATAACATAATCAAATCAACAATATGCTTAGTTTAATACACTGAAAACAAACTTAAAGATACAAAAAAAAGTGTCCAATCAATGTTGCTATATATCACGTGGCTGTCCATGGTACTGATTTCTGTGTGTGGCTTCCCTTGGCATCCATGAATACACGGCACTGTATAAAACCAATACGCTACCAGATTTGGATCTCTTGGACTTGGACCAAAACACGTGTGTAGTTCTGCTATTTGTAACATTGTTGTTTCAATATGAGTCAGTCTAGGTAAATCATTAGATCTGATAGCAAAATGATACCAAATCTCATGGTTTTTAAGATGAGATCCACCCAGTAGAATGTTCCATCATAGTCATTTTCAATCAGAATGAGAACATTCCAACTTGTCTCAACATTCTTTTATCAGCCAGTGAACATACTATTGCATTGACTCCCATACAACAAGATCTACAGTAAGGGAAAAAAGTATTTGATCCCCTGCTGATTTTGTACGTTTGCCCACTGACAAAGAAATGATCAGTCTATAATTTTAATGGTAGGTTTATTTGAACAGTGAGAGACAGAATAACAACAAACAAATCCAGAAAAACGCATGTCAAAAATTTTATAAATGTATTTGCATTTTAATGAGGGAAATAAGTATTTGACCCCCTCTCAATCAGAAAGATTTCTGGCTCCCAGGTGTCTTTTATACAGGTAACGAGCTGAGATTAGGAGCACACTCTTAAAGGGAGTGCTCCTAATCTCAGTTTGTTACCTGTATGAAAGACACCTGTCCACAGAAGCAATCAATCAATCAGATTCAAAGCTCTCCACCATGGCCAAGACCAAAGAGCTCTCCAAGGATGTCAGGGACAAGATTGTAGACTTACACAAGGCTGGAATGGGCTACAAGACCATCGCCAAGCAGCTTGGTGAGAAGGTGACAACAGTTGATGCGATTATTCGCAAATGGAAGAAACACAAAATAACTGTCAATCTCCCTCGGCCTGGGGCTCCATGCAAGATCTCACCTCGTGGAGTTGCAATGATCATGAGAACGGTGAGGAATCAGCCCAGAACTACACGGGAGGATCTTGTCAATGATCTCAAGGCAGCTGGGACCATAGTCTCCAAGAAAACAATTGGTAACACACTACGCCGTGAAGAACTGAAATCCTGCAGTGCCCGCAAGGTCCCCCTGCTCAAGAAAGCACATATACATGCCCGTCTGAAGTTTGCCAATGAACATCTGAATGATTCAGAGGAGAACTGGGTGAAAGTGTTGTGGTCAGATGAGACCAAAATGGAGCTCTTTGGCATCAACTCAACTCGCCGTGTTTGGAGGAGGAGGAATGCTGCCTATAACCCCAAGAACACCATCCCCACCGTCAAACATGGAGGTGGAAACGTCAAATCTTGGGTGAGAACCTCCTTCCCTCAGCCAGGGCATTGAAAATGGGTTGTGGATGGGTATTCCAGCATGACAATGACCCAAAACACAAGGCCAAGGCAACAAAGGAGTGGATCAAGAAAAAGCACATTAAGGTTCTGGAGTGGCCTAGCCAGTCTCCAGACCTTAATCCCATAGAAAATCTGTGGAGGGAGCTGAAGGTTCGAGTTGCCAAACGTCAGCCTCGAAACCTTAATGACTTGGAGAAGATCTGCAAAGAGGAGTGGGACAAAATCCCTCCTGAGATGTGTGCAAACCTGGTGGCCAACTACAAGAAAAGTCTGACCTCTGTGATTGCCAACAAGGGTTTTGCCACCAAGTACTAAGTCATGTTTTGCAGAGGGGTCAAATACTTATTTCCCTCATTTTTACATGCTTTTTCTGGATTTTTTTGTTGTTATTCTGTCTCTCACTGTTCAAATAAACCTACCATTAAAATTATAGACTGATCATTTCTTTGTCAGTGGGCAAACATACAAAATCAGCAGGGGATCAAATACTTTTTTCCCTCACTGTATAAAGGTATGAAAAAGATAGAAAGCTATTTTTTTAAGAATACATCAATTTGATCAGGGGCTTGTGGGGAACAATGTAATACCATCAAACCTTAGCCATCCCAAAGTGGGCACATTTTTCTGCTGGTCCATGGACTAAATTACATTGAAAGAAACTCCCCTTTTCCTCTGGTTGTGAATAGCTGTATAAGTCTGGTGGGCATGTTGACAAATGGCTTGGGAGGAAATTTGAAAGGACGCAGTGCTTTTTGCCTAAACAAATTGTTTAAAAGGGATTGACTGAATAGCACATCACTGTCAATTTTATTATAGACTTTGGTAATGGCTAAATTACCCAGATCTTGTTAATCACAGATGGTTTCTTGATTTTGCCATGGGATGTACAGTGAGGGAAATAAGTATTTGACCCCTCTGTAAAACATGACTTAGTACTTGGTGGCAAAACCTTTCTTGGCAATCACAGCGGTCAGACGTTTCTTGTAGTTGGCCACCAGGTTTGCACACATCTCAGGAGGGATTTTGTTCCACTCCTCTTTGCAGATCTTCTCCAAGTCATTAAGGCAGTGGTCACCAAACTACGGCCCGCGGGCCGGATACGGCCCGTCAGCACATTTGGCCCGGCCCTCTGAACAATACCAGAGACGCTATCGGATTTTTTTCCTATTTGGCCTCCAGAAAAAAAAATCCTAGGCCCGCCCCTGTCAAAGAGAGAACGGAATAATGGCGAAAAGGTTAGGTAAGAGAAAAAATTGATTCAGAATGCAGGGTATTTAACCTGCAGTGGACAAACGATTATTTTTTTGTTCAATGCAAAGAAAAAGGCTGTTTGTCTCATCTGTCAAGAGACGGTGGCGGTATTCAAAGAATACAATCTTCGCCGACACTATGAATCCCGTCACAAAGACAAGTACGTCACAAAGACAAGTCCACTGCCTAATTCACCAGCAAGCACTGTGCTGCAAAGTGTTGACGTGGGATTCTGTAATGAAGGTTGTGGTGTCGTGCATAAACTTCATCAGAGCAAAGGGACTTAAACACAGGCAGTTCCAAGAATTCCTGTCTGAACTGGAGTCTACGCACGGAGATGTGCTGTACTACACAGAGGTCCGATGGCTGAGCCGGGGCAGAGTTTTTAGGCGTT
This sequence comes from Coregonus clupeaformis, assembly GCF_020615455.1. Taxonomy (NCBI): domain Eukaryota; kingdom Metazoa; phylum Chordata; class Actinopteri; order Salmoniformes; family Salmonidae; genus Coregonus; species Coregonus clupeaformis. Next base: position 45,308,217 of record NC_059203.1, read on the forward strand.
TTTACGAGCTGCTACCCGAAATTAACGCATTTCTTCATTTAAAAGACAAAACGGTCCCAGAGCTGATCGACCCAGAATGGAAATGGCACCTCGCATTTTTAACAGACGTGACAGAAATACTTAACAGCCTTAACTTGCAGCTACAAGGCGAGGGGAAACTCATTTGCGACATGTATTCACACATAAAAGCATTTGAGGTGAAATTAGCGCTGCTTTTGGAACAAGTGAAAAAGCGCAACTTCGTCCATCTTCCTGCTACCCAAAACCTGTCGACAGAGAACCCAGCGGTCCCGTTCCCAGCTGAAAAGTGCGTGGAAGCACTGGAAATGCTGAAGGCGGAGTTCGGTGTGCGATTCAGTGAACTACATGTTCATGCAAAGAAATCCGTCTTTTTCAGAACCCCTTTGTTGCCGACATTGATGAAGCCCAGCCTTCATATCAGTTTGAGTTGGCTGAGTTACAGAACTGTGATGTTCTGAAAGACGCATTCAAGCCCAACAGTCTCATTGACTTCTATGCCGCCCTCCCAAACGACACATATCCAAACATCAAAAAACACGCAATGAAAATGTCCACAGTTTTTGGCAGCACGTATATCTGCGAGAAAACCTTTTCTCGCATGAAACTGCTGAAAACTCCGATGAGATCAAGATTGACAGATGAACATTTGCATCAGTGCTTGAGACTGGCTGTAACTAGAATGGAACCTGATATTCAACTTCTCACCAGCCAGATGCAGGCCCACAGTTCACACTGATGAACATACATAGGTAAGCTCACTTTTCTGACTTGAATGAGTCATTCTGAGCATAAACAAATATAATCATAATAAAATCTACTGGGATAAAATCCATCTTTACAACCATACTGGTAGTGAAATGTATTGTGCTGTGTAGGTGCTGTATCACTTAGTTCAGTTTCTCAACCTGCTTCCTTTGTGGTTTTCACAGGGAAGTTGATGAGAGAGAGCTGCAAACAGCGGTGTCTACAAGCCTACTGGAACCTACAAAAGGATTATAAGGAAGGAACACAAGAACTTTAAGAGACTGCTCATATGTGTCAGAGATTCTGCTCTGACAACTGAGCTGAACTTTTATCTGTTAAGATTGTGCATGGCACAACAGAAAGTTAATGTTCCATGGCTTTTTTTTCTATGAAGAACCCAGAGAGAGTTATTTAGTTATTATTTATTTCATAAATAGTGTTATTTATTTCCTGTTTTTTCTGTGAAGAACTCAGAGAGGGTTATTTAGTTATTATTTATTTCATTAATAGTGTTATTATTTGTTTCCTGACTTTTTTCTGTAAAGAACCTGGAAAGGGTTATTTGGTTATGTGTGGCTTTCTGGAAAACAATAAATTTTTTAAGCTCCCCCTACGATCGTCACACTTTTTCTGTTACAAACTGACACCGGCCCCCCATCAGAGAAGGGAAAAGTTATGTGGCCCTCACAGGAAAAAAGTTTGGGGACCCCTGCATTAAGGTTTCGAGGCTGACGTTTGGCAACTCGAACCTTCAGCTCCCTCCACAGATTATCTATGGGATTAAGGTCTGGAGACTGGCTAGGCCACTCCAGGACCTTAATGTGCTTCTTCTTGAGCCACTCCTTTGTTGCCTTGGCCGTGTGTTTGGGGTCATTGTCATGCTGGAATACCCATCCACGACCCATTTTCAATGCCCTGGCTGAGGGAAGGAGGTTCTCAAGCAAGATTTGATGGTACATGGCTCCGTCCATCGTCCCTTTGATGCGGTGAAGTTGTCCTGTCCCCTTAGCAGAAAAACACCCCCAAAGCATAATGTTTCCACCTCCATGTTTGACGGCGGGGATGGTGTTCTTGGGGTCATAGGCAGCATTCCTCCTCCTCCAAACACGGCGAGTTGAGTTGATGCCAAAGAGCTCCATTTTGGTCTCATCTGACCACAACACTTTCACCCAGTTCTCCTCTGAATCATTCAGATGTTCATTGGCAAACTTCAGACGGCCCTGTATATGTGCTTTCTTGAGCAGGGGGACCTTGCAGGCGCTGCAGGATTTCAGTCCTTCACGGTGTAGTGTGTTGCCAATTGTTTTCTTGGTGACTATGGTCCCACTATGGTCCCAGCTAAAAAGCTGCCTTGAGATCATTGACAAGATCCTCCCGTGTAGTTCTGGGCTGATTCCTCACCGTTCTCATGATCATTGCAACTCCACGAGGTGAGATCTTGCATGGAGCTCCAGGCCAAGGGAGATTTACAGTTATTTTGTGTTTCTTCCATTTGCGAATAATCGCACCAACTGTTGTCACCTTCTCACCAAGCTGCTTGGCGATGGTCTTGTAGCCCATTCCAGCCTTGTGTAGGTCTACAATCTTGTCCCTGACATCCTTGTAGATCTCTTTGGTCTTGGCCATGGTGGAGAGTTTTGAATCTGATTGATTGATTGCTTCTGTGGACAGGTGTCTTTTATACAGGTAACAAGCTGAGATTAGGAGCACTCCCTTTAAGAGTGTGCTCCTAATCTCAGCCCGTTACCTGTATAAAAGACACCTGGGAGCCAGAAATCTTTCTGATTGAGAGGGGGTCAAATACTTATTTCCCTCATTAAAATGCAAATCAATTCTGGATTTTGTTGTTGTTATTCTGTCTCTCACTGTTCAAATAAACCTACCATTAAAATTATAGACTGATCATTTCTTTGTCAGTGGGCAAACATACAAAATCAGCAGGGGATCAAATACTTTTTTCCCTCACTGTATATTATACTACTGTCATTAGAGTATTTATTCCCAGGATCAACACGTGATCAATTGAAGTATATGGTGCAGCATGACAGGTTAAAGACCCAGGGCTGTCAAAATGTGGTTTTCCTGTGTGTTATATATATTTCAACACTATGAGGTTGGAATAATACTGTGAAATTGTGAAAATGATGATAATGCCCTTTTAGTTTAAGAGTTGTAGAAAAGGCTGCCTGAAATCTCAGCCTGTTTTGGTCAGAGGGAGTTTTGGCCTTCCTAGGTGAAATCACCAATCAGCAAATTAGTTAATAGACCAATAAGAAATCTCTCTGCCAATAACAGCTAATTTTCAGTTTTTCCCTCTCTACTCAAACCACTCCCAGACAGTCCTAGCAAAATTCATGCTTGAGAAATTGCTCTTAGCTAAGAAGCTATTTTTGTTTCTTTTTGACCATTTTAATTGAAAACAATCACAGTAAGGTACTTCATTGTTACCCAAAAATGATTTGATGTTGAGATAAAAATGGCTACATTTCACCTTTAAGCATTTGTCACGGATTCTGCCGAGGCTGCCCCTCCTTGCTCGGGCAGGTTTCGGCGTTGGTCGTCACCGGAGTACTAGCTGCTGCCGATCTATGTTCTATGTTTCTATGTTCTACCTGTTGTGTCAGATTGTTTCACACCTGTTGCCCATCTTGTGATTACTCCGCCCCTATTTATCCCTGTGGCTCCCATTGTGTTCTGTGCGTGTTTGTTGTTGTACTCGGATGTCGTTGGTGAGCGGGTTTATTCCTCCCTGCGTGGAGGCTTCTTGTTTCTTTACGTGTTTTAGTAAAGATACGTTTTTTCCCTTGAGTTCTGTGTCCTGCGCCTGACTTCAGTCTACCGCATACACTGACACCGTGACAGAAACACGCACCACTATGGAGTCAGCAGGAACGACTGGATCTACCGAGACGATGGAGGAACGAGTCCAACGTCAAGGGACGATACTCCAGAATCTCGGTGCTACGATGGAACGAGTGTTCCAGATGATGGAGCGAATTGAGAGAGGTGGTATCCCTTCACCATGTCCAACCACACCACCACCTGCTACACTGGCTACCACTTCGCCACCTGGGTCCAGGGGGATTCGGCTCTCGCTCCCGAGGGCATATGACGGTACACCTGCCGGGTGCCAGGGATTTCTCCTCCAGGTAGAGCTCTACCTGACCACCATTCACCCGGCGCCCTCGGGATACGAGAGCGTGTCCGCCCTCATCTCCTGTCTATCGGGGAAGGCGCTTGAGTGGGCAAACACCGAGTGGGGAAATATAGACTCGAGAACTGTCCGCTACGAGGATTTCACCCGCCGCTTCCGGGCGGTATTCGATCATCCACCAGAGGGGAGAGCGGCGGGAGAACGTCTGGACCACCTACGACAGGAGATGAGGAACGCGCAGGATTTTGCGCTGCAGTTTAAGACTTTAGCAGCCAGCGCGGGATGGAATGAGCGGGCCCTTATCGACCACTATCGTTGCAGCTTAGGGGAGGACGTCCGTCGGGAACTGGCCTGCAGGGACACCAATTTTAACCTGGACCAACTGGTGGACATGTCCATCAGGTTGGATAACCTGTTGGCAGCCCGCGGACGTTCTGATGGGGGTCTGTCCATTCCATCCCCCAGCACCTCCGAGCATACCCCCATGGAGCTCGGAGGTGCTGCAGGTAGGGAGACTGGGAGAGAGACTGTCCCCTGCACCAGGTGTGGCCGCAGAGGACACACTGCTGGTCGGTGCAGGGGAGGTTTCTCAGGAGGTCGAGGCAGCAGGCAGAGCACTGGTCGACCGTCTCAGGTGAGTAGGCACCCGACTAACCCAGAGTTCCCTGTTGCTAATATGTGTATCGACATTATGTTTCCAGAATTTTCTCCCCATTCCCAGCATAAGGCGCTAGTAGATTCAGGCGCGGCTGGGAATTTTATTGATCGCCAGTATGCACGTAGCCTAGGGATTCCCACAGTGTCTGTTGATAAACCTTTCCCTGTTCACGCATTAGATAGTCGCCCGTTAGGGTCGGGCATAATCAGGGAGGTCACCGCTCCACTGCTAATGATGACGCAGGGGGTCATGAGGAGAGGATTAGCCTCTATCTGATTGATTCTCCTGCGCATCCTGTGGTGTTGGGACTTCCTGGTTAGCCATTCATGACCCCACGATTTCATGGCGACAGAGGGCTCTCAAGGGATGGTCCAGTCAGTGTTCAGGGAGGTGTTTAGGAGTTTCCTTGGGGGGCAACTTCGGTGGAAAGTCCAAACCAGGTTTCCACCATGCACATTCCATCCGAGTATGCCGATTTGGCTATCGTCTTCAGTAAAAAGAGGGCGACTAAATTACCACCCCATCGTCCGGGGGATTGTGCGATAAATCTCCAGGTAGGAGCTGCACTTCCCCGGAGTCACGTGTATCCTTTGTCTCAGGAGGAGAAGGCGGCTATGGAGACATATGTCACCGAATCTCTGAGGCAGGGATACATTCGCCCATCCACTTCACCCGTTTCCTCGAGTTTCTTTTTTGTGAAGAAGAAAGATGGTGGGTTACGCCCGTGCATTGAATACCGTGGCTTAAATCAGATTACCATCAAGTACAGCTATCCATTACCTCTGATAGCTAGTATGACGGAATCATTGCACGGGGCACGCTTTTTCACAAAATTGGATCTCAGGAGCACGTACAACCTAGTGCGTATCCGTGAGGGAGATGAGTGGAAGACGGCATTTAGTACCACCTCTGGACATTTTGAGTATCTGGTCATGCCATACAGGTTAATGAATGCTCCCTCAGTTTTCCAATCATTTGTGGATGAGATTTTCAGGGACCTGCACGGACAAGGGGTAGTGGTGTATATTGATGACATCCTTATATACTCCGCTACACGGGCCGAGCATGTGTCCCTGGTGCGTAAGGTACTTGGAAGACTGTTGGAGCATGACCTGTATGCTAAGGCAGAGAAATGCCTGTTCCTCCAGGAGTCCATCTCTTTCTTGGGGTACCATATGTCCGAGTCAGGGGTGAGGATGGAGAGTGACCGCATTTCGGCCATGCGTAATTGGGCGACTCCAACCACGGTAAAGGAGGTGCAGAGATTTTTGGGTTTTGCTAATTACTACCGGAGATTTATCCGGGGCTTTGGTCAGGTAGCAGCTCCCATTACCTCGTTACTGAAGGGGGGGCCGGTGCGTCTGCGGTGGTCAGCGGAGGCGGACATGGCTTTTAGTCGTCTGAAAGACCTGTTTACCTCGGCTCCAGTGCTGGCTCATCCGGACCCCTCTTTAGCCTTCACGGTTGAGGTGGATGCGTCCGAGGCTGGAATAGGCGCTGTACTGTCTCAGCGCTCGGGTATGCCACCTAAACTCCGCCCCTGTGCCTTCTTTTCGAAGAAGCTCAGCCCGGCGGAGCGCAACTATGATGTGGGGGACAGTGAGCTGTTGGCTGTGGTCGAAGCTCTGAAAGCGTGGAGACATTGGCTTGAGGGGGCTAAACACCCTTTTCTCATTTTGACTGACCACCGCAATCTGGAGTACATCCGGGCAGCGAGGAGGTTAAACCCTCGCCAGGCAAGGTGGTCCATGTTTCTCACCCATTTTGTTTTCACCCTTTCTTACAGGCCAGGTTCCCAGAACGCTAAGGCAGATGCTCTGTCCCGACTGTATGACACGGAGGGGAGTTCCGTGGAGCCCACTCCCATACTTCCGGCGTCGTGTCTGGTGGCACCGGTGGTGTGGGAGGTTGACGCGGAGATCGAGCGGGCGTTGCGCACCGAACCCACTCCTCCTCAGTGTCCAGAGGGTCGTGTGTACGTACCGCTTGATGTTCGCGATCGGTTGATCTATTGGGCTCACACGTCACCCTCCTCTGGTTATCCTGGTATCGGTTGGACAGTGCACTGTCTTAGTGAGAAGTACTGGTGGCCCACCTTAGCTAAGGATGTGAGGGTTTATGTTTCCTCCTGCTCGGTGTGCGCCCAGTGTAAGGCTCCTAGACACCTGCCCAGAGGGAAATTGCAATCTCTACTCGTTCCACAACGACCATGGTCCCACCTATCGGTGGACTTCATGACGGATCTTCCCCCCTCACAAGGGAACACCACGATCCTGGTCGTTGTGGATCGGTTTTCTAAGTCCTGCCGCCTCATTCCGCTGCCCGGTCTCCCTACGGCCCTACAAACAGCTGAGGCCCTATTTACACATGTCTTCCGACACTACGGGGTGCCTGAGGATATAGTGTCTGATCGGGGTTCCCAGTTCACCTCTAGGGTTTGGAGGGCGTTCATGGAACGTCTGGGAGTCTCGGTCAGTCTGACCTCAGGATTTTACCCCGAGAGTAACGGGCAGGTGGAGAGAGTCAACCAGGAGGTGGGTAGGTTTCTGAGGTCGTATTGCCAGGACCAGCGGGGGGAGTGGTCGGTTTACCTCCCCTGGGCAGAGATTGCCCAGATCTCCATCCGCCACTCCTCTACTAACCTGTCTCCGTTCCAATGTGTATTAGGTTATCAGCCGGTACTGGCACCTTGGCATCAGAGCCAGATCGAGGCACCTGCGGTGGACGAGTGGTTTCGGCGCTCGCAGGAGACCTGGAACGCTGCCCATGTACGTCTGCAGCGGGCCATCAGGCGACAAAAGGCGAGCGCCGACCGCCACCGCAGTGAGGCCCCGGTGTATGCACCGGGGGACCGGGTCTGGCTCTCGACCCGAAACCTGCCCCTTCGCCTGCCCTGCCGGAAACTGGGTCGGCGGTTTGTGGGGCCATTCAAAGTCCTGAGGAGATTGAACGAGGTATGTTATAGGTTACAACTTCCTACTAATTATCGTATTAACCCCTCGTTCCATGTGTCTCTCCTCAGGCCGGTGGTAGCTGGTCCACTCCAGGAGTCGGAGATACGGGAGGTTCCTCCGCCCCCGCTGGACATCGAGGGGGCACCGGCGTACTCGGTTCGGTCCATATTGGATTCGAGGCGTCGGGTGGGGGGCCTGCAGTATCTCGTGGAGTGGGAGGGGTACGGTCCGGAGGAACGGTGCTGGGTTCCTAGGAGGGATATCCTCGATCCATCCATGTTGAGGGATTACCACCGCAATCATCCCACTCGCCCCGCGCCGCGTCCTCCTGGCCGTCCCCGAGGCCGGTGTCGACGCACGGCTGGAGCCGCGCGTCAGGGGGGGGTACTGTCACGGATTCTGCCGAGGCTGCCCCTCCTTGCTCGGGCAGGTTTCGGCGTTCGTCGTCACCGGAGTACTAGCTGCTGCCGATCTATGTTCTATGTTCTACCTGTTGTGTCAGATTGTTTCACACCTGTTGCCCATCTTGTGATTACTCTGCCCCTATTTATCCCTGTGGCTCCCATTGTGTTCTGTGCGTGTTTGTTGTTGTACTCGGATGTCATTGGTGAGCGGGTTTATTCCTCCCTGCATGGAGGCTTCTTCTTTCTTTACATGTTTTAGTAAAGATAAGTTTTTCCCCTTGAGTTCTGTGTCCTGCGCCTGACTTCAGTCTACCGCATACACTGACACCGTGACAGCATTATACAGTATTAGTTTCTCTGAAGAGGTGGAAGAGGCTCTATCAATATGTCAAATCAATCAAACATGCATCCCGCAGAAATAAATAAATATCTCTCCACGAAGCAGAAGGGCGGAGGTGTGTGTTTCATGATTAACGACTCATGGTGTAATTGTAGTAACATACAGGAACTCAAGTCCTTTTGTTCACCCGATTTTAACAAAGCAAATTTGAGGACTAGGCTGCTGAAGTTCTATCAACATATCAACTGATGTACTCGGGCTGCTAAAATCCTCGACCATTGCTATTCGAACTTCCGGGATGGTTATAAATCACTCCCCCTCCCTCCTTTCGGAAAATCTGACCACGACTCCATTTTGCTCCTCCCTTCCTATAGGCAGAAATTCAAACAGGAAGTACCCGTGCTAAGGACTATTCAACGCTGGTCTGACCAATCGGAATCCATGCTTCAAGATTGTTTTGATCACGCAGACTGGGATATGTTCCGGGTAGCTTGCGAAAATAATTTAGACAAATACACTGAAACGGTGACTGAGTGTATCAGGAAGTGTATAGGAGACACAAGACGCATGTGGCAGGGTCTACAGACAATCACAGACTACAAAATCAAAACCAGCCACGTCGCCGACACCGACGTCTCGCTTCCGGACAAGCTAAACACCTTCTTCGCCCACTTTGAGGATAACACAGTGCCACCGACGCGGCCCACTACCAAGGACTGTGGGCTCTCCTTCTCCGTGGCCGATGTGAGTAAGACATTTAAGTATGCTAACCCCTGCAAGGCTGCGTCCTCAGAGCATGTGCAGACCAGCTGGCTGGTGTGTTTACAGACATATTCAATCTATCCCTATCCCTGTCTGCTGTCCCCACATGCTTCAAGATGTCCACCATTGTTACTGTAACCAAGAAAGCAAAGGTAACTGAACTAAATGACTATTGCCCCGTAGCACTCACCTCTGTCATCATGAAGTACTTTGAGAAACTAGTCAACGATCATATCACCTCTACCTTACCTGTCACCCTAGACCCACTTCAACTTGCTTACCGCCCCAATAGATCCACAGACGATGCAATCACCATCACACTGCACACTGCCCTATCCCATCTGGACAAGAGGAATACCTATGTAAGAATGCTGTTCATTGACTATAGCTCAGCATTCAACACCATAGTGTGCAACTGGGTCCTGGACTTCCTGACGGGCCGCCCCCAGGTGGTAAAGGTAGGAAACAACAATTCCACTTCGCTGATCCTCAACACTGGGGCCCCACAAGGGTGCGTGCTCAGCCCCCTCATGTACTCCATGTTCACCCATGACTGCGTGGCCAAGCACGCCTCCAACTCAATTATCAAGTTTGCAGATGACACAACAGTAGTAGGCTTCATTACCAACAATGACGAGACAGCCTACAGGGAGGAGGTGAGGGCTCTGGGAGTGTGGTGCCAGGAAAATAACCTCTCACTCAACGTCAACAAAACAAATTAGATGATCGTGGACTTCAGGAAACAGCAGAGGGTGCACCCCCCTATCCACATCGAAGGGACCGCAGCGGAGAAGGTGGAAAGCTTCAAGTTCCTTGGCGTACACATCACTGACAAACTGAAATGGTCCACCCACGCAGACAGTGTGGTGAAGAAGGCACAACAGAGCCTCTTCAACCTCAGGAGGCTGAAGAAATTTGGCTTGGCACCTAAAACCCTCACAAACCTTTTCAGATGCACAACTGAGAGCATCCTGTCGGGCTGTATCACCGCCTGGTACGGCAACTGCACCGCCCGCAACCGCAGAGGCTCTCCAGAGGGTGATGCGGTCTGCCAAACGCATTACCAGGGGCAAACTACCCGCCCTCCAGGACACCTACAGCACCCGATGTCACAGGAAGGCCAAAAAGATCATCAAGGACATCAACCACCCGAGCCACTGCCTGTTCATCCCGCTATCATCCAGAAGGAGAGGTCAGTACAGGTGCATCAAAGCTGGGACCGAGAGAATGAAAAGCAGCTTCTATCTCAAGGCCAGCAGACTGTTAAATAGCCATCACTAGCACATTAGAGGCTGCTGCTGCCTATTGAAATCACTGGCCACTTTAAGAAATGGAACACTAGTCACTTTAATAATGTTTAGATATCTTGCATTACTCATCTCATATGTATATACTGTATTCTATATTATTCTACTGTATCTTAGTCCATGCCGCTCTGCATTGCTTGTCCATTTATGTAATATAATATAAATAATAATAACATGCCACTTAGCAGACGCTTTTATCCAAAGCGACTTACAGTCATGTGTGCATACATTTTTTTTGTGTATGGGTGGTCCTGGGGATCGAACCCACTACCTTGGCATTACAAGCGCCGTGCTCTACTAGCTGAGCTACAGAGGACCATATATGTATATATTCTTCATTCCATTCCTTACTTAGAAATGTGTGTATTGGGTATATGTTGTGAAATTGTTAGATATTACTTGTTAGATATTAATGCACTGTCGGAGCTAGAAGCACAAGCATTTCGCTACAACTGCAATAACATCTGCTAAACACGTGTATGAGACAAATAACAATTGATTTGATTTGATTTGCAATAAATCTACATTGGGAAATGTCACATTTTCCTGTGCCAGAAAATGTATGTATTCCTTAATGTAACAATTAGTTAATGTTGACATTTAATGGAATAATGCATCTTTCCCTCACAGGAACAATGTTACGTTTCCAAAGTGCACGATTCCCGCCGTGTAGTTATGATTGAATTCCAGCCCGGGTCTTACTGTACAAAACACTTCCAACAGAGGCCTTGAGCATCCCTGAGATGCATCTCTGAGATTATTCACCTTCTCTGCATCATGCTTTCTATCTCAATAATCTTTGGAAGTTTTTCACATAAATTCAGTCCACTGATTTTATCAGAGAGAAAGTGTAAGGTGAAGGGTACAATTTGTTTCAAAATGATAAAGCACAATGTTGAGCAAAAATTATTTAGAATGTAGTATAGACTTAGTTTTGAAGCCATTCTGATTTCTATTCCATTAATTTCTAGCAAGTTACCTCTGAATAGTAGATAATAATAGTAGATAATTAGGACACAGTTAAAAGTCTTTGTACAGAGCCTCAACAAACATTTATTCATTTCATCAAAGCTTTAGTCCTCTTAGGAAAGCTGACTACTTCTCTTTTGATTATAGCAAAGTATGTCTGCACCACAGCTCAAACATTACACACTAAAACAGACCTTGTTCTTGTATAAGATAGCTATGACCTCACATGAGCTAGAGCAGCTTCCATTCAGAGCACTTCAGCAGCTGTGTTTAACCTCTTGTACAGCATTGATCATTTCCAAAATGCCGTATTGACCACAGCATGTAGCGGAGTCGATTGCAGGACATTAGTTTATTTTCCTTCTCCTGTGAACTATTGAAGGGAAACTGCTAAATAGCTGGATTTGTGGAATGTATCAATAACATGTTCGTATTTGAAGGCTTTATATACAGTTGAAGTCGGAAGTTTACATGCACCTTAGCCAAATACATTTAAAGTCAGTTTTAATCCTTTAATCCTAGTAACAATTCCCTGTCTTAGGTCAGTTAGGATCACCACTTTATTTTAAGAATGTGAAATGTCAGAATAATAGTAGAGAGAATGATTTATGTCAACTTTTATATATTTCATCACATTCCCAGTGGGTCAGAAGTTTACATACACTCAAATAGTATTTGGTAGCATTGCCTTTAAATTGTTTAACTTGGGTCAAACGTTTCGGGTAGCCTTCCACAAACTTCCCACAATAAGTTGGGTGAATTTTGGCCCATTCCTCCTGACAGAGCTGGTGTAACTGAGTCAGGTTTGTAGGCCTCCTTGCTCGCACATGCTTTTTCAGTTCTGCCCACACATTTTTGATAGGATTGAGGTCAGGGCTTTGTGATGGCCACTCCAATACCTTGACTTTGTTGTCCTTAAGCCATTTTGCCACAACTTTAGAAGTATGCTTGGGGTCATTGTCCATTTGGAAGACCCATTTGCGACCAAGCTTTAACTTCCTGACTGACGTCTTGAGATGTTGCTTCAATATATCCACATAATGTTCCTTCCTCATGATGCCATCTATTTTGTGAAGTGCACCAGTCCCTTCTGCAGCAAAGCACCCCCACAGCATGATGCTGCCACCCCCGTGCTTCACGGTTGGGATGGTGTTCTTTGGCTTGCAAGCCACCCCCTTTTTCCTCTAAACATAACGATGGTCATTATAGCCAAACAGTTCTATTTTTGTTTCATCAGACCAGAGGACATTTCTCAAAAAAGTACGATCTTTGTCCCCATGTGCATTTGCAAACCGTAGTCTGGCTTTTTTATGGCGGTTTTGGAGCAGTGGCTTCTTCCTTGCTGAGCGACCTTTCAGGTTATGTTGATACAGGACTCGTTTTACTGTGGATATAGATACTTTTGTACCTGTTTCCCCCAGAATCTTCACAAGGTCCTTTGCTGTTGTTCTGGGATTGATTTGCACTTTTTGCACCAAAGTACGTTCATCTCTAGGAGACAGAACGCGTCTCCTTCCTGATCGGTATGACGGCTGCGTGGTCCCATGCTGTTTATACTTGCGTACTATTGTTTGTACAGATGAACGTGGTACCTTCAGGCTTTTGGAAATTGCTCCCAAGGATGAACCAGACTTGTGGAGGTCTACAATTTTTTTTCTGAGGTCTTGGCTGAATTCTTTTGATTTTCCCATGATGTCAAGGTAGGCCTTGAAATACATCCACAGGTACACCTCCAATTAACTCAAATGATGTCCATTAGCCTATCAGAAGCTTCTAAAACCATGACATCATTTTCTGGAATTTTCCAAGCTGTTTAAAGGCACAGTCAACTTAGTGTATGTGAACTTCTGACCCACTGGAATTGTGATACAGTGAATTATAAGTGAAATAATCTGTCTGTAAACAATTGTTTGAAAAATTACTTGTGTCATGCACAAAATAGATGTCCTAACCGACTTGCCAAAACTATAGTTTGTTAACAAGAAATGTGTGGAGTGGTTGAAAAACGAGTTTTAATGACTCCAACCTAAGTGTATGTAAACTTCTGACTTCAACTGTATTGTTATAAACAATAGCCTAATGTAAATCCCAGATGACACAGATTATTTTTTATTAATTATCTCTTCGCCCCTTTAGCTTTATCTCATGCTGTCAAGCTGTCCCAGTCCATTTTTCACTTAACCTCTGTGATAGTTCCTGTCCGAAAGGTTTCATATTTCTTGATCTGTTGAGAGATGGCGATCATCAATCAGGCTGAATCAGGCCAAACTATACAACCTGTTCTGAGAGCATTTTGTTTTATTATGTACGTAATTCCGAGACACTCCATTTATACTGAACAAAAATATAAACGCAACATGTAAAGTGTTGGTCCCATGTTTCATGAGCTGAAATAAAAGTTCGCAGAAATTGTCCAGACACACAAAAAGCTTATTTCTCTCAAAGTGTGTACACAAATCTGTTTACATCCCTGTTAGTGAGCATTTATTTATCCTTTGCCAAGATAATCCATCCATCTGACAGTTGTGTCATATCAAGAAGCTGATTAAACAGCATGATCATTACACAGGTGCACCTTGTGCTGGGGACAATGAAAGGCCACTCTAAAATGTGCAGTTTTGTCACACAACACAATGCCACAGATGTCTCAAGTTTTGAGGGAGCATACAATTGGCATGCTGACTACAGGAATGTCCACCAGAGCTGTTGCCAGAGAATTGAACATTCATTACTCTACCATACGTTTTGGCAATACGTCCAACCGGCCTCACAACCCCAGACCACATGTAACCACACCATCCCAGGACCTCCACATCCGGCTTCTTCACCTGCGGGATCATCTGAGACCAGCCACCCGGACAGCTGATAAAAACAGAGGAATATTTCTGTCTGTAATAAAGCCCTTTTGTGGGGGGAAAAAACTCATTCTGATTGGCTGGGCCTGGCTCTCCAGTGGTTGGGCTTGGCTCCCAAGTAGGTGGGCCTATGCCCTCTCAGGCATAGCTGCGCCCCTGCCCAGTCATGTGAAATCCATAGATTAGCACCTAATGAATTTATTTCAATTAACCAATTTCCTTTAAACGAACTGTAACGTTTGGCATGGTTACATAAGACAGATGGTTACTTAAGGCAAAAAACTAAAGTAGGGTGGTTGGTCGGGTGGATGGATGGGTAGGCGTATAACACGAACGTCTAGCAATCCAAAGGTGAGCTTGAATCTCATCACGGACAACTTTATAATTTTAGCTAATTAGCTACTTTGCAACTACTTAGCATGTTAGCTAACCCTTTCCCTGTCAAACCCTGATCTGTTTCACCTGTGTTTGTGATTGTCTCCACCCCCCTCCAGGTGTCGCCCATCTTCCCCATTATCCCCTGTGTATTTATACCGGTGTTTTCTGTCTGTCTGTTGCCAGTTTGTTTTGTTTTCGTCAAGCCTACCAGCGTTTTCTCCTTGCTCGTCTTTCTCAAGTTCCTGTTTTCCCAGTTTTGACCATTCTGCCTGCCCTGACCCTGAGCCTGCCTGCCGTTCTGTACCTTGTCACACCACCCTGGATTATTGACCTCTGCCTGGCCTGACCCAGAAACTGCTTGCCATTCTGTACCTTTTGGACTGAACTGGATTACTGACCTCTGCCTGCCCTTGACCTGTCGTTTGCCTGCCCCCTGTTTTTGTAATACACTTTTGTTACTTCAACACTGTCTGCATCTGGGTCTTCTCCTGAAATGTGATAGTACGAACTGGCCATGACTGACCCATTAGACTCAGACCAGCTCCGCAACGTCATCTCCTCCCAAGGAGCCACCATTGGAAGGCACGAGGAGTTGCTTCGTGGTCTCATGGAAGGGTTCCAGACCTTGGCCGAATGCCATGACCGAGTATTTAACACATTGCTGGAGCAATTCCTCTGGTTTTCTGTTATGCAGCCTACCACGACGGTAACCACCCAGTCCCTCAGTAACCCGGCTGTTAGCAACACGGCCACCCCGGTTTCCAGAGAACACCGCTTACTTCCCCCGGAACGCTTTGCTGGAGAGTTGGGAACCTGTCAGGCATTTCTCGCTCAGAGTTCGGTCATCATCGAGCTGCAGCCCTCCTCCTTCCCCTCGGACCGCTCTAAGATAGCGTACCTCATCAGGTTGATGTCCGGGAGGGCTCTCGCCTGGGCTACGGCAGTGTGGGAACAACAGTCGGCCATATGCTTCAGTCTGGAGGAGTTCATGCAGGTGGTAAAGAAGGTTTTTGATGCTCCATTGTCTGAGAGAGAGGTTGCCCGGAAGTTACTCCAGCTTCTGCAAGAATCCCGCAGTGTGGCAGACTATGCAGTGGATTTCCGCACGTTGGCAGCTGAGTGTGCCTGGAACCCGAAGCGCTGTTTGACACGTTCCTTCACGGAGTATCGGAGGAAGTAAAGGACGAGCTTGCACCCGGGAACTACCGACGGATCTCGACTCGCTCATCGCCTTGGCCATTCAAATCGATGGGTGACTACGGGAACGAAGGAAGGAGAGGAAGTCCGGTTCCACCTCGCCTCAGAGGCATCCCGGAAGTCCCTGACGGCTCTGTTGCTGAGAAAACCAGAGGCTACCTGAGTTCCCAGAGAGTCTCCAAAGTCTGCAGATTCACCTCTTCCCAAGCCGATGCAACTAGGCAGAGCTAGGCTGCCTCCAGCCAAATGGCAATACAGGCTTCACACGAAGAGTTGCGTGTATTGCGGGACTACTGGTCATTTTGTGTCCACCTGTCCACTAAAAGACCAGGCTCACCGGTAGGAGCGAGTACTCTGGTGGGCCATACGGATAACTTTTCCTCTCCCCTTACTCGCACCTCTTTCATTCCATCTTGCTGTGGGGGAACCAGTCGAAATCTCTCCAGGTACTCATCGACTCTGGGGCCGATGAGAGCTTTATGGACGCTACCCTGGCGTCCGAGCTGGGCATCCCCACTCAGCCCCTCTCCATTCCCATGGACGTTAGAGCGCTGGACAGGCGCTCTATAGGCCGGGTCACCCACAATAGCACCCCCATCAACCTACGAGTATCAGGGAACCACAGCGAGACGATCCAATTCCTGCTTATTAAGTCTCCTCAGGTTCCCGTGGTATTGGGTTTCTCTTGACTCCAGCGACACAACCCCTTTATTGACTGTTTTACTGGTGCCATCATGGGCTGGAACCCGTTCTGCCACGCTCATTGCCTGAAGTCAGCGCATACTGCCCCAGGACGTCTTCCTGGGGGCTCGGAAGTTGCCTCGGACCTCTCCACCATTCCTGCGGAGTACCAGGACCTCCGGGAGGTTTTCAGTAAGGCCCAGGCCACTTCGCTTCCACCGCACCGACCCTATGACTGCGGAATCCATACTGTTTTCACTGTCGAAGAACAACATTGAGGACTCCCTAGCTGCCGGGTTCATCCGTCCTTCTGCCTCCCCCGCCGGCACAGGGTTCTTCTTTGTGAAGAAGAAGGACAAAACCCTGTGCCCGTGCATCGAATACCGGGGCCTCATCGACATCACGGTGAAGAACCGCTACCCCCTACCACTCATCTCCTCAGCCTTCGAGCTGCGCCAGGGGGCCAACGTGTTCTCCAAACTGAACCTACAGAACACCTACCACCTGGTGCGGATACGGGAGGGGGACGAGTGGAAGACTGCCTTCAACACAGCCAGCGGTCACTATGAGTATCTGGTCATGCCATTTGGCCTTATCAATGCTCCTGCTGTGTTCCAAGCCCTGGTTAATGATGTTCTCCACGACATGTTAAACCGGTTCGTCTTCGCCTACCTCGACGACATTCTCGTCTTCTCCCACTCAGCCCAAGAACACATGCTGCACGTCCGACAGGTCCTCCAATGCCTCCTGGAGAACCAGCTTTTTGTGAAAGCGGAGAAATGCGAATTCCATTGCTCCACCATCCCCTTCCTGGGCTACATCATCGCTGCAGGGAGTGTACAGGTGGATCCCGGGAACGTGAGAGCGGTGGTGGATTGGCCCCAGCCTACGTCCAGAATGCAGCTGCAATCTGGGGTTACAGCAGCCTGGCTTCCCCCCGTCTGCACTCACCTCTCCTAAGGTTCCGTTCACATGGTCCCCAGCTGCTGACCGGGCATTCCGGACCTCAAACACCGTTTCACCACTGCTCCCATCTTGGTTCATCCAACCTCTGCCAGCTCATGGTGGAGGCCGGTGCTTCGGATGTCAGCATGGGGGCGGTCCTGTCCCAGCGTTCGGCCCTGGACTTCAAGTTACATCCCTGCGCCTTCTTCTCCCATCGCCTCAACACCACGGAGAGGAATTATGATGTGGTGAATCGTGAGCTTCTCGTGGTGAAGATGGCATTGGAGGAGTGAAGGCACTGGCTGGAGGGGGCAGAACATCCATTCATTGTGTGGACAGACCACAAGGACATGGAATATCTCTGCACCACCAAGCGTCTCAATTCCAGGCAAGCTAGGTGGGACCTGCTTTTCACCCGGTTCAAACTCTCATACCGACCGGGATCCAAGAATGTCAAGCCAGATGCTCTGTCATGCCGCTATAGCCCCGTGGCTACACCCCTGGAATCCGAGACCATTCCTTCCCACCTCGTGCTTGGCGACGGCACTCAGTTGGGGAATAGGGAAGCAGGTCCGGGTGGCGCAGCGTTCCCAGCCGAACCCCGGGGGGACCCAGACAACTGGATGTTAGTTCCTGATGCTGTCTGCTCCTCAGTCCTGGAGTGTGCCCACTTCTCCAGGCTTACCTGCCAGCTGGGCTCCTGTCGGACCCTGACCTTTGTGCGACAACACCTTTGGTGGCGTACAATGGTTCCTGACATCTCCTCGTTCGTTGCCGCCTGCACGATCTGTGCGCAGAACAAAACTCCTCGGAAAGCTCCGGCTGGTCTCCTCCAACCTCTGCCTGTTCCTCACCGTCCCTGGTCTCACATATCCCTGGACTTTGTCTCGGGTCTTCCCGCGTCTGATGGCAACACCGCCATCCTGACAATTGTGGACCAGTTTTCCAAAGCCGCCCACTTCATTCCTCTCCCCAAGCTACCCTAGGCCACAGAGACGGCCCTGCTCATGGTGCAGTACGTCTTCAGGATCCATGGACTCCCAGTGGACATGGTCTCCGACCGGGGTCCACAGTTCTCATCCCGGTTCTGGAAGGCGTTCTGCACACTCATTGGGTCATCGGCCAGCCTGTCCTCCGGTATCCACCCATAGTCCAACGGCCAGTCGGAGCGAGCCAACCAAGACCTGAAGACGACTCTGCGCTGCCTGGTCTCCGCCAACCCCACCACCTGGAGCCAGCAACTAGTGTGGAGCCAGCAACTAGTGTATGCCCGCAACACCCTTCCCTGCTCTGCCACGGGTCTTTCTCCCTTTGAGTGTTCCCTGGGTTATCAGCCCCCGCTCTTCCCGGAGCAAGAGGAAGAGGTCGGCATACCCGTTTGTCAGCCGCTGTCGTCGTACCTCAATACCACCTCCCAGGTAACGATGAGAAGTGGACCGCCACCGGACCCCGGCTCCACAGTATCATCTCGGGCAGAAGGTATGGCTGTCCACCCAAGATCTGCCCCTCCGGGTGGAGTTCCGCAAACTTTCCCCCCGGTTTATCTGCCCTTTCCCCATCTCCAAGATCATTAGCCCCTCTGCTGTTCGTCTTCTGTTGCCCCGTTCCCTCCGTATACATCCCACTTTTCATGTGTTTAGGATCAAACCTATGTCTCACAGCCCTTTGTCTCCTGTTTCCAGGTCCACCTCTTTCCCCGTCTCATCAACAGCCAACCGGCGTACACGGTGAGGCGTCTCCTGAAGGTTCGACCTCGGGAGGGTTATGGCCCTGAGGAGAGGTGCTGGGTCCCCGCTTGGTACACCGGTACATCGCACCCTGATTTGTTTCTCCTGTCTGTGATTGTCTCCACCCCCCCTCCAGGTCTCACCCATCTTCCCCATTATCCCCTGTGTATTTATACCGGTGTTTTCTGCCTGTTGCCAGTTCGTTTTGTTTCGTCAAGCCTACCAGCGTTTTTCCCCTTGCTTCTGTCTTTCTCAAGTTCCTGTTTTCTAGTTTTCCCGGTTTTGACCATTCTACCTGCCCTGAGACTGCCTGCCGTTCTGTCCCTTGTCACACCACCCTGGATTATTGACCTCTACCTGCCCTTGACCTGTCGTTTGCCTGCCCCCTGTTTTTGTAATAAACTTTTGTTACTTCAACACTGTCTGCATCTAGGTCTTCTCCTGAAACGTGATATCCCCTAACCCCAACTCTAACCTTAGCCCTTTTAAATAACCCTAATCTTAACCCTTTAACCTAACTCCTAATCTTAACCTTAACCCTAACCCCTAACCCCCATCCTAGCTAATGTTAGCAAGCTAGCTAACGTTAGCCACCTAGCCACCTAGCTAGAATTCGTAACATATCATATGTTTTGCAAATTCGTAACATATAATACGAATTGTAATTCGTGACATATCATACGAAATGGGTGATGGACATCCACAAATTAATACATACCATATGAAAATGGAATAGCTAATGGGTAAACTGTACATCCACATACGCAATGTGCATGAGTCATCCCACCTGAATAATCAAGCCTGTTCCCATATAATCCATCTCTTCTTGAAAAAAAAAAAGCACTACAAACACAAGTGTTCTAACAATAACTTGAAAAGCAGCCCTGGGAAGATTCACTGATTAACAACCTGCTGCATTGCACAACGATTTCAATAAAGACATTCACATGTTGCTCCTGTTATTGACGGAAGCCTTGGAATTCGATCTTTGCACAGCAGACCTTACTAAAGGAAGTAGCAGCCTGCAGCATGTACAGTACATTCTGTCTTGGCTGCAGTTTCTGAAACTATTATCAAATAAAACTTTGTATCAGATATGATCTAATTGTGTCAGGGTGGCTGCTCTGTTGTTGTTTACCTCTGGTTCTGTTGCAGTGCCAATTTTGTATGCAGAGAGAGAGGGGTTCAACAATGAAGACCTTATTTTCTGGTTCAAACAAATGTGAAGTATCTATACATTATGCAGCAGTTACTGGGTTTCTACAGCTGTTAAACATCACCCTGGACAGAGATATTGCCACCAAATGTATATGAAATCTACCTTCCATTATGAATGAGGGCCAGGTGTGCTTCATTAAAAGTGGGCCCGCTGTCAGGAGAACCTCCTACACACACACACACACACACACACACACACACACACACACACACACACACACATGAACACACACACACACACACATGAACACACACACACACATGAACACACACAAACACACACAGACACACACACACACAGACACACACACACAGACACAGACACACACACACACAGACACACACACACACACACACACACACACTATATCTGACAGACCTCCAGCCAATCGGGCTAGGTGTGGAATATGTGTGTGGTGCCCTTGAACTGCTAGTGACAGAAACTGGCAGCGAGAGGGCTCACTGGAATTCATAATGTAAAGTGTCACTGTTCTCATATTCTTTGGGAGTGAAGCAGCATTTTCAGTCAACAACAATTAATTATTGCTGTTACACTCAAAGTTACTATTTTTTGTTGTTTGTTGCTTGGAAGATCTCACCATTAAATGTATTGTATGTTGACCTATATTATGTTTGCAGCACGCATGCCCCACCCACCTGAGGATCTGTCTTTTTCAGCCATCTATTTCCTGTTTTTGAGGGGTGCAAAATCCACTTGTCACTTAAATCTTGCTGGATTGATTGCTTTCATTTTACTCCTGCGACTCTTTCATACTCTTGCCTGTGCCTGTCGTTTTTCCCTGTTAAGGTTACGACCGTGGAAAGGTTTGTAATGACCTGTCAAACACCCCCCAGTAAAGGCTGAAATGGCCTCAATGTAATAAATGTACTTTCCGTGGCATCTATAAGAACGCTAAAGCTTTGTCAGGAATTTAACGCATCGTCTCGACACTTACAGTGGGGAAAGAAAGTATTTAGTCAGCCACCAATTGTGCAAGTTCTCCCACTTAAAAAGATGAGAGAGGCCTGTAATTTTCATCATAGGTACACGTCAACTATGACAGACAAAGTGAGCATTTTTTTCCAGAAAATCACATTGTAGGATTTTTAATGAATTTATTTACAAATTATGGTGGAAAATAAGTATTTGGTCAATAACAAAAGTTTCTCAATACTTTGTTATATACCCTTTGTTGGCAATGACACAGGTCAAACGTTTTCTGTAAGTCTTCACAAGGTTTTCACACACTGTTGCTTGTATTTTGGCCCATTCCTCCATGCAGATCTCCTCTAGAGCAATGATGTTTTGGGGCTGTCGCTGGGCAACACGGACTTTCAACTCCCTCCAAAGATTTTCTATGGGGTTGAGATCTGGAGACTGGCTAGGCCACTACAGGACCTTGAAATGCTTCTTACGAAGCCACTCCTTCGTTGCCCGGGCGGTGTGTTTGGGATCATTGTCATGCTGAAAGACCCAGCCACGTTTCATCTTCAATGCCCTTGCTGATGGAAGGAGGTTTTCACTCAAAATCTCACGATACATGGCCCCATTGATTCTTTCCTTTACACGGATCAGTCGTCCTGGTCCCTTTGCAGAAAAACAGCCCCAAAGCATGATGTTTCCACCCCCATGCTTCACAGTAGGTATGGTGTTCTTTGGATGCAACTCAGCATTCTTTGTCCTCCGAACACGACGAGTTGAGTTTTTACCAAAAAGTTATATTTTGGTTTCATCTGACCATATGACATTCTCCCAATCCTCTTCTGAATCATCCAAATGCACTCTAGCAAACTTCAGATGGGCCTGGACATGTACTGGCTTAAGCAGGGGGACACGTCTGGCACTGCAGGATTTGAGTCCCTGGCGGCGTAGTGTGTTACTGATGGTAGGCTTTGTTACTTTGGTCCCAGCTCTCTGCAGGTCATTCACTAGGTCCCCCCGTGTGGTTCTGGGATTTTTGCTCACCGTTCTTGTGATCATTTTGACCCCACGGGGTGAGATCTTGCGTGGAGCCCCAGATCGAGGGAGATTATCAGTATGTCTTCCATTTCCTAATAATTGCTCCCACAGTTGATTTCTTCAAACCAAGCTGCTTACCTATTGCAGATTCAGTCTTCCCAGCCTGGTGCAGGTCTACAATTTTGTTTCTGGTGTCCTTTGACAGCTCTTTGGTCTTGGCCATAGTGAAGTTTGGAGTGTGACTGTTTGAGGTTGTGGACAGGTGTCTTTTATACTGATAACAAGTTCAAACAGGTGCCATTAATACAGGTAATGAGTGGAGGACAGAGGAGCCTCTTAATGAAGAAGTTACAGGTCTGTGAGAGCCAGAAATCTTGCTTGTTTGTAGGTGACCAAATACTTATTTTCCACCATAATTTGCAAATAAATTCATTAAAAATCCTACAATGTGATTTTCTGGAAAAAAAAATCTCAATTTGTCTGTCATAGTTGACGTGTACCTATGATGAAAATTACAGGCCTCTCTCATCTTTTTAAGTGGGAGAACTTGCACAATTGGTGGCTGACTAAATACTTTTTTGTATATACTTCACTGTACATCACAAGAAAGAGAAGAAAGATAACTTTATTTTGATGGGTGTTCATTTATGGTGGAATTTTAAAAATGTATAATTCAGTACAGTTGAAATGTTTACAAATTAGATACTCTGAAATAAAAACAACTTCCGAAAATGAACCCTCAGATTATAGTGAAATTATGTCTGATCTCACAAACAATGTAAAGTATGTATAGATAGGTGTAATCTAGAGCCAAGCCTGTTGATTTTTAATCCGAGGATATCCTGCTATTGACATACTTGTTAAGTTATGCAACAGAACATGACAACAACAATAATTATTGAGGCCTAGGCAAAGTCATTGGCCTAGACAAAGTGTTTGGTGGTTGCAGGCCTATGCCACCCCTTTATATTTATTGATTCATATTTGCAAATACACACAGTGTATTTATGCACATTACTCACATATTATTTTCTTTATTTGAACAAATAATACATGATACCATTAGAAAATATATATATGAATGCATTCTAAGAAAAAATGTGAAATTTGACAAATTAAATACCTGAATTCCCACCAAAATCCCTAAACTCCATTAATTATTTGTCCGTGCCAGTAAAATATTTGATGAGCTATAATTCAGTCATTTCCTGATTGATTTTTTTTAAAAATCTACAAGTTTAGAGTATCTTCATCCATGGTCCAACATTTATTAGAATTGTTTTTAAAACCCTTTACCAATTTGCTAATTATATGTGGCACATCTTATCTATTCAATCCTATAGTAACTGGTCATAATGATTTTTAGGATACAGATTAGTGGAATGCCACCATCACTATTTATTACCTTACAGTGAATACAATTTAGTGTATAAGAGAATAAGAAGTATATATGGCAAAAATGTTCAACTTCAAGCCTCCAAAGAACTATCAAGCCTGAGTATTTACAAGCCACTTACATTTTTGCTGTTTCATTTTATGGCTGTCATAAATCTGTTGCATGGAGTGCAGCAGGACATATTGTAGATTGTATGTCCCTCCATCTGGAAGACCAAGTTTTGTTTTCACTTCTGAGACCCGTAGATATCGGGAGCCAGATGAGTGTGATTCAAAGCCCAGCCGGCTGACTCCACTGGAGCGATTGACTGAGCCCCGGGAGGGTGGCTCTAGATCTGCGGTCCCCCATCTGCTGTTCTGCAGGATCCACTTCACAGGGCTGGCGGGTGCCCACTGTGTCTAGTCCCAGTCCGGCTGATTCTTCCTCCCTGGGCCCGTCCGAAGTGCTAACCTGACCCCTCTCTGGAGCTGTGCCAGTGGGCTCTGCTGGGAGCCGGGCTGAAAATAACCCACCAATTCATCATGGAGAATACCAGCCGGGTGCTGCTGCCTGTGCTGCCTAGGCACTTCTCTTAACTTCTGTAACTATTTCAGACTGACCGAGGGGACCATTCACAACTTCAGTGCATTCATTATTCAAAGCCTCTGCCGTGTCGTCTGTGTACCCCCATCAGATCAGCCCTCCTCTGGGTGGTCTGTGGAAATGATCAAATATCTCACCTAAGGTTCCATCATGGATGCTTTTGGCATGCATTTAATCAGTTACTGCTTTACACTGCGACCAAGACATCACAGTGATTGGCTTACAGCATATCACTGGCTGTTATGCAAAAAAAGGTAATGGTCTTCCTCACTTTGACTTTGCTTTTGATTGACCACACTGCTCCTGAGAAATGTCCATGGTTTGCAATCTGTCATATCAACCTGTCCATCTCATCCCCATAAATCTATGAGGGTTTCACCAAAATGATCTAAACTTGTTGTTCTTCTGGGGTGCAGGCGAGCTGTTATGATTCAGAGTTATAGTAAGATGGTAGGATACTAAACAGCTTTCAGAGATATCATGTTTAATATCTAACAGGAAACAGGGGTAATACTGTAGATGAATAGGAAAATAGCCACTTCCTCACCCTTTCGAAAAGCAAGATATATTTTATTTACTGTATCTCAGAACTCGCATGAGAGCTATCTGCAACGCAGGCAGCACAATACAATCAAATACAATCAAACATTACTTTATCTTTCCTCTTCTCACTCTACACCAATGACTGCACCTCCAACGACGCATCTATCAAGCTACTCAAACTACTGCTGATGATACAACCCTGGTCTCCGACAGCGATGAGTCCATGTACCGAGGAGAGGTTGACCGACTGGTGGCCTGATGCAGTCGCAACAACATGGAACTCAACACAGTCAAAACCATGGAGATGGTAATAGACTTCAGGAAACGTCCCTCTCCGCTGCTCCCTCTCGAAATCAATGGCTCAGCTGCTAGCACGGCTGAATCATTAAAATTCCTCAGGACCATCAGCTCCAACAACCTGAAGTGGGACGACAACATAACAGCGGTCACCAAGAAGGCTCACCAGAGGATGTACTACATACACCAGCTGAAGAAAATCAATCTCTCCGAGACAATTCTGATCCAATTTTACACTGCTGTCGTTGAGTCCATCCTCACCTCTTCCATCACAATCTGATTTGGATCTGCCTACTCAAAGGGAAAACTGCAGCGCATTGTCCAGTCTGCAGAGATGATCATCGGCTCTCACCTGCCCTCCATCGAGGACCTGCACGACTCCAGGACAAGGAAGAGTGTAGGAAAGATAATCGCCGACCCTCCCCAACCTGGACACCCCACCTTCCAAAAACTCCCCTCTGGCAAACGGTTCAGGTCAATCATGACCAAAACCACCCAGCACCTAAACAGTTTCTTCCCCTGTGCTGTGGCCCTCCCCAACCGGCCATTGGGCTCATAGGGATTAAAAGACTTAGCACTCTGTGCCGAACACTGCACCAGATCATCATTGACCTTTCCTGACCTTGAAAAGAACAAGTCATTCCAAGTACAGTAGCTCATATACAGAGAGAGGTATTTGAGTCAATGAGTGACAGCTACTTTGAGCTTATTACTGAGGCAGCAAACCACAGGTATACCTTGTTTATCCCATTCCAAGTCTAAATATGAACAAGAAGTATGATTATACCCCAAACTGAGTTATGTTTAAGTAGAAAATCATATGAGAAGTATGAGCTTACCTTAAGGACCTGGATTGATTTACGTTAAAAGGATTTCTGGTATGATCTCAAATTTGACTAAGTCAGGCTTAATCACTCAATCCATATCATATTTTCAAAATAACATTGCTACAGTACTTCCTATTCCTTAGTGTTGCATATTCCATGCCCCTTTACTTTATTATTTCAACATCTAATTGATTTCCTGATATTTAAAGCTTGTGAGTGGGCCAGCCAACCCCTTTAGCCAAGAAAGATCTCAATCAGCGAGATTGAAGATTGGTATCAGTTTGTCTCTTCCCTCTCTGTCCTCTACTGCATTTTACAAAATATGGTAGCTTGGTAGTAATCTGCCACTATGTCGGTATTGAGTACTGTATACACCTCATACTTACAGTGATTGATATAATCATGAAATATGATTGTCAAACGACTGTCTCCATCACTCTAACCCACCTTTGTGGAAATCCTATACAATAAACTGTATTTAAATATAAGCTCATGTAGTCAGATGTAATACTACATGTGATAAAGAAAATGGTGCAAAGGGTATTAGAAAGCAATAGGGTTTCTTTATGCGCCATTTTGCCTGGTCTGCCTAGTATTTTATAACCATGCAAGGGGAATCGACTGCCGCAATAAATCACAATATCCTAGCCTGTAATTATTACCTTTATTCTCATTGGGATCACTGGGATTTCAATCTGCAATTTATCCTCATTGGGCTTTGCAGCTGTGGACATTCCATATAATAGACTGCTTTTGAAAGACAAGTGAACAGAAAGCAGAATGTCAGCTTAATTAGTGTGCTTTCTGCCCACATGGCTCGCTGCTTGTCTGCTGCAAATTAGTTCCAGGGAGCACTGCTCAAGGACAAAGGGCTTGACACTTTGATATGTTTACACAACCAAGATCACTTACTGAACAGACATACAGGCAGTCTGCTGAAATCTGTTCTGAAAGACCACAGTTGTTCACTTTCTACTGTGATAAGTAATAAACACACAGTGTGAAGGTAGTCAATTGTAAACTAACCCACATGAAAAAAATACTATAGTAGCGTATACTATTGGATA
Source organism: Coregonus clupeaformis (assembly GCF_020615455.1). Taxonomy (NCBI): domain Eukaryota; kingdom Metazoa; phylum Chordata; class Actinopteri; order Salmoniformes; family Salmonidae; genus Coregonus; species Coregonus clupeaformis. The sequence goes on from NC_059203.1 coordinate 45,335,203, forward strand.
AATACTATAGTATTCACTGTAGTGTTTTTGTGCTCTACTGTAGCATTTACTGTAGCATACTGAAGTATACTCTAGTATTTACAGTTAACTATAGTATAAATACTGTGAAAGAACTGTGTTATGTACTATAGTAATGAATTTAGTGTTTTTGCGGATTGTAGTATTCTGTAGTATTTACTGTAGTGTTTTAGTGGACATTACTGTAGTATTAACTATAGTGTTTTTGTTTTATTATCTTTGACATAAAAGTGGAGGCTTTCTCCTTGAGGAAACATACTGAAGAAATACTAAAAGAGTAAATGTTCCATAACCTGTAGGTAGGTAGGACCTACCTCTTTTCTGTAACCTCTAGGAAACACAATGTATGGTATATACTTGGCATGTATGTTTCTCACTTATGCTAGGCAGACATTGCGATATGGGGGAGGGGAATGGATAGGGTATATGCAAATTAAATACTGTTTTATTAACTATAGTTTAAAAAGTTGTATGTTTTTGCAGTCTGTAGTGTTTTTGCAGACATTACTGTAGTATTTACTATAGTATTCTACAGTATATTAGTTTACTATATAATTCTACAGAAGGTACTGTAGTATTCTATAGTACACTGTAGTATTTTTTCATGTGGAATAATGGAAATGCAAATGTTTGTACTATTTTGAATATGAGCAATATTCTGACTGAGTGCAATATTTGTATGGTGTACTCTAACCTTAGGCAAACAAGAGCATTCTTGTGAGTCTTTAATAATAGCAACAATGGAACTTTTTGCAGAACAAAACAAATGGAGAATGAGTGTGTTTGTAGGCCTATTTGAGGCAGCTGATTGGGTGAAATTCACTTTTTCAGATAGCAGACCTCTATTTTTTCTTTCTACTGCACTACAGTACAGTGCAGTCCTGTAGGTGCAGTTTCACCCTTAACACCTTGACTTTGACAACTGGACCTGAAAAGGCTTCAAATGCTTCAAACATCAATGGGCAGTGCTGTATCTCCAGGATCCCCCACTTGTCTATTCTGTTTGTGTTTCCAGAGCTGACGAATCAGGAGCAGGGAGCTGGGAACTCCTGGACTAGGAAGGGCTGTGAAATCTAGAACAATCATCCGTCTAGGATGAGCAGACAAACCCTGGCCATTGCACCACAAACACAGTAAGTATGATATAGTGCCTCTTGTGTCTCTTCCAAGAAAAACATGCACTAGCAGTCATGCCTGAAAGAATAAATCCCATTTTCAGCCAGTCACAATGAAAAAAGAGCCGTCATTATCACCATTAGCAAGTCCTACTAATATAAGCAAGAACCACATGTATGAGAGCACCCTTGAAGTCTTTACTTTGCTTGTTTTCAAATAACATATATTCTATATTTCTGGTGTATCAGGTATTTTTTTCTGTTGGACAGTGGAGGCCAGGTTTTAGCATAACACAGTACTAGTACTAGAGTGAATGCACACCTTACTGAATAAAAAAAACATTCACATTTCTGGGGATAAATTACATTTTAATGTATGGCTGTGATTCAGAATGGTGCATCTGTATTGTGAGATCAAGAGTCCTCCAGAGGTGATAAGATGGGGACTTGACAGATGTGAATTTGTTGTGATGTGCGGGCAGCGGATAGAGAAGGGAAGAGAAGAGCTGTATACAGTAGCTACAACAACCCCTCTCCATGCTAGCGGCTCTGATAATTGCCTCTTGCATTACACTCACATTGCACCTGGATCCCATTGGCGAGAAATGTGGAACTTTTATCAGGGTGCTTCTCGGGACAGAGGAGCGCTGTAAATAGTCTAATGTTTCTCCACAGGGAACCAGTGAAGCATTGTTGTATTCACACTCGCAATCTGGGGGCATCACAACACCATTGCTTACTGGAGAAAATGAATGCCTGTCCAGTACTCTCTTAGTTTGACAGTATGTTTAATCTGGCGACAGGTTATTCAGTGATGATGTGTGTTTTCTCATAACGGAGGTGTATTAATTTGTTTTGAAGCACCGAACACCAAGGTCGTGGGGTACTGTTGGACAGTGCATATTTGTTTTAATCTTTTGTTGGCTTACTGTTGGCCTATTTTATTGAAGCTTCCAATAAACAACAAGTACACAAAAAGCTCTCACTTTCCCAATTTGCTCCTGGCCATGACTCATGAGCCAGAAATGTTATTGCTCTGTTACAATTTGCTCTCATATTTCCTTTGCTCAGGGGTGTCACCAGTGCAGCCCCTCTCCTGTCCAGCTCTGTAGTGGCAGAGAAGCCTGACAGTGTTAGCTGTTGTTATCTGTTATGTTCAGAATGTATTCTTAATCTGTGGGACCCAGCACCATACATTGTCTACACTGCCTTTCCCAACCAACACTAACACCATCAAGCTCAATACAGGCCACCTACTGTAAGCTCTCAGCTCATCACCCTTGAATAACGATGTGTCACGTTTTGACAGGTGAAGAGGAGACATACTGTAAAAGCACAGGAAGAGGTTTGAAATCTGTTTATAATAGTCAATTGTGCTCCATCTCAGATAACACACCAAAAACTAAAGTGGAGGACAGAAAAGTACAAAAAACAATAAATAAAGAAGTTAGTGTAGACATTTACTATAGGAGGTTGGACTGAGGCTGTGGAGAGATAATTAATGTCAAAACAGTACACTGGTACAAACAGGCTCTGGGTCTCCTCCTAGGCTGATATGGCCGCAATGCACCAGCAGGCTTTACAGGCCTTCAAGTGCTTCAGTGGAGACACATTCCACCAGAATGCACTGCAGAGCCTTTGACTGCCCCTCTAATGAGGTGGAGGACTGTCCGCAGCCTGCAGTCCCCCGCCAGGCCCTCCCTCGCTCCCCCTCGCTCCCTACCCACAGACCCTGCTCCCTCTGGGCCTGACCAGCCTCCCTCCCGCCTCTCACTGACTGACTGGGCAGATTAATAAAACAAGCTCTTTTACGGATCGCTTTTACTTTTTTAAAGACTGGAGCCCCGGAAAGTCGTCCTGGCGGTCTCTATAATTGGGAGACCTGTTTGGCCCTGTTAGCTGGGCTAAAGCGGGACTCCACGGCAAGCGCTCAGATGTTGCCTTGAAAGATGTGTTTGTGGGCATCTGAGACACTGGTCACGTTTTGTCAACACATCAAGGTCCTGGTAACTGTTGTATGTTGTGCATTGATGTCTTTGAAAAGGCTGCAACAATGACACTGAGGTGCAACATGGTATAATTACTGCCCTCATTCACTCACACTCTATGTACTGTACAGTTGAAGTCGGAAGTTTACATACACTTAAGTTGGAGTCATTAAAACTCGTTTTTCAACCACTCCACAAATTTCTTGTTAACAAACTATAGTTTTGGCAAGTCGGTTAGGACATCTACTTTGTGCATGACTGTCACGGATGACGCCGAGGCTGCTCCTCCTCCTTGCTCGGGCAGGCTTCGGCGTTCGTCGTCCCCGGAGTACTAGCTACTGCCGCTCGATGTTTCGATGTTTGTCTTGTATTGTCTAGTTGGTACACCTGTTTCGTATTCTGTATTGATTATGTACCATATAAGTTCCCTTGTTTTATGTTTGCTTTTGTGTGTTATTGTCCGCGTCACTTGTATGTATGTTCGGCATTGACCATCTTGTTTATTACGCACTCCGCGTACATTTCTCCTCTTGTGTTTGGAGGCTTTTGTTTTGTGCGTATTTTACTTTGGAAAGTAAAGTAGTCGTTACTGATCCTCTGTGTCCTGCGCCTGACTTCACCGCCGCATACACCTCAGCATTGACAGAATAACACACCTTTAGGGCTTGAACCACGGCTAGCAGCTCCCTGTCCCCCACGTCATAATTACGTTCCGCCGGGCTGAGCTTCTTCGAGTAAAAAGCGCAGGGCCGGAGTTTAGGAGGCGTGCCTGAGCGTTGAGACAATACAGCCCCAATACCGGCCTCTGACGCGTCCACCTCCACCTGGAACGCTAAAGCGGGGTCCGGATGCGCCAGCACCGGAACCGAGGTCAACAGGTCCTTCAGTTGTCCAAACGCCCTGTCCGCCTCAGCCGACCACTGCAAACGCACCGGGCCCCCCTTCAGCAGGGAGGTGATGGGAGCTGCTACCTGTCCAAAACCCCGGATAAACCTCCGGTAGTAATTGGCAAAACCCCAAAACCGCTGCACCTCCTTAACCGTGGTTGGAGTCTGCCAATTACGCACGGCTGAAACGCGATCAATCTCCATCTCCACCCCTGACGCGGACAACCGATGGCCCAGGAAGGAGATGGACTCCTGGAAAAACAGACATTTCTCTGCCTTGACATACAAGTCATGCTCCAACAGCCTACCCAACACTCAACGCACCAGGGCTACATGCTCGGCTCGTGTAGAAGAGTAAACTATTCTGGTCGTTGTGGATCGGTTCTCTAAGGCCTGTCGCCTCATCCCAATGCCGGGTCTCCCTACTGCCCTACAGACTGCTGAGGCTTTGTTTACCCACGTCTTCCGGCACTACGGGGTACCCGAGGATATAGTGTCTGATCGGTGTCCCCAATTCACCTCTAGAGTCTGGAGGGCGTTCATGGAACGCTTGGGGGTCTCGGTTAGCCTTACCTCGGGTTTCCACCCTGAGAGTAATGGGCAGGTGGAGAAAGTGAACCAGGATGTGGGTAGGTTTCTGAGATCTTATTGCCAGGACCGGCATGAGGAGTGGTCGGGGTATATCCCCTGGGCAGAGATCGCCCAGAACTCCCTTCGCCATTCCTCTACGAATCTGACCCCTTTCCAGTGTGTGTTGGGGTATCAGCCGGTTCTGGCACCATGGCATCAGAGCCAGATCGAGGCTCCTGCGGTGGATGAGTGGTTTCGGCGCTCGGAGGACACATGGAACGCTGCGCATGTACATCTGCAGCGGGCTATCCGTAGGCAGAAAGCGAGCGCCGATCTCCACCGCAGTGAGGGTCCTGTGTACGCACCTGGAGATCGAGTCTGGCTCTCGACTCGAAACCTGCCCCTTCGCCCTGCCCCTGCCGGAAGCTGGGTCGGCAATTTGTGGGGCCATTTAAAGTCCTGAGGAGATTGAACAAGGTATGTTACAGGTTACAACTGCCTAATGATTATCACATTAACCCCTCGTTCCATGTGTCTCTCCTCAGGCCGGTGGTAGCTGGTCCACTCCAGGACAATGAGATACGGGAGACTCCTCCGCCCCCACTGGACATCGAGGGGGCTCCGGCGTACTCAGTCTGGTCCATCGTGGATTCGAGACGTCGGATGGGGGGTCTGCAGTATCTCGTGAAGTGGGAGGGGTACGGTCCGGAGGAACGGTGCTGGGTGCCTAGGAGGGACATTTTAGATCCCTCCCTCCTGACGGAGTTCCACCGGAGTCATCCCACGCGCCCTGCTCCGCGTCCTCCTGGCCGTCCCCGAGGCCGGGGTCGGCGCACGGCTGGAGCCGCGCGTCAAGGGGGGGGTACTGTCACGGATGCCGCAGAGGCTGCTCCTCCTCCTTGCTCGGGCAGGCTTCGGCGTTCGTCGTCCCCGGAGTACTAGCTACTGACGCTTGATGTTTCGATGTTTGTCTTGTATTGTCTAGTTGGTACACCTGTTTCGTATTCTGTATTGATTATGTACCATATAAGTTCCCTTGTATTATGTTTGCCTTTGTGTGTTATTGTCCGCGTCTCTTGTATGTATGTTCGGCATTGACCATCTTGTTTATTACGCACTCCGCGTACATTTCTCCTCTTGTGTTTGGAGGCTTTTGTTTTGTGCGTATTTTACTTTGGAAAGTAAAGTAGTCGTTACTGATCCTCTGTGTCCTGTGCCTGACTTCACCGCCGCATACACCTCAGCATTGACAATGACACAAGTAATTTTTCCAACAATTATTTACATACAGATTATTTCACTTATAATTCACTGTATCACAATTCCAGTGGGTCAGAAGTTAACATACACTAAGTTGACTGTGCCTTTAAACAGCTTGGAAAATTCCAGAAAATGATGTCATGGCTTTAGAAGCTTCTGATAGGCTAATTGACATCATTTGAGTCAATTGGAGGTGTACCTGTGTATGTATTTCAAGGCCTGCCTTCAAACTCAGTGCCTCTTCGCTTGACATCATGGGAAAATCAAAAGACCTCAGAAAAAAATGGTAGACCTCCACAAGTCTGGTTCATCCTTGGGAGCAATTTCCAAATGCCTGAAGGTACCACGTTCATCTGTACAAACAATAGTACGCAAGTACAAACAGCATGGGGCCGCGCAGCCGTCATACCGCTCAGGACGGAGACGCGTTCCGTCTCCTAGAGATGAACGTACTTTGGTGCGAAAAGTGCAAATCAATCCCAGAACAACAGCAAAGGTACTTATGAAGATGCTGGAGGAAACAGGTACAAAAGTATCCATATCCACAGTAAAACGAGTCCTATATCGACATAACCTGAAAGGCCGCTCTGCAAGGAAGTTGCCACTGCTCCAAAACCGCCATGAAAAGCCAGACAACAGTTTGCAACTGCACATGGGGATAAAGATCGTACTTTTTGGAGAAATGTCCTCTGGCCTGATGAAACAAAAATAGAACTGTTTGGCCATAATGATCATTGTTATGTTTGGAGGAAAAAGGGGGTGGCTTGCAAGCCGAAGAACACCATCCCAACCGTGAAGCACGGGGGTGGCAGCATCATGCTGTGGGGGTGCTTTGCTGCAGGAGGGACTGGTGCACTTCACAGAAATAGATGGCATCATGAGGAAGGAAAATTATGTGGATATATTGAAGCAACATCTCAAGACATCAGTCAAGAAGTTAAAGCTTGGTCGCAAATGGGTCTTCCAAATGGACAATGACCCCAAGCATACTTCCGAAGTTGTGCCAAAATGGCTTAAGGACAACAAAGTCAAGGTATTGGAGTGGCCATCACAAAGCCCTGACCTCAATCCTATTGAAAATTTGTGGGCAGAACTGAAAAAGCGTGTGCGAGCAAGGAGGCCTATAAACATGACTCAAATACACCAGGAGGAGGCCTATAAACCTGACTCAAATACATCAGGAGGAATTGGCCAAAATTCACCCAACTTATTTTGGGAAGCTTGTGGAAGGCTACCTGAAACGTTTGACCCAAGTTAAACATTTTAAAGGCAATGCTACCAAATACTAATTGAGTTTATGTAAACTTCTGACCCACTGGGAATGTGATTAAATAAATCATTCTCTCTACTATTATTCTGACATTTCACATTCTTAAAATAAAGTGGTGATCCTAACTGACCTAAGACAGGGAATTCTTACTAGGATTAAATGTCAGGAATTGTGAAAAACTGAGTTGAAATGTATTTGGCTAAGATGTATGTAAACTTCCGACTTCAACTGTATGTTCAATATAGCATCTTTGTGTTGGCTATCTGAAGCATCTTCATATGAAGGTTATAGCTACATATTGTATTGAACATCCTTGAATAACAAGGAAACTGGTAAGGGTCGCAGCTGCGAAAGTTTCAGCAGGCTCTTAGCACTTAATATCTGTCTTAAAGACTACTGCCACTCTGTTGGCATAACTTTTATTGACAATTTTGACACTTTTTGCAAACAAAAGATGCTCTAAAGGGATGATGGACTACACCCAAACCATCTAGGGGCCTTGACCCTCCCTTTACATTTTATGGCCGCGTTAAGATATTGACTCAGAGACAGACCAAGCCCCGCTCAGGTAATACCTCCCATCCTCTCTAAACATTATCGTCGTACTGTTGTCTATACTTCCAGGGGTGTTGTCAGTTGTAATCTTCTACCCATTTGTTTGAACTCCCCTCTTAGATCTGCTATTGTTAGCTCAAATAAGGAGTGCACTGTGGTCTGCTCACCCAGTGATTTTAGTTCAAATTAGAATTCCATAAACTTGAATACCCCCTCAGTTTTCAAATCACGTAGAGGGCTTGGGCTGTTGCCCGATAGCAACCAAAACCCATGTAAGTCAGTTTATAATATTCCATCATTCATTACTCTGAGAGTTCCTCATATTGACGTTGGCTACGGCCTCAGGCCCTAACCTTGGAAAAGTAATTCAAATTTCTTCTCCTTCCTCTATTACTAATAGGGATAGATCAAATGGTGCAGTTCTATGCAATCTTATAGCCATACCAATTATATAAATATCAACCATCAGACAGGGCCTGCAACCGCCTATTGAGCATAGTTTGTTTGAGTTGGAGTTTCCATGTGACTAAAAAATCGTAAAGAGCTTACTTCCTAAACTGGATTACATCAAGATGTGGGCTATGCAGACGGCTCTGGACATTCTGGTATTGACTGAATATCTGGGGACATTCTGGACTCTGATATTAATATTGAGGGTTATCATGTGTTCAGAGCTGACAGACAGGGTAGAGGAGGTGGAGTGGCCATTTTTATATAAAAAAAAGAAATCTCTGTCTCTTTACTGAAATCCATTTCCCTTGCCAAACTGTTTGAGCTACTATCTTTAAGCCTTTGTCTGGGGAAAAATCTATCCAAAACTGTTATAGAGATCGACCGTCCTCCCTCGGCTAACCTTTGTGTTCTCAAGAAGTTAACTAGTTTGTTGACTTCTTTTACTAAATCAGAAGTTATTATCCTGGGTGACCTAAATTATGATTGGGAAATGCCAGCTTCCGACAATCTAAAAAACATGTGTAATGATCTAAACCTAACCCAGCTGTTGACTAAGCCTACATGGCCCAACCCTAGAGATCCTTCAAAGTCATCTCTGATTGATCATATTTTAAAGAATACACCAGATAAATATGTTTCTACTGGTGTCTTCACTCAATGCATTACTGGCCATTGCCCAGTTGTTTGTTTTTGATAAAAAAATTGAAGCTTCGTGTCATCACAAACAGGAACCTGTCAATTGTCAATTATCTTAATAATTTTGGCCCCATTTCAAGGCTTCCTTGTCAAGGTAAGATTCTCGAATCCTTGCTAAATGTACAACTTTGCTATTTATTATCTAAGAAATGTATTTTGAATGTAAACCAATCAGGGTTTAGGCCTGGGCGTAGTACTATTACAACAACCACTTTAGTTGTTAATGATCTTGTCAATGCTTTAGACACTAAAATGAAATGTGCTGCTTTGTTTGTGGACCTGTCAAAAGCATTTGATACTGTTGATCATGCTATTTTATTGAATAAGTTGTCCTCGATAGGCCTGAGCTTTGATGCCTGTTCTTGGTGTCATGTTTATCTTAGTGACAGAACTCAGGCCATCGTGATGGTCAGAACATAAAGGTGTACCACAGGGGTCGATTTTGGGAACTGTTCTCTTCACTATTTATATAAACACCATTGGTCAATAGGTTAAAAATTGTAAACTTAATTTATATGTGGATGATACTATTATGTATGCTATTGCCCCGACTGTTGATCTGGCTGTGTAAAAACTACAGTCAGATTTTATAACTATGCAGGAATCCCTTGCTGATTTAAAATGTGTGCTTAATGCTGGAAAAAATAAATACATGTTGGTTTTAAACTCTTGTAAGAATGTTTCAGATGAACTACATGTTCACTCATTTCGATGGTTCTCCAATTGAACGTGTTCCCGCATATAAATACTTAGGCATTTGGATTTACATGGATTTGACGTTTAAAAAACATATAGATGAGATGTTTAAGAAACTAAAATTTAAAGTTGGCTTTTTCTACAGAAACAGATCGTGCCTTTCTCTAAGCAGTAGGAAGCAGACTATTCAGTCAACCTTTTTATCGGTTCTTGATAATGGTGATATTATTTATCAAAGTGCAGCTGCTACTACTCTTAAACCTTTGGATGCCATGTACAGTACCATAGTGCCCTTTGTTTGTTACAGGCGACAGTTTTGATACTCATCACTGTATTCTGTATTAAAAGGTTGGCTTGACCCGTAGATCTCTACATTACTCCCTTTTTGCTTAGAAGGCCCTACTTCATAAACGTCGGTCTTATCTAACTTTGCTGTTGAAGTAAAGACACCTGAGCTGCCGAACCAGTTCACAGGATTGGTTAACTCTTGAAGTTCCTAGGGTAAATATGCTTTTAGTTTTAATGCACCGTATTGCAGGACAAAATTCAAAATACATTTCATCTTGATATTCTGGTGCTATTCGGGCAATTTAAAGTATTGATTGGGGATTTATATGTGGAGGAATGTAACTGTTTTTCTAGGTGATTTGTGATATTTTATTTGTGCTTAGCATTACTGTGTTTTTGTATTTTAATGTGTGTATAAATATACACTACCGTTCAAAAGTTTGGGTCACTTAGAAATGTCCTAATTTTCCATGAAAACAAACATGAAATGAGTATGAATAGGAAATATAGCAAAATGCATAGGAAATGTAGTCATTGACAAGGTTAGAAATAATGATTTTTAATATAAATAATAATTGTGTCCTTCAAACTGTGCTTTCGTCAAAGAATCCTCCATTTGCAGCAATTACAGCCTTGCAGACCTTTGGCATTGTCAGATTGCGACGTGAATGCGGTAGGCGAAGTCAAACGCAGGACACCGAGCTACTGGAAACGATACTTTACTAACAAAGTAACCAGAATACAAAACAACCTCCAAACAGGGAGGGGAATAACTGCACAATAGCAACTGCCGAAAATGACGAGAACAATCACACACAACACACAATGAACGACAGAGGGTTAAATAGGGAATACAATACAACATAATAGGAAACAGGTGTACACAATCAAGACAAAACAAGTCAAACACAGAAACATAGATCGGTGGCAGCTAGTACTCCGGGGACGACGAACGCCGAAGCCTGCCCGAGCAAGGAGGAGGAGCAGCCTAGGCTGATTCCGTGACAGTACCCCCCCTTTGACGCACGGCCCCAGCCGTGCGCCGACCCCGGCCTCGGGGACGGCCAGGAGGACGCGGGGCAGGGTGAGTCGGATGACTCCGGTGGAAGTCCCTCAACATGGAGGGATCTAGGATGTCCCTCCTGGGGACCCAGCACCGTTCCTCCGGACCGTACCCCTCCCACTCCACGAGATACTGCAGGCCCCCCGTCCGACGCCTCAAATCCAAGATGGAACGGACTGAGTACGCCGGAGCCCCCTCGATGTCCAACGGGGGCGGAGGAGCCTCTCGTACCTCATTCTCCTGGAGTGGACCAGTCACCACCGGCCTGAGGAGAGACACATGGAACGAGGGGTTAATGCGGTAATTAATGGGCAGTTGTAACCTATAGCATACCTCGTTCAATCTCCTCAGGACTTTAAATAGCCCCACAGACCGCCGACCCAGCTTCCGGCAGTGCAGGCGAAGGGGCAGGTTTCGGGTCGAGAGCCAGACCCGATCTCCCGGTGCATACACCGGAGCCTCACTGCGGTGGCGATCGGCGCTCGCCTTTTGCTGCCTGATAGCCCGCTGCAGATGGACATGCGCAGCGTTCCAAGTTTCTTCCGAGTCCCGAAACCACTCGTCCACCGCAGGGGCTTCGGTCTGGCTCTGATGCCAAGGTGCCAGAACCGGCTGATAACCTAGCACACACTGGAAAGGCGTAAGATTAGTGGACGAATGGCGGAGTGAGTTTTGGGCTATCTCTGCCCAGGGAATATATCCCGACCACTCCTCTTGCCGGTCCTGGCAATACGACCTCAGAAACCTACCCACATCCTGGTTCACTCTCTCCACCTGCCCATTACTCTCGGGGTGAAAACCTGAGGTAAGGCTAATCGAGACCCCCAGACGTTCCATAAACGCCCTCCAGACTCTAGAGGTGAACTGGGGACCCCGATCAGACACTATATCCTCAGGCACCCCATAGTGCCGGAAGACGTGTGTAAACAGGGCCTCAGCAGTTTGTAGGGCAGTAGGGAGACCTGGCAGGGGAATGAGACGGCAGGCTTTAGAAAACCGATCCACAACGACCAAGATCGTAGTGTTCCCCTGGGAGGGGGCAAGGTCCGTGACAAAATCCACCGATAGGTGAGACCATGGCCGTTGTGGAACGGGTAGGGGTTGTAACTTCCCCCTGGGCAGGTGTCTAGGTGCCTTACACTGGGCGCACACCGAGCAGGAGGAAACATAAACCCTCACGTCCTTCGCTAAAGTTGGCCACCAGTACTTCCCACTAAGGCAGTGCACTGTCCGACCAATACCCGGATGACCAGAGGAGGGTGACGTGTGAGCCCAGTATATCAAACGATCGCGAACCTCGAGCGGCACGTACCTCCAACCCTCTGGACACTGTGGAGGAGTAGGATCGGAACGTAACACCCGCTCGATTTCCGCATCAACCTCCCACACCACCGGTGCCACCAGACAAGACTCCGGGAGTATGGGAGTGGGCTCAATGGACCTCTCCTCTGTGTCATATAGTCGGGACAGGGCGTCTGCCTTAGCGTTTTGGGACCCTGGTCTATAGGTGAGCTTAAATACAAAGCGGGAGAGAAACATAGACCACCTTGCCTGGCGAGGGTTCAGCCTCCTCGCTGCCCGGATGTACTCCAGGTTACGATGGTCAGTCAGAATGAGAAAAGGGTGTTTAGCCCCCTCAAACCAATGTCTCCACACCTTCAGGGCTTGAACCACGGCTAGCAGCTCCCTGTCCCCCACGTCATAATTGCGATCCGCCGGACTGAGCTTCTTAGAATAGAAAGCACAGGGGCGGAGTTTAGGTGGCATACCCGAGCGCTGAGACAGCACAGCGCCGATCCCAGCCTCGGAAGCGTCCACCTCCACCTGGAATGCCAAAGAGGGATCCGGATGCGCCAGCACCGGAGCCGAGGTAAACATGTCCTTCAGACGTTTAAACGCCCTGTCCGCCTCAGCTGACCACTGCAGGCGCACCGGACCCCCCTTTAGCAGAGAGGTAATGGGAGCTGCTACCTGTCCAAAGCCCCGGATAAACCTCCGGTAGTAATTGGCAAAACCCAAGAAGCGCTGCACCTCCTTTACCGTGGTAGGAGTCTGCCAATTACGCACAGCAAAAACGCGGTCAATCTCCATCTCTACCCCTGATGCGGACAACCGATGTCCCAGGAAGGAGATGGACTCCTGGAAGAACAGACATTTCTCCGCCTTCGCATACAGGTCATGCTCCAACAGTCTACCAAGCACTCGACGCACCAGGGACACATGCTCGGCTCGTGTAGCAGAGTATATTAGAATGTCATCAATATACACCACAACGCCCTGTCCGGAAAATCTCGTCCACAAATGATTGGAAGACTGAAGGAGCATTCATTAAACCGTATGGCATGACAAGGTACTCATAGTGACCCGAGGTGGTACTGAATGCTGTCTTCCACTCATCTCCCTCCCTAATGCGCACCAGGTTGTACGCGCTCCTGAGATCCAATTTTGTGAAGAATCACGCCCCGTGTAATGACTCCGTCATACTAGCAATCAGAGGGAGAGGATAGCTGTATTTGATTGTGATCTGATTTAGACCACGGTAATCAATACACGGGCGTAAACCCCCATCCTTCTTCTTCACAAAAAGAAACTTGAGGACGCAGGGGAAGTGGACGGCCGTATGTAACCCTGTCTCAGAGATTCGGTGACGTAGGTCTCCATAGCGGCCGTCTCCTCCTGAGACAGAGGATACACGTGACTACGTGGAAGCGCAGCGCCTACTTGGAGGTCTATCGCACAATCCCCCTGTCGATGAGGTGGTAATTGAGTCGCCTTCTTCTTACTGAAGGCGAGTGCCAAATCGGCATACTCAGGTGGAATGTGCAAGGTGGGAACTTGGTTCGGGCTTTCCACCGTCGTTGCCCCTACGGAAACGCCTACACACCGCCCAGTACACTGATCAGACCATCCCTTGCGAGCTCTCTGCTGCCATGAAATGTTGGGGTCATGAGATGTTAACCAGGGAAGCCCCAACACCATGGGAAACGCAGGAGAGTCAATCAAATACAAACGTAATATCTCCTCATGACCCTCCTGCGTTTTCATCCGGAGAGGCACCGTGACCTCCCTAATCAATCCTGACCCCAAAGGGCGGCTATCTAGGGCATGATTAGGGAAGGGCACATCAACAGGTACGATAGGAATCCCTAACTTATAGGTGAACTGGCGATCTACTAGCGCCTTATGCTGGGAGTGAGGAGAAACCTCGGGAAACACCACTTTAATACACATATGATCAACAGAGAGCTCTGGGTGAGTTGGGTGCCTACTCACCTGGAATGACTCATCAGTGCATCGCCCACTGCCTCGATTCCTAGGAGACCCTCCCCAGCACCGACCAGCAGAGTGTCCTCTGCGGCCACAGTTGGTGCAGGGGACGGCCTCCCTCCTGGTCTTCCTAGCACCAGCACCCCCGAGCTCCATAGGGGTCAGCTCGGAAGTGCTGGGGGATGGAATGGACGGCCCCGAATCCGGACGTCCACGGGTAGCCAACAGGGTATCCAGGCGAATCGACATGTCCACCAGTTGATCAAAGCTGAGGTTGGTGTCCCTGCAGGCCAATTCCCGACGCACGTCCTCCCTCAGGCTACATCTATAGTGGTCGATGAGGGCCCTCTCATTAAATCCCGTGTTGGCAGCCAGCGTCCGGAAGTCCAGCGCGAACTCCTGCGCGCTCCTCCTCCCCTGTCTAAGGTGGACTAGAAGCTCACCCGCCGCTTTACCCTCTGGTGGATGATCGAATACTGCCCGGAAGCGGCGGGTGAACTCTGCATAGCTGACCGTAGCGGCATCTATCCCACCCCACTCGGCGTTGGCCCACTCCAGCGCCTTGCCGGACAGACAGGAGATGAGGGCGGACACGCTCTCGTATCCCGAGGGCGCCGGGTGAATGGTTGCTAGGTAGAGTTCAACCTGGAGTAGGAAACCCTGGCACCCGGCCGCTGTGCCATCATAAGCCCTCGGGAGCGAGAGCCGAATCCCACTGGACCCCGGAGGTGAAACGATGGGCATCGCCGATGGTGGTGGTATCGTTGGAGGGGGTATAGGTAGACCCCCTCTTTCCCATCGCTCAATGGTGTTCACCACCCGTTCCATGGTGGTGCCGAGAGCCTGGATCATGGCCGCTTGGTGTTCAACGCGTAACTCCATAGATCCAACTGGCACCGCCTCTCCTGCTGACTCCATGAGAGGTGTGTGATTCTGTCAGATTGTGACGTGAATGCGGTAGGCGAAGTCAAACGCAGGACACCGAGCTACTGGAAACGATACTTTACTAACAAAGTAACCAGAATACAAAACAACCTCCAAACAGGGAGGGAAATACCCGCACACTAGCAACTGCCGAAAATGACGAGAACAATCACACACAACACACAATGAACGACAGAGGGTTAAATAGGGAATACAATACAACATAATAGGAAACAGGTGTACACAATCAAGACAAAACAAGTCAAACACAGAAACATAGATCGGTGGCAGCTAGTACTCCGGGGACGACGAACGCCGAAGCCTGCCCGAGCAAGGAGGAGGAGCAGCCTCGGCTGATTCCGTGACAGGCATTCTACAGTCGTGGTCAAACGTTTTGAGAATGACACAAATACTAATTTTCACAAAGTCTGCTGCCTCAGTTTTGATGATGGCAATTTGCATATACTGCAGAATGTCATGAAGAGTGATCAGATGAATTGCAATTAATTGCAAAGTCCCTCTTTGCCATGAAAATGAACTTAATCCCCCAAAAACATTTCCACTGCATTTCAGCCCTGCCACAAAAGGACCAACTGCCATCATGTCAGTGATTCTCTCGTTAACACAGGTGAGAGTGTTGACGAGGACAAGGCTGGAGATCCCTCTGTCATGCTAATTGAGTTAGAATAACAGACTGGAAGCTTTAAAAGGAGGGTGGTGCTTGAAATCATTGTTCTTCCTCTGTTAACCATGGTTACCTGCAAGGAAACACGTGCCGTCATCATTGCTTTGCAAAAAAGGGCTTGACAGGCAAGGATATTGCTGCTAGTTAGATTGCACCTATATCAACCATTTATCGGATCATCAAGAACTTCAAGGAGAGAGGTTAAATTGTTGTGTAGAAGGCGTCAGGGCGCCCAAGAAAGTCCAGCAATCGCCAGGACCGTCTCCTAAAGTTGATTCAGCTGCGGGATCAGGGCACCACCAATGCAGAGCTTGCTCAGGAATGGCAGCAGGCAGGTGTGAGTGCATCTGCACGCACAGTGAGGCGAAGACTTTTGGAGGATGGCCTGGTGTCAAGAAGGGCAGCAAAGAAGCCACTTATCTCCATGAAAAACATCAGGGACAGACTGATATTCTGCAAAAGGTACAGGGATTGGACTGCTGAGGACTGGGGTAAAGTCATTTTCTCTCATGAATCCCATTTCCGATTGTTTGGGGCATCCGGAAAACACATTGTCCGACAAGGTGAGCGCCACCATCAGTCCTGTGTCATGCCAACAGTAAAGCATCCTTTTGCCTAAGAACACAGCCATGAATAAAGAATGGTACCAACACATCCTCCGAGAGCAACTTCTCCCAACCATCCAAGAACAGTTTGGTGACGACCAATGCCTTTTCCAGCATGATGGAACATCTTGCCATAAGGCAAAAGTGATAACTAAGTGGCTCAGGGAACAAAACATCGACATTTTGGGTCCATGGCCAGGAAACTCCCCAGACCTTAATTCCATTGAGAACTTGTGGTCGATCCTCAAGAGGCAGGTGGACAAACAAAAACCCACAAATTCTGACAAACTCCAAGCATTGATTATGCAAGAATGGGCTGCCATCAGTCAGGATGTGGCCCAGAAGTTAATTGATAGCATGCCAGGGCAGATTGTAGAGGTCTTGAAAAAGAAGGGTCAACACCGCAAATATTGACTCTTTGCATAAACTTAATGTAATTGTCAATAAAAGCCTTTGACACTTATGGAATGCTTGTAATTATACTTCAGTATACCATAGTAACATCTGACAAAAATATATCATAACCCTGAAGCAGCGAATTTTGTGAAGACCAATACTTGTGTCATTCTCAAAACGTTTGACCATGACTGTAGTTGTCAATTTGTTTAGGTAATCTGAAGAGATTTCACCCCTTGCTTCCTGAAGCACCTCCCACAAGTTCGATTGGCTTGATGGGCACTTCTTACGTACCACACGGTCAAGCTGCTCCCATAGGGTTAAGATCCGGTGACTGTGCTGGCCACACCATTATAGACAGAATACCAGCGGACTGCTTCTTCCCTAAAGAGTTATTGCATAGTTTGGAGCTGTGCTTTGGGTCATTGTCCTGTTGTAGGAGGAAATTGGCTCCAATCAAACGCCGTCCACAGGGTATGGCATGGCGTTGCAAAATGGCATGATAGCCTTCCTTCTTCAAGATCCTTTTTACCCTGTACAAATCTCCCACTTTACCACTACCAAAGCACCCCCATACCATCACATTGCCTCCACCATGCTTGACAGATGGCATCAAGCACTCCTCCAGCATCTTTTCATTTGGTCTGCATCTCACAAATGTCCTTCTTTGTGTTCTGAACACCTCAAACTTCGATTCGTCTGTCCATAACACTTTTTTCCAATCTTCCTCTGTCCAGTGTCTGTGTTCTTTTGCCCATCTTAATCTTTCATTTGTATTGGCCAGTCTGAGATATTGCTTTTTCTTTGCAACTCTGCCTAGAAGGTCAGCATCCCGGAGTCGCCTCTTCGCTGTTGACGTTGAGACTGGTGTTTTGCGGGTACTATTTAATGAAGCTGCCAGTTGAGGACCTGTGAGGCGTCTGTTTCTCAAACTAGACACTCTAATGTATTTTTTCTCTTGCTCAGTTGTGCACTGGGGCCTCCCACTCCTCTTTCTATTCTGGTTAGAGCCTGTTTGCGCTGTTCTGTGAAGGGAGTAGTACACAGCGTTGTACGAGATCTTCAGTTTCTTGGCAAGTTCTCACATGGAATAGCCTTAATTTCTCAGAACAAGAATAGACTGACGAGTTTCAGAAGAAAGTTCTTTGTGTCACGATCGTCGGGAACAGAGGACCAATGCGCAGCGTTGAATGCAAACATATTTATTAAATCTGAAAGATAACACGAACAAAACAACAAAACGATAACGTGACGTCCTTAGCTCAAACACAACCTACTAGGAACACGGAACAAGATCCCACAAACACTGAGGGAAAACAGACTGTTTAAATATGGTTCCCAATCAGAGACAACCAGCAACAGCTGACACTCGTTGCCTCTGATTGGGAACCACTCTGGCCAACATAGAAATACAAGACCTAGAATGGAAAACAAAAGCACAAAACATAGACTCTACACACCCCCCAAAGGCGCGGACTCCGACCACGCCAACAGAACACCACAGGGGAGGGACCGGGTGGGCACTCCGCCTTGGCGGCGGATCCGGCTCTGGGCATGATCCCCACTCCTCTCTAACCCCCCACAGTACCCTGGTCCGGTCTGGCCCTGCTGGCCGGAGCTGGACTGAACACTGGTGGAGCGGATTGCTCTAGCTCCGACGTGGAGCAGCTGACCGGTACCGACCAGGCACCCGTGGAACAGGCACGGGCCGTGTCGGACTGGACGACGCACACCACTGGCTTGGTGTGGGGAGCAGGAACAGGCCGAGCCGGGCTGACGGGCGCACCACTGACTTGGTGCGGAGAGCAGGAATGGACCCGGGCCGGGCTGGCGACGCGCACCACTGACTTGGTGCGGGAGCAGGAACAGACCAGGCCGGACTGGCGACGCGCACCATCGGCTTGGTGCGGGGAGCAGGAACAGGCCGGACCGGGCTGGCGACGCGCACCATAGGCTCGGTGCGGGGAGCAGGAACAGGCCGGGCCGGGCTGGCGACGCGCACCATAGGCTTGGGGCGGGGAGCAGGAACAGGCCGGACCGGGCTGGCGACGCGTACCATAGGTTCGGTGCGGGGAGCAGGAACAGGCCGGGCCGGGCTGGCGACGCGCACCATAGGCTTGGTGCGGGGAGCAGGAACAGGCCGGACCGGGCTGGCGACGCGCACCATAGGCTTGGTGCGGGGAGAAGGAACAGGCCGGGCCGGGCTGGCGACGCGCACCATAGGCTTGGTGCGGGGAGCAGGAACAGGCCGGGCCGGGCTGGCGACGCGCACCATAGGCTCGGTGCGGGGAGCAGGAACAGGCCGGGCCGGGCTGACGACACGCACCACAGGCTCGATGCGAGGAACAGGAACAGGCCGGACCGTACTGGGGACACACACCACTGGCCCTATGCAGGGATCAGGAACGGGCCGGACCGGACTGGTAACACACCCCAGTACCTCTCGCCGTGCCTCCACACTTTCCCTCTCCTCTGTGACCAGTGGCCCCCTTAACCTGGCGGCCTCCTCTGCAAACCCGCTGGACCGCTCCATCGCGGCCTCCTGCTGCCCCGTCGTCCACGGCGTGAGCCCCCCCCTAAAAAATTTCTGGGGGTCTCTCCTCCCCGTGGGCCTGGCCTCTATAGTTCTCGCCCAACTCTCGCTCTTCTGCTTCCAACTCCAGCCACTCTGCTCTTCATTTGGCTTGACCCAGTCGAGACTCTTCCTCCATTGCTCCCAAGTCCACCCTCTATGCTCTTCACTAGGCTTGACCCAGTCGAAGTTGCCACGGAGATCCGCTAGCGATTCCCCTGGCGATGGCTCCTGGACACGCTGCTTGGTCCAGTTTTGGTGGGATCTTCTGTCACGATCGTCGGGAACAGAGGACCAATGCGCAGCGTTGAATGCAAACATATTTATTAAATCTGAAAGATAACACGAACAAAACAACAAAACGATAACGTGACGTCCTTAGCTCAACCACAACCTACTAGGAACACGGAACAAGATCCCACAAACACTGAGGGAAAACAGACTGTTTAAATATGGTTCCCAATCAGAGACAACCAGCAACAGCTGACACTCGTTGCCTCTGATTGGGAACCACTCTGGCCAACATAGAAATACAAGACCTAGAATGGAAAACAAAAGCACAAAACATAGACTCTACACACCCTGGCTCAACATAAAAGAGTCCCTAGAGCCAGGGCATGACACTTTGTTTCTGGCCATTTTTATTCTGTAATCGAACCCACAATTGCTGATGCTCCAGATACTCAACTAGTAACAAGAAGGCCAGTTTTATTGCTTCTTTAATCAGCACAACAGTTTTCAGCTGTGCTAACATAATGGCAAAGAGGTTTTCTAATGATCAATTAGCCTTTTAAAATGATAAACTTGGATTAGCAAACACAACGTGCCATTGGAACACAGGACTGATGGTTTCTGATAATGGGCCTCTGTACACCTATGTAGATATTCCATTAAAAATCAGCAGTTTCCAGCTACAATAGCCATTTACAACAATGTCTACACTGTATTTCTGATCAATTTGATGTTATTTTAATGGACAACATTTTTCTTTCAAAAACAAGGACATTTCTAAGTGACCCCAAACTTTTGAACGGTAGTGTATATACTGAATATAATGTGTTTAATGTGTATTTTATATTGTATTATACAGAGCGCATTTGGAAAATAAACCTAGGTCTCAATATGTCTTCCCTGTCAAAATAAAGGTTAAATAAATAAAATAAAATATTTATTATGCTTTTACATTAACATTTTACATTTTAGTCATTTAGCAGACGCTCTTATCCAGAGCGACTTACATTTAGTGATGCTTGCTTGGGATTTTATGTCTCTAAATTCATTCCTAAGCACACATGCAGAGCAGTCTTTTTATGTGCTAGCTGATTTTAGAGAGTCATAATGTGAGCAATGCTACCATGTAGTTTCCTCTGTGGAGTGGATTTAGTGAATGCTATTTAAGCTATTGATTTAGGCCATACATTGTATGTATTGTTCAAAAAAGTTAAAAACAGCAAAGTTGCAGGTCTTTCCAATGATGATGACCTGCATGCCCCAGTGACTTCGCTAAAAGTGCTCAATATGGATGAAGGAGTACGATGCATGCTGGGTCCTTCCACACAGAGCGCGGGTTGCCAAATAGGAGGGCTGTTGGCCGTTGGCAGATGGCAGATGGTGCGGGGTGAGATTACACTGTCATTGGTGCATGGCATGAGATTGCACTGGTGTGAGTCACTGTGGGTGAGAGTGGGATACAGTTACTCCTCCGTATGCGGATTAGCGTTAGTGTTTATACTGGCTGTACTCTCCTATATGTGTCTGTGGAGCCAGTTCACTGTATGCTACCAGACAAGGCCAGTTGCACTGTTCCCCAGCTTCAGGGAAGAATGATAAATGCAGCCTTTTCTCTCTAACGAGAATCCAAACAGTCAGGTTTATATGCTCCATTTCTCCCCTTGGACTATGTTGCGTGCTGGATATTTATTTATACAAAATATGAATTACGGAGGAATGACTGAGCAAGCCTACTTTGCATAGGACTGTAGTAGAAAATTGGCATCCTAATGATATTGCTACTATAAAACCAGGATGATACATTTAAGACAGACTGTAGTCCATTTGAACAACTATCTTACAGGGGCAATTAAGGCTAAGAATCTTGCTAGAGGGCACAAAAACTTGAACCTCTTGGGATTCTAGCTCACTAGAGTTATATCATCAGGCCATTGGCCCTCTGTGATACCCCATATTGACACAGTGAAACAATGCTTTAATTATACATTCAAGTAAAATTGGTAGGCATAACAATGGTAAGACCCCAAGGTCAAGGAGAGCTCAAGGTCAAGAGGAGCTAGCAGTGTAGACTGCCTTGGTTAGAGTGTTACTATGCAGGACTGAACAAAAAGCATCACCCTCTCAATGGGGATGTTTGGTCAAGTTAGTGGTGGAGTGTGTAATGATTGCCTTTATTAATGTATATTATAAATTACACATACCATTTCCAATTAGTAGTATGTACTAAACATTAAGTAATTCATATAATGTGATAGGCTGCGATATAAGATTTTCTCATTACAGAGTGCAAGAAACATTTTGTCCAGATGGGGGCATTGAAGACAACAAAAAACTGAATCAGGGAGGGAAGGTTCCGTTCAGGATAGAGATAGGGATACATTGTTGGAAGTGCAATAAAAAAATATTTTAAAATATTTTTAATAAAGTATTTGCGGAGAAAGTGTTACTGATAGTGATGATTATTATTGAATGTCATGATTTATGGAAAACTGTGCTACTCTGCAATGTGAGTGCTGCTCTTGTCATTTCTAACTCTACCAGGGGAGGGTAGTACAAGCCAATTTTAGGAGAGGACTACACAGACTGTAGGCACAGGGAGGTTACATAGGGCTGTAGGACTTTCCAATCCCTATTTGATCCCTTTCCATCAGCTGCCTTATTACACATTGTAAAGATGTTGTTTCTCGCACACTTTTTTTTGTAAAGATACTTTAAACAATCAGCCAATAATTCCTCATCAAATTCCATTACCTCAGAACTCCATGACCTTACATGGGGTGCAGCTGCAGAGAGTGAAATGACTCGAATTGGATTCCACTGAAAATACACAAAGACACACATACACTTGGGTCTGAAATGATTGACAATAATTTATTGTGTCAAAGATCATACCCCCAATACATGCTAACCTCCCCTGTTATTGGTAATGGTGAGAGGTTAGCATGTCTTGGGGGTATGATCTTTGGCCCTCCGTAACTTTCTCACTCATCATTATTCACGATTCATTCAGGATTATTTGTAATCATGGTAGCATCCACATTAATGAAGAAGTGTTTAGAAACATATTCTAGTCTTTGACAATTTTTTGGGCCTTCCTCCGACACCGCCTAGTATATACTGTACCAGTCAAAAGTTTGGACACACCTACTCATTCAAGGGTTTTTCTTTATTTTTACTATATTTTACATTGTAGAATAATAGTGAAGACATTATTCATTGTAAATTGTAAATAAGAATGTGTTCTTAACTGACTTGCCTAGTTAAATAAAGGTTAAATAAAAATAAGAAAAAAACATCAAAACTATGAAATAACACATATGGAATCATGTAGTAAGCAAAAAAGTATTCTATTTTATATTTGAGATTCTTCAAATAGCCACCCTTTGCCTTGATGACAGCTTTGCTCACCTGGAATGCTTTTCCAACAGTCTTGAAGGAGTTCCCACATACGCTGAGCACTTGTTGGCTGCTTTTCCTTCACTCTGCGGTCTGACTCATCCCAAACCATCATCAGGTCATCTGATGAAGCACTCCATCACTCTCCTTCTATGTAAAATAGCCCTTACACAGCCTGGAGGTGTGTTGGGTCATTGTCCTGTTGAAAAACAAATTATAGTCCCACTAATCCCAAACCAGACCGGATGGCGTATCGCTGCAGAATGCTGTGGTAGCCATGCTGGTTAAGTGTGCCTTGAATTCTAAATAAAACACAGACAGTGTCACCAGCAAAGCACCCCCACACCATAACACCTCCTCCTCTATGCTTTACGGTGGGAGCTACACATGCAGAGATCATCCGTTCACCCACACCGCGTCTCACAAAGACACAGTGGTTTGAACTAAAAATCTTTAATTTGGACTCCAGGCCAAAGGATACATTTCCACCGGTCTAATGTCCATTGCTCGTGTTTCTTGGCCCAAGCAGGTCTCTTCTTCTTATTGGTGTCATTTAGTAATGCTTTCTTTGGAGCAATTCGACCATGAAGGTCTGATTAACACAGTCCCCTCTGAACAGTTCATGTTGAGATGTGTCTGTTACTTGAACTCTGTGAAGCATTTATTTGGGCTGCAATTTCTGAGGCTGGTAACTCTAATGAACTTATCCTCTGCAGCAGAGGTAACTCTGGGTCTTCCATTCCTGTGGCAGTCCTCATGAGAGCAATTTTCATCATAGCGCTTGATGTTATTTGCGACTGCACTTGAAGAAACTTTCAGCGTTTTTGAAATGTTCCAGATTGACTGACCTTCATGTCTTAAAGTAATGATGGACTGTCATTTGTCTTTGCTTATTTGAGCTGCCATGATATGTACTTGGTATTTTACCAAATAGGGCTATATTCTGTATACCCCCCTACCTTGTCACAACACAACTGATTGGATCAAAAGCATTAAGAAGGAAAGAAATTCCACAAATTAACTTTTAAGAAGGCACACCTGTTAATTGAAATGCATTCCAGTTGACTACCCCATGAAGCTGTTTGAGAGAATGCCAAGAGTGTGCAAAGCTGTCATCAAGGGAAAAGGGTGGCTACTTTGAAGAATCTCAAATATAAAATATGTTTAGATTGTTTAACACTTTTTTGGTTACTACATGATTCCATATGTGTTATTTCATAGTTTTGATGTAAAAAAAAATTAAAATAAAGAAAAACCCTTGAATGAGTAGGTGTGTCCATACTTTTGACTGGTAGCGTAGGTCCTGGATGGCAGGGAGCTTGGCCCCAGTGATGTACTGGGCCGTACTCACTACCCTCTGTAGCGCCTTACGGTCGGATGCCGAGCAGTTGCCATACCAGGTGGTGATGCAACCGGTCAGGATGCTCTCGATGGTGCAGCTGTAGAACTGTTTGAGGATCTAGGGACCCAGGCCAAATCTTTTCAGTCTCTTGAGGGGGAAAAGGCGTTGCCGTGCCCTCTTCACAACTTTCTTGGTGTGTTTGAACCATGATAGTTTGTTGGTGATGTGGACACCAAGGAACTTGAAACTCTCGATCCGCTCCACTACAGCCCTGTTGATGTGAATGAAGGCGTGTTCGGCTCTCCTTTTCCTGTAGTCCACGATCATCTCCTTTGTCTTGCTCACGTTGAGGGAGAGGTTGATGTCCTGGAACTACACTGCCAGGTCTCTGACCTCCTCCCTATAGGCTGTCTCACCGATGTCAGTGATCAGGCCTACCACCGTCGTGTCGTCAGCAAACGTATTGATGGTGTTGGTGTCGTGCTTGGCCACACAGTCGTGGGTGAACAGGGAGTACAGGAGGGGACTAAGCACGCACCCCTGAGGGGCCCCCGTGTTGAGGATCAGCGTGGCAGATGTGGTGTTGCTTACCCTTTCCCCTGGGGGCGGCCCGTCAGGAAGACCAGGATCCAGTTGCAGAGGGAGGTGTTTAGTCCCAGGGTCCTTAGCTTAGTGATGAGATTTGTGGGCACTATGGTGTTGAACGCTGAGCTGTAGTCAATGAACAGCATTCTCACATAGGTGTTCCTTTTGTCCAGGTGGGAAAGGGCAGTGTGGAGTGCAATTGAGATTGCGTCATCTGATGATCTATTGGGGAGGGATGCGAATTGGAATGGGTCTAGGGTTTCCGGGATGATGGTGTTGATGTGAGCCATGACCAGCCTTTCAAAGCACTTCATGGCTACAGACGTGACTGCTACGGGGCGGTAGTCATTTTGGCAGGTTACCTTCACTTTTTTGGGAACAGGGACTATGGTGGTCTGCTTGAAACGTGTAGGAATCACAGACTCGGTCAGGGTGAGGTTGAAAATGTCAGTGAAGACACTTGCTAGTTTGTCTGTGCATGCTCTGAGTACACATCCTGGTAATCCATCTGGCCCCGCGGCCTTGTGAATGTTGACCTGTTGAAAGGTCTTGCTCACATTGGCTATGGAGAGCGTGATCACACAGTCCTCCGGAACAGCTGGTGCTCTCATGCATGCTTCACTGTTGCTTGCCTCGAAGCGGGCATAAAAGGCATTTAGCCCGTCTGGTAGGCTCACGTCACTGGGCAGCTCGTGGCTGGGTTTCCCTTTGCCACATCCGACGAGCGTCAGAGCCGGTGTAGTAGGAATCAATCTTAGTCCTGTATTGACGCTTTGTCTGTTTGATGGTTCGCCTGAGGGCACTGCTCCTTGAAAGCGGCAGCCAGTGTATATCTGCTAATCAAAACAAACCACCTGTGAAGGTTGGCCATCCACCATTTAACATACGCTGGATAATAGCTCAGCTCGTATCGACCCCAAACATGCACCGTCAAGGATCGTCCCACCATTATGGCACCAGCTAAGGAACCAGACATATACAGTATTTGCCAGTACACAAAAACAGTCCATTTCAACTTCAGATATTGAATTTGTAACTTTAACTATAAGCTTAAATACAAAAAAGATACTATCAGCAATCTTACAGCTCAGGGCTCTCTCTCACTGATAAGGTGTTATTGCAGCAAATTTACTTATTATTCAGACTGAACGTAGACATGAGCAGAGACAGAGAGAGTAAGAGAGAAAGAGAAGAAAGAGAGAAAGAAAGAGAGAGAGAAAGAGAGAGCGACTGTGTGGGGGAGCTTAATCTAAACACAGAGGGCAGACAGAAACTCGATTACTGGGAAATGTAACTCTCCTGTCAGAGTGACAGTGACAGTGTCTGGGGCAGGCTGTGACTCCCTGATGATACCATCAAAGTCCTCCTTTATTTGTCTTGATGAGGAAGCGATTCCGCTTCCCCAGATCCCCTGGGGGCACGCTGATGTCATCTGCCTGTCACCCACCATGACTGGAAGCCTCACTGCTGCCAGGAGTCAGGCACAGATGAATTAAGTCTGCTGCTCAATGCATCAGGTCTCACAATGTGACTGGTCAAGCCCAGTAATAACAGCCAGAATATATTAGCATCTTTGCTGCTTCTCCTACTGCTACGTGGTTGTAATGGTTGTATCACTATGATACAACCTCTACAACCACAGTTACCCAAGACTTCTACTAAAATGTGTACTTCTACTGCTGCTACTACTACTTCTACTAGTACTACCCCACTGGGCACTCACTGGTTAAATCAACGTTGTTTCCACGTCATTTCAGTGAAATTACATTGAACCAACATGGAATATAAGTTGAATTGACATCTGTGCCCAGTGGGACTAGTCCTAGTACTAGGCCTACTACATTTTCTCCTTTATTTTTCTGTTGCATGCCTTTTGTTGTTGACTTGCTATGCCCCACCCTTATTTCTTAGAGACACAAAAGCCACTGCCAGACAGAAATGTGTGCTGCTCCTTTCCAGGATTTTGGGAGCACATGCAAATGACATATAATATTGCCAGTTTGTGTGTGTGTGTGGGTGTGTGTGTCCTTTGAATGTCTGAGTCCAAGGCAGCACTTTGTTGAAGAGACAGATTTATCAGCAGGCCTTTGTGAGTGTCCCTTGCCTCCAGCACCTTTGGCTTCTACAGATGACTGCAGACAAACACATATGGTCTATTGAGATTATACCTCATTTGAGATGTACAATGGTCGCATTAGAGCGTTTGAAAGGACCTCTGAATCCCCTGTATTCACAATGGTGACAGGTCGCAGATGCGGATTTGTAACTATTTATTGTCATTGTCCATTGAAGCACACTGTAGGATAAGAAATCCATGAATTAAAGTGAAGCATAAAGTGCTTCAATGTAAATGTCTGAAAATAAATCCCATATTCAGCTGCCTACCACTGCATGCTAGACAATATATAATTATATGCAGCTAGATTGTTAATTGACTTCCTGCATTCCACCTAGCCTATATCTCCATGGCAACCCCTTGGCTCTTTTCATGGTTGTTGCAAAATAATAAAAGTTCAAAACACTCTTATTCACTCTGACATCATGCCAGTCTCTGAATACAACATTAACACTTATTTTTTAGAAGAAAAAAACCCTGAATATTCCAAACACATTTGTAATTTGTAATTTTATTAAATTCACTTCCACTATCTTACCTACCACATATTTGTTGTTGTTGCAGATATCATGTAAAGCAGTCTATGGCTTCTGGGAACTCATAAAGAATGTGTCATGATGGCCCTGATGCGCAGACATAGGGAGCTTCAGAGAGGGCAGGCATACGAGAGCCAGGGAGAGATAGTGGGGGCTGAACTCCAGTCCCCACTGACACTAACATGGCCCTCTCTGTTCTCTGTCACAGTGAGCTCATCCAGTCCTGACTCACTGCCTGGCGTCCTGCTCCTCCTTTGGGAGCCACTCTGCATCCCTCTCACTCACTAACACACTGACCCCAACAGATCATGTGTCTACGTCTGTAACAGGATAGATCGTCTGCTGGAACAAGCACAAGAAACAAGCTGGTGTCGTTGCGCAAGAACACGACTCACCATTTGAAAACAAAATCTTGATTTGTTTTTGGGTTTCGCTAATCTCTTTGTTACATAACATGCTTAATCTGCTCTTCTTGGAACAAAATCATTGGTTTAATTGTGTCCTCAGCCAATATGTTGTCACGGTTACTTACACTGGATTATCATGGCAAATATGATCACACATGCAATGTCTTCTAATTACTGAGATCATTTCAACACCAGGGGAAAATGTCACTTGTCACCTAAATGTCATCATCATCATACCACTGTTATTCTCTGCTGCGTGGAGCGCTGTGTGATGGCTGTCTCTTCACTGCAGTAAATGACATCACATAGCTGTGTGTGACGTTTAAACACCAGGGGTGAGAACTGAAGGTGAGAAAAATATGCTGGAACAAACTGTTGTAGGGAAGAATATAAATAGTTAAAACAGAGTGAATGTAGCGAAAACAACTGACAGAATAGCACCCTTAGAAACATACATTTCCCCTCTTATTTGGCCTATGAAAGGACCCCAATGAGCACTCCTCATGGGTTTTATATGTATTCCCCACAGCCCTACAAGGAAACAGGTGGTGCTGTTCCCCACTTCCTCTGAACCCACTCCAAATGTCAGGGGGCAAGCATGAAGATGGTAAATATGAGGGATTATTTGTATTGATTTTAATATGTTATTTTTAATTAGCCCAAGGGCTTAAGACTTGATTAGATTGGGTTCTGGCTCTAACTCTATTGATTTTAGGTAGACTCCTCTAAATCCACTCTCCTCCTTATTACAGATCCCTGCTGCCTCCCTCGTGGGCTGTGTTCGAAGTGTTACCAAACATGTAGTCTGTTTCTTATGGGGCCAGAAACCATTTGATCGAAAGTGACAAAATAACACCCCTGCTGTCCCACCGGCACAATTCTATTACCCTGTTATGAACTTCCCTTGGGAGTAAAGAAGCGCTGTGCATTCTGGGTAAGTGTGCAGAACAGACACTCCAGCATAATTCTGTTCTTTAAACCTCATCTTGGGAATTATTCAGGACATTTACAGCACAGAGCAGCTCAGCCCCTCACGCCTGGAGGGGTGTTTATTGTGTGTGTGAATCCTCCAGTGATAAAGCTGGTGAATGACATCCTCCTACAGGCATCAGCCTTGCATATCAAAATGTTTTTTTGTTTTTTTTTGCACAACCATTCACACAATAATGTGCTCCAATGTACAACATCACCCAGGGTGATTACTCTCTCTTAACATTAATTCTTTGCTGTATTCACACACAGATCAGATATGGCCATACCTGCCCACCAATTTGGCTGAGTGGAAAGGCAATTATTTGCATGATCACACTGTCATTGTGTTGCATCCATCCATTGAAAAATGTAATTATAGAATGGTAAATTCTTTCAGAGGAGAAGGACGGAAATGAAGACTCTGCCTGCCATCAACTTTGATGAAGACTGCAGGTTTCTCACTGTGTATACAGTAATACACAAACCATTCAATCCAACTTTACCTTATGTTCAGTAATGAACTTCAAACCACTTTCAATAATGTAATGTAAAATGTACATCTTTGTATGGCAACCATATAACCCAAAACTGGCTTTCTTGTTCCCAACATACAGTATAGGACCCAATATCACAGTAGGTTTCTTTGAGTAGAAGTACAGTGTAGACTATATTATTTTTTACATATCAAGTGTAACAGCAGTACTATTACATATATGAAAGGGAAATATCAAATTGCACTTATTGCTGAGTAGGTGACAGTCTGTTGCCATCTGTTTGCTATCTCACCTCAAATGTAATTTCCTTAACATTTTGATTGCTATGGAAACAACATATTAGCTCCCACATTTCCTGCCCCCATCCTGCTCCCCAACGAACCACTGCCAGTATCTCTCAGCTTTTATTTTGTGAGAGGATGCTCCTTATTTCCCTCATTAAGAGTAAATGATTCCATGAAGGCGGTATGATGGAGCTACACGCCAGCACTGGGTTGTTCCCCTGGGACCTCGCCTACGCCCGCTGTAATCTGCTTCAGGAAGGCGCATGCCTCTCTCTGCCTCTCCCTGCCTGCTGCTAATATTAATACAAACCCATGACAAGGTATGGCTGTGCCTCAAGGCAGCACATCCCTGTCTCTGGCTCTGGGACTGTGGGGGTGTTCATTCAAACACTGAGAAGCTACAGATGGCTTAGGAACATTCTGATTCAAGATGGTGGCAAATATATGTACTGTACTCATTTACATTACATTTACATCATTTATCAGACGCTCTTATCCAGAGCGACTTACAAATATACGGTATTTGGCACAAACAAGTAGTGTTCATCAAATCATTATGAGATTACATATTTAAACATATTTTTTTTACAAAGCTCAAATTTTAGGGCTACCTTTAGGAGATAGCAATCCTACACATTGTATTCAACAATCAAATGTCATATTATGCTATTATTTTGTGGTTTGTAAATACCATTGAGGAACCAATTATGCTTTTTTGGCATACATTTATCATAGCGTTCTCATTTAAAAAGAGATTTATGCTTTCTCCTGAGGATTCAATCCGACAGACGGGACCTAATCCATACTGACTATTTGATAAAAGAAGAAAACAATTGTTTGCAGAAATCTGTCATTCATTAGTTTTTAGTCTCCCTGTTTATGTTTACTCTC
Source organism: Coregonus clupeaformis (assembly GCF_020615455.1). Classification (NCBI taxonomy): domain Eukaryota; kingdom Metazoa; phylum Chordata; class Actinopteri; order Salmoniformes; family Salmonidae; genus Coregonus; species Coregonus clupeaformis. Next base: position 45,365,765 of record NC_059203.1, read on the forward strand.
AGCTCTGAATGGTTTCATCTTCAAGTGAAATGAATAAGCACTCAGCTTACCTTTGATCTAGCCTTCTAAATGTCACAACAATAATGCATGTATTACTAGACAATATGTTGCATTACCATGTTTTTGTGTATTTCTTTCCTATCAGGGGTTTTTGCTTGTGATTATGTAAATTAGTAGACTGTACTGCAAACCGAGTACAATTCATGTTAAATTACAGTGAAAAATCTAATGGTACTTCAAAACATATCGAATGTACTGTATTCCTCAAAAAGGGCCCTTCAGTTCCAGGTAAATAATACACCATGCAACATTGTGCTTTTGGCAACACAATCTGTCTTAATTTTTTATGAAAGCCTATGGGCTGACTGGTAAAGCAGGCAGAAAACAGGCTGCATATTTACTTCCAGCTCATTTATTCTCATTATGCAGCCCTCCAGAAGTCAATGAGGGGATTTCTGCCCCACAGAGATACCCATGGTAGAAAAAAAAGAAAGAGTGAGAGAGAGAGAGAGAGAGAGAGTGACAGAGTGTGAGAGCGAGAGAGGGTGTGTATAGATGCATCTAAAGAACGAGGGGTCAGAGTGACACAGGGACACAGAGAGGAAACGGGGGGGGTACATTCATTCATGCTAGGCCCGTGAACTTTGACACCTCTGACAGAGGTACCCTTTGTTTGCAAACCCAACTCTGATGACATGAGCTCATTCACATCCTCTCGCTCAGTATCTATAGAACATTTATCATTCTGACTCATAATAAGGCTATATGCTGTGTCTGGTGGTGGCAGAAGTGATGCTGGAGGTGCTGATGATATCATATCTTACTATAGTCATATACAGACTAGTAACTGCCCAGAGTGTCTCATTACTGTCTTGAAATATTGGATAAATTGAGGACATAATCCAAATGTTCATTGAATCTTCACAAACAGGCACGTGCCTGTCTACCTGTGTCCGAGCACCTGTCCCTTTGCCCTCCCACTCGCCAAGTGCATATTTTTGTATACAGTTTTTGTCGTTGTTCTGAACCCACTGCCCTGCAAGTCGTTGAGACGTCATCAAGTTAGCCACCCGCCGCCCCACCCCATTGGTTGGTTGTGCCTGTTGGTCTGCCCTGTATGGAGCTCGAGCCCAGTTGCGCCTATTACCTGCCCTGTAAGGAGATTGCGCGGGCCAGGTATCCAAACACATACATGGCATGAGATGCGGCTACAGGTCGAGTGTGTCTAGCAAGCTACCTAGTTGAAATATCAACATTTTATTACTCTTGATTTACATGATCATTGATCAATTTTCGGTCTGGTTGGCTGATAGCCTAGAGAGAGACACAAAGACAAAGAGGTGCGGCTGCATCTACGACCCTCCGACCCAACTCCATCCCTTCTTCAGTCGGGAGTTGCACGTGTGTCAGGGCAGCAGCAACTCAGGTAGTTTAGACTCTAGCTAACCACCATGTCATAAAAAATTGCACCTGCCCCTGAAAGGTCTGTGCACGGCCCTGTTCACAAATGAAAGTCAATTCAGAATCTACGCTTCCCGTAAGTCTACATAAATGAAAGTCAATTCATAGGCTAGGTTTTATTGAAGAAGCATGACTTCCAAGTAAAACAAGATCTGAGTTATCAAAAATAGCCTCACGACTGCATTGTGACTGTAGCCCACTGCTCCCACAACAGCAAGACGGTATTACTGTTATGCATTTGACATTGCTGTTGTTACAACCGATAGTGTTTTTGAAAGTGTGTTTCAAAAAGAATGTGAAACCCTCATTCCTTTAGTGCATTTCATATAATGACACACACATTTGGTGAGCACACATTTGAACTTTTTGAAGGGAATCCGAATACATTGTGTTGTACTGCATGTAATATTTCCTATTTTCTAGAAATGATCTACGTATGCTACACAGACTTTTATTCAAGCTTAAATGGGTTATGCATAGCCTACCTCTGTTTGATAACACCCTGTATGCTTAGCTGGGATGATACAGTAATTGTACTGCAGTGGTTAGAGATACTCTGCCCCTTGACATTGTAGAGTACTCTCTGCACTTCAAATACTGAAACAGGTGTTCTCAGTCTGACAAGAAATCTAATTGTATTTGATGGAGCACTTTTTGTAATGTGGAGTGTGCCTCATATAGAGATCCTATTACACACAGTGCTCCTTGAATGCATCGTGTAATCCCGTCAATGTGATTAAAATGGCCTGAATTAGATTAGGTTGGATTCTATTCAGTCTGTTCATTCCCTCTCTCAGATATATCAGGCTAAGCGCTTGAGAGAACAGGATGAAATCTATTAAATGTGGAAAGGGATGTATAGAATAGGGTTGCCTGTAACACTTTACAAGAAACCCCAGGTTATAGGTCATGGGGCAGTGTGTCGTCCAATTACATCACTCTCAGCCATAAACATTGTTTTTCACACCAACAGCTACCCAGAAGAACTGTATCCAACTATTGCCCTTATAACCTAGTTGACAGCATGCATTTCTATTATTTTTTTAAGCATGTTACTCATCACTGAGCAGAGTTTACATGGCAGGTGTCTCCTGAAAATCCAAATTAGCACCCAGTAATATGGTGGAGATTGAAAAGCTAATTTGATTGCTACCTGAACTCCTCCACCCAGCACAGCTTATCAGTGGCACAGAGATGGAGCAAGTACTTTAATGATGTTGCTGCTGCTGCTGTCTGAGGTGCTGAAACAACCCATCCCCACAGGGACTAGTATGGTGTCTCCCTCCCTAATATGACCGTTAGGTTCTCATACATTGGGAATTAGCTGTTGATGTACCGACACAAATTATGGGAATGTTCTTTTTTTTATTATTTGTATTATGTGGTTCTGTAATTAGCCTACCTGCATAATGTTGCTCCTATACAAACCTATACCACCCATGTCCTTGAATAATCTATCTGCCTTATCCTGTGAAGTTGTTTGATTTACATTCACAATTCCAATTCCGTTTTCCTCTGATTTACATTCAAAATTTCAATTCCATTTCCCTCTCATTCAATATACTGTATGTCTTCATTCGAATAGCCTGGTCCTGACCGGCAGAGTTGGTTGGCTGTCACACCCTCCCCCTCCCTGAAACCTGCCTGCCCATTTTGTGAGCGGAATAATGTTGCTGTCATCGAGGTTGTTTAAACCAAGTCACACCGTTGAGAAGTTGTGTAGGGTTTTCTCGGTTGCCATGGATTTATAAAAGCTATTGACTGCGATAGGGTCCCTTTCTCTGAATGTCTTTGTAGAAGAAAACATATTACTTTTTCTTTTTTTCTTTTTCAGGGGGAGCGATAGCATCTACGGTGAGGAAAGTGTTCTCGTGTCATTCTAGTTCCGTCTGACCAATTGCGCACGTTTTGAGATTCAGTAGCGATAAGTATCTCAGCCGGCAGTAAACGAAATTCAACCTCTGCAAACTGCTGGAACGAGAGGAACTGCTCTTAAAAAAGTAAGTGTATTTACTTTCGCAAATCTTTCTTTGCATATATTTGCGTTAATGCATACATGTTTTTCTCCCTAGTCTTTTCTTATTCATTAGTTCGAAATTTTGTGATACTTTGCTCTAAAGTTGGCAAGCATAAATAATCATAGCCTGTGTATCAAGTAGGCTACTATGATAGCCTATAGTGAATTGCCTATCATAGAAGAATGACTTGTAAAATAAAATAGAAAATGTAAGAGTGAATAGAAAAATCACTCATAGGCTAATGACACTAGCTGTAGCCTAGAATGGATGTTTGCCTCTATTGCCATTGTAATGCAATGATAAACAATGTTGTTTTACATGCGTTCATCTCATTGATTTCACTTACATCTACATGGATTTCTTAAAACAATATCCATTGATCACACAGCATGCTTAGTGTTTTATGTTGCATAGCAATACTACTGTGGCCAGGAATGCTGAGTCAATAGTGCAGAATTTCAAGTCTTTTCACAACTTGGAATGGTAGCCCACACAATTTAGGTAAACCCTATTGACACCCTATACCGTAATTTGTTATTGGGGGCATGGGAAGAAACTGCCCCCCTCCCCTAATGTCATCTGCCCCTGTGAACTACTCCAAGATTCTTGATTAGGCTACTTTTCTCCATCAAATAAATTAATCTCCATCATATGCATTGCTTTGGATTATGAGACAAGTGTTTTTTGTGGAGAGCACATGTGTTGAGTCATTTTCTTTAGTTAGTCAAATTAAAGTAACATTTGAAGCAGAAGATTACTATTATTGGAGCCTCTACATTTCATAATCGAATTTGAGCAAGATTGAACAGGTGATGATGATTTGTTTTTGTGTGAGTCTAAAGATACCAATATGTACAGCATAATGAAGCACGCTTTGTTTTGCATCAGTGATTCCTCTCATAATGTGCTTTTGGTAATTAAAATAACTAAGTAGTAAACATTTTGCCTCTTGGGGATTATGTGCTTGGAGAACCTAAGAGGAAAACATATCACAGCTTCTGCTCAATTTCATCCTGTTTTGATATGGTTCCATTCTTCTTCGTCTTGTGCTTGTGTGCAGCAACACTTGCCAGCCACATAAATTAGAGGGACCTTGTGAAGGTCACACTTCCATTTCTGGACATATCTCAGCCTTTCCCTAAGCAGGAAAAAAAATCACTAGTTATTTTTAACCCCTTTCTCTGGTAAAGGTGGCCAGGCACATCCAATGTGGATTGATGGGCCTATACCTAGATCCTGTAGTATGTATATACAATGAGTGTATACCACCTGAAGTGTGATACCCTGTAGGGATGTCATGCTAAACCAAGTAGCTCGTTATTATTCCAGGCTAAAGATGGAGTCTCTCATGGCATTGGTGATCACGCGTCGTCCCAAGCCTCAGTATTCAGGCCACTGGTGCTTTGTGCCTAGAAGTAGGTCGAATACTTATCTGAAGTCCAGTGTAATTGGACAAGGAAGGGCTCCACCACCAACTCCCTGCAGGTCTAGGTCAGCCATGGCAACATCTCTCACCGCTTAACATGCGGCTCCGGCCGGACAGATTTCATGCCTATTTTATTTTAGGTAACGAAAAAGATTGTGTAAGGCTAGTAAGGACATTCAACATGGTTTGAAGACCGAACAGTAGACTCTAAAAAGTGACCAAGACTGAGCAATCCCTCATTCATGCATGTGAATGAATACATCCAAATGATCATCTACACTGTACCTGTTCAGACTGAGATAGCATGTCCAACTGACACAAACTCAGAAAACATCAATTTCATTCCCTTACTCTCTCTTCCATACACAGACCAGAATACAGTCAGTCATACAAACCCACACCTGTGCCCATAACTACATTTGCTGCATTGCCTTTTCATTTTCATGCAATCCCTAATACAAATAAGCAATGCCTCCTGAGACAGCATGACTTTTGAAGCTGTGAGAGACACACAGTGTGTGTGTTTGTGTTTGTGCGCACGTGTGTGTGTACATGTGTGCGTGTGTGTGTGTGAGAGAGAGAGAAAAGAGAGAGAGGGGAAAGAAGAGGGAGGAAGAGAGAGAGAGAGGGAAGGAGAGGGAGAGAGAGAGGGAAGAAGAGGGAGGAAGAGAGAGAGCGAGAGGGGGAGAGGGAAGGAGAGAGAGGGAGAGAGAGAGGGGAGAGGGAAGGAGAGAGAGGGAGAGAGAGAGGGAAGAAGAGGGAGGAAGAGAGAGAGAGAGAGAGAGAGAGAGAGAGAGAGAGAGAGAGAGAGAGAGAGAGAGAGAGAGAGAGAGAGAGAGAGAGAGAGAGAGAGAGAGGGAAGGAGAGAGAGGGAAAAAGAGAGAGAGGGAAGAAGAGAGAGAAAGCGAGAGAGAAAGCGAGAGAGAGATGGAGAGAGATAGGGAAGAAGAGGGAGGAAGAGAGAGAGAGAGAGAGAGAGAGGGGGAAGAAGAGAGAGAGGGAAGAAGAGAGAGAGGGAAGAAGAGAGAGAAAGCGAGAGAGAGCGAGAGAGCGATGGAGAGAGAAAGAGAGAGAGAGAGGGAAGAAGAGGGAGGAAGACAGAGAGAGCGAGAGAGAGAGAGAAAGAGAGAGAGACTCCACTACTCTACTGGCACCCTACTGACTGATGGAATCCGTATTACACACTTATAAGAGATTAGAGATGAGTTTGACAACAGGAAGCAGAGATGAATTGCTGTACAGATTTAATTGCCCATTGATGATGCCCCTTTATCCCTTCATCTCTAAAACACTGGCGATAGATAACACAGATTAGCCTTTCTTGACCCTCTCTGGACTGTGACAGAGAGAGCAATTATACTGACCCAGAAACAGATACAGATATCATAAACACTGATTCTATGAAACATTGTGACACACCTAGCTGTACTCCAGACAGCAGACTCTGTATCATATCGACAGTGTGTTGGAAGGTGTGGTGCAGCCTAGCAAGTACCCAAGCCTAATTGAACTTCCGTCGGTACACACTATTACAGTGACAACCCCTGCTCCCTTTACTGCAGGCAGTGTTCACAGTGCTGCAGCTCTGCCTGAGCCCTCCTCTTTCATGTTTACTGCTGGTGACAGCAGGAAGAAGCAACCTTCCCTGTATGTTCTGGAAATATGTTTGGTTACATTAAATATTAATTTACCGTTCTCTACAATCCCTGCCTGCCTTTCTGGAAATGTGCATACAGTATCCATTTTTATTATGATACGTTTAAAATGTATCCGTTTTTAGTATGATACTTGGGGGAGAGATAGCGGCAAAGGAATTATTCTGTCCATTCAGCCTTGGAGGGGTTGGGTGGGGGATGTTGAAGATGCAATGATAAGAGGTGGTGATCACCTTTAACAGGCTGCTGTATTATTGGGGACACTGGGTGAACATGATCAATGGCAGTCTGCTCTGCATGGACAATTAATCTGCAAACCTAATACTGAAGGACAAACCTGCAATGAGGTCAATGTTATCGCACATGTTCAGGGGTTCCTTTCCCGGAACAACCCAGTGGGAGGGAGATTGGAGGCTGGTCTGTCTTGCTGGCAAGGTCCCCTGTACACTTCCGTGCTTAAGGCATTGGCTGGGGCTATCATTCTCCATGTGACATGACTAAAGGATATGCCATTGCAGAGAGTGAAGCCCTGTCCCATTCAGTGCACTTGGCTTATTGCAGTCCGGATTATTATTTGCTCGTGGCTATAGGCTTACAAGCTTGTCATATCTCAGATGTTGTCATGTGTTTACAAGTCATCATTCAGAAAGAGGCAGTTTGTGGTTATTGTTATGTCCTGGCAGAGGCATTCACAGCTTCATATTATACATGTCTCCCCTTTATGGTGCCTTAGGCTATTTGTGAAAGGCTTTTCCATGAAAAATACATTGTCTTTCACTTTTCTCAATGAAACAGGCAGCATCTTACTTGTTCTGCCTCAGTACATGGTGAAAATGGTAACTTCAAATACAATTTTGTACAGTTCTATGAAAAATAAATCCACAAAATCATGTTTGCATTTTTCATCCTGCAATGTTTTCTTAGGAATGACAACCACAACCAATAGGATTAGGTTTTATTGGATGCCGTTTGAGCCAACTGTGCATTGCCTTTCTGAAAGAACAAGGTTTACAATCTAGCACTGGGCCACTCTAGCCCTGCACGCCTATTTTCATTCAGATTAATAGTGCATTTGGGGCGCTGTTGGAAGCCAAGGATGTAGCACGCGTCTCCCTATCGCTCCTGAGTTAGTGACCAAATTTATATATTTAACTTTGCAAAACTGCATACATTTCTGTTTGCCCAGGCGTCTGAAGAGACCCATAAACAACTCAGTTCAAGTTTAATAAATTTAAATTCGTAATGACATCAACCCGACCAAAAACAGAGTCTGCAAGAGCAGGCCGCAACAAGCCTGCAACTTCTCCCCGACTCACCCCGCCACCGAACGCTACCAATGCCGGCCCCACGGAAACACTGACTGTGGAGATGCTACAATCCGTGATAGGCACCCTCAAAGCCGACATTTTCGGGAAAAATTGACTGTCTCTCTACCAACCTCAGGTCAGAGATATCAACGATCAAAGACGAGCTTAAAAAATCTATCGAGAGTATACAGAATAAGCTCGACGCACATGGGGTGACTTTATCGGATTTGGAGCGAGGGGCTACAGACCACGGCACTCGCATTAGCGAGCTAGAGGCTAGCGTCGGCTCATTGACAACTAGGGTGGCATTCCTCGATAATAGATGCGAAGATATGGAAAGTAGAATGCGGAGGAACAACATTCGTCTACTGGGAATACCGGAGGGAGTGGAGGGCCCAAGACCCACGGAGTACATGGCCCAGCTACTTCAGGAGCTGCTCGGGCTAGAGGAGAAGCCATTGCTAGACCGGGCTCACCGCACTCTGCGTAGCCGACCCAGGGATGGAGAACCCCCACGACCATTTGTCATCAGGGTGCATTTCTTTCACGTCCGCAACGACATACTGAGAAGATCGGGAGAAGCATCCTCTTCTACATAAGGGTAAAAGAGTCTCGATATTTGCGGACTACACAACAGCTGTGGCTAAGAGGCGGGCTAGCTTTGGAGCTGTGAAACGCCAACTACACACCTGCCCGGGCGTGAAGTTCGCCTCATCTACCCTGCGGTTTTGAGACTGACTTTACCGGACGGTTCCATGCACAGATTCGAGGACCCGGCTATAGCGGCAGATTTCATCAACAAGAACGTGAAAGCGGCTGTTGTACCGCATGGTTTGTAACAAATGGTTGGCTAGCTGGTCTTCCTAGCAGGCTAGTTAGCAGGCCGAATGGGTGACTAACGAAGCCATCTCTGCTGGGTTCATCGACATATGAATGTCATTCTCTTCTTTATCTTTTATTTCCAGCCCAGGTTTGCCGCCTCTAATGCCAATATCTGGGGGTCTGCATGGCTGTTTCAGTCTGATTATTTACCATCTGCGTCGAGGTTAAACCTCTCTTAATCGAGGATAGTTTTCCTTAGACTCTATTGGGGACCATTCTATTCATGTTTGGCTTACTCTAGTTAAATGGTCACTAATCTTAGGTAGCACAGAGTAAGAGTTATCATGCTTAGCTCTAAACTTTCTTCGTATTTAGGGTTTTGCTTGCATCTCATTTGGGGAGATGCTTCGGCAAGGGCGGGTGTGAGGGAAGGGTTTGTTCATGTATATAGTTTGTATATGTTTTTGTGCCTCTTCGTTTGTCTTTGTTTTTTACATTTGCGCTTTTAGGTTCAACTAAGATCTTCAGTTTACATTGTACCTTGTCCTTTACACATCCTCTCTCTCTCTTAAGATATGACTCAGCCTAGTGTAGCCCATACTGCTGGAGGGAATGGCTTTAATTTTCTTACTTGGAACTGCAGGGGCATAAATAACCCAGTTAAACGTAGTAAGGTACTACACCATCTTCATCATTTGAAAGCTCACATCATCTTTCTCCAAGAAACTCATCTGAAGGTATCACAACACTCAAGTCTTAGGTGCAGATGGGTGGGTCAGGTGTTCCATTCCTCATTTCAGAGTAAGGCGAGAGGGGTGGCTATTTTACTTCACAGATCGGTACCTTTTACATGTTCTAAGGTGATCGTAGATCCCCATGGTAGATATATAATTGTCAGTGGTAGGCTGCTCAATACAAAGGTTCTTCTTGTTAATATCTATGCTCCTAATTGGGACAACGGTGATTTTTTCAAATCGGTTTCTCTACACTCCCAGATATGTCCACCCATATGTTGATTTTAGGAGGTGACTTTAACTGTTGGTTAGACCCACAATTGGATCGATCCTCCACTAAACCTACCACCCTATCAACCTCAGCTAGAGTTGTTCGAACCTTTATGTCTGAATTCGCAGTCTCAGATCCTTGGAGAATGGTTAATCCAGCTGGGAAAGCATACTCTTTTTTCTCATCGGTCCACCACACTTTTACGCGCATAGACTACTTCCTTGTTGATGACCGGCTCCTCCACTCCATAACTTCATGTTCATATAACCCAATTGTTGTATCTGACCACGCCCCTGTTACTATGGAAGTAGCTTTTCAAAAATGTTGACAATCAGCGACCGCCTTGGCGACTAAAAACCCAACTGCTCAGTAATGAACACTTTGTCAACTTTGTTTTGAGTCAAATCGACTTTTTCATGATTACAAATAGAACCCCAAACATCTCTGCGTCTACTCTCTGGGAAACTTTGAAAGCTTATATCAGAGGTGAAATTATCTCCTACACCGCACATGAGAACAAATTGAAAAGGAATAGGTTATCTATGCTAACACGCTGTATTGCCCAATTAGATGACATTTATGCCGTTTCACCATCCCCAGATATTTATAAGGAACGTTTAACTCTGCAAAGCAGAATTTGACACACTATTAACAGACCAGGTTACTGAAATGCTTGTCAAGTCTAGGAGCACTTACTATGAACAAGGAGAGAAAGCCAGTAAATTATTAGCTCACAAGTTACGTCAACAATCATCATCATCTCAGATTACAAAAATTCGTACATCATCTGGGATATCATTAGATCCTGGGGGGATCAATGAGGAGTTCAAGAGATTTTACCAGTCTCTATATACCTCTGAAAGTAAAGCGGATACACTGGAATTGGATAATTTCTTCCACTCACTATCTGTGCCTTCGGTCGGCCGGGATTTGGTAAAAAAATTAGAGCAGCCGATCACTGTTGAAGAACTGTCTAACGCTGTCAAATCCCTTCAATCTGGGAGAAGCCCAGGGCCTGATGGCTACCCGACAGAGTTTTATAAAAAGTTTATCACCAAAATAGCCCCTATTCTAATTGAAATGTACAATGATGCATTTGTAAATGGTGCTCTCCCACATACTCTCACTCAAGCAACCATTTGTGTTATTCTTAAAAAAAACAAAGACCCTCTTGACTGTGCATCATACCGTCCAATTAGCCTGCTAAATGTGGACTATAAAATTCTAGCCAAAATTCTGGCAACGCGGCTAGAAACAGTCCTCCCATCAATTATCTCTCCGGATCAAACAGGATTTATAAAAATAGACACTCATTCTTCAATCTCCGAAGATTATTTAATATTATATACAATCCTTCTGTCAACAATACCTCTGAAGCCATTATATCCCTGGACGCGGAGAAAGCGTTTGATCGGGTGGAATGGAAATACCTTTTTACACTCTAAATAAATTTGGCTTTGGCTCCAAATTCATGACCTGGATAAAACTTCTGTACTCATCCCCCCAAGCCTCTGTCAGGACTAATAACACTCAATCAGATCGCTTCCCTCTGCAAAGATCGACACGTCAGGGTTGCCCTTTAAGTCCCTTACTGTTTGCCCTCGCCATAGAGCCACTTGCAATAGCACTTCGCTCCAACCCCCTCATCAAAGGCATAGTCAGATACGGGCACGAACACAAACTGTCTTTATATGCAGATGATTTATTAATATACACATCCAATCTTTCTGTCTCTGTCCCTGCTGCCCTTGCCACTTTCGCATCCTTCGGTCACATATCAGGGTATAAACTAAATCTCAGTAAAAGTGAATTGATGCCACTTAACATGGCTGCAAAAAAATCCCCTTTACATAACTTGCCATTTAAAATAGCACACAGCAGTTTTATTTATCTCGGGGTACATGTCACAATTAGGTTTGAAAACCTTTTTCAAGCCAACTTTGCTCCTCTCTTAACCCGTACTAAGGACGATTTGGAACGGTGGTCTTTGCTACACCTCTCCTTAGTTGCTAGAATTAACTCTATTAAAATGAATACTCTCCCTAAATTCTTATACCTCTATCAGTGCCTTCCAATATTTCTACCCAATACATTTTTCAAAAAGATCGACGGCCTAATTCTACCCTTTATATGGGACAAAAAGCCTCCTAGGATGCGAAAACAGCTCTTGCAGAGGCCCAAACCAGACGGCGGTCTAGCTCTACCAGATTTCAGATTCTATTATTGGGCCGCTAACCTTAGGATCATTCAGTACTGGTTGCAGAGCAGAGTAATATTCCCACCCCCAACTTGGCTGGAGATGGAGGCTGCCTCGTCTACACCGGCATCACTGTCTTCCCTCGCTCACTCCTCTATTACAGGCCCTTACTCCTCCTTCACCAACAATACATGTGTCAAAACAACATTGAAGATCTGGAATCAATTTAGGCGCCACTTTGGGTTTCAAACAACCTCTTCCTTGGCTCCGGTAGCCTCAAACCCAGCTTTTTCCCCCATCTATGATTGATGGTGCTTTCTCAACATGGTCTAATCTCGGTATTAAAAGATTCAGAGATCTGTATACTAACAATACATTTAGTACGTTTCAACAACTATCAGCTAAATTTGGTCTCCCCAGACATCATTTTTTTAGATTCTTACAAGTCCGGAGTTACATCCGCAGCATAGATCCAGGATTCCCCAACCTTTCTAGTGGAACACAGTTCGACACATTTCTCACCCCTCTTCCTAATCAGAAAGGCACAATGTCAATAATCTATAGTCAAATTTGCTCACTACAAGCCATCTCATTAAACAATATCAAATCCTCTTGGGAGGAGGAACTGGGTGAGGAAATATCTGATGAACTATGGGAAGAGGCACTCAAAAGGGTACATAGCTCTTCTATTTGCGCTCGACACGGCCTCATCCAATGCAAACTCATTCATAGGGCCCACTGGACCAAAGCAAGACTATCAAAAATTTACAAGGATGTGAACCCTAATTGTGTTCGATGTAACCAGTCCCCTGCTAATCATGTGCACATGTTTTGGTGCTGCCCATCTCTGGTTGGTTTCTGGAAAGACATCTTTAACACACTCTCAGAATTAAGCGGCACACAGATCGAGCCAGACCCTCTCATTGCATTATTTGGAGTTTCCTTACCCACAATACAATTGACCAAAATGAATAAGGATGTAATTGCCTTTGTCACGTTGTTAGCGAGACGATTAATTTTACTTAGATGGAAATCCTCTGCAGCCCCTTCTCATGCTCTTTGGATTAAATCTATTTTGAATTGCATAAAGTTGGAGAAAATAAAACAGACACTCAATGGGTCTGTAGACAAATTTTATGCAAAGTGGGCTCCCCTTCTTTTCTTATGTCAAAAGAATACATTTCCCTGCAGTTCCAGAGTGATGTATATTTATATATTGGTGATGTAAGAAGCCTGGTATGTGCATATACGACATCTCGGATGTTAAGGACGGTAATAACTGTGCTAGCTGACCTATAACAACTGGATCAAAACAGATATTCTTCCTTTTTTTTTTTTTTTTTTTTTTTTTTTTTGTGTTTTATCTTATTTATGTACTTAATGTCTATTTTTCTTTCATGTCTGTCTCTCCATGTTTTGCTGTATCGTTGTCTTCAAATTGTTGTTCCATATTCATACCAAATAACTTTCAAGTGCAATTATTTACTAAATGCTGGTACTGAAAATTCAATAAACAAAGTATATAAAAAAAAAAAAGATTAATAGTGCATTTTGTTTTGTGGTGGTCTGAATTTTCACAAGTGAATCTAATACAGTAAATGTTAAAAAACACACAATGAAAAGGCCAGAGTACAGTGGGGAAAAAAAGTATTGAGTCAGCCACCAATTGTGCAAGTTCTCCCACTTAAAAAGATGAGAGAGGCCTGTAATTTTCATCATAGGTACACGTCAACTATGACAGACAAAATGAGAAAAAAAAATCCAGAAAATCACATTGTAGGATTTTTAATGAATTTATTTGCAAATTATGGTGGAAAATAAGTATTTGGTCAATAACAAAAGTTTCTCAATACTTTGTTATCTACCCTTTGTTGGCAATGACACAGGTCAAACGTTTTCTGTAAGTCTTCACAAGGTTTTCACACACTGTTGCTGGTATTTTGGCCCATTCCTCCATGCAGATCTCCTCTAGAGCAGTGATGTTTTGGGGCTGTCGCTGGGCAACACGGACTTTCATCTCCCTCCAAAGATTTTCTATAGGGTTGAGATCTGGAGACTGGCTAGGCCACTCCAGGACCTTGAAATGCTTCTTACCAAGCCACTCCTTCGTTGCCCGGGCGGTGTGTTTGGGATCATTGTCATGCTGAAAGACCCAGCCACGTTTCATCTTCAATGCCCTTGCTGATGGAAGGAGGTTTTCACTCAAAATCTCACGATACATGGCCCCGTTCATTCTTTCCTTTACACGGATCAGTCGTCCTGGTCCCTTTGCAGAAAAACAGCCCCAAAGCATGATGTTTCCACCCCCATGCTTCACAGTAGGTATGGTGTTCTTTGGATGCAACTCAGCATTCTTTGTCCTCCAAACACGACGAGTTGAGTTTTTACCAAAAAGTTCTATTTTGGTTTCATCTGACCATATGACATTCTCCCAATCCTCTTCTGGATCATCCAAATGCACTCTAGCAAACTTCAGACGGGCCTGGACATGTACTGGCTTAAGCAGGGGGACACGTCTGGCACTGCAGGATTTGAGTCCCTGGCGGCGTAGTGTGTTACTGATGGTAGGCTTTGTGACTTTGGTCCCAGCTCTCTGCAGGTCATTCACTAGGTCCCCCTGTGTGGTTCTGGGATTTTTGCTCACCGTTCTTGTGATCATTTTGACCCCACGGGGTGAGATCTTGCGTGGAGCCCCAGATCGAGGGGAGATTATCAGTGGTCTTGTATGTCTTCCATTTCCTAATAATTGCTCCCACAGTTGATTTCTTCAAACCAAGCTGCTTACCTATTGCAGATTCAGTCTTCCCAGCCTGGTGCAGGTCTACAATTTTGTTTCTGGTGTCCTTTGACAGCTCTTTGGTCTTGGCCATAGTGGAGTTTGGAGTGTGACTGTTTGAGGTTGTGGACAGGTGTCTTTTATACTGATAACAAGTTCAAACAGGTGTCATTAATACAGGTAACAAGTGGAGGACAGAGGAGCCTCTTAAAGAAGAAGTTACAGGTCTGTGAGAGCCAGAAATCTTGCTTGTTTGTAGGTGACCAAATACTTATTTTCCACCATAATTTGCAAATAAATTCATTAAAAATCCTACAATGTGATTTTCTGGAGAAAAAAAATCTCAATTTGTCGGTCATAGTTGACGTGTACCTATGATGAAAATTACAGGCCTCTCTCATTTTTTTAAGTGGGAGAACTTGCACAATTGGTGGCTGACTAAATACTTTTTTCCCCCACTGTATCCATAAGGTCCTCAAAGGTACAACAAAACCTGACAGTCTTAGCATAAAGAGTAAATAGTTACAGATGTAGGATCTTAATTTGATCCCTCTTTTGTTGTTGAGAATTATCCTGCACAGCAGGAAATGCCAACTTGTAGTGTATTCAAGGTTTAAAGGGGCTTTTAAAGTTTGTAATTTCCACTTTAAAATGTCAGACTTGGTTTGCCCTAATGAAAAATGTATCAACCCCTACAACAAATCTCTATTAATTATAATCCACATAATAATTCACATTTTCTGTTGCTGCAGGATTATTTTCCTGCTGTAGCAAACTGGCTCAAATTAAGATCCTACATCTGTATGATCCTGAATGAAAGCCAGCAGAATATCAACATTATTCCCATTTCAATTGTAGTCTCAATTCCAGATAACTCATGAATATAGGAAATTACTGAACAAAGAGCAAAGACATAAAAGTGACAAATGTCCTGAATGGAATAGATGGGATCACAGTCTCCTTGGCTGTGTTCTCGCAGAGGGTATTGTGTGTGGTTGCATGGGCAAGGTTACAAGGAACCCCTAGGGACGTGGTGAAGAAGAGCAGACAGGCTGGAGGATGACAGACAGTCATGGGGACAGGCAGATCTGGACAAGGAAAATAGCCATTATCTCAAGTAGCATGATAAGAGCAGGTAGCAGAAAGTTCCCCTTTCCTTCCCTGTCAGTTGATGGGTAAATGTCATGTAAACCACTAGGGATAAAGGGGAGTGTAATTTAGGAGGATATTGACTTCACAAAGGATACATGAGGCTCATGTTTAACATCTACTACATGCATTACTATGTAATAGAGTATATATTTCCTAGTACCGACTGTATTGTATGGGCAATGAAAATATGTTCATGTTGTACACACAACCATATGGCATTGTGGTTGAATGAATCTGATGGGTAGACAGACGCCAACAAACAACAACCGTATACACAGTGACCCCATACATCCAAGTGTACACAAACACAAGCACCAGGTGCTCCACCATAATTGCCTAACTCACGTGTGCTCACCATTTGGCTGCTTCCCATAATATTAAAATGTAACTCCTGTTTTGTTTGGAATGAGATATGTCTCTAATAAAAGCCCCAGCCAGCGTCTGTAGGGGTAACGATGTAAGGTCTGTCCCTATGACAGAGCCTGGTGTGAGGGCAGCAGTCCTCTGGGACCTCATTACACAGCGTTGAGCTCCACTGGGGGCTGTAAGCAGAGCAGACGCCTGGCTGCCTGGGACTCTCAGCTGATGATGGAGCTACATGTAGGATCACTGGGTGTGATAAACTATGCACCAGCAGCCCAACGTGTACTGCTGCCTGTTTACTGGCTCTGCCATGCCTAGAGTCAAATCAAATCAAATCAAATCAAATCAAATTGTATTGGCCACATGCGCCGAATACAACAGGTGCAGACATTACAGTGAAATGCTTACTTACAGCCCTTAACCAACAGTGCATTTATTTTTAACAAAAAAGTAAAAATAAAACAACAACAACAAAAAAAAGTGTTGAGAAAAAAAGAGCAGAAGTAAAATAAAATAACAGTAGGGAGGCTATATATACAGGGGGGTACTGGTGCAGAGTCAATGTGCGGGGGCACCGGCTAGTTGAGGTAGTTGAAGTAATATGTACATGTGGGTAGAGTTAAAGTGACTATGCATAAATAATTAACAGAGGACCTAATGGAGGACCAGAGCACGTATCAACCATAATTATAATAATGAAACAAGGAGGTCATGCTAAATAGTTGGATGGGTTGCCATGTGTAAAATCTTCTCTCAGTTTGAAGGTGCAGTGATTGCTGTGTGCTATTGTCCCAATGACTGTATATGAATGGACAAATCCATCGATTACAGGAAAACATGAATTCCTATGTGAAGACCAGTGGAGGCTGCTGAGGGGAGGAATGCTCATAATAATATCTGCAAGGGAGTAAATGGAATTGCACCAAACACTTGAGAACCATGTTTTTGATGGATTTGATACCATTCCACTCATTCTGCCCCAGCCATTACCACGAGCCCGTCCTCCCCAATTAAGGTGCCACCAACCTCCTGTGGTGAAGACTCAATGGCGCATTTGAAGACACATGCGCAGTTTAAGCTAGTCCAGGAAGTGACGTTGCAGGCTAGCTCAGTGCTGCCTCAACTCATTGTTTATCTCAAGTTGAAGGCTGACCTGGGTACTGCAGGCTGCCATTAGCAACTAAATGATCCTTATAACTCCTTCTGTGTGAGCTTTTAAAATAATCGGTTCAAGGACATACATCTGGTGTAATAGACGCAATTATTGGTACCATGACTGTCTTCCAAACTGTTTTTATTTACACAAAGATTGACCACAAAGATTGACATTTTCCCATTCACTATAATGGGGGATCCTGTTTTCTGAAAACAGTGCCTGCAGTACAGCGGTCGGCCTTGAACTTCGTGGCTTCAATAAGAGGGGAAGTCGTTCTCCCCTGTATTATCTTATGTTGGTTAAGGTTGGTTAATGTTACTGAAGTACAGCAGCTGGAAACAAATTACTTGATCATTTCAATTGAATGAGTGCTTTCAGGGATTCTCATTTATCATAGCAAAATTAGAGTTGCTTTTCATAGTTGATTTCCCCAGCTCAATTCACAATTAGATGACACCCTAAGACTCATCAGCAATCCGCTGAATGTTTTGGTGCAGTAAAAAAAAAGAAGAAAAAAAACACATTTTACATGTCTACAATATGAAACTTGACTGCTTGGCCATGAACTTCAATTTTGGAGATTTATCCGAATATTTAATGGGGTTCTGAACATCTTTGTGTCTGTCCTTGGCGTATTGGTGGTCGACTGTACAGACAGGCAGAACACAGCAATAGTCTATTTCTTAATGTTCTCGCCCCCCAGACACAGAACATGTTGAGTAAAATCCTTGCCAAACTGGCCGAGACCCAGCACCATTTGTCAGCTTGGGGGTAACTCTTCTGTCCATTTCTACTAATCTAACCGTGAGACCACCTGCAGAGCAGTGGAGACCCTTTGACCTCATTATTTTTCCAACTCCAGATTCTTGGGTAAATACCAAAACTCCTGGCTGGAGCCATTTATTTTTATGGCACTACATTGGATTGGATTGTGAGTGAGCCTGCCACCTATCACGTTCCAGGGTTTACTGTAAGGTTTTCCTAGTGCCAAGGGAGTTGTTTTGTGTGAATTGGCTGCAGGTGTGTCTAAGGAAGTGAGTGAGGCTGAGTTTTTCTTTCTGTCAGTGGGTTAGGGGGCCCAGTCTTGATAAAACCACTTAAACACCATGGTGTCTTTCCTCCCAATCAGTATCTCATAGATCCCTAATTTAGATAGAAACCTCTCTCTACACACATCACTAAATATGTTTCCATTAACTTGTCCAGTTATTTTTAGTCGACATTTACAAAATAGATGCAACAATTGCCTGCTACGGTGTGTTTCCATTTAACTGTCTTGTGTCGATAAAAACAGCTGGACGTAATGACGTCACACCCCCCCAAAAATAAATTGTGTATTAATAAATTGGCGACAGCCTGTATGCCCTCCCACCCTATCTGTTTCATGTCTCAGGTAAGCATACAGTGGGGAAAAAAAAGTATTTAGTCAGCCACCAATTGTGCAAGTTCTCCCACTTAAAAAGATGAGAGAGGCCTGTAATTTCCATCATAGGTACACGTCAACTATGACAGACAAATTGAGAAAAAAAAATCCTGAAAATCACATTGTAGGATTTTTAATGAATTTATTTGCAAATTATGGTGGAAAATAAGTATTGGGCGTGTTTCGGCTTTCCATGGTGACATCACCATGCGATAAATTGTTTAATAGACCAATAACAAAGAAATTCCGCAAAAACACTACAGTGAATATCATAGTATTTATACCGTAGTTTTTATACCATAGTATTTTTTCATGTGGGAGTGATTGAGCTTGAGGGGTCTTTCAATCTCCCTAAGAGATACCAGTGAGTTGTTGCACATATTTTCCATACAAAGTTTCTTAAAGACAGCTTGCAAAAGCTCAAAAGATGAAGGCTTTAGTCGTTTGGGGAGTGATCCAACAGCATGCAAAACCTAAGAAGGAAATCTCCTGAAGGGGGGGGTACAAAATAGAACAATAGAATAGTAATGCCATGGATACAATGATACCAACATTCAAATAGATGAAGCAGTAGAGATATAAAGATGGAAAATATGTGCTTGGTTTCGTTTACTCTATAGGGACTTGAGAGAACAGACTTTACTTACATTTTTCAATACAGTCAGCACATAGATAGACCTCACACAAGCTGGTGTAATCGCAGTGCTTTGAGAATTTTAAATGGCTGTGAGGCTCCAGGCGATGGCTTTGAAACAAAAACAGATCAATAGAGGTGATCTAAGAGAAATACCGCTTTGATATCTGGGGCTACAGGCCAGGAAATGTTCCCATCAATCTTTGGTGACAGAGACTCTCTCCTGATTGGATGGACAGCCAGCGCTCTGTGTCGTTCCATTGACCCTGCCAGTTTCCTGTGGCGTCTCTCAGAGTGGGACTGTGTGTCATTTTTCCGGTGTGAGCGGCAGGGAGGCCTTGTGTTGCATGACTCACCTCAAAGACTACAGCTAATTGGGATGCAGCCGCAGCTTTGTAGGCATTTGTTGTCTCCTCGCAAATGACAACACTCCATGGAACAGATTTCCACTGCTCGGATTCGTTAATGTCATTCAAATGTGTTAAAAGCACACTATTTGATGCGAGAGAGAGGCAGAGAGAGGCAGGGAGAGGCAGATAGAGGCAGAGAGAGGCAGAGAGAGAGAGAGAGAGAAAGAGAGAGAGAGAGAGAAAGAGAGAAGAGAGAGAGAGAGAGAGAGAGAGAGAGAGAGAGAGAGAGAGAGAGAGAGAGAGAGAGAGAGAGAGAGAGAGAGACTGTCGTGCAAGCATGTCTACATGTGTAATTGTCATCAACAAAAGGATTAGGATTGGGCTATCATTGTATCCGATGCTGTCATCTTCAGATGTCTTTTGTTTTCAGATCAAACTGTATTCTACAGGCACAGGCAATCATACTGTCTCACCAATTATTGTCTGAATACGGCGCTTTATATCTATTCAGCGTCACGCACAATGGCTTTTCTCATGAATGAATTAAACACAAGCTTTTGTGTGAAGGAACAGAATATGTCTGAGACATGAGGCGTTATATGGATCTGCCTACAGCTCTTGTCACCAGTTGACAATTATTGCCTCTGTTCCAGAATCTCCTCAATGTAGTAAACAATGCAGGGGTTAAAGATCCCAGACTGGGGGTCATGATAATTGGGAGACCATGTTGCTCTTACAATAAGATGACAGGGTCTACAGAGGATGAGCTCTGGTTTATCACCAGAAAGCAGGTATGATTGACAACCTGAGCCTTGGGGACCTACCAATTCCCTCAGTCTCTTCTCTGCTATAGCCTAAATAAATCTTTCAGGCTTCCTGTTTTTATAGTATTTTACACCTCAGTAATTCCTTCTAACTACTATTGGCTGCAGCTGAGACAGTTTCCATTGGCAACCTGTGCCATTAGGGACACGTGATGAAACTATTGAGTGTGAGGTGCCTGTGGCTCTTGTGGCTCTGACCCACATGTTCTCACACAGCAATATGTTCTCACACAACAAACCTGTCCACAAGTGCTTTTCTGTGTTTGCCCCCCACTTTTATGGCCCCCATGTCACCACCCCTGGGTTAACTGACCTGCAGTTGAGATGTTTGGAGCGTGTCTAAATACTCCCTGTTGTCCCCTTGTAGCAGCAGGGGACCTGTGTTCAGGATGCCCCAGTTTCCTGTTGGGGTCACCACCACCAGTGGTAGAGGCAGAGAGAGTTTGGGGGTCAGTCAGATCCTCCCCCCGCTAGTCCGTATCTAATGTCATTACTGACACAGAGGCTCCCTCAGCACCCTCCCTCTGTTTGCCCCTCAGAGTAAAACAACAATCCTTGCTCACCCCACCCCGCTCACCCCTACCACCTGTGGAGTGAGTAGAGCTAGGTCTTCTGATTCTAAGTTTGCCAGCACACTCATTAACCCCCTGCATTATCCTATCTCTTTATGCCAGTGTATGAAGTGCACTCAGGCAAACTCTTCCCCATTCATTAGAGAATAGTCTGCATTCCTTCAAGTGAACATGGACATGGTGTGCTGGCCCTTGAAAAGCTTTCATTCCGATTGTGCTTCTGAACAGTAGTGCCACTGTTCCCCCCATATACAGTGCTTTCAGAAAGCATTCACACCCCTTGACTTTTTCCACATTTTGTTGTGTTACAAAGTGGGATTAAAATGGATTTAAATGTCATTTTTTTCAACGATCTACACAAAGTACTCTGTCAAGTGGTGGAAAGATTAATGGTGAATAAATTAGATAAGTATTCATCCCCTGAGTCAATACATGTTAGAATACATGTTAGAATCACCTTGGCAGCGATTTTCAGCTGTGAGTTTTTCTGGGTAAGTCTCTAAGAGCTTTGCAAACCTGGATTGTACAATATTTGCCCATTATTATTTTTTAAATTCTTCAAGCTCTGTCAAGTTCAAATCAAATCACATTTTATTTGTCACATGTGCCGAATACAACAGGTGTAGACCTTACCGTGAAATGCTTACTTAAAAGCCCTTAACCAACAATGCAGTTCAAGAAATAGAGTTAAGAAAATATTTGCTTAATAAACTAAAGTAAAAAAATATAATAAAAAAGTAACACAAGAAAATTACATGACAATAAAGAGTCTATATACAGGGGGTACCGGTATCGAGTCAATGTGCAATGTGGCCATTTTATTAATTGTTCAGCAGTCTTATGGCTTGGGGGTAGAAGCTTTTAAGGAGCCTTTTGGTCCTAGAACTTAATGATGGTGTTGGAGTCGTGCTTGGCCACGCAGTCGTGGGTGAACAGGGAGTACAGGAGGGGACTAAGCACGCACCCCTGAGGGGCCCCAGTGTTGAGGATCAGTGTGGTAGATGTGTTGTTGCCTAACGTTACCACCTGGGGGGCGGCCCGTCAGGAAGTCCAGGACCCAGTTGCAGAGGGAGGTGTTTAGTCCCAAGGTCCTCAACTTAATGATGAGCTTTGTGGACACTATGGTGTTGAACGCTGAGCTGCAGTCAATGAACAGTATTCTCACGTAGGTGTTCTTTTTGTCCAGGTGGAAATGGGCAGTGTGGAGTGCGATTGAGATTGCGTCATCTGTGGATCTGTTGGGGCAGTATGCGAATTGAAGTGGGTCTAGGGCTTCCAGCATGAGGGTGTTGATGTGAGCCATGACCAGCCTTTCAAAGCACTTCATGGCTACCGATGTGAGGGCTACGGGGCGGTAATAATTTAGGCAGGTTACCTTCGCTTTCTTGGGCACAGGGACTATGGTGGTCTGTTTGAAACATGTAGGTATTACAGACTCAGTCAGGGAGAAGTTGAAAATGTGCAGACAGTTACCAGTTGGTCCGCGCATGCTCTGAGTACACGTCCTGGTAAACAGTCTGGCCCCGTGGCCTTGTGAATGTTGACATGTTTAAAGGTCTTGCTCACATCGGCTACGGAGAGCGCGATCGCATAGTCATCCGGAACAGCTGGTGCTCTCATGCATGCTTCAGTGTTGCTTGCCTCGAAGCGAGCATAAAATGCATTTAGCTTGTCTGGTAGGCTCCCGTCACTGGGCAGCGCGCGGCTGGGTTTCCCTTTGTAGTCCGTAATATTTTTCCGACGAGCGTCAGAGTCGGTGTAGTAGGATTCAATCTTAGTTCTGTATTGACACTTTGCCTGTTTGATGGTTCGTCTGAGGGCATAGCGGGATTTCTTATAAGTGTCCGGATTAGTGTCCCGCTCCTTGAAAGCAGCAACTCTAGCCTTTAGCTCGATGCAGATGTTGCCTGTAATCCACGGCTTCTGGTTGGGAAATGTACGAACAGTCACTGTGGGGATGACGTCGTCGATGCACTTATTGATGAAGCCGGTGACTGAGGTGGTATACTCCTCAATTCCATTGGATGAATCCCGGAACATATTCCAGTCTGTGCTAGCGAGTCACTGGTACTTCCTGCTTTAGTTTTTGCTTGTAAATAGGAATCAGGAGGATAGAATTATGGTCAGATTTGCCAAATGGAGGGCGAGGGAGAGCTTTGTACGCGTCTCTGTGTGTGGAGTAAAGGTCTAGAGTTTTTTTTCCTCTGGTTGCACATGTGACATGCTGGTAGACATTAGGTGAAACAGATTTAATTGTGCCTGCATTAAAGTCCCCGGCCACTAGGAGCGCCACTTCTGGATGAGCATTTTCTTGTTTCCTTATGGCCTTATACAGCTCGTTGAGTGCGGTCTTAGTGCCAGCATCGGTTTGTGGTGGTAAATAGACAGCTATGAATAATATAGATGAGAACTCTCTTGGTAGATAGTGTGGTCTACAGCTTATCATGAGGTGTTCTACCTCAGGCGAGCAATACCTTGAGACTATATTAGACATTGCGCACCAGCAGTTATTGACAAATAGACACACACCCCGATTTAAGTCAAAACTGTAACTAGGCCACTCATGAACATTCAATGTCGTCTTGGTAAGCAACTCCAGTGTATATTTGGCCTTGCATTTTAGGTTATTGTCCTGCTGAAAGGTGGATTTGTCTCCCAGTGTCTGTTGGAAAGCAGACTGAATCAGGTTTTCCTCTAGGACTTTGCCTGTGCTTAGCTCTATTCTTTTTCTTTTCATCCTAAGAAACTCCCTAGTCCTTGCCGATGACAAGCATACACATAACATGATGCAGCCACCACCATGCTTGAAAATATGAAGAATGGTATTTAGTGATGTGTTGAGTTGGATTTGCCCCAAACATAATGCTTTGTATTCAGGACAAAAAGTTAATTTCTTTGCCATATTAATTTGCAGTATTACTTTAGTGCCTTATTGCAAACAGGATGCATGTTTTGAAATATTTGTATTCTGTACAGGCTTCCTTCTTTTTACTCCATCATCGATCGTTAGTATTGTGGAGTAACTACAATGTTGTTGATCCATCCTCAGTTTTCTCCTATCACAGCAATTTAATGCTGTAACTGGTTTACAATAACCATTGGCCTCATGGTGAAATCCCTGGGCGGTTTCCTTCCTCTCCGTCAACTGAGTTAGGAAGGACGCCTGTATCTTTGTAGTGACTGGGTGTATTGAAACAATATCCAAAGTGTAATTTATAACTTCACCATGCTCAAAGTGACTTTCAATGTCTGCTTTTTAAATTTTTACCCATCTACCAATAGGTGCCCTTCTTTGCAAGGCATTGGAAAACCTCCCTGGTATTTGTCGTTGAATCTGTGCTTGAATTCACTGCTCGACTGAGGGACCTTACAGATAATTGTATTTATGTGGTAGAGAGGTGGGGTAGTCATTCAAAAATCCTGTTAAACACCATTATTGCACACAGAGTTAGTCCATGCAACTTATTATCTGACTTGTTAAGCACATTTTTACTCCTGAAGTTATTTAGGCTTGACATAACAAAGGGGTTGTATACTTATTGTCTCAAGACATTTCAACTTTTCCTTTTATATTAATTTGTAAAAAATTAATAAAAACATAATTGACATTATGGGGTATTGTGTGTAGATCAGTGACACAAAATCTAAATGTAATCCATTTTAAAAGTCAACGGGTGTACTTTCTGACCCTTAAGAAACAACTTAAATTAATGTTTTCAATTGTCGTCTTGTTCTGATAAAGCATTTTAAGTGATGATAAGGTTTAGAACTGATCAGAGCTTGTTCTGACAGACCCTTACCCAATTTCCTACATTTTAGTGCCTGCTTAACATATTGCGTTACATATTCAGGCAAGTGAGCATCAAGGTCAAGGCACTCAATGGGTGAAATGAGTTATGGCAGATTTGAAATTCAGTTAACACTCTATGAACTCAGTGAACAAGAACATCAACAAACAGAGTTGACCTCTGTGTGCCTACGTATGCATACTAAAAAGAGGATGAGCCAAAACAGTGTTCCGAGACGGTTCTGTGAGTGTCTCAGCATTGTAAGTGGAGTCACGTCTACCTGTCTGTGAGCTATGATGCTGTGAAGTGGGGCTGGGACTGTGCGAGCCAACACAGCGAGTGCTAGTACTAGCGCTGCATGCTAAGGGGGAGTTCCATTACCTCTGCGCTTGGCTCAGACAGGAACCAAGGGGGATTTTTTTTCCTCAACAAGAGCAGCAAATAATATCAAAATGGTTTCCCCCCACAGTTCCTGATTCATGGGCCTGTGTTTCTCCAGCTTCCTGCTGCTGCTGGAAAGAGGGAAAATGGCTGATTTAAGGAGCCGTGCTTCTCTGTCACTATCAATGCACAGTAGATTCGGTGATGAGAGAGGTTGGCAACTTCAGTTTGATGCTTTGATTTGTTCTGTTTGTGGAATCCAGACGCCGGAGATTACGAATGACACGTGACTGCATTTTTCCCGTTCATATTTCACCTTGGTTTGAGGTTTTCATGAATGAGTGCAAATGTATTGGTGTGGTCAATTTCCTTCCCCTAAAAGGCTTTCCTCAACCTACATGTTAACAGTGTTACGAGATGTTGCATCCCATTGGGCACACACTGGTTGAATCAACGTTTTTTCCATGTCATTTCAAATAAATTATGTTGAATTGACATCTGTGCACAGTGGGATATTACGATAGCAGCAATCCACTCTATCAAAGGGGTTGCATCAGACAAAAAAAAATGTTGGTCAATACTGTCAACTAAGCTCCAGTGCTTTTATTAGCCACAGCGATGATATTGTTGGCCAACCGGTTCCTGCCTGTTGGGTCGGTGAATGAGGAGAGACAGACCCATCAGAGGGGATCCCACTGTCAGGACAGAGCCTGAGGGCTCTGGGCTCAGTAAGTCTAGAATGCAGAGCATAGACGTCTAGAACTCCACCAGCCATCATCATTAGAGCTCTGCTTCTCCAGAACGTAATGGCCATCCCTGCTCCGTTGTGTTCTGCCACCTCGGCACTTTCTGAGTGCCCATTGGAGACCGGCCGGTGTGAAGCCATGCATTAATGGTGGTGGGATGAATCCTACGTGCTATCAACCCTTTTAGAGGATGCATTGAGCAGCTTTTTGAGGAATCAACCACGGTGAGTCGATCAGAGGTAACGTCCTCTCTCCACCAAGGCCACATCCTCAAAGGCGGCTAATTGGGGCTTTTTGTCCTCGTTTATCTTCATATAAAGGCTGAAGAGAAGATGGCGTTGTTTACTGGTTTCAGTATTGAGTGAGGCAGCGGGCTGGGGAGGAGGAGGGGAAGACAGTGGAGGCAGTGTTTGGCTTGGGGGATGGGGAGCTGGTTGGTGCTGGTGAGCTAATGGAAGTGCTATCCTTAGACTCCTAATTACATTGGAAGAGATTTCAGATACCCATACAACGTACATCTTAAAACACGGAAAGCATTTCACTTTTTAAGAGGATGATTATAAAACGTCATCCATATTTCCATAGAATGAAGATCTATCATCTTCATTAATCATGGTACTGTGAAGTGCCATATTTTAAAATCAATACAACACCATGACAAGACACATAAATCAACTGTGTTTACTGTTAATCATATTAAAAGGCTTTAAATGCTTGTAGTCTTTTTCCAATTACGTGCTCCCCCTTTGTCATTTTTGTGGAGGAGGTATAGATTTTTAGCCGGCCAAATGAACTGTTTGCTAAGAGCATGCAGTCATCCCGTCCTCCAGATGTACACTTTGCAAATCAATAACCTCAGAGAGGTTGAGGTTAATTCACTCCACCGTCTTCGAGGTACTCGTTGAGTCAATTTGGTTTAATGTCGTCCAGCCTGCTCTTGTTGCTATTGAACAGGCTTGTTTGACATAGTCGCAGAAAGCAACACATTTTCAATCGCCGCCATGTTTTTCTCATGTATTTTGAATATCGTATTAGGCAATAATTTAATTTGGAGGCAGCCATGAGAGAAACACATGGGGGTGTTCTTCTTCCTGATTTGGCTCTCAATCAACTTGTGACTCCCCTCTGACAGTGTATGAATCATCTCTGGATGTGTCTTGACGTGATTCATATCTGTCACATGGGGCGTCATTAATAATGATTAGCCTGTGGCTGTACTGTGGCCTACCTGATGCTGATCAATACTTATATTCCATCGGATCAATGTCCAGTGTCGTCATGCAGAACAGGGGTTCTGATCTCTGGCTCTCGTTGGCTTATTTGTTTTTAATGGCATTCCTAATCTTATTAAAAGGGTTTGGTCTGTCCTCTGTGGTAAAACCCTTGGGTGCTCTGACAGGAGGCAACCTTAATTTGTCTCTGTCCAACTGTAGCTCCCGCCTCTCTCAGCCTCCTTTACTCATCGCCTCCCTCCATCCAATGATGGATCCCCTACCTCTGCTTTCTCTGCTTCTGTTATCTCTAATTATTCAGAACATCAGGCACAGTGCAGCTCCTCAGCTATAGATGAAGGACTCATTTCAATATATTTGTGTGGGTGTGCATCAGTAATTCAATTACACATTCACCAGGAGGTATGAAGTTAGAGAGGGATACAATTTAATGTTATTAATGAGAATGGATTAAAGGACCGGTGGGATGCTATTGTAATCTGCACTGTGTCGATGGATAGCACGTTGTTATGGGGATGCTTTCCCCTAATTTCCGCAATCGACTGAACTTTGCAGGGTCCTCCCCTGTATCGTAGTTTAATCTGCTTAAAGCTGAGATAACCATGCCAGTGAAACCCTGCCAACATCAAAAATGGAACACGTCCAAAACTAAATGGATCAAGCCGCTTGTACAGGCTCTCAGATGAGAGAAATCTAGTTCACTTTCTGTTTTGATCATTTCAGTTTTTCAATAACCTCCCTTCTGGATGGATTGGTCTACTGTAGGGCATTAGTGCTGATACTGGCTGAAACCCACCCACTGTGAGTTGGACGTATATGTACAGTGCTGTGGCACACCGTGTCTGCCATTATTAACAACCAGAAACGTAGTATCTAAAGGATATATGCATTATGCATGATAATACCAAATCATAGTTTTCCACCGTTGAAGCTTTCAGCGTTACCAGGATGAAAGCATGAGGGATAACCAGCTAAGGTACGGCTCTGGACTGACCAGATGTCCCGCTGGGTCCACAGCGTGAGCCCAGAAAAGAGATCAATGGAGCTTTCATTAGTGCAGATAACAGCAGAGGGGAATTCTGCTCCATCTATTACCAACCTCTTTAAAAGCATTAAGATTAAAATCAATTAAATTCAGCTGTGTGACATGTCACACCCTTTGGTGTGTGTGAAAGCGAGATTATACGTGTTGGATTGAGGTGTAAATATACAGTATGTCATGAAGGCAAATGTCGTTTCTGTCTGGTATGTCTTTGCAGATAGTCTATTTTGTTCTCTGTGGCACAGCAGTAAAGGTCACAATTGAGGCTTACTCAACTTTTTTTATTGATTTGTTTGACCTCTCGGTCCCCACATAACCTCATGTCTGTTGAAGATCAATGGACTATTAATGATAAAATATTTGACAATATTAGAAAATGCATTGTCTGAATCTAAGAAAGTTATATCGCACATACAGTATACCGAACAAAAATATAAAAACAGCATGCAACAATTTCCAAGATTTTACTGAGTTACAGTTCATATAAGGAAATCAGTCAATTGAAATGAATTCATTAGGCCCTAATCTATGGATTTCACATGACTGGGCAGGGGTGCAGCCATGGGTGGGCCTGGGAGGGCATAGGCCCACCCACTGGGGAGCCAGGCCCAGCCAATCAACATTTGTTTTTCCCCACAAAAAGGCTTTATAACAGACATAAATACTTCTCAGACGATCCCACAAGTTCAATATTGGTTTCATCAGACCAGAGAATCTTGTTTCTCATGGTCTGAGAGTCTTTAGGTGCCTTTTGGCAAACTCCAAGCGGGCTGTCATGTGCCTTTTACTGAGGAGAGCCTTCCGTCTGGCCACTCTATCATAAAGGCCTGATTGGTGGAGTGCTGCAGAGATGGTTGTCCTTCTGGAAGGTTCTCGCATCTCCACAGAGGAACTCTGGAGCTCTGTCAGAGTGACCATTGGGTTCTTGGTCACCTCCCTGACCAAGGCCCTTCTTCTCCGATTGCTCAGTTCGGCCGGGGGCGGCCAGCTCTAGGAAGAGTCTTGGTGGTTCCAAACATCTTCCATTTAAGAATGATGGAGGCCACTGTGTTCTTGGGGATATTCAATGCTGCAGACATTTTTTGGTACCCTTCCCCAGATCTGTGCCTCGACACAATCCTGTCTCGGAGCTCTATGGACCATTCCTTCGACATCATGGCTTGGTTTTTGCTCTGACATGCACTGTCAACTGTGGGACCTTATATAGACAGGAGTGTGCCTTTCCAAATCATGTCCAATCAATTAAATTTACCACAGGTGGACTCCAATCAAGTTGTAGAAACATCTCAAGGAAACAGGATTCACCTGAGCTCAATTTCGAGTATCATAGCAAAGGTTCTGAATACTTATGTAAATAAGGTATTTCCGTTTTTATTTTAAATATGTATTTGCAAAAATTTATAGAAACCTGTTTTCACTTTGTCATTATGGGGTATTGTGTGTAGATTGCTGAGAATTATTATTTTAAAATCCATTTTAGAATAAGGCTGTAACGTAACAAAACGTGGAAAAAGTCAAGGGGTCTGAATAATTTCCAAAGGCACTGTATATATCTATACAGTGGGGAAAAAAGGATTTAGTCAGCCACCAATTGTGCAAGTTCTCCCACTTAAAAAGATGAGAGAGGCCTGTAATTTTCATCATAGGTACACATCAACTATGACAGACAAAATGAGAAAAAATAAACCAGAAAATCACATTGTAGGATTTTTAATGAATTTATTTGCAAATTATGGTGGAAAATAAGTATTTGGTCACCTACAAACAAGCAAGATTTCTGGCTCTCACAGACCTGTAACTTCTTCTTTAAGAGGCTCCTCTGTCCTCCACTCATTACCTGTATTAATGGCACCTGTTTGAACTTGTTATCAGTATAAAATACACCTGTCCACAACCTCAAACAGTCACACTCCAAACTCCACTATGGCCAAGACCAAAGAGCTGTCAAAGGACACCAGAAACAAAATTGTAGAGCTGCACCAGGCTGGGAAGACTGAATCTGCAATAGGTAAGCAGCTTGGTTTGAAGAAATCAACTGTGGGAGCAATTATTAGGAAATGGAAGACATACAAGACCACTGATAATCTCCCTCGATCTGGGACTCCACGCAAGATCTCACCCCGTGGGGTCAAAATGATCACAAGAACGGTGAGCAAAAATCCCAGAACCACACGGGGGGACCTAGTGAATGACCTGCAGAGAGCTGGGACCAAAGTAACAAAGCCTACCATCAGTAACACACTACGCCACCAGGGACTCAAATCCTGCAGTGCCAGACTTGTCCCCCTGCTTAAGCCAGTACATGTCCAGGCCCGTCTGAAGTTTGCTAGAGTGCATTTGGATGATCCAGAAGAGGATTGGGAGAATGTCATATGGTCAGATGAAACCAAAATATAACTTTTTGGTAAAAACTCAACTCGTCGAGATTGGAGGACAAAGAATGCTGAGTTGCATCCAAAGAACACCATACCTACTGTGAAGCATGGGGGTGGAAACATCATGCTTTGGGGCTGTTTTTCTGCAAAGGGACCAGGACGACTGATCCGTGTAAAGGAAAGAATGAATGGGGCCATGTATCGTGAGATTTTGAGTGAAAACCTCCTTCCATCAGCAAGGGCATTGAAGATGAAACGTGGCTTGGTCTTTCAGCATGACAATGATCCCAAACACACCGCCCGGGCAACGAAGGAGTGACTTCGTAAGAAGCATTTCAAGGTCCTGGAGTGGCCTAGCCAGTCTCCAGATCTCAACCTCATAGAAAATCTTTGGAGGGAGTTGAAAGTCTGTGTTGCCCAGCGACAGCCCCAAAACATCACTGCTCTAGAGGAGATCTGCAAGGAGGAATGGGCCAAAAATACCAGCAACAGTGTGTGAAAACCTTGTGAAGACTTACAGAAAACGTTTGACCTGTGTCATTGCCAACAAAGGGTATATAACAAAGTATTGAGAAACTTTTGTTATTGACCAAATACTTATTTTCCACCATAATTTGCAAATAAATTCATTAAAAATCCTACAATGTGATTTTCTGGTTTATTTTTTCTCATTTTGTCTGTCATAGTTGATGTGTACCTATGATGAAAATTACAGGCCTCTCTCATCTTTTTAAGTGGGAGAACTTGCACAATTGGTGGCTGACTAAATACTTTTTTTCCCCACTGTACACTACCAGTCAAAAGTATGGACACACCTACTCATTCAAGGGTTTTTCTTTCTTTTTTACATTTTTTTACATTGTAGAATAATAGTGAAGTTATCAAAACTATGAAATAACACGTATGGAATTATGTAGTAACCAAAAAAGTTAAACAAATCAAAATATAATTTATATTTGAGATTCTTCAAATTAACCACCCTTTGCCTTGATGACAGCTTTGCACACTCTTGGCATTCTCTCAACCAGCTTCATGAGGTAGTCACCTGGAATGCATTTCAATTAACAGCTGTGCCTTCTTAAAGTTAATTTGTGGAAAATCTTTCCTTCTTAATGCGTTTGAGCCAATCAGTTGTGTTGTGACAAGGTAGGGAGGGTATACAGAAGATAGCCCTATTTGGTAAAAGTCCATATTATGGCAAGAACAGCTCAAATAAGCAAAGAGAAACGACAGTCCATCATTACTTTAAGACATGAAGGTCAGTCAATAAGGAACATTTCAAGAACTTTGAACGTTTCTTGAAGTGCATTTGCAAAAACCATCAAGTGCTATGATGAAACTGGCTCACATGAGGACCGCCACAGGAATGGAAGACCCAGAATTTCCTCTGTTACAGAGGATACGTTCATTAGAGTTACCAGGCATCTAAATTGCAGCCCAAATAAATGCTTCACAGAGTTCAAGTAACAGACATGGTCGAATTGCTGCAAAGAAACCACTACTAAAGGACACCAATAAGAAGAAGAGACCTGCTTGGGCCAAGAAACACGAGCAATGGACATTATACTGGTGGAAAGTTGTCCTTTGGTCTGGAGTCCAAATTTAAGATTTTTGGTTCCAACAGTGAAAGGATGATCTCTGCATGTGTAGTTCCCACCGTAAAGCATGGAGGAGGAGGTGTTATGGTGTGGGGGTGCTTTGCTGGTGACACGGTCTGTGATTTATTTAGAATTCAAGGCACACTTAACCAGCATGACTACCACAGCATTCTGCAGCGATATGCCATCCCATTTGGTTTGGGCTTAGTGGGACTATCATTTGTTTTTCAACAGGACAATGATTCAACACACCTCCAGGCTGTGTAAGGGCTATTTTACCAAGAAGGAGAGTGATGGAGTGCTACATCAGATGACCTGGCCTCCACAATCCCCTGACCTCAACCCAATTGAGATGGTTTGGGAGCAGTCGGACCGCAGAGTGAAGGAAAAGCAGCCAACAAGTGCTCAGTATATGTGGGAACTCCTTCAAGACTGTTGGAAAAGCATTCCAGGTGAAGCTGGTTGAGAGAATGCCAAGACTGTGCAAAGCTGTCATCAAGACAAAGGGTGGCTATTTCAAGAATCTCAAACTTTTGACTGGTACTGTATACATATGCTGTATATAGACAGTATGGACAGTATATTAATACAAAAGGTATCTAAAGCAGTAGTTATATAGGATGAGCCTTGACTAGAATACAGTATATACACATAAGAAGTTGGTAAAACAGTATGTAAACATTATTAAAGCGACCAGTTTTCTATGTATCTATCTACAGTACATTGGGCAACAGGATTCAGCCAATAAGATGGATACATTTTTCCCAGTCCTATTATGGGAAAGCATGGTGGGTAATTCAGTTAAACAAGAGCCCTCATGATGAGCGTTGAGCATCTCAGGCCTTTTAAGGAGTGGCCTGCCTGCCTGCCTGCCGTCTGTCCACACAGACAGACAGTATGGAGGGCCAGAGCACAGAGACAGATGAGCCTGTCTGTCATGGTACACTGCTAATCCTCCTGTGGAAAATGTCTCAGGGATCCGTCTCACATGAACGAGCACCTCGAGATGAGGCAGTCCAATATTTGGGGGGGAATTAATGGTGTGTGTGTGTGTGTGTGTGTGTGTGTGTATGAGAGCGAGAGAGAGTAGGCGTGTGTGTGTCTGTTAATCTACCGTACATTGACATTCAGGTCACTAAAGGCTGCGCTGTTCCACAACCCTTCAAACTGCATGTCACGATCGTCGGGTACAGAGGACCAAGGCGCAGCGTGAAAAGTGAACATATTTATTAAATAATGATGATAACACGAACAAAAACAACAAACGATAACGTGACGTCCTCGGTCTAACACAAACCACACTGGAACAAGATCCCACAACCACTGTGGGAAAACAGGCTGTCTAAATATGGTTCCCAATCAGAGACAACCAGCAACAGCTGACACTCGTTGCCTCTGATTGAGAACCATTCTGGCCAACATAGAAATACAACAACTAGAAACGAAAAACAAATGAAAACTCACACCCTGGCTCAACATACTAGAGTCCCCAGAGCCAGGGCGTGACAGTACCCCCCCAAAGGCTCGGACTCCGACCGCGCCAACCAAACACCACAGGGGAGGGACCGGGTGGGCGGCGGATCCGGCTCCGGGCATGATCCCCACTCCCTCTCTAACCCCCCAAAGTACCCCTGGTCCGGTCTGGCCCTGCTGACCGGAGCTTGACTGCACACTGGTGGAGCGGATTGCTCTAGCTCCGGCGTGAAGCAGCTGACCCGTGCCGAACCCGGCACCAGTGGAACAGGCACGGGCTGTGCCGGACTGACGACGCACACCACTGGCTTGGTGTGGGGAGCAGGAACGGGCCGAGCCGGGCTGACGAAACGCACCCCTGACTTGGTGCGGGGAGCAGGAGCCGGGCCGGACCGGGCTGACGAGCGCACCACTGACTTGGTGCGGGGAGCAGGAGCGGCCGGACCGGGCTGACGGAGCGCACCACTGACTTGGTGCGGGGAGCAGGAGCGGGCCGAACCGGGCTGACGATGCGCACCATAGGCTTGGTGCGTGGAGCAGGAACAGGCTGGGCTGGGCTGACGACGCGCACCACAGGCTCGATGCGAGGAACAGGCCGGACCGTACTGGGGACACACACCACTGGCCCTACGCAGGGATCAGGAACGGGCCGGACCGGACTGGTAACACACCCCAGTACCTCTCGCCGTGCCTCTACACTTTCCCTCTCCTCTGTGACCAGTGGCCCCCTTAACCTGGCGGCCTCTTCTGCATTCCCGCTGGACCGCTCTATAGCGGCCTCCTGCTGCCCCGTCGTCCACGGCGTGAGCCCCCCCCTAAAAATTCTGGGGGTCTTTCCTCCCCGTGGGCCAGGCCCAGCCGAGGTTGATGTCCTTAAGCGATACCTCTGGCGCTGGCTCCTGGACACGCTGCTTGGTCCAGTGTTGGTGGGATCTTCTGTCACGATCTTTGGGTACAGAGGACCAAGGCGCAGCGTGAAAAGTGAACATATTTATTAAATAATGATGATGATGATGATGATGATGATAACACGAACAAAAACAACAAACGATAACGTGACGTCCTCGGTCTAACACAAACCACACTGGAACAAGATCCCACAACCACTGTGGGAAAACAGGCTGTCTAAATATGGTTCCCAATCAGAGACAACCAGCAACAGCTGACACTCGTTGCCTCTGATTGAGAACCATTCTGGCCAACATAGAAATACAACAACTAGAAACGAAAAACAAATGAAAACTCACACCCTGGCTCAACATACTAGAGTCCCCAGAGCCAGGGCGTGACACTGCACCATTATTGTAATTTGATTAGCAAAAATAATCTGAAGCCTACATGTGTTTTATTGTATACTGGACAAAACATGCTTTGTAATTCTGGATGTTTTTTTCTTTGCCTGCATAAATCCTCCGTAGAACTACACATTATATTAATGTATGGACACATTAATGGAGACCATTTCTAATTCATTGGGTAGCGTAAATTTTTTAGAACATACCATGAAACTGTCAGTCAATGGGTACACCATAGTGGTGGGAAAGACATAGCTTTATTGTTCTCAGTGTTAGGCCATTCTACCTTTCTCATAGCCAATTAACCATTGTCAGGTAGAGCCCACAGGCACAATTCTATAAAAGTGCACCAGGAAACTGCATTACCATGCAAATAACGTCCCTTCTGGTTTTATGTTTACCTGATGGATTGTACTAATCAATTGCTTGTTGGGGTAAGAGGGCTCGGTGTTATTATACTTCAATCCAAGCTTTATGTAGAAAATGGCTAACTTAGACTCTCAAAGTAGAGCCTTATTCTTTATCAACTTTAAACCAACAGCAATAAGACTCTTGATCCTTGTGTCCTAAAGGGTCTTGTCGAGAAAACAGGCTGACAGTGCTGTGAATTCACAAGTTTTACATTACTCTACAAATCGAGAGCTTGGGACTATGTGGTTCTAGCCGCAAAAAGATACATGTAATTCTGAGATAATTGGCTTTAAACTTCCGAACCCTCATTGGTTTGAATGGTGTCAGCAATTTTTATATTGTATTCTTTTGAATTTAACAACATGAATTGGGGTATTTAGAGTACTATATACAGTAGGTAGAAAACATTGAACAGAACAAGGCTATGTCAACAACTCAATTTTGACAAAAATGCAGATAGACCCTTATAGTCCCAAGCTCTCGAAATGTAGGATAGTTATGGAGATATTAAAAACCAGAAGACCACCAAAGCAATTTATGGGGGTGTATAAAACCGCACCTGCAAGCCACATCTGGTGTTTCTAAATCCTATGAAACAGTAAAGTATAGGAGTGTACATTTCCTAAAAATTACTTTTAAAGGTCTGATATCAGATAACCGACTGATACTCCATGTGAAACGGTATATGCCTACTTTTCTGAACTGTTTTACCTCACAAATGGATAGTATTAAGGAGAAGCAAAACACATGGAACTATGTACTACTATATTAATACATGGTATTATCCTGTTTGACCAGAAGATCCACATCTTAGTCTGTGGCCTATATGGGCTAAGTAAACAGAAGTTCCAATTCTCTTATATTCCCACTTTTCAAACATGAATATGTTTATTTATAATATCTGGAACCCATAGATATGATATTTACCAGTTACACTGTATAACATGTGGGGTATCTCTGGAAATCAAGTGATTGAAAAGCCTTTCAGTGTAAGTCTCTGACAGCCTGTGCCACTTGAAAGCATTCTCACATAGATGAAATGAACACCTGCTTCATTGAAACACCCGGAAAGTTATCTTTCTGAAACTTGAAAGGACAGATGGAACATTAAAGAATCTAGTCAAAAGGGACCTTTTAGAGTGCTGCCTTTGTCAAGCTCACATCAAACGCCCCGCCTAGAAAGAGAATAGAATTGCTTTGTGTTGTCTGTCTGCGTGTGGGTGAAAGTTTGCTGTTTGCTACAGTAAAAGACACGCTGAGTAAAATGAACTACTTTTCCCACGGTGGTGTATTGTTGACATGACGACGATTTGTACAAATATTTTGTCCTCATGTACAGTATTTCAGATGCTAACAAAAAAATCTGTTTGAGTCTATAACTCGGTCATACAAAATAGTACCCGAAGAGTACGTAAAGAACAGATACTGTGAATAATTCATTGGTGCCAGTGCAGTAGCCGCTAAGAAAGTGATTCCTAACACAAAATAATATATTATGTTCTATCTGTTTTTGCCAGGTGCTGTGCAGACAAAGTGGAAAGGACATTATTTATTAGTGTTGTCCATGGACACATGTATAATGATATCCACTTTTGGAACCTTCTGGTGGTATCCTGGCTCCAGCATTCATGGCTGTGGTTGGGTAAACATTTTGTGCCAAAACACAGGGTGTTCTGTTCCAGATTTACATTCAATATTCATACAAAGGATTTCAGGATTCAAGTGATATGTTGATTATATTAATTTCCATATAAGCTGTGTATGATACAGGTTGTGTTAAATGTGCCACTCTTTCCATCTGTGGGTTAAGGGGGATACAGAGAGTTAAGTGGAATGTTAAGAGTCTGCCGTTCATATGAGCAAAAAGAGAATTAATTGAGGTCTGTAGAGGTTTGGAGTGGTTGGGCAAAAGGACATAACAATGTCCTTGGTCTCGGTGTAAATGTTACCGTGACAGACAGTGTAAAAAGCATTTAGCTGTTTAGTGGAATATAGTCTTGTTTTGGAAACATTTGCTTAATCATAAAATCTAAACTAGTACAAGTTATGGTGGGCCAGGGGTGGGTGTGGATCTCATCATATGCCATCTGTAGAGATAGTTCTGCCATGAAAAAAGTGGATAGTGGAATAAGTCATAGTTGTTGCAGGATATACAGACATTGTTAATGCAGTAAAAAATATTTGTTGTGAAATACAGCATTCAGCATTGTAATTGCCTGAGGTCAAATACTACAGAGCGGAAGAGAGGGTGGGCTAGAGTTGAGGTTGGCCAGAGTTGAAGCCAGCCCATCCAGTTACCTCTCTGTAGCAATAGTGTATTTACTGGGAGCAGCTGGGTAATCATGTTAACTAGTTATTGAACAGAAAGCATTGTGAACTCCACAATACGTAATCTAAAAGAAAAAAGAACAGTGATTTAGAATGGGTTTCAGGCAGGACACTTCAAAGTCTGTACACTCTTAGACAAAAATGTGCTATCTAGAACCTAAAAGGGTTCTTCACCTGTCCCCATAGGAGAACCCTTTGAATAACCCTTTTTGGTTCTAGGTATAACCCTTTTGGTTTCAGGTAGAACCCTTTTGGGTTCCATGTAGAACCTTTTCCACAGAGGGTTCTACATGGAACCCAGAAGGATTCTACCTGGAAACCAAAAGGGTTCTACATGGAACCAAAAATGGTTCTCCCATGGGGACAGCTGAAGAACCCTTTTGGAAGCCTTTTTTCTAAGAGTGTATCGTACCTAAAGTCTAAATCAAATAAGGTAGATGATGTATTGTATTGTATGTACCAAGGGAGTGAAATAACAGAATTCAGCAACAATAACGACAAAAGGGGTAATAAAGGTTAAATGTAAAGGAAGGTTTTCTCTAGAATAGATAGAGTCTGGGCAGAAGCCACAATCATTGTTGTGGTCCATAGAGTGTTTGATCATAATTGCACCATCAAATATTTGACTGGGCCACTCCTTTAGAGGTTACTGATGCATTTAAACAGCAGCCTTTAAACAGTGTGTGGGAATAAATGCATTGCACGCACACTCCCAATAGCACATGTTTTGAGTGAAACCCAGAATCACATATTAAATTAAATATAATTCAGAGAACTGGAAATAGTTTTACTCTCAGTTGAGCTTTTGGAACTTGCTAGGTAAAATAGATATTAAGGCAAAAAAAAAGGTTAGGTCTCCTGACACTGCTCATAAGAATTCATATATGCTAATAGTGAGGGCTTTGAACTCTTTCTATTCATTGAATGACACAATTCCAGATAAAATCTGAGAATGCTTTGTATAATATACTTTATTATATAGAAGCGCGGATGGATTGACAATGTAATTGAACCATCTATTTTTTAAGATGAAAACATAATACTGCTGAGGATCAGGATTTGGGGGAATTTGTCGGGAGATCAGGGAAAATGAGGGGAAATCCCCACCCTCTCAGCTGGCATTGATGACAGGTTTTCACTCTGTTACTGTATAGAGAAAACATTCCATGTAAACAAATGTTGAGTGTGCAGACAGAAGATCAATCAGGGGGTCAGTACTGTTGTCAGGGCTAAATCCCCTGGACCTGTAGGCTTCTTCAATATTCTGACTCCATCATCAGCTCAATCAACTGCCAGTTCAGCACCAAATATACGAATAAGGACTGCCATGCAAGCGTGTCAAAATACAGGGGAAAAGTGATGATATGTCTTTGCACAAAAAAACACCTAATTGAAAATACAACTCAAAATATCATGCAAGATTGTTTGTCCTATGTCTCGACCAACATGTTGGTGGTTTGGCTGTACAGTCTTAGAGAAAAGGGTTCCAAAAGTGTTATTCGACTGTCCCCATAGGAGAACCCTTTTTGGTTCCAGGTAGAACCCATTTTGGTTCCAGGCGGATCTGTTTTGAGTTCCAGGTAGAACCCTCTGGTGACAGGGTTCTACATGGAACCCAATAGGGTTCTACCTGGAATTAAAAGGGTTATACCTGGAACCAAAAAGGGTTCTTCAAAGGGTTATCCTATGGAGACAGCCGAAGAACCCTTTTAGGTTCCATATAGCATCTTTTTTTCTAAGAGTGTAGCTTCAGAGAGAGGAAAGATGACCGATCATGCAGCTTTATGTGAAGGCCACGTTGTGAAGGACATCTTGGACACAGGTTGAGTGTCTCTTTGTTGGCTTCTGCCTAACAAAGCATACCAGCACCATCTTGCTGCCTTGCGTCACCCATATTGATAAGGAAATAATTACTTTCCCTTCTTCCCCTGCAATGACTGTCCCCTGCATCTCCTTCACTCATTAACTTCCTCAGTATTCCTCCTCAAGCACCAGGAAATATGTGGAGGTTGTTATGGCGACAAGTCGCCCACAATGCCAATAACTTCTACAAGAGATTTTAAATGTCTAGGCCCAATGCAATCTTTATATTCTTCCACATAGCCTAAAGGTTCAGAAAATCACTATAGAGGCTCACTTTGTGAGCTTGTGTGACTACGTACGCTTCATAATAGAGATAGAGATGCTTGATAGAGATAATAAGGCCCCCACAATTCCACAGGAAATCAGTTTTGTTGTTGTCACACACTTCTGTTGAAAATATGTCCATGTTTTCCACAAAGCAGAGACCCTACCAGCAACCACTATTAGGGAAAACTGTGCCATGTCGTGACATGGAAACCCCAATAAAAAGTGTTAAGAGCCAGAGGCATTAGCATTTTGGAAGCAGCTGAATGGATGCATTTGTTCCTCTTCCTGCGCCTCCCAGAAAAACTCTATTAAAGGGAGGTTTAGAGATCGCTCCGCTTTGCTCATATTCAAGTTGTGATTGCAAGGGGAGAAAGTCTGACAGTAAAAGTATGTTTTCCTTGGAGAGTTTTTTCATTTACAAGTTATCCACTCTTCTTCTTTCAACCGTCAGTTAGTTTCCCTTGGTGATCTTTTGAGGTCCCTCAGAAATGGGGAGTTTTGTCTTTAAATGAGGTGGAGCAATAATTGATTTCCTGAGGCTGACAAAACAGGAAATCATGAATGAAGCATCCGTCATTCTTTGATATCTTCAGGAATGTGTCTCTCAATGTACAGTGTTATATATATATATATATATATATATATATATATATATATATATATATATATATATATACAGTTGAAGTCGGAAGTTTACATACACCTTAGCCAAATACATTTAAACTCAGTTTTTCACAATTCCTGACATTTAATCCTAGTAACAATTCCCTGTTTTAGGTCAGTTAGGATCCCCACTTTATTTTAAGAATGTGAAATGTCAGAATAATAGTAGAGAGAATGATTTATTTCAGCTTTTATTTCTTTCATCACATTCCCAGTGGGTCATAAGTTTACATACACTCAACTAGTATTTGGTAGCATTGCCTTTAAATTGTTTAACTTGGGTCAAACGTTTTGTGTAGCCTTCCACAAGCTTCCCACAATAAATTGGGTGAATTTTGGCCCATTCCTCTTGACAGAGCTGGTGTAACTGAGTCAGGTTTGTAGGGCTCCTTGCTCGCACACGTTTTTCAGTTCTGCCCACACATTTTCTATAGGATTGAGGTCAGGGCTTTGTGATGGCCACTCCAATACCTTGACTTTGTTGTCCTTAACCCATTTTGCCACAACTTTGGAAGTATGCTTGGGGTCATGGTCCATTTGGAAGACCCATTTGCGACCAAGCTTTAACTTCCTGACTGATGTCTTGAGATGTTGCTTCAAGATATCCACATAATTTTCCTTCCTCATGATGCCATCTATTTTGTGAAGTGCACCAGTCCCTCCTGCAGCAAAGCACCCCCACAGCATGATGCTGCCACCCCCGTGCTTCATGGTTGGGATGGTGTTCTTCGTCTTGCAAGAACCCCCTTTTTCCTCCAAACATAACAATGGTCATCATGGTCAAACAGTTCTATTTTTGTTTCATCAGACCATAGGACATTTCTCCAAAAAGTACGATCTTTGTCCCCATGTGCAGTTGCAAACCGTAGTCTGGCTTTTTTATGGCGGTTTTGGAGCAGTGGCTTCTTCCTTGCTGAGCGGCCTTTCAGGTTATGTCGATATAGGACTCGTTTTACTGTGGATATAGATAATTTTGTACCTGTTTCCTCCAGCATCTTCACAAGGTCCTTTGCTGTTTTTCTGGGATTGATTTGCACTTTTCGTACCAAAGTACGTTCATCTCTAGGAGACAGAACGCGTCTCCTTCCTGAGCGGTATGACGGCTGCATGGTCCCATGGTGTTTATACTTGCGTACTATTGTTTGTACAGATGAACGTGGTACCTTCAGGCGGTTGGAAATTGCTACCAAGGATGAACCAGACTTGTGGAGGTCTACAAATTTTTTTCTGAGGTCTTGGCCGATTTCTTTTCATTTTCCCATGATGTCAAGCAAAGAGGCATTGAGTTTGAAGGTAGGCCTTGAAATACATCCACAGGTACACCTCCAATTGACTCAAATGATGTCAATTAGCCTATCAGAAGCTTCTAAAGCATGACATCATTTTCTGGAATTTTCCAAGCTGTTTAAAGGCACAGTGAACTTAGTGTATGTAAACTTCTGACCCACTGGATTTGTGATGCAGCGAATTATAAGTTAAAGAATCTGTCTGTGAACAATTGTTGGATAAATTACTTGTGTCATGCACAAAGTAGATGTCCTAACCGACTTGCCAAAACTATAGTTTGTTAACTAGAAATTTGTGTGGTTGAAAAACAAGTTTTAATGACTCCAACCTAAGTGTATGTAAACTTCCGACTTCAACTGTATATATATATATATATATATATATATATATATATATATATATATATATATATATATATATTCCGGACTCTGACATTGCTTGTTCTGATATTTTGTTCCTTTTTGTATTATGTGTGTATTGTTATTGTATTATTAAGTATTACTGCACTGTTGAAGCTACGAACATAAGCATTTTGCTGCACCTGCGATAACATATGCAAATCTGTGAACAAAAATGTGTGATTTGATTTGATTTTGAATCAGTTAGAAGAGAACCATAGTGGAGGGTTTTGCCTGGAGTGGTTTATGAGAAAACTCCTCTATCTTACAGACAACAGGTGGGCTGCTGATGATGCTGCTGCTGTTGCTCTGTAGATGATGATGAGGATCTGATCTGCACAGCTCCCTGCCTGCAGGATCTAACCATTCAATTACAATTGAACTGCTCCATTTGGAGGAGGGCTGAGTCAATGTAGGAGGGCTGATTCAATGCAGTCTACAGTGTGTGATTGAGTGTATGCCGAGCCCTCCAACCATTTGGAATGCTGAATGCTGTGTGTTCTGGGGGCTGTGTGTGTTCTCTCTCCAGGTTGAGGGAAGCTCGGAAGCACGGTTGCCATGCCTACACATTTGACTGAAAGACAGCACGGTTGTTTTAATGAATTTGTCTTTGCACTGTATTCTCAATCTGCTGTGTACACACTTAAAATATCTCGGCACTGGGGACCCTTTCCTTTGTTAACAGTGACCTACGGGGAAATAGTTGATTATTGATTCCTGGAGTAACATGATTAAAATGGGTTCTAAGTGGACACTTCATCTGAACTTGTCCACAAGACTACTGTGAGGGTAGATAAGACGTGGCATACAGGAGCCATTCTGTCTTTTTGTCCTGGTGGTCCACTCTTTCATTTTGACTTTCCTTCACTTGTATTTCATGGTTTTCTATTTTTAAAAGGACTGTACAGCCAGAAACATGAGGTTGAAATAGAAATAACAAGCACGCACTCACAAACTGAAATGTATTAATAACAATTCCAGTTACCACATTGCCGTCTCTCAACCAGTGATGTGTGTGCAACAGACGCTAGCGTGCACACAGCTTTTAGTAGGTGTGCTAATCACGAGGAGTGATCCCATGATGACTGCCATGATCACTGAGCGCACCATCTGTGCGGCTCCGCCGGGCTCTCCACCCGCCTGATGTCTCACTGAGAGAGCTGGATGCATCTCAGGCCCTCCTGGCCCACTCCCTCCTGTCCTCCTGTCTGTCCTGCCAAGGCTGCAGTCAGTCAGTCAGGGCTCATCCCTGCCGTATGGCTGTAGAGACTGTCTCACCAACTGCTGAACTCACAGTCACACACAGTACAATATACCATACAACCTGCTGGAACCACTTAACATGTTCAGAACAGCTTAAGCTGCGACAATATATTTTAAGTGTAAGAAAATATCAGAAAGATGTGGGATTTATAATAGGCACATGTGTTATACAATATGTACCATGTTGAAAAGGTATCCTTCCTAGGTTGTTCCCTGATTTATCTGGTGTTAGCTTTATGCCTTTGGTCTGATCGGACGCTCTCTTTGGAGTGTTGCGCTGGATAAATCACCTATAAACCTGCATCTGGAAACAATTGTAGAGGCCATTAAAGTGTCAGGGATAATGGTGAATTGCATATAAACATGGCCAATAAATAGGTGGAATTTCATCTGGTTTTCATTTGCAGTTGGAGGTCACATACAGTACCCATCAAATATCCGGCAATTAAGTGATTTCTGTAGGTTTAAACAGAGGTGGGTGTTGTTTGTGATGGGATACTCAAACCGTGAACACAAACATCCTCAAAACAACAGGATTCAAGATTTGTACCACAGCTAGTTGTCCATACACATCAGCTGTGGAGAGCAATATCAAAGCAATCTGCATGGTAAACTGGAGTAATGTCACCGTAACAACATACACAGGAAAAAATACACAGTTCCTTTTTTTTTCTAGCCACTTTCAGATGAATGCATACCAGTAATGAAAGATATGCCACAGCTCTGCAGATGTCACCTTCTAGTATTAACATCAGGTTTTCTGACACATTGACTAGAAGACGAGTTTGAGAGTGAAAACAACAAAATTAGGCTA
The DNA here is from genome assembly GCF_020615455.1 of Coregonus clupeaformis. NCBI lineage: Eukaryota > Metazoa > Chordata > Actinopteri > Salmoniformes > Salmonidae > Coregonus > Coregonus clupeaformis. The sequence continues at coordinate 45,410,130 of NC_059203.1, forward strand.
TCTGCCGAAAGTTCAATTTAATAACCTCATACTGTGTATAGTCTGCATATCTGCCAAGCCTCTGAATTTGTCAAAATTGGCTTTAGTGCCGCCTCATCAGTGATCCCTCTTGTCCCAGTGGGGATGTCCTTCATTCACCCAGCATACTTTACTTTTAGTTTAAGGCTTTGAAGCGATGCTTAACTCCTGAGCATAGATCTCATTGATGGGACAGAAGGAGCTACTCAAGACCCACCTGAGCATAAAGAGCCGACTGTCTAATGTCTAGAAATATAGGGGTTAAACCAGGGCTAGACACAGCTGGTGAACACACCAGACTGCTCTCCTCTCCCTCGGTCTCTTCTCTGCTCTCAGGGCAGAGCGAGAACAACATGGACACTATGATGTGTGGGCTGATGTTGTTGATGCAGGCTATGCTCCTCCCTGTGTCCTCCTCTCTTGCTTCATTCCAAGTCGCCTGAGGGAACTCTGGTCTGGACCATGTTTCTATTTCCATTACATTGACTTGATAGGCCTCTATCTCATACTGGCCAGATAGATAGTATTTGTTGATCGCTGCCTGAAGGAGATAAGAGATGTGTTGTAAATCAAATGGAATTGTAAACATCTTCTCTCACAGAAAGATCATTGGAGGATATCTCCATTTTATTTTCTGTGTACCGATTTCCCCTTTGTTGTGTGCGTATGCACTATGAATTAGCTGTATCACATAGAGACCCTCAAGCAAATATCCCAGCAATGTCACGCTATGAAATATGTTGGATGACACAAACAGAGCTGAGCTATCTCAGTTTATTACAGCTTCCATTTTTTGTAGCTCCAGCTACAGCTCTAGTCGATCTTCGTGTACTGTGAGAGTCTCCCACAGCCTGCTCCATGGCATTTTAACAAATGCTGTTAAGTGTGAATAAATGTTTGATTTTGCGCCTCTATAAGTCATGTCCCATTCATGTAATCTGTGGGGACAGAGGTGTGAATGGGTTGGAACGGACGAGAGTGGAGGAAGAAGAGGGGAAGAAGCAGTCCTCGGGGCAGTGCCCAGGACAATGTGAGGTTTGTCTGGCCTGAGTGAGTGAACACTAAGCTTTTCGGAACTGGCAGCTTGCCCCGGGGACCTTCCCTCTCGTCGTCCTCGTTTCCAGAGCTGTCTAGCTCCAAGCAGTAAGCGTTTGTGTAAAGTTCATAAGGCTTCCTTCTGTTTGTGTGGCCATAATGGCGGCTTCATCCTGCTGCTGCTCAAAGAGAGGGCTGAGTACCTTGGAGGGCCTGTCTGGCGCTGGGTCTCTCTGGCTCTGCAGAGGAGAGGCGTGTGAGTGTTCTCAGTGTCTGGCGCTGGCAATCTGCTGCTCACATTATCAAAAGGCCAATGTCCACCGACTGTCCATTACTTCAGCTCTAAAGCCCTGTTTATACCTGGTTCTAACATGCATCCTTTGTCCTGATCTTTTCCACATTCTGATTGTGACCACATTTTTAGACAGGTGTAGACGATTAAACGACACATTGTGCTCTGACTGTGATCAGATCTTGCTGACCACCTTCAAAGGTGGTCGAGTACGCATTGTGTCTGGATATCTTACAAGTGTAGATGGGTCTGGACAGTGAAACCATTTACATCATAATTATTCTGCCTTCTAAAATCATTGACAAGTGGCACCATTGACTTATGGCATCAATATGTAAATATTATTTTGAAAAAATAGCTGTCAAATAATTTGCATACAGGGAGGGACCAGGAAATGTGGTTCACAATGCAGACACAGTGGATTGATGAGACACACATTTTAATACAATGTGTAGACGTATTTCTGAAAATGTGGGCGTAATCAGAATGTGGACAAGATCAGGACAAAGGACGCATGTTAGAGCCAGGTATAAACAAGGCTTAAATTGTGACTTTTTAAGGTCCAATCCCATCATCTTTGTGTCTTCTGGAAATCATAAAAATACAGTGCCTTCGGAAAGTATTCAGACCCCTTGACTTTTTCCACATTTTGTTACTACACAGCCTTATTCTAAAATGGATTAAATCTTTTTTTTACCCTCAGCAATCTACACACAATACCCCGTAATGACAAAGCACATTTATTAAAAATAAAAAACAGAAATACCTTATTTACATAAGTATTCAGACCATTTGCTATGAGACTCTAAATTGAGCTCAGGTGCATCCTGTTTCCATTGATCATCCTTGAGCTCTATCTACAACTTGATTGTGTCCACCTGTGGTAAATTAAATTGATTGGACATGATTTGGAAAGGCACACACCTGTCTATATATTGGGGGAGAAGGGCCTTGGTCAGGGAGGTGACCAAGAACCTGATGGTCACTCTGACAGAGCTCTAAAGTTATTCTGTGGAGATGGGAGAACCTTCCAGAAGGACAACCATCTCTGCAGCACTCCACCAATCAGGCCTTTATGGTAGAGTAGCCAGACGGAATCCTCTCCTCAGTAAAAGGCACATGACAGCCCGCTTGGAGTTTGCCAAAAGGCACCTAAAGACTCTCAGACCATGAGAAACAATATTCTCTGGTTTGATGAAACCAAGATTGAGCCCTTTGGCCTGAATGCCAAGCATTACGTCTGGAGGAAACCTGGCACCATCTCTACAGTGAAGCATGGTGGTGGCAGCATCATGCTGTGGGGATGTTTTTCAGCGGCAGGGACTGGGAGACTAGTCAGCATTGAGGCAAAGATGAACGGAGCAAAGTACAGAGAGATCCTTGATGAAAACCTGCTCCAGAGCTCTCAGGACCTCAGACTGGGGTGAAGGTTCACCTTCCAACAGGACAATGACCCTAAGCACACAGCCAAGACAACGCAGGAGTGGCTTTGGGACAAGTCTCTGAATGTCCTTGAGTGGCCCAGCCAGAGCCCGGACTTGAACCCGATCTAACATCTCTGGAGAGACTTGAAAATAGCTGTGCAGCAACGCTCCCCATCCAACCTGACAGAACTTGAGAGGATCTGCAGAGAAGAATGGAAGAAACTCCCCAAATACAGGTGTGCCAAGCTTGTAGCGTCATACCCAAAAAGACTCGATGATGTAATCGCTGCCAAAGGTGCTTCAACAAAGTACTGAGTAAAGGGTCTGAATACTTATGTAAATGTAATATTTCCGTTTTCAATTTTTTATAAATTAGCAAACAATTCTAAAAACCTGTGTGTGCTTTGTCATTATGGGGTACTGTGTGTAGATTGATGAGGGGGAAAAACAATTTAAAGCATGTTAGAATAAGGCTGTAATGTAACAAAATGTGGAAAAGATCAAGGGGTCTGAATACATGGAAAATCATTCATTGATATGTGAATTGGTCTTTTGAATAGTCTATTACGTTATATTACTATATTGATTTCAACAATGGTGTTAGAGAATAAAGTTACAATTGCACATTAAAACCAGTGGTATAAAGTACTTAAGTAAAAATACCTTAAAGTACTACTTAAGTAGTTTTTGGGGGTATCTGTACTTTACTTTACTACACTGAACAAAAATATAAATGCAACATGCAACAATTTCAAAGATTTTACTTAGTTACAGTTCATATAAGGAAATCAGTAAATTATAATGATTTCATTAGGCCCAAATCTATGGATTTTACATGACTGGGAATACAGATATGCATCTGTTGGTCACAGATACCTTCAAAAAAAAGGTAGTGGCGTGGATCAGAAAACCAGTCAGTATCTGGTGTTACCACCAATTGGCTCATGCAGCGCGACACATGTCCTTCGCATAGACAGGCTGTTGATTGTGGCCTGTGGAATGGTGTCCCACTCCTCTTGGCTGTGCGAAATTGTGGTAATTGTCAGGAACTGGAACACGCTGGCGTACACGTCGATCCAGAGCATCCCAAACTTGCTCAATGTGTGCCATGTCTGGTGAGTATGCAGGCCATGGAAGAACTGGGACATGTTCAGCTTCCAGGAATTGTGTATAGATCCTTGTGACAGGGGGCAGTGCATTATCATGCTGAAACATGAGGTGATGGCGGCGGATGAATGGCACGACAATGGGTCTCAGGATCTTGTCACGGTATCTCTGTGCATTCAAATTGCCATCGATAAAATATAATTGTGTCCGTAGCTTATGCCTGCCCATACGATAACCCCATCGCCACCATGGGGCACTCTGTTCACAACATTGTTGGACGTACTGCCAAATTCTCTAAAACTACATTGGAGGCGGCTTATGGTAGAGAAATTAACATAACATTCTCTGGGAACACGCTACCTCAAAACTTGAGACATCTGTGGCATTGTGTTGTGTGACAAAACTGCACATTTTAGAGTGGCCTTTTATTGTCCCCAGCACAAGGTGCATCTGTGTAATGATCATGCTGTTTAATCAGCTTCTTGATATGCCACACCTGTCAGGTGGAAGGATTGTCTTGGCAAAGGAGAAATGCTTACTAACAGGGATGTAAACAAATTTGTGCCAAAAATTAGAGATAAATAATATTTTTGTGCGATTGGAAGATTTCTGGGATATTTTGTTTCAGCTCATGAAACATGGGACCAACACTTTACATGTTGTGTTTATATTTTTGTTCAGTAAATTTATATTTTTGACAACTTTGACTTTTACTTCACTACATTCCTAAAGAAAATAATGTACTTTTTACTCCATACATTTTCCCTGACACCCAAAATAACTCGTAACATTTTTTATGCTTAGCAGGACAGGAAAATGGTCAAATTCACGCACTTATCAAGAGAACATCCCTGGTCATCCCTACTGCCTCTGATCAGGTGGACTCACTAAACACAAATTATTTGATTGTAAATTATGTCAGCGGGTTGTGGTGTGCCCCTGGCTATCCGTAAATTAAAACAAGACAATTGTGCCGTCTGGTTTGCTTAATATAAGCAATTTGAAATTATTTATACTTGTAATACTTAAGTGTATATTTGCAATTACATTTACTTTTGATACTTAAGTATATTTAAAACCAAATACTTTTAGACTTTTAGTAGTATTTTACTGGGTGCCTCACTTTTACTTGAGTCATTTTCTATTAAGGTATCTTAACTTTTACTCAAGTATGACAATTGGGTACTTTTTTCAACACTGATTTAAACTACCTTCAAGTGATTATAAATGTTTTACATTAATTAATGCAAAGTGAATGCTCTACAAAAAAAACATTTGCATAAAAAATGTGTGTCGAAATCATGCATTTCATATTACAGTGTTAATGTAATTAGTTAAAGTCACAGAGGTTGAAATTCATATTATTTCAGAATGGAATGCACTTATATGAATTAATCATAATTGAATTTCTAAGGAAAATAATATAGCCTCCATATACAGTATTTGATCGCTTAATGTATTTATAGTGCATTGATCCCATATCGAAGCGTACAATTATCTAATGTTTTAATTCGAAGGTATACAATCTAATTTCCACCATTTCTCAACTGTCAGCATATATGAAGCACAAGTGATAATAACCGTGCATGGGCTTGCACAAATAGCGCTCTGCTAAAAAGGCCATTTTTTTTGCAGTTTTCAGCATAATTCAAGCATGACCGTCTGCCCCTCCCCCTTTTAATGTTCTCCCTTTCTCCTTGTTAAAGCCCAAGTCTCAGACCTGGATCCACACCATACATCATCCAGACTGTGCCGCTCCCTTCCCCCCGTGTCGTGGGAGAGAGGCGGTGCTGTTGTTGGGCTATGGAGGGCTCTTATCGGCAGTCTCAGCACTCTCTCTCTGCTCTGCTCTCTGCTTCTTCCCCACAGGTCACACAGGCCCCCGTCTGTGGAGTCTTGGAATCATGTCTGTGCTCACCAATCTGTGTCAATCAAGGTCTCTAAACCAGTCGCTCAAAAAATCCCAGTTTTCATTCCACAGGTTCATTGGTTTTTCTGGTCAAACAAACAGAACATAATATTCAGACAGATTATTGTGCTTCCTTTGACCGGGTGGGTAAAGTCAAGAGCAGGCCTGGGCACAGATGTACTGTAGGGATACTGTAGCCTCGTCTTCTGTAATGCTGAGAGACAATCGCCACCAGCATTATAAGAAATAAGGAGATTGTCCCTGCCTACGAAGAGGATTGGTCCCTGAGATCTATAACACTCAAAGGCTGATCTCTACCCTGCTGCTCCCACCTGTGCTCTTGCGTGCATTTTGTAAAATATGTGTGCTTAACTATTTTTAAACAACACTTTTAAGCAAAGCTTCAGGTGCAGCAAGTATATTGCTGGTCAGGACACTGAGGGGGGCGAGATGGAACATGCATTCCTCCGCTTCTCCTCCTCAATCTTTTGTACACAGTCAGTGAATAGCCTTTAGATCGGGCTTTGTGAGAATGATTGTCAGTGGCTTAATGAGCTTCTTTGCCCAGCTAGAGGCTTTGGTAACATATGTGTCTACAGTGCCTCTCTCACTCTGTCCCCAGCTTGTGTGACAGGATCCAGTGCGTGTGGACACCGCTAGAGCAGTCCCTGGGATTTTGACAGACCCTTTACTGTTCTATGCACAGTTTTTCCCTTTGGATTGGATTGCCCGTAGAGGGAATGGTTGTTCATATGTATCTCGCGAGGGACCAGAGCAGAGAATGAAGTTAAGTCTTGTAAGTGATGTCTTATCTTGGGATGTTTCTGTAGCTGGCTGTTAAATGTTTTGCATGTGTGGTGAGGTGCACTGGGACGATCTCCCCCTCAAAGAGAGGAGAGGAGCAACATTGTCGATGTTCATGTGTTGAATGTATTGAACTGAGCTGTTTCAATAGTTCATTGTGGGTATCTCTTGTTGTCATAAAATAAATATGGTAATATTGAGGTTATTCTGTTTTGAAAGATACAAGAGAAATGTCTGGGCCAAATATTATTCTTAGTCTTCTTGTCTGGGTAAAATTATACAGTACCTAGTTTTGACATAATTTTGATTCTCTGGATAAATACAATTTTATGACAGCCTGATAGGATTGTGAACTGTGTACGCCAGTACATGATGCTGGGTGATAACATTATACCAAGTTTGAACGAACTTGTCTAGCCAGGAGTATCATACTGCCGTTAATATCTCTCCATATAGTGGGGGAATCCGTAGCATTATCTAACTCTTTTCATCTTACATCTCTGACACTGAGCTCCCCCCAGGAGCCAGACATTTCAATGTGTAGAAAAGGGACCTTAGGGAACTGGAAAAAGGGTAACAACCAGCCTGTGGCAGTTCAATATACTATACTGTATCTGCGTTGAGGGAATCAGACTTTCCTGGTGTTGCACCGAAGTAAATTGCTTTGGGGTTTGATGGAGGAGGCGATTTGGGATATAAGTCCCATCCATCATGTCCGGCTTTGGCACAGTTTCATCCACAGTTACATCCTGGGAAATTGACATCATCAGTCAGATGGAGTGAATGAACGTGGGGAGGACCTCGCTGCGTTAGTTTACACAAAATAATATCCCTTTCCCCACAGTCCAGGCTGTGAATCCATAACACTCCTCTCCTGGCTACTCAGGCAGGATCACAGACTAATATGATGATTGTCCTGGGCATGGGGCGCCCATCTGTGACTCAGGACTTCAAAGAGACGAGAGCTGAGAGGAAAAATTTTGAAGAGCTTGGCTTCTCACCATTCTGTAGACAGTTGACAGGAGCAATATACAGTACCTTTTGTGTCACTTGTACTTGAAACGTGACACATTGAGATATTCTGTCAGGCATTACTCTGCTGTCTCAACGCTGTGACAGCTTCACCATGATTTCTCTCAACCCTTGAATTCTCAGATTTACACTTCCGTTATAAACCAGTTATAGTAAGCCATTGTGTGACATGGCCTGTTGCTCACTTCCCAGTCACATTCACTTCCAATTACAGCGATGTGTCTTTCAACAAAGAAATTACACACAAGCGGCTAGCCAATACATCTCACCATATCTTTAAATGAAGAATAATGGTGAAATGATTGGGAGAGATTGCAGCAATTTTTGCACTGTTTATGTCCCTGCTGTGCCTTAATATGCTCAGCAGGCCTCCATATTTCACTGAGACAAACAGAGCTTTCAGCAGCAAGCAGAGCAGAGTTTCACGAAGGAACAACTCATTAGAAAAGGAGAAAAACCTTCACTGTAATCACTCAGCAAAGATTAAATAGACAGGTGAGGAAATGCATCGACAAAAAGGAACCTTGAAGTGATATAAAACAAAGCTGATGTTTTGGCTATCGTTTTCCTTAATATGTATGATCAAATAGCCCATATTTTGCCAATGGAAGATGCTACAGACACAAAGTGTACAGTATACCAGGATTTTATTCCAGGATTTTCATTGCTGGCTAAAAAGCGATGCCTGTCCCCTGGAGGTCAAAGGTCATATGGTGTCACCCGGGGATGTGTCCCTCTCTGTCCCTGGTCATGACAGTTTATATGGGGTCAGTAAGGTCATTTGTCATTTCTCCACTTGGGACAGAGGTCAGCGACCCTGCAGTACATCTCAGGAACCACTCCATATCCACATTGGTCTAAAGCCATATAGCGTCATTCCCTCACTCCTCTATGCTCCATGCGTGGACAGACTCCTGCAATATTAATGGTGTGGTAATTGAACTGTTCACACACTGGCATGCATGGTAAAGCAGAGTGAAATTGAGCCAAATCTCAATTAGACAAGGTTATTATTTAATATTGGTCTGACTTCCTAATCACATTAAGGGCCTTGTTTATGTTTTCCTCCTGCTGCTGCTGAAGTTTTAATAATGAATTAACTCCTCTCACTCACAAGCATGTAGAGGAATCTGAATCTTGTCTCTGCCTCTGTTTGCCAGAGGTCAGAATGGAACCCATTGCAAATCAACAGGAAATATGATTACATAACAGTAAGTAAGTTAACTGAATGCATCCAAATAAAAGTACTTTTTATGAAATTCCAGGGGGTCTACTTCCCCTGTAGTAGTTAATATTATGATTTTTTGTATATTTTAAACAAGATATGGGTGTGTCATGGGAAATTCTTCACACAAAACATAATTGTTCGATGGACCCCTAGCACATCAGTAAAGAACTACACCCTTATGTTTTTTGTCTAGAACCAGTCTCAAGTCATTTGTAAACTAAATGAGAAATTGACTTCGCAAAAACTGAAAGGAAAGAAAATGAAAAATACATAATTACCGGCAACATAAATGCATGTTAATTGCTGTTTAATGTTAATCAATTCTCCCAATGTTTTAATTGTACTTCGGTGATTAACTGGGATTCAGTGCTGAGGCATTACCAGGAGTGTGTGTGGAGCGTGGTGCTACTGTCTTCCTACATCAATGCTCTTCAGTGAGGAGAATATTTTAATCTAGCTTGACAAGATGAGGATCTGCTTAATCCCATTACAGGCTTGCAGCACATCAAACTACAGTAGGCCTGTAGACACAGACACTCTCCTGCCTGTCTGCCTGTCGTACTGCAGAGCCTGTAGACACTCCTGCCTGTCTGCCTGTCGTACTGCAGAGCCTGTAGATATTCTCCTGCCTGTTGTCCAGCAGAGTTTTGCATGTGAAAGAGGCAGACCGCAGACAACAGAACGGCAAGATGTTAAACAGCATAGCATCTTTGAATGGCAACAGTTAAGGACACTTCACAGTCCTTCAACAGAGCTTCACCATTTTCCTTTAGCCAGCTTGCTTTGTCTATATCTTGATAATAATATCTACAATACTGTATCTTGATAATGCCTCATCTAGAAAATCATTGTTATAAAGCCTCTGAGGAAGTAGTGAATTCTACAGTGTATCAACAGACTCTTGACTTTGGTGTATAAATCAAGGTTAGGATTCCATGCCAGCCCAGATGGCTGAACTAGGAGACTGAAGGGATAGAAAGCATGCCAACCGGAACACTGTGCCAGTAACATCTCCTTATGAAGAGAGACGTGGGTGTCTTTGATTCAGCCTGGAGCCTGAATTATGACGATGGGGCTTCTCAATCAAGTGAACCAGCAGGTAGAGTGAGCATGGAGCAGACGCGACATCCCTCTCTGCCTGCCTCTTACATTTCCTCTGTTATCAGTCTTGTGCCTGGTGCTCGTTTTGAATGAGAAATGGTTTTGCACATCTTGGCAGGTAGCCCACTGTAAAGGATGAAGAGCAGTGTGAGAGCAGCACTCTACAGTATCAGTCAATCAGAGTTGAGTTTAAGGCATGGCTCTAGATTGCACATGGCCCGTGTCCCCTGTCCCTCTCCCTCCACCCCAGGACAGCTTCTGTTCCTTTTGAGCCTCGGCTAAGAGAGATCAGAGTTCATTTTGGCCTTCCCACTGTGAGTAGCTTTTAACCTCCCACTAACTTCATCAGTCTCAGACTCAAGCTATTGCTGCTGAAGGAGAGGATTAAGAACAGCCTGCGGTCTTAGAGCAGGCTTGCCTCAGGCCCACTCAACTGATTCATATAACCTGTAGCTTATACTGTATACTGGGTTAGAGCTAGACATCCCAGTCTCCCACCAGTTTAGCCCCTATGTTTTATGGACCTCCCTCAACCAGATGGCCAAGTTGGATTGGGCTAAATGCTCAACGAGGGGGAGAACAAATTAAATCAGATGGCAAGTGATCAAGCACAGTTTGAACAGAACGTAATCCATCTAAGTGGTGTTAAGTTCATAAAGGCCCTGAGAGGAACACATTACATTTTACATTTTAGTCATTTATCCAGAGCGACTTACAGTTAGTGAGTGCATACATTTTTTTTTCATACTGGCCCCCCGTGGGAAACGAAACCCACAACCCTGGCGTTGCAAGCGCCATTCTCTACCAACTGAGCTACAGGAGGCATTGTCTTGGAGGGATTGTAAAAAGCTCCCCCTTAAACTCACCAAACTTACCAACAAAGCACTGGCTAATTAGCACAGCACAGCATCCTACTTTCTGATTTGAATCTGTAATTTGCAGCATAAATCACAGTGTGTGGGAAAAGAGTGAAATGGGAGCAACAAATCAAGCCTTGGGCATTTTTCAGGTCAGGACTCATGGATCATAACAAAGCCATGTCAATCTGAGGTTGGAGGAAAAGTAAATGGCCTAGTATTGTGATTAAGAGGGGTGGGTGTATTGCACACTCTGTTGTCTGTGGCTCTGCCGGTGACATCAGGCAGGTCAACCACTGTGTCAGAATAACCAGGATGGAGTCACAGAGGCCCCAGACAGAGTTAATACCATTAGCATGAGGCATAGGGAGAGAGGTCAGGTTTCGTGTCCATCTGAAAACAGAGCCTTGCGAAGAAATGAATTAAATCAACTCTTTCACTCCTTGGTCAATTATTCAATTTCTTCTCATGAACTGCCATTTGACCTCTGTGTTTGAATTTGGTAATTGAGGGAGAAGATTTAAAAAAGAGGAGCAGTGGTTTCGGTCAGTATGATTGAAAACACACCAGTAAAAAGCTGTTTGTGAAAACTGCCGTGCCTGTTGGAGCATGGTTATCTCTTACGTCTGGTTCTCTCCGTCCTGCTGAAATAAAGAGCTTAACACACACAGCTTCCTCTCCCAGTACAATTCCCTTTTTTGGCATTAACTGGAAGCTCCATCATCAACACGAGAAGAGACACCAGTTCCAACCAGTTGTAATTACTGGATTTGTAAGCTTGTGATGAGAAATGTTCAGCTATTTTCATTGTGGGGACTCCCCAAAGACCCATGAGCATTATAATTTGACAATTTTCGTAGTAGTGGCCGATTATTGCTTATTTTTCCATGTGGTCTGGTCTATGCTACCCTGCATTGAACTAATTGGAGTCCTGACTAGAATGACCCAATGAGCTGGGTCACTGCCAACATGAGGGAGGCTAATGAACGGATACCCCAGAGATTCTACTACAGAACAGAGGCTGGTGGGCAACAATGCCGCCGAGGTGGACATTCCTGCAGAGAGCTCTTCCCCCAAAATCCTTTGCTCTAGTCATACTGTGTAGAGCTCATTATAATCGAAGCCACTGACCAGTTAGGTGGAGAATGACCTGTGCCCTCTGACCGTGTGACCCACTGGTTATCAGATAACATGTTATTCAGTGTGTAGAGTCGTTAATGTGTGTAGAAAAATACTATTACTATTCTTTGGAAGAGGACTATTGCTATGTCTGAGGACCATGTGTGCAGCATTCCTAGATCAACAGGGTTGTGTTGTGTTCTCTTTTTGAATATTCAGGGAGGAGCCCACAGACATAGAACAGCAACAGCCTGACGGCAGACGCTGCAGCAGGGTTGTATCTTAATGATGTAAATCTTTCGCTCCATTGTGGAATGAATTCATAATTTTCACTTTGAAATGTGGAACATCTGCCAAGTATAACCACAGGCAGCCACATATATTTATATATTTAAACTCTTGTTCTATTGTGCATGAAATTGTGCTGCCTGTTGTGCTGCCAAGCCAACACACTCCAACAGACAATAAACAAGAAAACAATTTGTGTCTCAAGGGAACAGGGTGATATAGAGCTTTAATATGTAGATTTTTGTTTAAGCCCAGAATGTGGTCCCTGCTGATGCGAGTGACTGCTGTGCTGGAGACGTGTGTTGTGCCTGGCTAAGCATCTCTCTCAGTCACCGGGGGTTCTCTCTCTGCGTTGTGTTGCCTTGTGTGGGATTGCCTGACTGTCTGCCGTGCCTGACGCATTGGTAAATCTGGATTCATGGGAGGCCTCTCTGACTCTTTCTCTCTCTGTTGTTTGTGTTGTTCTTGAAGGTCCTTCGTCTTCTGCATGACATAGATATGAACTGAGAGTGGGAAGAGTGCAGCTTGTGTCACTTCCTCCATGATGAACTCTGAGATTGTTGTCTGCTGTGGAGCGATGAGGATGAGGTCATCGATGTGGAGCCCAGGATTGGCTCTCCTAATGGGCGTGGTCACCAGTGTCTGTACCTTTCACCTCACCACTGCCATAGACATCCCACTGGAGGGTAAGTGCTCACTTTTCCCATAAAGTGCTTGGGCAGGATATCATAAAGCTTTGTAAAGTACAGTATATTGATTTTGTTCTCCAATATCTGTAATGGTCAAAGCAAAGCACAGGTATTCTTTGAAATATAGCATATTTTGTAAATCTGTATCATGCCAAAATCAGTTCAATTATATTCATGGGTCGAACACATCCTTTACTGGGGTTTGGTTTCTAGTTTCATCTTGTTTAAATCAGGTTTCTTCATTCTCTTGTATTGGGGCTGTGTATCTTACAGTTTCCTTGGAAACGAGTATCAAGTTTTCTCTTCTAAATTATTCAGAAACATCTCTTAAGGGCCCGCTTACAAAGAACAGTTCAAACAGGTTTTGAAAATGCAACGCATACTTGCTGTTGATGCAGGGTAATTAATTTCATGCAATCTCCTTAAATGCAATTCACAATCCTCTGTTTTGATGTACCTACAGTACAAATGTTTCTAAAGGCCTATAACCAATAAAAAAAACAATAATATGCTTAAACTTCTGCCTGTGTTTTTGTTGTCTTCCTGCCGCCATGGATATTCTAGTTTTAGGTCACATAAACAGTAAGTTTGCTCTGATGTGCCCTGTCCCATCCAGCATTAGTGACAGCCTGTCTGTCCTCACTTCATCTCTTGGCTCAGTGGTCAGCAACACAGCAGTTATACCATGTGGTCATCTTGTTTACGATCTGCATCTCATGTGCCATCCTCCATTTATTTACACAATCAACATCTTCGAATTGGATTGTCTTGGACGACTGTCACCCATTTAGTGGCATGTAGTTTTAACCTGCACCATTGGCCATACTGGCCTCACCTCATGCCGCTAGTTTTACCGTTGTTGACCCCTGTAGTTTTGTAGTATATTTCTCACTCATATCACAAGAAACAAGAAACAAGAAAGCATTGACAAAGCAGGGCAAGTTCAAACAGTGCTGTATGTCACTGTGAAATAGAACTGTAAGAAAAGGAACCCATTGGGCACAGACGTAATTTGAAATGACGTGAAAACAACGTTGATTCGACCAGTGTGTGCCCAGTGGGAAATACCATCATAATCGAAATGAACCATCCCATAACATCCCATAACACCTTATAGAGTGTGAGAGATTATATCATCAGAAACCTGCAGTAGGTCTAGGGGAGTTTTCATAAAGTGTTGTCCTTGTTGTCTGTTTTCCAGTTGAGCAGCTACCCACCATCACAGAGGCGTCCCCCAGTTCTCTGATCGCCTTCCCCTTCGATGAGAGCTTCCCCATGACGTGTGAAGCCAAAGGGAACCCCGAGCCAGAGTGAGTTCTGAGTGTCCTACTATACCATTCCATACCCAGCAGATGGGAGAGGGACAGCCCAGGAGAGCTCGTTAGCAGCCCAACAGACAGCCTATCACTGGCCATCGATTTGGCGTGTCACATTTGGCTAGTTGATTTGGCGAGTTTTGGTGTTTGATTTTCAAGTCTTGGACAGACTGTGAGGACCAACCTTGGATACTAAACACACTGTACATTTGGCTGAAACACATGAAACATTTTCAAGATTTACGTTGAACGTTATCAGTGACTGATTTAACTGTTGATTTTGTAGATTCCGGTGGACGAAAAATGGGGAAGAGTTTGACCCCTACCAGGACCCGAGGCTGATCAAGGAGGACAACTCGGGGACATTTGTGATCCCCAACACTGGGAACCTCACAGAGTACCAGGGAACATACCGCTGTTATGCCTCGAACAAACTAGGGACAGCCATAACGGAGGAGATTGAGTTTGTTGTGCCCCGTAAGTAGCATAGATCCATACATCTCTGATCTCTATGGTGCTCCATTACAGTTCTTTGAAAGTAATTCAGGGCCTGAAAATCAATGTTGTGACTCTGTCGCTCCGTCGTGAGCTGTTCGTTGTATTGACCATGGCAGAAAGTCATTGAACCTCCAGAGCATTCCACCCCCAGTTGCCTCTCATCTATACCCATATAGAAGGGAGACTGATCTAGCCTCTCCATCATTTCCCTTGGTACATTTTTCATTTTGTTCCAAAGCATAGTACATAAATCTTCAAAGAAATCCAGACCGAGGGGAACTGTGACAAAATTTGTCCGTGCTTCAACCATTCAGTGCGACTGACACGCAGCACAACAGTACTAATGACGTCTATTTCTTCCCGCAAGTCAAAATATGAAGAATGTGCTGTAAAATCCAATTCACTGGAACACAAACACCTCCATAGACGACCAGCACAAAACACTAGTATCATAGGACTGCCACCTGCTGGAGAGAAAGGCAACTACATCAAATGACTGACAAATCATACACTGACATACACTGAGTATACCAAACATTAAGAACACCTTCCTAATATTGAGTTGCTTTCACCTGGATTCACCTGGTCAGTCTATGTCATGGAAAGAGCAGGTGTTCCTAATGTTTTGTACACTCCATATATATTATGGTTTTTTTTTAATCAGATGTTCCTAAGTTTCCAAAGGAGACGATTGATCCCATCGAGGTGGAGGAGGGTCAGCCTGTCATTCTGGAGTGTAACCCTCCTAAAGGAATCCCTCCTTTACAGATCTACTGGATGACCATCGGTGAGTGACTAGCGGCTTCCCAGACCTAACACAGTGTCTGAGTCATGTCCAATGCTTTCTGTGGACACCTGCCGTTTTATTGAAGGACAATAGATCAAACAAAAGCTACTAGCATGCGGTTTATATGGAATGTTGCCCTCTTTTCACCTCCTCAGGCCTTCAGCACATAGAGCAGGATGACAGGGTGTCCATGGGTCTGAACGGCGACCTGTTCTTCTCTAATGCTCTGGAGAAGGACAGTCGCAGAGACTACTGCTGCTTCGCTGCCTTCCCCAGGATACGCACCATCGTACAGAAGACTGCCATGTCTGTCATAGTCAAAAGCAGTAGGTGTCAATCTAAAAGGCATGTCTGTGATTAGGTTTATTTATTAACTCCGCTACAGCGTAGAGCTTGACCAAATGACTTTGGTCTTGTGAAGATTCAGATCCAGCAAAAAGCTTTGTTTTGATCATCATAATGACCTCAACCTCTGATTCAATGCATTTGTCGCTATGATCATGTACAGTTGAAGTCGGAAGTTTACATACACCTTAGCCAAATACATTTAAACTCAGTTTTTCACAATTCCTGACATTTAATCCTAGTACAAATTCCCTGTCTTAGGTCAGTTAGGATCACAACTTTATTTTAAGAATGTGAAATGTCAGAATAATAGTAAAGAGAATGATTTATTTAAGCTTTTATTTAATCACATTCCCAGTGGGTCAGAAGTTTACATACACTCAATTAGTATTTGGTAGCATTGCCTTTAAATTGTTTAACTTGGGTCAGTTTTGGAGCAGTGGCTTCTTCCTCGCTGAGCGGCCTTTCAGGTTTGTCGATATAGGACTCTTTTTACTGTGGATATAGATACTTTTGTACCTGTTTCCTCCAGCATCTTCACAAGGTCCTTTGCTGTTGTTCTGGGATTGATTTGCACTTTTCGCACCAAAGTATGTTCATCTTTAGGAGACAGAACGCGTCTCCTTCCTGAGCGGTATGAAGGCTGCGTGGTCCCATGGTGTTTATACTTGCATACTATTATCTGTACAGATGAACGTGGTACCTTCAGGCGTTTGGAAATTGCTCCCAAGGATGAACCAGACTTGTGGAGGTCTACACATTTTTTTCTGAGGTCTTGGCCGATTTCTTTTCATTTTCCCATGATGTCAAGCAAAGAGGCATTGAGTTTGAAGGTAGGCCTTGAAATACATCCACAGGTACACCTCCAATTGACTCAAATGATGTCAATTAGCCTATCAGAAGCTTCTAAAGCATGACATCATTTTCTGGAATTTTCCAAGCTGTTTAAAGGCACAGTCAACTTAGTGTATGTAAACTTCTGACCCACTGGAATTGTGAAACAGTGAATTATAAGTGAAATAATTTGTCTGTAGACAATTGTTGGAAAAATTACTTGTGTCATGCACAAAGTAGATGTCCTAACCAACTTGCCAAAACTATAGTTTGTTAAGAAGAAATGTGTGGAGTGGTTGAAAAACAAGTTTTAATGACTCCAACCTAAGTGTATGTAAACTTCCGACATCAACTGTACATGATCAAGAACATTCCCAATATCCAACAGCATTTCCAAAGTTGTATTTTCTTTACTCTTGATGACACTGATGTTTTCATGAATCTACAGCACCCCATTGTCTGTCATGATTGTTCTGTTTTATGGATGCTTTGCACATTTTCATATGTTACCCACCTTCATTTCAGAAAATTCAAACAGTGACTCAAGTAGCAGTCCTGGTCATGGTAAGTTACATGCCATACCATATCATTGTCCAGAACACCCCATACATTATTTTTTTTCATATCAGAGTGTGATATGGGGATCCAAAGATTGCATTGTAGGTTAGCAGTCCAAGAGTTAGACCCATGCATTGCCTTCTTTGAAAAACTAAGCATAAAAAACTGTTTCTATTCCATTCTCAAAGCCAATTCAATTCTGGAGAGGAAACCAAGTCTTCTGATGCCCTCTGGTGTCAAGTCGGAGACACAGCTGGTGAAAGGTGATGAGCTGCTACTGGAGTGCATTGCGGAGGGCTTGTAAGTAAACCCTTCCTCTCTATTTTACAAAGTACTGCATGATATCTGCTAGACACTTCATTGTATTTGAAGCAACTACATCAATGTAAAATATCAATCATTATACTGCCCCTTTCAGTCCAACACCCAAGATTGAATGGGTGAAGATGGGCCACAGGCTGCCCGACAGAGCGACAATAGAGAACCATGGGAAACTCCTGAGCATTAACCGGGTCAATGAGGACGACAGTGGGAAATACATGTGTACGGCTAAGAACATCCATGGAGAGGCCAGGCACTCCTTTGATGTATCAGTGGAAGGTAAGTGGAGAAATTGACAAAGGTTGAAATAATAGGTTCTTAGTTTTATTATGTGTGTCTGAAAAACAGCTGTATAGCTTAAACTGCATTCATAGGTTTTACTGTAGGAAACCGCAATAGAGTCTGATATGATAAGTACTTCGTAATAGTAACTCATTTTTATGATAACGAGTGCCATCTACTGTACATTGAATGAACTGCTATTCAAGAGGGATTCAAAAAGTCACCATTTGAGAATTGGCTCCAGGTGATAGAAAACACAAACATCATAACTCTTGCATGATTCCCATGTTTTTTAATGCAAATTCTGGGAGAGAGGTGTACTGTGCTCTGGTTCCCTCACTTCTTCCTGATGTTATGTCTGTCTTTGATGTTGTTCTTTCCAGAGCCTCCTCGGTGGGTGTCTGGGCCTGAGAGCCAGCTTAGTACGATTGGCTCAAATGTGCATATCAAGTGCTCCGCCACTGGCACTCCTCAGCCCACCATCCAATGGAGGGTGAATGGAAAACGTCTTGAGGGTATGTTCTCAGTCTACCTCGACAAGACATGAATGTCCTATTTCTAGTACTGCCAATTGATGCACAGTTAATGGATTTCATTGTTGATTGCAGAGGTCCCAGCATCTAACAGAAAAGAGTTGGATGACACCATTGTCTTGCACAACGCCAAATCAATTGACAGTGCCGTCTACCAATGTGAGGCCTCCAACAGACATGGAACCCTACTGGCCAATGCCAATATCATGATCATGAGTAAGTTTATGGGGCTTCGTTGGTTTTACTCTCCACCTCTGAAAATAGCCTCTACTTTCCTCTGAGGCTTTAAGTTTTAATGGTCACAAATGAATAGTTGCAACATCTCAGCATTCATCATTGTTTTACCAGTCGTGCTCATCCATTTAGTATGGAATTGAATGAAGAGGAAAGTGCACAAAATAATCCAACCAGTTGCTTGGCATTGGCGTGAGGCAGTGGAAGACTGTCTGTGAGTGGTGGTGTGTCTGGTTTGAAAGCCGGCTCTGGCGCCTGCGCACCTCGGGCCATGGTGAAATAAAGGTTGTCTGAGCACCACAGTCCTCCATACAGACTACCCACCCACGTCCCCTGTCCCTGTTGATCAGCCCGCCTGCTCCCAGGCATTTATTCATATGCTAGCACGTTTCTCTACTCCATTCAGAATGCAATGCCACAACACTAAAATGTGTTCCTTTTTTAAGAGCAGATTTTAAAAAATGTGCTCTCTTTGGCTTCTCAGAAATGTCTGGAGTTTGTCACTGGTGACAAACTAGGAAGTTATTAACTGGACTGTTTCTGGATTCAAAATCACAGCTTTTCCTTTTTGTTAACAATGGAGTGAGACAGACAGGATGTTTTGGTTAGAAATGATAAGACACATTTATTTTAAATTTGGCAGTCATTGTTCCACTTGTTTTCATTTATTATTCATTTTTTATTGTTTCAAATTGTATGACAATCATCGTGACAGTCCAGCCATTCTTTCAAAATAAATGTTAATTAACAAAAATGGAAGAAAACTTGGTCAGCTTTATCAGTCTCATTTATTTGAATCTTGGCTATACATTTTAATGGACTTTCTTAGTGTATCTTTGTAACCAATACTGCAATACAGGCGAAGGGCAATTCCTCAATCCCTCCATATCTGTATGGAAGTTAGAAAATAAATCTCTCTCTCTCGTTCATTTCCCAAACCCTGAATCACTAACTGGGATATCTCTCCCCACAGATCTGCCTCCTATGATCCTGACAGAGGAAGGTCTGGAGTATTCCACTGTGGAGGGGAAGAGTGTAGTCATGCACTGCAAGGTGTTCAGCTCTCCACCCTCTATTGTAACCTGGTGAGTAGGCTAACCAAAGCCTGGTCCCAGAACAGTACTGGCTTCAGCCAACTCATCCTACTCTTCTTGTCATGCCATCAATCATTGGTTCAAGCCCATACAAATGCTGGACCAGGCTATTCCAGCTCCAACCAATCCTCTCAGAGGCCAGTAGAGAGCAGTAGCTATCAATGTGTCGTTAGTATATATCAGTGTCAAAGTGTCATTAGATAGTTATAAAAATAACTGTGTACAGGATCTGTTTCTCTGTTGGTGCACCACTGTTTACTGTGGAAATGTACAGAAAGAAAAAACGTACACCTACACAAATTCTTTAAGGGGTATTGTTGCAGTATCTTCTTAAGTGCTCAGCAAGGTTCCGCTGTAATTGAATTAAATCGCAAGTGGAGACTTTAATTGATTGTTTTAAATGTACAGGAACAAGGATGATTCAACAGGGTCTGTGGAGGGACAAAGGTTTACAGTTCACCAGAATGGATCATTGGAGATCCATAATGTGGAGAAAGAGGACATGGGCCAATACACATGTTACACCAAGAATACTGAAGGGAAGTCGGCTATAACTGCCTTACTGGATGTTAAAGGTATGAAACTAAATATAAGATGTCATTTGTTTAACACACAACTAGGGCCATGTGTTTTTCTAAATACAGTATGTGACCTGACTAGGAAAAAATGCCTTACATAGTTTTGGTTAGAAAGTCACATGGTTAGAAAAAAGAGGGTCCTAAACATAGCCCTTTACATGTAGCTTATACAGTGGTGTGTTTCATCTATCCAAGATCCCACAAAGATATTCCAGGCCCCAGAGGACTTGCAGGTCCTAATAGGATCCACAGCCCAGCTCTCCTGCCTGGCGGTGTACGACAACTCCTTCAGTGGCGACTTTGAGATAGTGTGGGAAAAAGATGATATGGAGATAGCACTAAACCACACTGAGAATTCTGGGTAAGACGAAGCCTTTCTTATGGTGTCACAGATTCAAGCCTAGCCGGATAGTGAACTTGTTTTTTTTCAGATTGCACAGATCAATAGGTTGTCTCTCTTTTTTTCTGCCGATAGATATTTCGTAGAGGATGGCATACTGCAGATCGTCAACGTAAGCCACAGAGACCAGGGCATGTACAAGTGTGTGGCCAGAACTCCAGTGGACCAGGACACTGCCTCTGCACTACTTATAGTGCTGGGTGAGCATATAGGTCAAATACTGTACATCAAAACCTGGTCTGACCCAAAGGGTCTATGACACCCAGCACAACAGAAATGCATAGCATGTCACAGTATGGATCCATATGCTGAAGCCAAGCGTTCCATGGCGTACAGAACAGAGCAGAACATGATTACACCATGTGTCTTCAGACCTCGGCTCTGCATTTACAGAACAATGCCTTTCATATCGTTTGCAGCGTAGTTTTACATGTTGCTTTCTTTTCCATTAGTCAGTTTCTGACTGTTTCATGGAGCATTTAAACATTTTTCTCAGTCCTTTTCCAGAGGATACCATGTCTTTGTGTTATCAAAGTAATGTTGTTGTGGTGGTGGTGTTTTTCCAGATGTCCCAGATGCACCTGAGAACTTGGTGCTGTCTGAACACAAGGGCAGAAGTGTGAAGCTCAAATGGATCCCTGGGGATGACCACAACAGCTCAACCACTGGTAATAGTCTGGCTCTACAAACAAAGTTCAGCAGCTCTGCATGCATGTTGTAACAGCAGGCCTGTAGTATATACAATGATAATAACATGGCACATATTTACTAAGAAAATGGAATTAGTACTTTATTATTGTGTAAGTCTCCTGTCAACATCCCAACACAAATGTGTCCTTTTTTAGCAAGTTTCCTGCTTAGTTCAGTGTCTGAAGAGTTTGCTACACAGGTGGCTGTTAGATAAGCAGCTCCTTTGGCAAAGGGCTTGGGCAGATTGGGGACTGGTTTGTGTGTCTCACCCTGTGAACAGACTTCATTATTGAGTATGAGGAGAGCCAGTGGGAGCCAGGGAACTGGAACGAGCTTCAGAGAGTTCCAGGAAATCACGGTTCGGCAGTCCTCAAACTTTACGGACATGTTGACTATCGCTTTCGAGTGTCTGGAGTCAACGCGGTGGGAAGGGGGCGTCCCAGTGAGCCCACAGAAAGATACAAGACCCCTCCTGCAGGTAGGAAGTCCACTTATGTTCCTTTATCCTCCAGCTTCATATCCCCCTACAGGACGTCTGACCTGCCTCCGCCGCTCGTTGAACTTTAAAACACTCAAACATCTGAGATAATTGATTTCACCCTTAGGTCTCTCATGCACATTTCACAGGAGATGTATTTAACTAACAATTACAATTCTGGCAAAATCCATATTTCTTCTCTCCCACCAGCCCCTGACAAGAACCCAGAAAATATTAAAATCGAAGGTCATTTGCCACATGAAATGGATATCAACTGGGAGGTAACAAACAGAATGTGGTTCCTTTAATATTCCTTCCCTGCGAACGTACGCACCCCTCCGAGTACTGAATATTTCACAGCAGTTACATTTTGGGGAAATCAAAGAATCTCTCTTTATTCATAGAGAAAATAAGCTTTAGTGTTATCCCTCAGTAATAA
The DNA here is from genome assembly GCF_020615455.1 of Coregonus clupeaformis. Classification (NCBI taxonomy): domain Eukaryota; kingdom Metazoa; phylum Chordata; class Actinopteri; order Salmoniformes; family Salmonidae; genus Coregonus; species Coregonus clupeaformis. The sequence goes on from NC_059203.1 coordinate 45,432,420, forward strand.
ATCAAATATCCCTGCTTTTGTTATGTCATATTATGATGTATAACTTTAGAAAACCTATTTTTGATGGGTCGTAGTGAATGGGATAGCTATCAAAGCAGTTCATTGTGGTGCTTTTAATAGAAAGTGAAAAGGAATGGAGCAGAGAGGAGTACAGTAATACAGTAATAAATTCTGCTTCATTGTAAAAAGATTAATCTCACCCCCACGTATTATCGTCCTGCCCTAGCAGAGTAATTTAACCTGAACTTCTGAATTTATGAGCTCCCTCATTGTTAATGATTTGCTTTTGTGGATAATAGTGTCTTATTCTATTTCCCATCATGGTCAGGCCATTGTGAGGAAAGCACTAGATCTCTCTATAATCTCTATAGTCTGTGAAGTCCTAGCCTGCTCCTTATATCAGAGGGGTGCCTCAGAGCTCCCTGGAGCCAGCACCCAGCCAATTGTCTTATTGTTTTACTGATTTTATATGATCAAAGATTAGGATCCATGTATATGGGCTTGACATGATAACCCCACAATAGCTGAGATGTTGAAGGAAATATAAAGAGCTCCTTGCTTCATTGTTCAAGTTCCTATTAAACGGTAATAATCTGTGTGTTACTGTTATTCTTACATTCCCCGCCCTTGCAGCCATTGTCCCCCATTGAACACAATGGGCCAGGCCTTGAATATAAGGTGAGCTATAAACGGCAGGATGTGGAGGAGGACTGGCATGAGCATGTGGTGAAAAGACACTCGTTTGTGGTGAAGGGCACTCCCACGTTTGTGCCATATGAGATCAGGATCCAGGCGAGGAACTACCAGGGATGGGGACCAGAACCCAAAGTGATGACGGGCTACTCTGGAGAGGACTGTGAGTGACTACTGTCCTTTTTTAATAAAATCTTACAGCCTTGTAAATACAAAGAATTTATGTGAATTTCACAATAATAATACTATTCAAATGTATAAGGCCAGTACAGTATGTACCATTCAGCTCTGTGTATTGTTGGCTACAGTCCATAAAAGCTGGACTCTTTCTTCTTCAAATTGCTATACATTTGTGAGCAGAGTAGTTGATGAAATCCAATGTTTGCTAGTAGCTTGGTTGAGCATCACTTTATAGAGCCTATGTACCCTTTCACTTATGCCAAAGTGAAAACTCTCTTTTAGAAGTCATAAACCATTTCATTCCATACAGTTTTTTATTTCTATCTTTATCTTTAGCTTTCTTTTGGATTTGCCCTCAGGATGTAACCTCAGGTCAAATATAACACCTCAACCTTGTTAACTATGTGTTTTCTTCCTTTAGAAGCTTTGTACTCTTCTGTTGTCATACTGTCTGGTATCATCGCTTAGGCAATAGCACTGAGCCCCACACTAGTTCCACCCTTGTGAAAGTGGTATATCACATTATTTAGATTGCAGTCACTGATGTATAGATTATTATTTGACAGAGGTAAATCTTTAAATCACCTAAACACTCAACCCAGCCAACACTACACATATGAATGGCCTGTCTGATGTGAGTGTGTTTGGCCCTGCAGTCCCATCCGCAGCCCCTGATGATGTAGAGGTGGAGGTGATGAACAACTCGCTGGTCAAGGTCAGCTGGACACGTGTTCACAAGGACAAGCTGCATGGACATCTGGGAGGCTACAGGGTAATTCCTCAAAACAGCCCAGTAGCTTTAAGACACAGTTTAAAAGGAGAGACCCTGACCACGCTGGATCTTCTGGCCCTCTCATCCCACTCCGTCTCCCTACTGCTGACAGCTCACTGTTCCCTTACACTAGTAAAAAAAATACTATAACCCAGACTATAGCCTTGTTCTATTTATGAGCTGTTGTCCTTTTCTCACATAATTATGATCTGTTAGACCCATAACACTTTGTCTCCCCTCTGTCATGGCGGTGTCAGATAAACTGGTGGCGGCTGCGTAGTCTGCTGGACTCAAAAAAGACTCACGGGAACAAACACACACTGACATTCCCGGGGGACCGGAACCATGCCATGGTACCGGGGCTCACGCCCTTCTCTGAGTACAGCCTCATCGTCATGACCTTCAACGGGCGAGGCAACGGGCCAGGCAGCAACGCCGTCAACTTCAAAACTCCAGAGGGAGGTAAGACAGGAGGGGAGAGGTCTGGGGTGCCATTGAACATATTGATTCAGTACTGTCCAACTGAAGAAGAAAATAACTATCTAGAGACAAGATTATTGTGCTACACTATCAAACTGCTTACTACCTGTATATTATTTTGTTTCCCAGTTCCAGAGAAAAACCCAGTTTTCAGGGTCACAGATGTTCAGAAGCACACCGTTGCTCTCACCTGGGCACCTCCTCTGGTTGCCAATGGAGTCCTCACAGGATACCGGCTAGAGTATCAGCTAAGTGTGTACAACTCTTTCCCCTTCCCCGTTGAACTGCAGTCTCTTACATGCACCAGCCTACCTTCATTCAAAGTGACTAGCGATTCCTTGATCTTACCACTAGGAGATATTGTTGTGCTTGTGAATGGTGCTACAGCACGTTGTTGAACGCTTTGTTAATGAGGGTTTATAGTTTAGTTCCTACAGCTGGTGTTCTATTATAGAAATGTGAGAAATGCATGCAGAGCTGTGATTGTGAAGATCCACAGGTTTAAATCTCACAGTGATTGCATGAGAATATGATTAAATGGGGGGAAACTCAGATTAAAATAATGAGGCTTGAATAAAACTAAATGTTAAATGTCTCTTATTGGATGGCATCAGAAAGCATGGAAGTGGATATCCAAGTATGACTTATTGATAGTATAACCAGGGATGACCCCCTTGGTGGAAAAAAATCACTGTGTTGTTCTGAAGAGAGAGGGGTCAGTGTTGGGTTGGGGTGTGACACACTGGCCTGTGTGGTGTGTCATGATCCGGCTCCAACAGCGCTGACCAAGGCCAGCGTGTCACAGCCTTTTAAGGTCTTTGTTAGTGACCCGATACCGTCCACTGGGGACTTCATCACAACCAACGTCCCAGATTAATCCCAAAGGAAACAGTCACTGGACAACCGTAACGTGCATGTGTATGTCTCACCCTTCATCCCTGGCCTGAAACAATGATGATGATGAGGCTAATTACAAAGTTTTAAAGAAAGCTTTGCACAGCAACTCTCCCTAATGGTTTTTGATTTTGCCGCTGTGCAAGAGGGCCAAAAGTGTCATGCTGTATTTCAGAAGAAGGGACGTTTACATTGTGCAAGCGTGATAAAGCTGATGGACTCTTTTGAAGTGAGGGGTTTTTGAAGTCCCCTTGAAGGAACTTGTGTGTGAAATGTTAAGGATAATGCACACAGCTGTCAGCATGGCACCGGGAGGAAGCACCAGAGGAATTTAAAGGCTGCTGCACAGCTGTTCCAGGGCTGAGCCCAGCTTCTTAGAGGGCCTTGCTAACTAAATATTTCACAGGTTCCACAGGACCTACACTGTTACATTGAGAGCTAGTTCCATCACTAGGGAGGGCTGAACCAACTCACAATGCAGATCAGATATTATACATGCTTACATAGCGTGGTCATGTATCCATCACCCCAACATATCATGAGTGTCCTTTTCAAATGATCAATCAAAGGCTTCTTTTCAGAGAGATCCTATGTGTCCATTAATATAGTAACACAAGTTTAATTCAGTGTCTGTGTGTGTTTAGTCAATGACACAGAGGAGGTGGGTGTCCTGCAGTCGGTGGACATCAGCCGCCCTGACACCACCACGTGTGTCCTGCGGGACCTCGAGGCTGTCAGCAGGTACAAGTTCTACCTGCGCTCCTGCACCAGGGTGGGCTGTGGGCCCCAGGTCAGCGAGGAGAGCACCACCACGCCTGAAGCACGTAAGTCACACAGGCCGGGGTGTTGCAGGGCAGATGGGGGATACTGGAGGAAGTCCTATATGGACAGAAGGGGGCATGGGTTTAGGGTTGGGGGTAATAGTGAGCTGTGGCAGCCAGACTTTGGGATGATGTACTTTGTAGATGACCAAGCCTGTACTCTGTAGATGACCAAGCTTGTACTCTGTAGATGACCAAGACTGTACTCTGTAGATGACCAAGCCTGTACTCTGTAGATGACCAAGCCTGCACTCTGTAGATAACCAAGCCTGTACTCTGTAGATGACCAAGCCTGTACTCTGTAGATGACCAAGCCTGTACTCTGTAGATAACCAAGCCTGTACTCTGTAGATGACCAAGCCTGTACTCTGTAGATGACCAAGCCTGTACTCTGTAGATGACCAAGCCTGTATACTGTAGATGACCAAGCCTGTACTCTGTAGATGACCAAGCCTGTACTCTGTAGATAACCAAGCCTGTACTCTGTAGATGACCAAGCCTGTACTCTGTAGAAGACCAAGCCTGTACTCTGTAGATGACCAAGCCTGTACTCTGTAGATGACCAAGCCTGTACTCTGTAGATGACCAAGCCTGTACTCTGTAGATGACCAAGCCTGTACTCTGTAGATGACCAAGCCTGTACTCTGTAGATGACCAAGCCTGTACTCTGTAGATGACCAAGCCTGTATACTGTAGATGACCAAGCCTGTACTCTGTAGATGACCAAGCCTGTACACTGTAGATGACCAAGCCTGTACTCTGTAGATGACCAAGCCTGTACTCTGTAGATGACCAAGCCTGTACACTGTAGATGACCAAGCCTGTACTCTGTAGATGACCAAGCCATTTCAGTAATGGCTTGGCCCAGAATTTCAGGGAATATGATATTGGCTCCAACTGCCTGGCTTTTCATATCTCCATCTAAGTAATTTTTGTTGGTAAACAATATCATAAGGGTGTGAGAAGGGGTTTCATTCGTCATTGTCATGAAAGAGCAAGTGCTTATTGATTTAAAGGAGAAAGCAAGCTATGAAACAACCAGCTGGAAAATAGATTTGCCTTCGGCAAGAGAAACTGTATATTTTCTATATCATATTGTATTATTATATAGGAATTGGTGAGGTAAGTCAATTGCCAGCCATTGCAGTATGTTTGGTTCATGCATGTTTGGTTCATTTTATAAAACACTTCACATGAGTGGTAGATATGTACTCTTCTGAGTCTGTGGGAGTATAGATAAGGGGGTGGCACCAGTCAAATATAATTAGAATCTAATGAAAATAAGCAAGTGCACTTGATTTTGTAATGGAGAGTCTGTACTGTATTCTGAGGTGCCACAGCACACACAGCCTCTGTCCAACAACAGTAATAATTCATTTGGGTCCTCTCTAATAGTACATTTTAGTAGACGCTCTTATCCAGAGCAACTTACAGGAGCAATTAGGGTTAAGTGCCTTGCTCAAGGGCACGTCAACAGATTTTTCAGCAAGTCTGCTCAGGGATTCGAGCCAGCGACCTTTCAGTTACTGGCCCAATGCTCATAATCGCTAGGCTACCTGCAAGTAAGGGCTTTCACATGAATATAAATGTACAGTATAACAAAACATAGCATCTTATTCAATCTCAGTAAGCAGGCTTCTGGGATGAATTCAAAAACATCAAATTTGGTGTGCTGTGAGAATGCATGTTTAGATAATATTGTTTTGGATGTATATCCTGTAAATACAAGTTACACTCTTATAAAAAAGGGTTCCAAAAGGTTTCTTTGGCTGTCCATATAAGAGAACCCTTTTTGTTTCCAGGTATAACCCTTTTTGGTTTCAGGTAGAAACCTTTTTTTCTACCTGGAACCCAACGTTTTTTTTTTACCTGGAACCAATAAGGGTTCTACCTGGAACCAATAAGGGTTCTTCAAAGGTTTCTCCTGTGGGGACAGCTGAAAAACCCTTTTAGGTTCTACATAGCACCTTTTATTCTAAGAGTGTTGATTGAGATGGGCCATAATTGTAATTTACTTCATTTACACAAATTGATGCATCTTTTTCATGCTTATGTTGCGGTTGGTGTCTGCATATGCTTTCGCTATGCCATGCTAATGTACACTGAACAAAAATATAAACGCAAAGTGCTGGTCCCATGTTTCATGAGCTGAAATAAAAGATTCCAGAAATGTTCCATACGCACAAAAAGCTTATTTCTCTTACGTTTTCTGAACAAATTCGTTTACATCCCTGTTAGTGAGCATTTGTCCTTTGCCAAGATAATCCATCCACCTGACAGGTGTGGCATATCAAGAAGCTGATTAAACAGCATGATCATAACACAGGGGCACCTTGTGCTGGGGACAATAAAAGGCCACTCTAAAATGTACAATTTTGTCACACAACACAATGCCACAGATGTCTCAAGTTTTGAGGGAGTGTGCAATTGGCATGCTGACTGCAGGAATGTCCACCAGAGCTGTTGGCAGAGAATTGAATGTTAATTTCTCTATCATAAGCCGCCTCCAACATTGTTTTAGAGAATTTGGCAGTACGTCCAACTGGCCTCACAACCGCAGACACGTGTATGGCGTCATGTGGGCGAGCGGTTTGCTGATATCAACGTTGTGAACAGAGTGACAGTGGGGTTATAGTATGGGCAGGCATAAGCTACGGACAATGAAAACAAATGCATTTTATCGATGGCAATTTGAATGCACAGAGATACCGTGACGAGATCCTGAGGCCTATTGTTGTGTCATTCATCCGCCACCATCACCTCATGTTTCAGCCTGATAATGCATGGCCCCATGTCACAAGGATCTGTACACAATTCCTGGAAGATGAAAATGTCCCAGTTCTTCCATGGCCTGCATACTCACCAGACATGTCAACCATTGAGCATGTTTGGGATGCTCTGGATTGATGTGTACGACAGCGTATTCCATTTCCCGCCAACATCCAGCAACTTCGCACAGCCATTGAAGAGGAGAGGGACAACATTCCACAGGCCACAATCAACAGCCTGATCAACTCTGCGAAGGAGATGTTTCACGCTCCATGAGGCAAATGGTGATCACACCAGATACTGACTGGTTTTCTGATCCACGGCCCTACCTTTTTTTAAGGTATCTGTGACCAACATATGCATTCCTAGTCATGTGAAATCCATAGAATAGGGCCTAATGAATTTATTTAATTCGACTGATTTCCTTATATGAACTGTAACTCAGTAAAATCTTTGAATTTGTTGCATGTTGCATTTATATTTTTGTTCAGTATATGTAAGGCTTTTAACTTGTGCAATTGAAAATAATCTATGCCTATCAGGTATCCATCGTTTTGATGGGTACATTCAGTGTGTGGTGTGGAAGCTGAAACCACTTTCAAAACATGTACCTGCTTGGCAATGCGTTCCTTTTTTCTTTTCTATCTCTTCACCAGCTTCAACAGCGGTGTCCACTGTCAACTTCAGTATGTAGATTTCTGTTTATGTGCAGTAAAAATAACTACTGTAGTCTAACGCTGCTGTAAATCATGCCCTCGGGTATATTAACTACGTTGATTTATTACTGCATGAGTCTGCAATTCATTAATTGTATCATATCCTTGGTAGATAGTTGAGTAGTACTGTAGCTCTCTCATTCCATTTCTGAGAACGACTCATGCTATTCTTTTGATATACCTGTTAGTATGATTTCTGTAAGCTATAGTTTCTTTAACATAGACTAGCTGTGTGCATGAATATGGATAAAGGGCTGATAAACGGGTGGGAGGTGACAGCTACAGACAGCTCTAGACAGCTCCTGCCTCCATGGTTGAATGGGTCAAGCAGGCATTTAGCAAAAGTTACTGAATCTGATGTCAGCAACAATTAAGACCTTTAATATTTCACACAAATACGAAACTAAAATGATGCAGATACTCCTCTCATCTGTGAATAATTGCCCTTGTCTGTTGCTTGCCCTTGCCGTCAGCGCTGAGCACTCTGATGCCTCCTTTCATTAGTAGACCAATACAGACTCCCCTGTTTTCAGACCAAGTTTGTGGTTTTCTCTGCAATAACAATGGTAATGAGGATCCTGATTATAAATTCATATTAATCCGATCTCATTAGTGAATCTCTGAATGAATATTGACTTGTGTTCTAACAACAACAGGATCAATGCCACCTGTATTACAAAAGCAACAGGATCAAATGAATCTTTAAGTGCAACATACAGGAAGGCTATCAGACAGGCATCTATATTGTAGTGTCATTCAGTTCAAATGATGGCGTCTTTGCCTCAAACCGAACAGTGGAATAGTCGCTTCCTGTAGTACAAATGATTACCAATGATCATATCTAACCATAAATTAGACCTTATTTCCTAGTTGTTTGATGGTATTCATTGCTCTGTAGTAGTAACCACCCTGACTAGTCATTATAGTAGACATATCTGTAGACTAGAAACTAATATCAGTCCAATAGACTAGAAACTAATATCATTCCACAATACCCATACTTGTAATGTACTAACAATTTGTCTAGTAGTCAGTAGACAGTAGCTCCCCCTCCCTAACTCAAAAAAATAGCCAATAATCTCAAGATCTGTCTTTCTTTTCAGACCAGTCTGCTTCCCCCTCACCTCCAAGCACTGCAGTCTCCCACGTGTCCAATGCCACCCGTTCCAACATAGGTATACATGTCACCAATTGTGTTCAGTATGGCAATGAGAGCCATAGGTGGAAATACTGGAAACTCAAGTGATCGCAATGACACAAATACTCTATTTTGAACTTCAATCAATGAAAAACTAACCTAAGTATCGATGTTGAGTTAAAGTCCAGAAAACGGCTCAACAAGCTCACCAACAGACAGTCAAGTTATTGAATCTATTCCATACCTGAAGGTGTGAATGTAGTGTGTTGAAGTTTGAACAGGACAAATATGTCTTTCATTTTTACATTTTAGCAGACACTCTTATCCAGAGCGACTCACAGTTAGTGAATACATATTATAATTTTTTATACTGGCCCCCCGTGGGAATCGAACCCACAACCCTGGCGTTGCAAACACCATGCTCTATCAACTGAGCTTCCCCCTCACCTCCCTGCCGGCCATTCCCTCCCCTACCCTGGGCCAATTGTGCGCCGCCCATGAGTCTCCCGGTCGCGGCAGGCTGCGACAGAGCCTGGATTCGAACCAGGATCTCTAGTGGCACAGTTAGCACTGCAATGCAGTGCCTTAGACCACTGCGCCACTCAGGATATTGTCAAGGATTGATTTTTTGGGGCCCAGTCCTCTTTTACACGGCAGAATATTGACCAAACAGTCACCTGAACATTTCCTTGTAACCTTCAACTGGGTAACAACAATAGTGCCGTGGGGCAAGCAAATGTCCATAGCACCATTTGAGCTGAGGGAAATGTCGGCTTAGCCAGGCAGAGTGAGGAGGAGGTGTGAGCTCTTAAGGAGACAGTAATGTTTAGGGGACTGAGATAAGTGGATAAATGGACAACTTTTGAAAGCTGTAGATCAGAATATTTCTGTGTACTGGGTCACTCCTTTCAATAGAGCTCCCTGACTTCGAAGAGCCATCTTTCAGGCATTGTGGCAGGGCCAGGGCTGCGCTCCCTGCTGTGGCAGCAGATGCTTTCTGCAGCCTTTAATACCAGGCTGAGCAGCGCAGTGACAAACACGCCAAGCCCTGGGATATTTTTAGTCAGGCCCTGTGTCACTTAGTCATCATACTAAGCGAATGATGGAAATTACCATAGTTACGAAGTCATACATCAGCATTACCCACGGTGTGTCATTTGTGCTCACAGGGATGGGCAGCACAGACACAGGTGTCCTTGTGTACTGAATTATCACCTGAGCAAATAATGACACCTGAGCAGGAGACACAGTCACAGATTTGCATGTTTGCCTGAGGGAAATGAAGGGGATCGGTTGCTGTTGACCGGCTCAGACCAAAGCTTTATTTTCCAGCTTTAGCAATATGGAGTGATGCATGATTCTCACCCTTACTCCAGGTGCAGTGGTTCTTTGATTTCTTCTAGGTGTCAGAGTCTTCAGAGTCTTTATTAGTCTGTTATTGTCTAGTGTATTCACCACTGTGTACATGAGTTAAACTGCAGTGAGGCACAGGGACTTTCTAACCTCTCATATTTAACATTCCCATTGATGTGTTTACTGTTGTAGAAGAAAAGCTCAATTTTGAAATTGAACCCTTCCACGTGAACCACGTGACCCCCTCCACATCTTAAGCATATTTTCCATAGGGGTATGTACACTGAATGTACAAAACATTATAATATTGTGTTGCCCCTTTAGCCCTCAGAACAGCCTCAATTAGTTGGGTAATGGACTCTACAAGGTGTCGAAAGTTGACTCCAATGCTTTCCACAGTTGTGTCAAGTTGGCTGGATGTCCTTTGTGTGGTGGACCATTCTTGATACACACGGGAAACTGTTGAGCGTGAAAAACCCAGCAGCATTGCAGTTCTTTACACACTCAAACTGGCGCGCCTGGCACCTACTACCATACCCGTTCAAAGGCATTTAAATCTTTATATTGTCAATTCACCCTCTGAATGACACACACACAAGCCATGTCTCAATTGTCTCAAGGCTTAAAAATCATTCTTTAACCAGTCTCCTCCCCTTCATCTACACTGATTGAAGTGGATTTAACAAGTGACATCAATAAGGGATCATAGCTTTCACCTGGATGCACCTGGTCAGTCTATGTCATGGAAAGAGCAGGTGTTCTTAATGTTAGGTACACTCAGTGTACAGTACATATGTATTTCAGCAGGGTAAATCTATGTGATTTGAAAACCGATAGCAATCAGTGGTATTGCTTAAGAAAATGAGTCAATAAGCAGGGTTTTGCTTTGTTCATTCGTCTGCAGGTTTCAGTGGATGCATGCTATCTATAGATTTCCATTCAGCTCTGCGGGCTTTCCTTGTCATAACATTTCCATATCATTGCTGTTTTCCTTTGGTCATTTCATTACAAGTGATTCATGAAATGTGTAAAAGTTATTGATAAGCCTTCATTCTGTATCCTCAAGTAGTATTAGGAATGAAACACATATGCAAACTCCCTGGCCAGCTTTAGATGTAATGTTTTATTGTGTGGATGTAATCTGTCCTCTCCTTACTATCCTTTACTAACCGTGTTCTGCCATTTCTCCCCTCTTCTGTCTGTCAGTCCCAGCCCTGTTGAATATTAGTTCCTCAGTTAGTGACAACTTTGCAAATATCAGCTGGATTCCGGGAAGCGAACAAACAGATTCAGAGTTTTATGTTGCATATATGAACAACCGTAAGCCCATATTACTTCTCTGTCCATTTGTAGTCTATTTTGTAGTTATACATGTTTAAGGTGATTTTGAATGTAATGGTAACATCTGAGAAATCTGTATTCCATATTACCGTTACATGTTAGAAATGTTGTTCTGTGTTATTTCATCGAACTCTCTGTAAATAACCTTTAACCCTTGACCCTTCACCCCTCATGAGTACTAACCCTCCCTGATTGTGCACCTTATAGGTAAAGGTAACTGGAAGATCTCTGAGGCAGTTAACATCTCTAAGACTTTCCACATCATTGAGGGGCTGGAGCCTGGGACTGCGTACACTGTGCGCCTTATGACTAAGAACTGGGTTGATAATTCTAGTATTTTTGAAGATGTAATCAGGACCAGGGTTAAAGGTGAGCAGGGATGCAACAGGAAAAGAAGCAAACGCTCTCCCAACCCTCATTCAACTCCCCACCTACATAAGCACCACAACCAATTGAGTCTTATTGAGTACTAGGCCTATGCAGGTGCACCAATGTCCTTGAACGTGTCTCAAGGTATATCATGCATGGTTTTCTCAGTGTCAATAGGATTCCATTTTTTTTCTTCTTCTGTGTGACTTGGTGAAAGGAATCCTGTTTGAACAGCCTCCTCAGTTGATTAATTAGACAAGGGGATTAGCTGTTTAATATTAATACTGGTACATTTCCATTTCAGCGTAACCTGCTGCCTCTCTGCCTCTGCATCAGATAGACTTTGTCGATGTAAACATTCAATGAAGTGTCCTCATGAAAGGCAGAGTCAAGTCAATGTCAAAGAGTCATGTTGCTGTTTATTTTCCTCTCCTCAGGTCTGGCAAGCATCCATGGAGGAATCTCCACTCAGGGCTGGTTCATCGGGCTGATGTGTGCCGTGGCTCTCCTCACACTCATTGCGTTAATCGCGTGCTTTGTCAACAGAAATAAAGGAGGGAAATATTCTGGTAGGTGCTCACTCTCAAACACACACACACTGCACCTTATGAATGCTAACTAATCATTACACTAGGCATCATTATATTTCCATTTAGAGTCCTCGTTACAAAAGATAAATTATACATCACTCTGGACACCGTTATAGATATACTTAAGCTGATATATTATTGTTTGTAGAAATATACATCACACCACTGCTCAAAATGTCAACGCTGATATATTTAGAGTATAATGGGAACTTGAATTAATGGGAGCATATGCATTTGTATTCATAACATTTAAATACAGCATATTTGGAATATGCTGA